>NC_136073.1:665877799-666569285 GCF_964261635.1 Lissotriton helveticus | reverse complement strand
CCGTCACTTGAATAGCAATGAGATCTTTTCTATACATTCAAATATAGGTGCTAGAGTTGTGTGGAGAGTGATAGCAAAGGAGGCTTAGGATTTAGAGGTATGCCAGGTTGAAAATAAATTTGAGATTTGACTGGTTTTTGAGACGTGGATTTTCATAATATTACATACGTCATAGTACAGATTAATAACCCTTTATCAAAATCTCTTTGTTGTTGTGTTGCATTGGTTTGAAAATATTCAAGTTCTGTTAATAGACTAACAGTGGACTTTTCCATTTGCAGAATATATTGAATGACCAGCAGAGGCAGTGTTTCAGAAGAAAATTTCTCTGAGTTGCTGAGACCAAAAAGAAACGAAAAAAAATGTTCAGCAGCCTTCGGCGTGATTTACCTATTTAAATGGTGAGTCAAACTCTCAATTTATCATTTTGCTAGTCCTTAAAAGAAGTTCATAGCATTTGACAGCTCTCAGCTCCTTTTACTGGGGTCTTACGCATGAATATTATTTGTCAAGTATAAAGCGATAAGGATGGTGCTATGGGCATCATGATAGCTTTTTAAAGACGTTGATTGTCTACAAGGCTGACAATCCTATTTTACATACTCGTGCTAGCAATATGTCATCCGAGGAAATTAGTGTCTTTGAGACTGGAATGAGGTGTCTTGTATTAGAGCAATTGACTTACTCTCTCATGGAGGGAAGCTAATTTAACCTTCCTCCCTTCACACTGAATGTGGGACTCTTATACTGAAGAAGGATTGCTCTTTAGGATACTCTGTGTTCTTCTACCTCCTGCCCTCTTTCAAAAGGGGAGCCCAATGCTTTCAATGTTGCAGAGCCCTTTCCCATTACACCTCCTACTTGGCTTGGAGTCATAATTACAGATCACTACCTAGTACGGAATTACTAATGCCTCATTGTTCTGTGTAATTGTCACCTATGGAGATTGGTCAAGTGTTCCCTGACATCTTAAAGCTAACGCAGGATGTCATCTGACATGTTGGCGAGCAATACGATACATTTATCATGGTATTGAAATAGGTAGGATAGACAGGACTCCTTGCTGAAGGCAAAGATAGTGAGAGGAATGAAACAAGGGCATTATTTGAGACTAATTTGTTTGACGGTGTCAGTGATCATAATATTCTCAGGTTCTCTATAGGTTAACTGATAGGGATGTGCAAGAATGAAGATGTCAGAATCTGTTGTTCATAGTTTTTCTCATTCCCACTAACTGTAGCAGAAACCTTCCTCTATAAACTTATCAGATCATTTAATGGTTATTGGTGTACCATAACCTAAAAGAATTGCAGTGAGCAGCGTACGCTGTCACTTGAATAGCAATGAGATCTTTTCTATACGTTCAAATATAGGTGCTAGAGTTGTGTGTAGAGTGATAGCAAAGGAGGCTTAGGATTTAGAGGTATGCCAGGTTGAAAATAAATTTGAGATTTGACTGGTTTTTGAGGCGTGGATTTTCATAATATTACAGACGTCATAGTACAGATTAATAACCCTTTATCAAAATCTCTTTGTTGTTGTGTTGCATTGGTTTGGAAATATTCAAGTTCTGTTAATAGACTAACAGTGGACTTTTCCATTTGCAGAATATATTGAATGACCAGCAGAGGCAGTGTTTCAGAAGAAAATTTCTCTGAGTTGCTGAGACCAAAAAGAAACGAAAAAAAAATTCAGCAGCCTTCGGCGAGATTTACCTATTTAAATGGTGAGTCAAACTCTCAATTTATCATTTTGCTTGTCCTTAAAAGAAGTTCATAGCACTGGGGTCTTCCGCATGAATATTATTTGTCAAGAATAAAGCGATTACGATGGCGCTATGGGCATCATGTTAGCTTTTTAAAGACGTTGATTGTCTACAAGGCTGACAATCCTATTTTAAATACTCGTGCTAGCAATATGTCATCCGAGGAAATTAGTGTCTTTGAGGCTGGAATGAGATGTCTTGTATTAGAGCAATTGACTTACTCTCTCATGGAGGGAAGCTAATCAATGCTTTCAATGTTGCAGAGCTCTTTCCCATTACACCTCCTACTTGGCTTAGAGTCATAATTACAGATCACTACCTAGTGCGGAATTGCTAATGCCTCATTTTTCTGTGTAATTGTCACCTATGGCGATTGGTCAAGTGTTCCCTGACATCTTAAAGCTAACGCAGGATGTCATCTGACATGTTGGCGAGCAATACGATACATTTATCATGGTATTAAAATAGGTAGTAGGATAGACAGGACTCCCTGCTGAAGGCAAAGATGGTGAGATGAATGAAACAAGGGCATTATTTGAGACTTATTTATTTGACGTGTCGGTGATCATAATATTCTCAGGTTCTCTATAGGTTAACTGATAGGGATGTGCAAGAATGAAGATGTCAGAATCTGTTGTTCATAGTTTTTCTCATTCCCACTAACTGTAGCATAAACCTTCCTTTATAAACTTATCAGATCACTTAATGGTTATTGGTGTACCATAACCTAAAAGAATTGCAGTGAGCAGCGTACGCCATCACTTCAATAGCAATGAGATCTTTTCTATACGTTCAAATATAGGTGCTAGAGTTGTGTGGAGAGTGATAGCAAAGGAGGCTTAGGATTTAGAGGTATGCCAGGTTGAAAATAAATTTGAGATTTGACTGGTTTTTGAGACGTGGATTTTCATAATATTACATACGTCATAGTACAGATTAATAACCCTTTATCAAAATCTCTTTGTTGTTGTGTTGCATTGGTTTGGAAATATTCAAGTTCTGTTAATAGACTAACAGTGGACTTTTCCATTTGCAGAATATATTGAATGACCAGCAGAGGCAGTGTTTCAGAAGAAAATTTCTCTGAGTTGCTGAGACCAAAAAGAAACGAAAAAAAATGTTCAGCAGCCTTCGGCGTGATTTACCTATTTAAATGGTGAGTCAAACTCTCAATTTATCATTTTGCTAGTTCTTAAAAGAAGTTCATAGCATTTGACAGCTCTCAGCTCCTTTTACTGGGGTCTTACGCATGAATATTATTTGTCAAGTATAAAGCGATAAGGATGGTGCTATGGGCATCATGATAGCTTTTTAAAGACGTTGGTTGTTTACAAGGCTGACAATCCTATTTTACATACTCGTGCTAGCAATATGTCATCCGAGGAAATTAGTGTCTTTGAGGCTGGAATGAGGTGTCTTGTATTAGAGCAATTGACTTACTCTCTCATGGAGGGAAGCTAATTTAACCTTCCTCCCTTCACACTGAATGTGGGACTCTTATACTGAAGAAGGATTGCTCTTTAGGATACTCTGTGTTCTTCTACCTCCTGCCCTCTTTCAAAAGGGGAGCCCAATGCTTTCAATGTTGCAGAGCCCTTTCCCATTACACCTCCTACTTGGCTTGGAGTCATAATTACAGATCACTACCTAGTACGGAATTACTAATGCCTCATTGTTCTGTGTAATTGTCACCTATGGCGATTGGTCAAGTGTTCCCTGACATCTTAAAGCTAACGCAGGATGTCATCTGACATGTTGGCGAGCAATACGATACATTTATCATGGTATTGAAATAGGTAGGATAGACAGGACTCCCTGCTGAAGGCAAAGATAGTGAGATGAATGAAACAAGGGCATTATTTGAGACTAATTTGTTTGATGGTGTCGGTGATCATAATATTCTCAGGTTCTCTATAGGTTAACTGATAGGGATGTGCAAGAATGAAGATGTCAGAATCTGTTGTTCATAGTTTTTCTCATTCCCACTAACTGTAGCATAAACCTTCCTCTATAAACTTATCAGATCATTTAATGGTTATTGGTGTACCATAACCTAAAAGAATTGCAGTGAGCAGCGTACGCTGTCACTTGAATAGCAATGAGATCTTTTCTATACGTACAAATATAGGTGCTAGAGTTGTGTGGAGAGTGATAGCAAAGGAGGCTTAGGATTTAGAGGTATGCCAGGTTGAAAATAAATTTGAGATTTGACTGGTTTTTGAGACGTGGATTTTCATAATATTACAGACGTCATAGTACAGATTAATAACCCTTTATCAAAATCTCTTTGTTGTTGTGTTGCATTGGTTTGGAAATATTCAAGTTCTGTTAATAGACTAACAGTGGACTTTTCCATTTGCAGAATATATTGAATGACCAGCAGAGGCAGTGTTTCAGAAGAAAATTTCTCTGAGTTGCTGAGACCAAAAAGAAACGAAAAAAAAATTCAGCAGCCTTCGGCGAGATTTACCTATTTAAATGGTGAGTCAAACTCTCAATTTATCATTTTGCTTGTCCTTAAAAGAAGTTCATAGCACTGGGGTCTTCCGCATGAATATTATTTGTCAAGAATAAAGCGATTACGATGGCGCTATGGGCATCATGTTAGCTTTTTAAAGACGTTGATTGTCTACAAGGCTGACAATCCTATTTTAAATACTCGTGCTAGCAATATGTCATCCGAGGAAATTAGTGTCTTTGAGGCTGGAATGAGATGTCTTGTATTAGAGCAATTGACTTACTCTCTCATGGAGGGAAGCTAATCAATGCTTTCAATGTTGCAGAGCTCTTTCCCATTACACCTCCTACTTGGCTTAGAGTCATAATTACAGATCACTACCTAGTGCGGAATTGCTAATGCCTCATTTTTCTGTGTAATTGTCACCTATGGCGATTGGTCAAGTGTTCCCTGACATCTTAAAGCTAACGCAGGATGTCATCTGACATGTTGGCGAGCAATACGATACATTTATCATGGTATTGAAATAGGTAGGATAGACAGGACTCCCTGCTGAAGGCAAAGATGGTGAGATGAATGAAACAAGGGCATTATTTGAGACTTATTTATTTGACGTGTCGGTGATCATAATATTCTCAGGTTCTCTATAGGTTAACTGATAGGGATGTGCAAGAATGAAGATGTCGGAATCTGTTGTTCATAGTTTTTCTCATTCCCACTAACTGTAGCATAAACCTTCCTTTATAAACTTATCAGATCACTTAATGGTTATTGGTGTACCATAACCTAAAAGAATTGCAGTGAGCAGCGTACGCCGTCACTTGAATAGCAATGAGATCTTTTCTATACGTTCAAATATAGGTGCTAGAGTTGTGTGGAGAGTGATAGCAAAGGAGGCTTAGGATTTAGAGGTATGCCAGGTTGAAAATAAATTTGAGATTTGACTGGTTTTTGAGACGTGGATTTTCATAATATTACATACGTCATAGTACAGATTAATAACCCTTTATCAAAATCTCTTTGTTGTTGTGTTGCATTGGTTTGGAAATATTCAAGTTCTGTTAATAGACTAACAGAGGACTTTTCCATTTGCAGAATATATTGAATGACCAGCAGAGGCAGTGTTTCAGAAGAAAATTTCTCTGAGTTGCTGAGACCAAAAAGAAACGAAAAAAAATGTTCAGCAGCCTTCGGCGTGATTTACCTATTTAAATGGTGAGTCAAACTCTCAATTTATCATTTTGCTAGTTCTTAAAAGAAGTTCATAGCATTTGACAGCTCTCAGCTCCTTTTACTGGGGTCTTACGCATGAATATTATTTGTCAAGTATAAAGCGATAAGGATGGTGCTATGGGCATCATGATAGCTTTTTAAAGACGTTGGTTGTTTACAAGGCTGACAATCCTATTTTACATACTCGTGCTAGCAATATGTCATCCGAGGAAATTAGTGTCTTTGAGGCTGGAATGAGGTGTCTTGTATTAGAGCAATTGACTTACTCTCTCATGGAGGGAAGCTAATTTAACCTTCCTCCCTTCACACTGAATGTGGGACTCTTATACTGAAGAAGGATTGCTCTTTAGGATACTCTGTGTTCTTCTACCTCCTGCCCTCTTTCAAAAGGGGAGCCCAATGCTTTCAATGTTGCAGAGCCTTTTCCCATTACACCTCCTACTTGGCTTGGAGTCATAATTACAGATCACTACCTAGTACGGAATTACTAATGCCTCATTGTTCTGTGTAATTGTCACCTATGGCGATTGGTCAAGTGTTCCCTGACATCTTAAAGCTAACGCAGGATGTCATCTGACATGTTGGCGAGCAATACGATACATTTATCATGGTATTGAAATAGGTAGGATAGACAGGACTCCCTGCTGAAGGCAAAGATAGTGAGATGAATGAAACAAGGGCATTATTTGAGACTAATTTGTTTGATGGTGTCGGTGATCATAATATTCTCAGGTTCTCTATAGGTTAACTGATAGGGATGTGCAAGAATGAAGATGTCAGAATCTGTTGTTCATAGTTTTTCTCATTCCCACTAACTGTAGCATAAACCTTCCTCTATAAACTTATCAGATCATTTAATGGTTATTGGTGTACCATAACCTAAAAGAATTGCAGTGAGCAGCGTACGCTGTCACTTGAATAGCAATGAGATCTTTTCTATACGTACAAATATAGGTGCTAGAGTTGTGTGGAGAGTGATAGCAAAGGAGGCTTAGGATTTAGAGGTATGCCAGGTTGAAAATAAATTTGAGATTTGACTGGTTTTTGAGACGTGGATTTTCATAATATTACAGACGTCATAGTACAGATTAATAACCCTTTATCAAAATCTCTTTGTTGTTGTGTTGCATTGGTTTGGAAATATTCAAGTTCTGTTAATAGACTAACAGTGGACTTTTCCATTTGCAGAATATATTGAATGACCAGCAGAGGCAGTGTTTCAGAAGAAAATGTCTCTGAGTTGCTGAGACCAAAAAGAAACGAAAAAAAAATTCAGCAGCCTTCGGCGAGATTTACCTATTTAAATGGTGAGTCAAACTCTCAATTTATCATTTTGCTTGTCCTTAAAAGAAGTTCATAGCACTGGGGTCTTCCGCATGAATATTATTTGTCAAGAATAAAGCGATTACGATGGCGCTATGGGCATCATGTTAGCTTTTTAAAGACGTTGATTGTCTACAAGGCTGACAATCCTATTTTAAATACTCGTGCTAGCAATATGTCATCCGAGGAAATTAGTGTCTTTGAGGCTGGAATGAGATGTCTTGTATTAGAGCAATTGACTTACTCTCTCATGGAGGGAAGCTAATCAATGCTTTCAATGTTGCAGAGCTCTTTCCCATTACACCTCCTACTTGGCTTAGAGTCATAATTACAGATCACTACCTAGTGCGGAATTGCTAATGCCTCATTTTTCTGTGTAATTGTCACCTATGGCGATTGGTCAAGTGTTCCCTGACATCTTAAAGCTAACGCAGGATGTCATCTGACATGTTGGCGAGCAATACGATACATTTATCATGGTATTAAAATAGGTAGTAGGATAGACAGGACTCCCTGCTGAATTCAAAGATGGTGAGATGAATGAAACAAGGGCATTATTTGAGACTTATTTATTTGACGGTGTCGGTGATCATAATATTCTCAGGTTCTCTATAGGTTAACTGATAGGGATGTGCAAGAATGAAGATGTCAGAATCTGTTGTTCATAGTTTTTCTCATTCCCACTAACTGTAGCATAAACCTTCCTCTATAAACTTATCAGATCACTTAATGGTTATTGGTGTACCATAACTTAAAAGAATTGCAGTGAGCAGCGTACGCTGTCACTTGAATAGCAATGAGATCTTTTCTATACGTTCAAATATAGGTGCTAGAGTTGTGTGGAGAGTGATAGCAAAGGAGGCTTAGGATTTAGAGGTATGCCAGGTTGAAAATAAATTTGAGATTTGACTGGTTTTTGAGGCGTGGATTTTCATAATATTACAGACGTCATAGTACAGATTAATAACCCTTTATCAAAATCTCTTTGTTGTTGTGTTGCATTGGTTTGGAAATATTCAAGTTCTGTTAATAGACTAACAGTGGACTTTTCCATTTGCAGAATATATTGAATGACCAGCAGAGGCAGTGTTTCAGAAGAAAATTTCTCTGAGTTGCTGAGACCAAAAAGAAACGAAAAAAAAATTCAGCAGCCTTCGGCGAGATTTACCTATTTAAATGGTGAGTCAAACTCTCAATTTATCATTTTGCTTGTCCTTAAAAGAAGTTCATAGCACTGGGGTCTTCCGCATGAATATTATTTGTCAAGAATAAAGCGATTACGATGGCGCTATGGGCATCATGTTAGCTTTTTAAAGACGTTGATTGTCTACAAGGCTGACAATCCTATTTTAAATACTCGTGCTAGCAATATGTCATCCGAGGAAATTAGTGTCTTTGAGGCTGGAATGAGATGTCTTGTATTAGAGCAATTGACTTACTCTCTCATGGAGGGAAGCTAATCAATGCTTTCAATGTTGCAGAGCTCTTTCCCATTACACCTCCTACTTGGCTTAGAGTCATAATTACAGATCACTACCTAGTGCGGAATTGCTAATGCCTCATTGTTCTGTGTAATTGTCACCTATGGCGATTGGTCAAGTGTTCCCTGACATCTTAAAGCTAACGCAGGATGTCATCTGACATGTTGGCGAGCAATACGATACATTTATCATGGTATTGAAATAGGTAGGATAGACAGGACTCCCTGCTGAAGGCAAAGATGGTGAGATGAATGCAACAAGGGCATTATTTGAGACTTATTTATTTGACGTGTCGGTGATCATAATATTCTCAGGTTCTCTATAGGTTAACTGATAGGGATGTGCAAGAATGAAGATGTCAGAATCTGTTGTTCATAGTTTTTCTCATTCCCACTAACTGTAGCATAAACCTTCCTTTATAAACTTATCAGATCACTTAATGGTTATTGGTGTACCATAACCTAAAAGAATTGCAGTGAGCAGCGTACGCCGTCACTTGAATAGCAATGAGATCTTTTCTATACATTCAAATATAGGTGCTAGAGTTGTGTGGAGAGTGATAGCAAAGGAGGCTTAGGATTTAGAGGTATGCCAGGTTGAAAATAAATTTGAGATTTGACTGGTTTTTGAGACGTGGATTTTCATAATATTACATACGTCATAGTACAGATTAATAACCCTTTATCAAAATCTCTTTGTTGTTGTGTTGCATTGGTTTGAAAATATTCAAGTTCTGTTAATAGACTAACAGTGGACTTTTCCATTTGCAGAATATATTGAATGACCAGCAGAGGCAGTGTTTCAGAAGAAAATTTCTCTGAGTTGCTGAGACCAAAAAGAAACGAAAAAAAATGTTCAGCAGCCTTCGGCGTGATTTACCTATTTAAATGGTGAGTCAAACTCTCAATTTATCATTTTGCTAGTCCTTAAAAGAAGTTCATAGCATTTGACAGCTCTCAGCTCCTTTTACTGGGGTCTTACGCATGAATATTATTTGTCAAGTATAAAGCGATAAGGATGGTGCTATGGGCATCATGATAGCTTTTTAAAGACGTTGATTGTCTACAAGGCTGACAATCCTATTTTACATACTCGTGCTAGCAATATGTCATCCGAGGAAATTAGTGTCTTTGAGGCTGGAATGAGGTGTCTTGTATTAGAGCAATTGACTTACTCTCTCATGGAGGGAAGCTAATTTAACCTTCCTCCCTTCACACTGAATGTGGGACTCTTATACTGAAGAAGGATTGCTCTTTAGGATACTCTGTGTTCTTCTACCTCCTGCCCTCTTTCAAAAGGGGAGCCCAATGCTTTCAATGTTGCAGAGCCCTTTCCCATTACACCTCCTACTTGGCTTGGAGTCATAATTACAGATCACTACCTAGTACGGAATTACTAATGCCTCATTGTTCTGTGTAATTGTCACCTATGGAGATTGGTCAAGTGTTCCCTGACATCTTAAAGCTAACGCAGGATGTCATCTGACATGTTGGCGAGCAATACGATACATTTATCATGGTATTGAAATAGGTAGGATAGACAGGACTCCTTGCTGAAGGCAAAGATAGTGAGAGGAATGAAACAAGGGCATTATTTGAGACTAATTTGTTTGACGGTGTCAGTGATCATAATATTCTCAGGTTCTCTATAGGTTAACTGATAGGGATGTGCAAGAATGAAGATGTCAGAATCTGTTGTTCATAGTTTTTCTCATTCCCACTAACTGTAGCAGAAACCTTCCTCTATAAACTTATCAGATCATTTAATGGTTATTGGTGTACCATAACCTAAAAGAATTGCAGTGAGCAGCGTACGCTGTCACTTGAATAGCAATGAGATCTTTTCTATACGTTCAAATATAGGTGCTAGAGTTGTGTGTAGAGTGATAGCAAAGGAGGCTTAGGATTTAGAGGTATGCCAGGTTGAAAATAAATTTGAGATTTGACTGGTTTTTGAGGCGTGGATTTTCATAATATTACAGACGTCATAGTACAGATTAATAACCCTTTATCAAAATCTCTTTGTTGTTGTGTTGCATTGGTTTGGAAATATTCAAGTTCTGTTAATAGACTAACAGTGGACTTTTCCATTTGCAGAATATATTGAATGACCAGCAGAGGCAGTGTTTCAGAAGAAAATTTCTCTGAGTTGCTGAGACCAAAAAGAAACGAAAAAAAAATTCAGCAGCCTTCGGCGAGATTTACCTATTTAAATGGTGAGTCAAACTCTCAATTTATCATTTTGCTTGTCCTTAAAAGAAGTTCATAGCACTGGGGTCTTCCGCATGAATATTATTTGTCAAGAATAAAGCGATTACGATGGCGCTATGGGCATCATGTTAGCTTTTTAAAGACGTTGATTGTCTACAAGGCTGACAATCCTATTTTAAATACTCGTGCTAGCAATATGTCATCCGAGGAAATTAGTGTCTTTGAGGCTGGAATGAGATGTCTTGTATTAGAGCAATTGACTTACTCTCTCATGGAGGGAAGCTAATCAATGCTTTCAATGTTGCAGAGCTCTTTCCCATTACACCTCCTACTTGGCTTAGAGTCATAATTACAGATCACTACCTAGTGCGGAATTGCTAATGCCTCATTTTTCTGTGTAATTGTCACCTATGGCGATTGGTCAAGTGTTCCCTGACATCTTAAAGCTAACGCAGGATGTCATCTGACATGTTGGCGAGCAATACGATACATTTATCATGGTATTAAAATAGGTAGTAGGATAGACAGGACTCCCTGCTGAATTCAAAGATGGTGAGATGAATGAAACAAGGGCATTATTTGAGACTTATTTATTTGACGGTGTCGGTGATCATAATATTCTCAGGTTCTCTATAGGTTAACTGATAGGGATGTGCAAGAATGAAGATGTCAGAATCTGTTGTTCATAGTTTTTCTCATTCCCACTAACTGTAGCATAAACCTTCCTCTATAAACTTATCAGTTCACTTAATGGTTATTGGTGTACCATAACCTAAAAGAATTGCAGTGAGCAGCGTACGCTGTCACTTGAATAGCAATGAGATCTTTTCTATGCGTTCAAATATAGGTGCTAGAGTTGTGTGGAGAGTGATAGCAAAGGAGGCTTAGGATTTAGAGGTATGCCAGGTTGAAAATAAATTTGAGATTTGACTGGTTTTTGAGACGTGGATTTTCATAATATTACAGACGTCATAGTACAGATTAATAACCCTTTATCAAAATCTCTTTGTTGTTGTGTTGCATTGGTTTGGAAATATTCAAGTTCTGTTAATAGACTAACAGTGGACTTTTCCATTTGCAGAATATATTGAATGACCAGCAGAGGCAGTGTTTCAGAAGAAAATTTCTCTGAGTTGCTGAGACCAAAAAGAAACGAAAAAAAAATTCAGCAGCCTTCGGCGTGATTTACCTATTTAAATGGTGAGTCAAACTCTCGATTTATCATTTTGCTTGTCCTTAAAAGAAGTTCATAGCACTGGGGTCTTCCGCATGAATATTATTTGTCAAGAATAAAGCGATTACGATGGCGCTATGGGCATCATGTTAGCTTTTTAAAGACGTTGATTGTCTACAAGGCTGACAATCCTATTTTAAATACTCGTGCTAGCAATATGTCATCCGAGGAAATTAGTGTCTTTGAGGCTGGAATGAGGTGTCTTGTATTAGAGCAATTGACTTACTCTCTCATGGAGGGAAGCTAATCAATGCTTTCAATGTTGCAGAGCTCTTTCCCATTACACCTCCTACTTGGCTTAGAGTCATAATTACAGATCACTACCTAGTGCGGAATTGCTAATGCCTCATTGTTCTGTGTAATTGTCACCTATGGCGATTGGTCAAGTGTTCCCTGACATCTTAAAGCTAACGCAGGATGTCATCTGACATGTTGGCGAGCAATACGATACATTTATCATGGTATTGAAATAGGTAGGATAGACAGGACTCCCTGCTGAAGGCAAAGATGGTGAGATGAATGAAACAAGGGCATTATTTGAGACTTATTTATTTGACGTGTCGGTGATCATAATATTCTCAGGTTCTCTATAGGTTAACTGATAGGGATGTGCAAGAATGAAGATGTCAGAATCTGTTGTTCATAGTTTTTCTCATTCCCACTAACTGTAGCATAAACCTTCCTTTATAAACTTATCAGGTCACTTAATGGTTATTGGTGTACCATAACCTAAAAGAATTGCAGTGAGCAGCGTACGCCGTCACTTGAATAGCAATGAGATCTTTTCTATACATTCAAATATAGGTGCTAGAGTTGTGTGGAGAGTGATAGCAAAGGAGGCTTAGGATTTAGAGGTATGCCAGGTTGAAAATAAATTTGAGATTTGACTGGTTTTTGAGACGTGGATTTTCATAATATTACATACGTCATAGTACAGATTAATAACCCTTTATCAAAATCTCTTTGTTGTTGTGTTGCATTGGTTTGAAAATATTCAAGTTCTGTTAATAGACTAACAGTGGACTTTTCCATTTGCAGAATATATTGAATGACCAGCAGAGGCAGTGTTTCAGAAGAAAATTTCTCTGAGTTGCTGAGACCAAAAAGAAACGAAAAAAAATGTTCAGCAGCCTTCGGCGTGATTTACCTATTTAAATGGTGAGTCAAACTCTCAATTTATCATTTTGCTAGTCCTTAAAAGAAGTTCATAGCATTTGACAGCTCTCAGCTCCTTTTACTGGGGTCTTACGCATGAATATTATTTGTCAAGTATAAAGCGATAAGGATGGTGCTATGGGCATCATGATAGCTTTTTAAAGACGTTGATTGTCTACAAGGCTGACAATCCTATTTTACATACTCGTGCTAGCAATATGTCATCCGAGGAAATTAGTGTCTTTGAGGCTGGAATGAGGTGTCTTGTATTAGAGCAATTGACTTACTCTCTCATGGAGGGAAGCTAATTTAACCTTCCTCCCTTCACACTGAATGTGGGACTCTTATACTGAAGAAGGATTGCTCTTTAGGATACTCTGTGTTCTTCTACCTCCTGCCCTCTTTCAAAAGGGGAGCCCAATGCTTTCAATGTTGCAGAGCCCTTTCCCATTACACCTCCTACTTGGCTTGGAGTCATAATTACAGATCACTACCTAGTACGGAATTACTAATGCCTCATTGTTCTGTGTAATTGTCACCTATGGAGATTGGTCAAGTGTTCCCTGACATCTTAAAGCTAACGCAGGATGTCATCTGACATGTTGGCGAGCAATACGATACATTTATCATGGTATTGAAATAGGTAGGATAGACAGGACTCCTTGCTGAAGGCAAAGATAGTGAGATGAATGAAACAAGGGCATTATTTGAGACTAATTTGTTTGACGGTGTCAGTGATCATAATATTCTCAGGTTCTCTATAGGTTAACTGATAGGGATGTGCAAGAATGAAGATGTCAGAATCTGTTGTTCATAGTTTTTCTCATTCCCACTAACTGTAGCAGAAACCTTCCTCTATAAACTTATCAGATCATTTAATGGTTATTGGTGTACCATAACCTAAAAGAATTGCAGTGAGCAGCGTACGCTGTCACTTGAATAGCAATGAGATCTTTTCTATACGTTCAAATATAGGTGCTAGAGTTGTGTGTAGAGTGATAGCAAAGGAGGCTTAGGATTTAGAGGTATGCCAGGTTGAAAATAAATTTGAGATTTGACTGGTTTTTGAGGCGTGGATTTTCATAATATTACAGACGTCATAGTACAGATTAATAACCCTTTATCAAAATCTCTTTGTTGTTGTGTTGCATTGGTTTGGAAATATTCAAGTTCTGTTAATAGACTAACAGTGGACTTTTCCATTTGCAGAATATATTGAATGACCAGCAGAGGCAGTGTTTCAGAAGAAAATTTCTCTGAGTTGCTGAGACCAAAAAGAAACGAAAAAAAAATTCAGCAGCCTTCGGCGAGATTTACCTATTTAAATGGTGAGTCAAACTCTCAATTTATCATTTTGCTTGTCCTTAAAAGAAGTTCATAGCACTGGGGTCTTCCGCATGAATATTATTTGTCAAGAATAAAGCGATTACGATGGCGCTATGGGCATCATGTTAGCTTTTTAAAGACGTTGATTGTCTACAAGGCTGACAATCCTATTTTAAATACTCGTGCTAGCAATATGTCATCCGAGGAAATTAGTGTCTTTGAGGCTGGAATGAGATGTCTTGTATTAGAGCAATTGACTTACTCTCTCATGGAGGGAAGCTAATCAATGCTTTCAATGTTGCAGAGCTCTTTCCCATTACACCTCCTACTTGGCTTAGAGTCATAATTACAGATCACTACCTAGTGCGGAATTGCTAATGCCTCATTTTTCTGTGTAATTGTCACCTATGGCGATTGGTCAAGTGTTCCCTGACATCTTAAAGCTAACGCAGGATGTCATCTGACATGTTGGCGAGCAATACGATACATTTAGCATGGTATTGAAATAGGTAGGATAGACAGGACTCCCTGCTGAAGGCAAAGATGGTGAGATGAATGAAACAAGGGCATTATTTGAGACTTATTTATTTGACGTGTCGGTGATCATAATATTCTCAGGTTCTCTATAGGTTAACTGATAGGGATGTGCAAGAATGAAGATGTCAGAATCTGTTGTTCATAGTTTTTCTCATTCCCACTAACTGTAGCATAAACCTTCCTTTATAAACTTATCAGATCCGGGACACCTCCGCCGGAGGTAGCCGTGCGCTTTATAAGCTTCAAAAATAAATAAATAAATAAGATCACTTAATGGTTATTGGTGTACCATAACCTAAAAGAATTGCAGTGAGCAGCGTACGCCGTCACTTGAATAGCAATGAGATCTTTTCTATACGTTCAAATATAGGTGCTAGAGTTGTGTGGAGAGTGATAGCAAAGGAGGCTTAGGATTTAGAGGTATGCCAGGTTGAAAATAAATTTGAGATTTGACTGGTTTTTGAGACGTGGATTTTCATAATATTACATACGTCATAGTACAGATTAATAACCCTTTATCAAAATCTCTTTGTTGTTGTGTTGCATTGGTTTGGAAATATTCAAGTTCTGTTAATAGACTAACAGTGGACTTTTCCATTTGCAGAATATATTGAATGACCAGCAGAGGCAGTGTTTCAGAAGAAAATTTCTCTGAGTTGCTGAGACCAAAAAGAAACGAAAAAAAATGTTCAGCAGCCTTCGGCGTGATTTACCTATTTAAATGGTGAGTCAAACTCTCAATTTATCATTTTGCTAGTTCTTAAAAGAAGTTCATAGCATTTGACAGCTCTCAGCTCCTTTTACTGGGGTCTTACGCATGAATATTATTTGTCAAGTATAAAGCGATAAGGATGGTGCTATGGGCATCATGATAGCTTTTTAAAGACGTTGATTGTTTACAAGGCTGACAATCCTATTTTACATACTCATGCTAGCAATATGTCATCCGAGGAAATTAGTGTCTTTGAGGCTGGAATGAGGTGTCTTGTATTAGAGCAATTGACTTACTCTCTCATGGAGGGAAGCTAATTTAACCTTCCTCCCTTCACACTGAATGTGGGACTCTTATACTGAAGAAGGATTGCTCTTTAGGATACTCTGTGTTCTTCTACCTCCTGCCCTCTTTCAAAAGGGGAGCCCAATGCTTTCAATGTTGCAGAGCCCTTTCCCATTACACCTCCTACTTGGCTTGGAGTCATAATTACAGATCACTACCTAGTACGGAATTACTAATGCCTCATTGTTCTGTGTAATTGTCACCTATGGAGATTGGTCAAGTGTTCCCTGACATCTTAAAGCTAACGCAGGATGTCATCTGACATGTTGGCGAGCAATACGATACATTTATCATGGTATTGAAATAGGTAGGATAGACAGGACTCCCTGCTGAAGGCAAAGATAGTGAGATGAATGAAACAAGGGCATTATTTGAGACTAATTTGTTTGACGGTGTCAGTGATCATAATATTCTCAGGTTCTCTATAGGTTAACTGATAGGGATGTGCAAGAATGAAGATGTCAGAATCTGTTGTTCATAGTTTTTCTCATTCCCACTAACTGTAGCAGAAACCTTCCTCTATAAACTTATCAGATCATTTAATGGTTATTGGTGTACCATAACCTAAAAGAATTGCAGTGAGCAGCGTACGCTGTCACTTGAATAGCAATGAGATCTTTTCTATACGTTCAAATATAGGTGCTAAAGTTGTGTGGGGAGTGATAGCAAAGGAGGCTTAGGATTTAGAGGTATGCCAGGTTGAAAATAAATTTGAGATTTGACTGGTTTTTGAGGCGTGGATTTTCATAATATTACAGACGTCATAGTACAGATTAATAACCCTTTATCAAAATCTCTTTGTTGTTGTGTTGCATTGGTTTGGAAATATTCAAGTTCTGTTAATAGACTAACAGTGGACTTTTCCATTTGCAGAATATATTGAATGACCAGCAGAGGCAGTGTTTCAGAAGAAAATTTCTCTGAGTTGCTGAGACCAAAAAGAAACGGAAAAAAAATTCAGCAGCCTTCGGCGTGATTTACCTATTTAAATGGTGAGTCAAACTCTCAATTTATCATTTTGCTTGTCCTTAAAAGAAGTTCATAGCACTGGGGTCTTCCGCATGAATATTATTTGTCAAGAATAAAGCGATTACGATGGCGCTATGGGCATCATGTTAGCTTTTTAAAGACGTTGATTGTCTACAAGGCTGACAATCCTATTTTAAATACTCGTGCTAGCAATATGTCATCCGAGGAAATTAGTGTCTTTGAGGCTGGAATGAGGTGTCTTGTATTAGAGCAATTGACTTACTCTCTCATGGAGGGAAGCTAATCAA
Source organism: Lissotriton helveticus (assembly GCF_964261635.1). Lineage (NCBI taxonomy): Eukaryota > Metazoa > Chordata > Amphibia > Caudata > Salamandridae > Lissotriton > Lissotriton helveticus. The sequence goes on along the minus strand of NC_136073.1, from coordinate 666,552,229 downwards.
TGCTTTCAATGTTGCAGAGCTCTTTCCCATTACACCTCCTACTTGGCTTAGAGTCATAATTACAGATCACTACCTATTGCAGAATTGCTAATGCCTCATTTTTCTGTGTAATTGTCACCTATGGCGATTGGTCAAGTGTTCCCTGACATCTTAAAGCTAACGCAGGATGTCATCTGACATGTTGGCGAGCAATACGATACATTTATCATGGTATTAAAATAGGTAGTAGGATAGACAGGACTCCCTGCTGAATTCAAAGATGGTGAGATGAATGAAACAAGGGCATTATTTGAGACTTATTTATTTGACGTGTCGGTGATCATAATATTCTCAGGTTCTCTATAGGTTAACTGATAGGGATGTGCAAGAATGAAGATGTCAGAATCTGTTGTTCATAGTTTTTCTCATTCCCACTAACTGTAGCATAAACCTTCCTTTATAAACTTATCAGATCACTTAATGGTTATTGGTGTACCATAACCTAAAAGAATTGCAGTGAGCAGCGTACGCCGTCACTTGAATAGCAATGAGATCTTTTCTATACGTTCAAATATAGGTGCTAGAGTTGTGTGGAGAGTGATAGCAAAGGAGGCTTTGGATTTAGAGGTATGCCAGGTTGAAAATAAATTTGAGATTTGACTGGTTTTTGAGACGTGGATTTTCATAATATTACAGACGTCATAGTACAGATTAATAACCCTTTATCAAAATCTCTTTGTTGTTGTGTTGCATTGGTTTGGAAATATTCAAGTTCTGTTAATAGACTAACAGTGGACTTTTCCATTTGCAGAATATATTGAATGACCAGCAGAGGCAGTGTTTCAGAAGAAAATTTCTCTGAGTTGCTGAGACCAAAAAGAAACGAAAAAAAAATTCAGCAGCCTTCGGCGAGATTTACCTATTTAAATGGTGAGTCAAACTCTCAATTTATCATTTTGCTTGTCCTTAAAAGAAGTTCATAGCACTGGGGTCTTCCGCATGAATATTATCTGTCAAGAATAAAGCGATTACGATGGCGCTATGGGCATCATGTTAGCTTTTTAAAGACGTTGATTGTCTACAAGGCTGACAATCCTATTTTAAATACTCGTGCTAGCAATATGTCATCCGAGGAAATTAGTGTCTTTGAGGCTGGAATGAGGTGTCTTGTATTAGAGCAATTGACTTACTCTCTCATGGAGGGAAGCTAATCAATGCTTTCAATGTTGCAGAGCTCTTTCCCATTACACCTCCTACTTGGCTTAGAGTCATAATTACAGATCACTACCTAGTGCGGAATTGCTAATGCCTCATTTTTCTGTGTAATTGTCACCTATGGCGATTGGTCAAGTGTTCCCTGACATCTTAAAGCTAATGCAGGATGTCATCTGACATGTTGGCGAGCAATACGATACATTTATCATGGTATTGAAATAGGTAGGATAGACAGGACTCCCTGCTGAAGGCAAAGATGGTGAGATGAATGAAACAAGGGCATTATTTGAGACTTATTTATTTGACGTGTCGGTGATCATAATATTCTCAGGTTCTCTATAGGTTAACTGATAGGGATGTGCAAGAATGAAGATGTCAGAATCTGTTGTTCATAGTTTTTCTCATTCCCACTAACTGTAGCATAAACCTTCCTTTATAAACTTATCAGATCACTTAATGGTTATTGGTGTACCATAACCTAAAAGAATTGCAGTGAGCAGCGTACGCCGTCACTTGAATAGCAATGAGATCTTTTCTATACGTTCAAATATAGGTGCTAGAGTTGTGTGGAGAGTGATAGCAAAGGAGGCTTAGGATTTAGAGGTATGCCAGGTTGAAAATAAATTTGAGATTTGACTGGTTTTTGAGACGTGGATTTACATAATATTACATACGTCATAGTACAGATTAATAACCCTTTATCAAAATCTCTTTGTTGTTGTGTTGCATTGGTTTGGAAATATTCAAGTTCTGTTAATAGACTAACAGTGGACTTTTCCATTTGCAGAATATATTGAATGACCAGCAGAGGCAGTGTTTCAGAAGAAAATTTCTCTGAGTTGCTGAGACCAAAAAGAAACGAGAAAAAAATGTTCAGCAGCCTTCGGCGTGATTTACCTATTTAAATGGTGAGTCAAACTCTCAATTTATCATTTTGCTAGTCCTTAAAAGAAGTTCATAGCATTTGACAGCTCTCAGCTCCTTTTACTGGGGTCTTACGCATGAATATTATTTGTCAAGTATAAAGCGATAAGGATGGTGCTATGGGCATCATGATAGCTTTTTAAAGACGTTGATTGTCTACAAGGCTGACAATCCTATTTTACATACTCGTGCTAGCAATATGGCATCCGAGGAAATTAGTGTCTTTGAGGCTGGAATGAGGTGTCTTGTATTAGAGCAATTGACTTACTCTCTCATGGAGGGAAGCTAATTTAACCTTCCTCCCTTCACACTGAATGTGGGACTCTTATACTGAAGAAGGATTGCTCTTTAGGATACTCTGTGTTCTTCTACCTCCTGCCCTCTTTCAAAAGGGGAGCCCAATGCTTTCAATGTTGCAGAGCCCTTTCCCATTACACCTCCTACTTGGCTTGGAGTCATAATTACAGATCACTACCTAGTACGGAATTACTAATGCCTCATTGTTCTGTGTAATTGTCACCTATGGCGATTGGTCAAGTGTTCCCTGACATCTTAAAGCTAACGCAGGATGTCATCTGACATGTTGGCGAGCAATACAATACATTTATCATGGTATTGAAATAGGTAGGATAGACAGGACTCCCTGCTGAAGGCAAAGATGGTGAGATGAATGAAACAAGGGCATTATTTGAGACTAATTTGTTTGACGGTGTCGGTGACATAATATTCTCAGGTTCTCTATAGGTTAACTGATAGGGATGTGCAAGAATGAAGATGTCAGAATCTGTTGTTCATAGTTTTTCTCATTCCCACTAACTGTAGCATAAACCTTCCTCTATAAACTTATCAGATCATTTAATGGTTATTGGTGTACCATAACCTAAAAGAATTGCAGTGAGCAGCGTACGCTGTCACTTGAATAGCAATGAGATCTTTTCTATACGTTCAAATATAGGTGCTAGAGTTGTGTGGAGAGTGATAGCAAAGGAGGCTTAGGATTTAGTGGTATGCCAGGTTGAAAATAAATTTGAGATTTGACTGGTTTTTGAGACGTGGATTTTCATAATATTACAGACGTCATAGTACAGATTAATAACCCTTTATCAAAATCTCTTTGTTGTTGTGTTGCATTGGTTTGGAAATATTCAAGTTCTGTTAATAGACTAACAGTGGACTTTTCCATTTGCAGAATATATTGAATGACCAGCAGAGGCAGTGTTTCAGAAGAAAATTTCTCTGAGTTGCTGAGACCAAAAAGAAACGAAAAAAAAATTCAGCAGCCTTCGGCGTGATTTACCTATTTAAATGGTGAGTCAAACTCTCGATTTATCATTTTGCTTGTCCTTAAAAGAAGTTCATAGCACTGGGGTCTTCCGCATGAATATTATTTGTCAAGAATAAAGCGATTACGATGGCGCTATGGGCATCATGTTAGCTTTTTAAAGACGTTGATTGTCTACAAGGCTGACAATCCTATTTTAAATACTCGTGCTAGCAATATGTCATCCGAGGAAATTAGTGTCTTTGAGGCTGGAATGAGGTGTCTTGTATTAGAGCAATTGACGTACTCTCTCATGGAGGGAAGCTAATCAATGCTTTCAATGTTGCAGAGCTCTTTCCCATTACACCTCCTACTTGGCTTAGAGTCATAATTACAGATCACTACCTAGTGCGGAATTGCTAATGCCTCATTGTTCTGTGTAGTTGTCACCTATGGCGATTGGTCAAGTGTTCCCTGACATCTTAAAGCTACAGCAGGATGTCATCTGACATGAGGGCGAGCAATACGATACATTTATCATGGTATTAAAATAGGTAGTAGGATAGACAGGACTCCCTGCTGAATTCAAAGATGGTGAGATGAATGAAACAAGGGCATTATTTGAGACTTATTTATTTGACGGTGCCGGTGATCATAATATTCTCAGGTTCTCTATAGGTTAACTGATAGGGATGTGCAAGAATGAAGATGTCAGAATCTGTTGTTCATAGTTTTTCTCATTCCCACTAACTGTAGCATAAACCTTCCTCTATAAACTTATCAGATCATTTAATGGTTATTGGTGTACCATAACCTAAAAGAATTGCAGTGAGCAGCGTACGCTGTCACTTGAATAGCAATGAGATCTTTTCTATACGTACAAATATAGGTGCTAGAGTTGTGTGGAGAGTGATAGCAAAGGAGGCTTAGGATTTAGAGGTATGCCAGGTTGAAAATAAATTTGAGATTTGACTGGTTTTTGAGACGTGGATTTTCATAATATTACAGACGTCATAGTACAGATTAATAACCCTTTATCAAAATCTCTTTGTTGTTGTGTTGCATTGGTTTGGAAATATTCAAGTTCTGTTAATAGACTAACAGTGGACTTTTCCATTTGCAGAATATATTGAATGACCAGCAGAGGCAGTGTTTCAGAAGAAAATTTCTCTGAGTTGCTGAGACCAAAAAGAAACGAGAAAAAAATGTTCAGCAGCCTTCGGTGTGATTTACCTATTTAAATGGTGAGTCAAACTCTCAATTTATCATTTTGCTAGTCCTTAAAAGAAGTTCATAGCATTTGACAGCTCTCAGCTCCTTTTACTGGGGTCTTACGCATGAATATTATTTGTCAAGTATAAAGCGATAAGGATGGTGCTATGGGCATCATGATAGCTTTTTAAAGACGTTGATTGTCTACAAGGCTGACAATCCTATTTTACATACTCATGCTAGCAATATGTCATCCGAGGAAATTAGTGTCTTTGAGGCTGGAATGAGGTGTCTTGTATTAGAGCAATTGACTTACTCTCTCATGGAGGGAAGCTAATTTAACCTTCCTCCCTTCACACTGAATGTGGGACTCTTATACTGAAGAAGGATTGCTCTTTAGGATACTCTGTGTTCTTCTACCTCCTGCCCTCTTTCAAAAGGGGAGCCCAATGCTTTCAATGTTGCAGAGCCCTTTCCCATTACACCTCCTACTTGGCTTGGAGTCATAATTACAGATCACTACCTAGTACGGAATTACTAATGCCTCATTGTTCTGTGTAATTGTCACCTATGGCGATTGGTCAAGTGTTCCCTGACATCTTAAAGCTAACGCAGGATGTCATCTGACATGTTGGCGAGCAATACGATACATTTATCATGGTATTGAAATAGGTAGGATAGACAGGACTCCCTGCTGAAAGCAAAGATGGTGAGATGAATGAAACAAGGGCATTATTTGAGACTAATTTGTTTGACGGTGTCGGTGATCATAATATTCTCAGGTTCTCTATAGGTTAACTGATAGGGATGTGCAAGAATGAAGATGTCAGAATCTGTTGTTCATAGTTTTTCTCATTCCCACTAACTGTAGCATAAACCTTCCTTTATAAACTTATCAGATCACTTAATGGTTATTGGTGTACCATAACCTAAAAGAATTGCAGTGAGCAGCGTACGCCGTCACTTGAATAGCAATGAGATCTTTTCTATACATTCAAATATAGGTGCTAGAGTTGTGTGGAGAGTGATAGCAAAGGAGGCTTAGGATTTAGAGGTATGCCAGGTTGAAAATAAATTTGAGATTTGACTGGTTTTTGAGACGTGGATTTTCATAATATTACATACGTCATAGTACAGATTAATAACCCTTTATCAAAATCTCTTTGTTGTTGTGTTGCATTGGTTTGGAAATATTCAAGTTCTGTTAATAGACTAACAGTGGACTTTTCCATTTGCAGAATATATTGAATGACCAGCAGAGGCAGTGTTTCAGAAGAAAATTTCTCTGAGTTGCTGAGACCAAAAAGAAACGAAAAAAAATGTTCAGCAGCCTTCGGCGTGATTTACCTATTTAAATGGTGAGTCAAACTCTCAATTTATCATTTTGCTAGTTCTTAAAAGAAGTTCATAGCATTTGACAGCTCTCAGCTCCTTTTACTGGGGTCTTACGCATGAATATTATTTGTCAAGTATAAAGCGATAAGGATGGTGCTATGGGCATCATGATAGCTTTTTAAAGACGTTGATTGTTTACAAGGCTGACAATCCTATTTTACATACTCATGCTAGCAATATGTCATCCGAGGAAATTAGTGTCTTTGAGGCTGGAATGAGGTGTCTTGTATTAGAGCAATTGACTTACTCTCTCATGGAGGGAAGCTAATTTAACCTTCCTCCCTTCACACTGAATGTGGGACTCTTATACTGAAGAAGGATTGCTCTTTAGGATACTCTGTGTTCTTCTACCTCCTGCCCTCTTTCAAAAGGGGAGCCCAATGCTTTCAATGTTGCAGAGCCCTTTCCCATTACACCTCCTACTTGGCTTGGAGTCATAAATACAGATCACTACCTAGTACGGAATTACTAATGCCTCATTGTTCTGTGTAATTGTCACCTATGGCGATTGGTCAAGTGTTCCCTGACATCTTAAAGCTAACGCAGGATGTCATCTGACATGTTGGCGAGCAATACGATACATTTATCATGGTATTGAAATAGGTAGGATAGACAGGACTCCCTGCTGAAGGCAAAGATAGTGAGATGAATGAAACAAGGGCATTATTTGAGACTAATTTGTTTGACGGTGTCGGTGATCATAATATTCTCAGGTTCTCTATAGGTTAACTGATAGGGATGTGCAAGAATGAAGATGTCAGAATCTGTTGTTCATAGTTTTTCTCATTCCCACTAACTGTAGCAGAAACCTTCCTCTATAAACTTATCAGATCATTTAATGGTTATTGGTGTACCATAACCTAAAAGAATTGCAGTGAGCAGCGTACGCTGTCACTTGAATAGCAATGAGATCTTTTCTATACGTTCAAATATAGGTGCTAGAGTTGTGTGGGGAGTGATAGCAAAGGAGGCTTAGGATTTAGAGGTATGCCAGGTTGAAAATAAATTTGAGATTTGACTGGTTTTTGAGGCGTGGATTTTCATAATATTACAGACGTCATAGTACAGATTAATAACCCTTTATCAAAATCTCTTTGTTGTTGTGTTGCATTGGTTTGGAAATATTCAAGTTCTGTTAATAGACTAACAGTGGACTTTTCCATTTGCAGAATATATTGAATGACCAGCAGAGGCAGTGTTTCAGAAGAAAATTTCTCTGAGTTGCTGAGACCAAAAAGAAACGGAAAAAAAATTCAGCAGCCTTCGGCGTGATTTACCTATTTAAATGGTGAGTCAAACTCTCAATTTATCATTTTGCTTGTCCTTAAAAGAAGTTCATAGCACTGGGGTCTTCCGCATGAATATTATTTGTCAAGAATAAAGCGATTACGATGGCGCTATGGGCATCATGTTAGCTTTTTAAAGACGTTGATTGTCTACAAGGCTGACAATCCTATTTTAAATACTCGTGCTAGCAATATGTCATCCGAGGAAATTAGTGTCTTTGAGGCTGGAATGAGGTGTCTTGTATTAGAGCAATTGACTTACTCTCTCATGGAGGGAAGCTAATCAATGCTTTCAATGTTGCAGAGCTCTTTCCCATTACACCTCCTACTTGGCTTAGAGTCATAATTACAGATCACTACCTATTGCGGAATTGCTAATGCCTCATTTTTCTGTGTAATTGTCACCTATGGCGATTGGTCAAGTGTTCCCTGACATCTTAAAGCTAACGCAGGATGTCATCTGACATGTTGGCGAGCAATACGATACATTTATCATGGTATTAAAATAGGTAGTAGGATAGACAGGACTCCCTGCTGAATTCAAAGATGGTGAGATGAATGAAACAAGGGCATTATTTGAGACTTATTTATTTGACGTGTCGGTGATCATAATATTCTCAGGTTCTCTATAGGTTAACTGATAGGGATGTGCAAGAATGAAGATGTCAGAATCTGTTGTTCATAGTTTTTCTCATTCCCACTAACTGTAGCATAAACCTTCCTTTATAAACTTATCAGATCACTTAATGGTTATTGGTGTACCATAACCTAAAAGAATTGCAGTGAGCAGCGTACGCCGTCACTTGAATAGCAATGAGATCTTTTCTATACGTTCAAATATAGGTGCTAGAGTTGTGTGGAGAGTGATAGCAAAGGAGGCTTTGGATTTAGAGGTATGCCAGGTTGAAAATAAATTTGAGATTTGACTGGTTTTTGAGACGTGGATTTTCATAATATTACAGACGTCATAGTACAGATTAATAACCCTTTATCAAAATCTCTTTGTTGTTGTGTTGCATTGGTTTGGAAATATTCAAGTTCTGTTAATAGACTAACAGTGGACTTTTCCATTTGCAGAATATATTGAATGACCAGCAGAGGCAGTGTTTCAGAAGAAAATTTCTCTGAGTTGCTGAGACCAAAAAGAAACGAAAAAAAAATTCAGCAGCCTTCGGCGAGATTTACCTATTTAAATGGTGAGTCAAACTCTCAATTTATCATTTTGCTTGTCCTTAAAAGAAGTTCATAGCACTGGGGTCTTCCGCATGAATATTATCTGTCAAGAATAAAGCGATTACGATGGCGCTATGGGCATCATGTTAGCTTTTTAAAGACGTTGATTGTCTACAAGGCTGACAATCCTATTTTAAATACTCGTGCTAGCAATATGTCATCCGAGGAAATTAGTGTCTTTGAGGCTGGAATGAGGTGTCTTGTATTAGAGCAATTGACTTACTCTCTCATGGAGGGAAGCTAATCAATGCTTTCAATGTTGCAGAGCTCTTTCCCATTACACCTCCTACTTGGCTTAGAGTCATAATTACAGATCACTACCTAGTGCGGAATTGCTAATGCCTCATTTTTCTGTGTAATTGTCACCTATGGCGATTGGTCAAGTGTTCCCTGACATCTTAAAGCTAATGCAGGATGTCATCTGACATGTTGGCGAGCAATACGATACATTTATCATGGTATTGAAATAGGTAGGATAGACAGGACTCCCTGCTGAAGGCAAAGATGGTGAGATGAATGAAACAAGGGCATTATTTGAGACTTATTTATTTGACGTGTCGGTGATCATAATATTCTCAGGTTCTCTATAGGTTAACTGATAGGGATGTGCAAGAATGAAGATGTCAGAATCTGTTGTTCATAGTTTTTCTCATTCCCACTAACTGTAGCATAAACCTTCCTTTATAAACTTATCAGATCACTTAATGGTTATTGGTGTACCATAACCTAAAAGAATTGCAGTGAGCAGCGTACGCCGTCACTTGAATAGCAATGAGATCTTTTCTATACGTTCAAATATAGGTGCTAGAGTTGTGTGGAGAGTGATAGCAAAGGAGGCTTAGGATTTAGAGGTATGCCAGGTTGAAAATAAATTTGAGATTTGACTGGTTTTTGAGACGTGGATTTACATAATATTACATACGTCATAGTACAGATTAATAACCCTTTATCAAAATCTCTTTGTTGTTGTGTTGCATTGGTTTGGAAATATTCAAGTTCTGTTAATAGACTAACAGTGGACTTTTCCATTTGCAGAATATATTGAATGACCAGCAGAGGCAGTGTTTCAGAAGAAAATTTCTCTGAGTTGCTGAGACCAAAAAGAAACGAGAAAAAAATGTTCAGCAGCCTTCGGCGTGATTTACCTATTTAAATGGTGAGTCAAACTCTCAATTTATCATTTTGCTAGTCCTTAAAAGAAGTTCATAGCATTTGACAGCTCTCAGCTCCTTTTACTGGGGTCTTACGCATGAATATTATTTGTCAAGTATAAAGCGATAAGGATGGTGCTATGGGCATCATGATAGCTTTTTAAAGACGTTGATTGTCTACAAGGCTGACAATCCTATTTTACATACTCGTGCTAGCAATATGGCATCCGAGGAAATTAGTGTCTTTGAGGCTGGAATGAGGTGTCTTGTATTAGAGCAATTGACTTACTCTCTCATGGAGGGAAGCTAATTTAACCTTCCTCCCTTCACACTGAATGTGGGACTCTTATACTGAAGAAGGATTGCTCTTTAGGATACTCTGTGTTCTTCTACCTCCTGCCCTCTTTCAAAAGGGGAGCCCAATGCTTTCAATGTTGCAGAGCCATTTCCCATTACACCTCCTACTTGGCTTGGAGTCATAATTACAGATCACTACCTAGTAGGGAATTACTAATGCCTCATTGTTCTGTGTAATTGTCACCTATGGCGATTGGTCAAGTGTTCCCTGACATCTTAAAGCTAACGCAGGATGTCATCTGACATGTTGGCGAGCAATACAATACATTTATCATGGTATTGAAATAGGTAGGATAGACAGGACTCCCTGCTGAAGGCAAAGATGGTGAGATGAATGAAACAAGGGCATTATTTGAGACTAATTTGTTTGACGGTGTCGGTGACATAATATTCTCAGGTTCTCTATAGGTTAACTGATAGGGATGTGCAAGAATGAAGATGTCAGAATCTGTTGTTCATAGTTTTTCTCATTCCCACTAACTGTAGCATAAACCTTCCTCTATAAACTTATCAGATCATTTAATGGTTATTGGTGTACCATAACCTAAAAGAATTGCAGTGAGCAGCGTACGCTGTCACTTGAATAGCAATGAGATCTTTTCTATACGTTCAAATATAGGTGCTAGAGTTGTGTGGAGAGTGATAGCAAAGGAGGCTTAGGATTTAGTGGTATGCCAGGTTGAAAATAAATTTGAGATTTGACTGGTTTTTGAGACGTGGATTTTCATAATATTACAGACGTCATAGTACAGATTAATAACCCTTTATCAAAATCTCTTTGTTGTTGTGTTGCATTGGTTTGGAAATATTCAAGTTCTGTTAATAGACTAACAGTGGACTTTTCCATTTGCAGAATATATTGAATGACCAGCAGAGGCAGTGTTTCAGAAGAAAATTTCTCTGAGTTGCTGAGACCAAAAAGAAACGAAAAAAAAATTCAGCAGCCTTCGGCGTGATTTACCTATTTAAATGGTGAGTCAAACTCTCGATTTATCATTTTGCTTGTCCTTAAAAGAAGTTCATAGCACTGGGGTCTTCCGCATGAATATTATTTGTCAAGAATAAAGCGATTACGATGGCGCTATGGGCATCATGTTAGCTTTTTAAAGACGTTGATTGTCTACAAGGCTGACAATCCTATTTTAAATACTCGTGCTAGCAATATGTCATCCGAGGAAATTAGTGTCTTTGAGGCTGGAATGAGGTGTCTTGTATTAGAGCAATTGACGTACTCTCTCATGGAGGGAAGCTAATCAATGCTTTCAATGTTGCAGAGCTCTTTCCCATTACACCTCCTACTTGGCTTAGAGTCATAATTACAGATCACTACCTAGTGCGGAATTGCTAATGCCTCATTGTTCTGTGTAGTTGTCACCTATGGCGATTGGTCAAGTGTTCCCTGACATCTTAAAGCTACAGCAGGATGTCATCTGACATGAGGGCGAGCAATACGATACATTTATCATGGTATTAAAATAGGTAGTAGGATAGACAGGACTCCCTGCTGAATTCAAAGATGGTGAGATGAATGAAACAAGGGCATTATTTGAGACTTATTTATTTGACGGTGCCGGTGATCATAATATTCTCAGGTTCTCTATAGGTTAACTGATAGGGATGTGCAAGAATGAAGATGTCAGAATCTGTTGTTCATAGTTTTTCTCATTCCCACTAACTGTAGCATAAACCTTCCTCTATAAACTTATCAGATCATTTAATGGTTATTGGTGTACCATAACCTAAAAGAATTGCAGTGAGCAGCGTACGCTGTCACTTGAATAGCAATGAGATCTTTTCTATACGTACAAATATAGGTGCTAGAGTTGTGTGGAGAGTGATAGCAAAGGAGGCTTAGGATTTAGAGGTATGCCAGGTTGAAAATAAATTTGAGATTTGACTGGTTTTTGAGACGTGGATTTTCATAATATTACAGACGTCATAGTACAGATTAATAACCCTTTATCAAAATCTCTTTGTTGTTGTGTTGCATTGGTTTGGAAATATTCAAATTCTGTTAATAGACTAACAGTGGACTTTTCCATTTGCAGAATATATTGAATGACCAGCAGAGGCAGTGTTTCAGAAGAAAATTTCTCTGAGTTGCTGAGACCAAAAAGAAACGAAAAAAAAATTCAGCAGCCTTCGGCGTGATTTACCTATTTAAATGGTGAGTCAAACTCTCGATTTATCATTTTGCTTGTCCTTAAAAGAAGTTCATAGCACTGGGGTCTTCCGCATGAATATTATTTGTCAAGAATAAAGCGATTACGATGGCGCTATGGGCATCATGTTAGCTTTTTAAAGACGTTGATTGTCTACAAGGCTGACAATCCTATTTTAAATACTCGTGCTAGCAATATGTCATCCGAGGAAATTAGTGTCTTTGAGGCTGGAATGAGGTGTCTTGTATTAGAGCAATTGACGTACTCTCTCATGGAGGGAAGCTAATCAATGCTTTCAATGTTGCAGAGCTCTTTCCCATTACACCTCCTACTTGGCTTAGAGTCATAATTACAGATCACTACCTAGTACGGAATTGCTAATGCCTCATTGTTCTGTGTAGTTGTCACCTATGGCGATTGGTCAAGTGTTCCCTGACATCTTAAAGCTAACGCAGGATGTCATCTGACATGTTGGCGAGCAATACGATACATTTATCATGGTATTGAAATAGGTAGGATAGACAGGACTCCCTGCTGAAGGCAAAGATGGTGAGATGAATGAAACAAGGGCATTATTTGAGACTAATTTGTTTGACGGTGTCGGTGACATAATATTCTCAGGTTCTCTATAGGTTAACTGATAGGGATGTGCAAGAATGAAGATGTCAGAATCTGTTGTTCATAGTTTTTCTCATTCCCACTAACTGTAGCATAAACCTTCCTCTATAAACTTATCAGATCATTTAATGGTTATTGGTGTACCATAACCTAAAAGAATTGCAGTGAGCAGCGTACGCTGTCACTTGAATAGCAATGAGATCTTTTCTATACGTTCAAATATAGGTGCTAGAGTTGTGTGGAGAGTGATAGCAAAGGAGGCTTAGGATTTAGTGGTATGCCAGGTTGAAAATAAATTTGAGATTTGACTGGTTTTTGAGACGTGGATTTTCATAATATTACAGACGTCATAGTACAGATTAATAACCCTTTATCAAAATCTCTTTGTTGTTGTGTTGCATTGGTTTGGAAATATTCAAGTTCTGTTAATAGACTAACAGTGGACTTTTCCATTTGCAGAATATATTGAATGACCAGCAGAGGCAGTGTTTCAGAAGAAAATTTCTCTGAGTTGCTGAGACCAAAAAGAAACGAAAAAAAAATTCAGCAGCCTTCGGCGTGATTTACCTATTTAAATGGTGAGTCAAACTCTCAATTTATAATTTTGCTTGTCCTTAAAAGAAGTTCATAGCACTGGGGTCTTCCGCATGAATATTATTTGTCAAGAATAAAGCGATTACGATGGCGCTATGGGCATCATGTTAGCTTTTTAAAGACGTTGATTGTCTACAAGGCTGACAATCCTATTTTAAATACTCGTGCTAGCAATATGTCATCCGAGGAAATTAGTGTCTTTGAGGCTGGAATGAGGTGTCTTGTATTAGAGCAATTGACGTACTCTCTCATGGAGGGAAGCTAATCAATGCTTTCAATGTTGCAGAGCTCTTTCCCATTACACCTCCTACTTGGCGTAGAGTCATAATTACAGATCACTACCTAGTGCGGAATTGCTAATGCCTCATTGTTCTGTGTAGTTGTCACCTATGGCGATTGGTCAAGTGTTCCCTGACATCTTAAAGCTACAGCAGGATGTCATCTGACATGAGGGCGAGCAATACGATACATTTATCATGGTATTAAAATAGGTAGTAGGATAGACAGGACTCCCTGCTGAATTCAAAGATGGTGAGATGAATGAAACAAGGGCATTATTTGAGACTTATTTATTTGACGGTGTCGGTGATCATAATATTCTCAGGTTCTCTATAGGTTAACTGATAGGGATGTGCAAGAATGAAGATGTCAGAATCTGTTGTTCATAGTTTTTCTCATTCCCACTAACTGTAGCATAAACCTTCCTCTATAAACTTATCAGATCATTTAATGGTTATTGGTGTACCATAACCTAAAAGAATTGCAGTGAGCAGCGTACGCTGTCACTTGAATAGCAATGAGATCTTTTCTATACGTACAAATATAGGTGCTAGAGTTGTGTGGAGAGTGATAGCAAAGGAGGCTTAGGATTTAGAGGTATGCCAGGTTGAAAATAAATTTGAGATTTGACTGGTTTTTGAGACGTGGATTTTCATAATATTACAGACGTCATAGTACAGATTAATAACCCTTTATCAAAATCTCTTTGTTGTTGTGTTGCATTGGTTTGGAAATATTCAAGTTCTGTTAATAGACTAACAGTGGACTTTTCCATTTGCAGAATATATTGAATGACCAGCAGAGGCAGTGTTTCAGAAGAAAATTTCTCTGAGTTGCTGAGACCAAAAAGAAACGAAAAAAAAATTCAGCAGCCTTCGGTGTGATTTACCTATTTAAATGGTGAGTCAAACTCTCTATTTATCATTTTGCTTGTCCTTAAAAGAAGTTCATAGCACTGGGGTCTTCCGCATGAATATTATTTGTCAAGAATAAAGCGATTACGATGGCGCTATGGGCATCATGTTAGCTTTTTAAAGACGTTGATTGTCTACAAGGCTGACAATCCTATTTTAAATACTCGTGCTAGCAATATGTCATCCGAGGAAATTAGTGTCTTTGAGGCTGGAATGAGGTGTCTTGTATTAGAGCAATTGACTTACTCTCTCATGGAGGGAAGCTAAACAATGCTTTCAATGTTGCAGAGCTCTTTCCCATTGCACCTCCTACTTGGCTTAGAGTCATAATTACAGATCACTACCTAGTGCGGAATTGCTAATGCCTCATTGTTCTGTGTAATTGTCACCTATGGCGATTGGTCAAGTGTTCCCTGACATCTTAAAGCTAACGCAGGATGTCATCTGACATGTTGGCGAGCAATACAATACATTTATCATGGTATTGAAATAGGTAGGATAGACAGGACTCCCTGCTGAAGGCAAAGATGGTGAGATGAATGAAACAAGGGCATTATTTGAGACTAATTTGTTTGACGGTGTCGGTGACATAATATTCTCAGGTTCTCTATAGGTTAACTGATAGGGATGTGCAAGAATGAAGATGTCAGAATCTGTTGTTCATAGTTTTTCTCATTCCCACTAACTGTAGCATAAACCTTCCTCTATAAACTTATCAGATCATTTAATGGTTATTGGTGTACCATAACCTAAAAGAATTGCAGTGAGCAGCGTACGCTGTCACTTGAATAGCAATGAGATCTTTTCTATACGTTCAAATATAGGTGCTAGAGTTGTGTGGAGAGTGATAGCAAAGGAGGCTTAGGATTTAGTGGTATGCCAGGTTGAAAATAAATTTGAGATTTGACTGGGTTTTGAGACGTGGATTTTCATAATATTACAGACGTCATAGTACAGATTAATAACCCTTTATCAAAATCTCTTTGTTGTTGTGTTGCATTGGTTTGGAAATATTCAAGTTCTGTTATTAGACTAACAGTGGACTTTTCCATTTGCAGAATATATTGAATGACCAGCAGAGGCAGTGTTTCAGAAGAAAATTTCTCTGAGTTGCTGAGACCAAAAAGAAACGAAAAAAAAATTCAGCAGCCTTCGGTGTGATTTACCTATTTAAATGGTGAGTCAAACTCTCAATTTATCATTTTGCTTGTCCTTAAAAGAAGTTCATAGCACTGGGGTCTTCCGCATGAATATTATTTGTCAAGAATAAAGCGATTACGATGGCGCTATGGGCATCATGTTAGCTTTTTAAAGACGTTGATTGTCTACAAGGCTGACAATCCTATTTTAAATACTCGTGCTAGCAATATGTCATCCGAGGAAATTAGTGTCTTTGAGGCTGGAATGAGGTGTCTTGTATTAGAGCAATTGACGTACTCTCTCATGGAGGGAAGCTAATCAATGCTTTCAATGTTGCAGAGCTCTTTCCCATTACACCTCCTACTTGGCTTAGAGTCATAATTACAGATCACTACCTAGTGCGGAATTGCTAATGCCTCATTGTTCTGTGTAGTTGTCACCTATGGCGATTGGTCAAGTGTTCCCTGACATCTTAAAGCTACAGCAGGATGTCATCTGACATGAGGGCGAGCAATACGATACATTTATCATAGTATTAAAATAGGTAGTAGGATAGACAGGACTCCCTGCTGAATTCAAAGATGGTGAGATGAATGAAACAAGGGCATTATTTGAGACTTATTTATTTGACGGTGTCGGTGATCATAATATTCTCAGGTTCTCTATAGGTTAACTGATAGGGATGTGCAAGAATGAAGATGTCAGAATCTGTTGTTCATAGTTTTTCTCATTCCCACTAACTGTAGCATAAACCTTCCTCTATAAACTTATCAGATCATTTAATGGTTATTGGTGTACCATAACCTAAAAGAATTGCAGTGAGCAGCGTACGCTGTCACTTGAATAGCATTGAGATCTTTTCTATACGTACAAATATAGGTGCTAGAGTTGTGTGGAGAGTGATAGCAAAGGAGGCTTAGGATTTAGAGGTATGCCAGGTTGAAAATAAATTTGAGATTTGACTGGTTTTTGAGACGTGGATTTTCATAATATTACAGACGTCATAGTACAGATTAATAACCCTTTATCAAAATCTCTTTGTTGTTGTGTTGCATTGGTTTGGAAATATTCAAGTTCTGTTAATAGACTAACAGTGGACTTTTCCATTTGCAGAATATATTGAATGACCAGCAGAGGCAGTGTTTCAGAAGAAAATTTCTCTGAGTTGCTGAGACCAAAAAGAAACGAGAAAAAAATGTTCAGCAGCCTTCGGTGTGATTTACCTATTTAAATGGTGAGTCAAACTCTCAATTTATCATTTTGCTAGTCCTTAAAAGAAGTTCATAGCATTTGACAGCTCTCAGCTCCTTTTACTGGGGTCTTACGCATGAATATTATTTGTCAAGTATAAAGCGATAAGGATGGTGCTATGGGCATCATGATAGCTTTTTAAAGACGTTGATTGTCTACAAGGCTGACAATCCTATTTTACATACTCGTGCTAGCAATATGTCATCCGAGGAAATTAGTGTCTTTGAGGCTGGAATGAGGTGTCTTGTATTAGAGCAATTGACTTACTCTCTCATGGAGGGAAGCTAATTTAACCTTCCTCCCTTCACACTGAATGTGGGACTCTTATACTGAAGAAGGATTGCTCTTTAGGATACTCTGGGTTCTTCTACCTCCTGCCCTCTTTCAAAAGGGGAGCCCAATGCTTTCAATGTTGCAGAGCCCTTTCCCATTACACCTCCTACTTGGCTTGGAGTCATAATTACAGATCACTACCTAGTACGGAATTACTAATGCCTCATTGTTCTGTGTAATTGTCACCTATGGCGATTGGTCAAGTGTTCCCTGACATCTTAAAGCTAACGCAGGATGTCATCTGACATGTTGGCGAGCAATACGATACATTTATCATGGTATTGAAATAGGTAGGATAGACAGGACTCCCTGCTGAAAGCAAAGATGGTGAGATGAATGAAACAAGGGCATTATTTGAGACTAATTTGTTTGACGGTGTCGGTGATCATAATATTCTCAGGTTCTCTATAGGTTAACTGATAGGGATGAGCAAGAATGAAGATGTCAGAATCTGTTGTTCATAGTTTTTCTCATTCCCACTAACTGTAGCATAAACCTTCCTCTATAAACTTATCAGATCATTTAAAGGTTATTGGTGTACCATAACCTAAAAGAATTGCAGTGAGCAGCGTACGCTGTCACTTGAATAGCAATGAGATCTTTTCTATACGTTCAAATATAGGTGCTAGAGTTGTGTGGAGAGTGATAGCAAAGGAGGCTTAGGATTTAGTGGTATGCCAGGTTTAAAATAAATTTGAGATTTGACTGGTTTTTGAGACGTGGATTTTCATAATATTACAGACGTCATAGTACAGATTAATAACCCTTTATCAAAATCTCTTTGTTGTTGTGTTGCATTGGTTTGGAAATATTCAAGTTCTGTTAATAGACTAACAGTGGACTTTTCCATTTGCAGAATATATTGAATGACCAGCAGAGGCAGTGTTTCAGAAGAAAATTTCTCTGAGTTGCTGAGACCAAAAAGAAACGGAAAAAAAATTCAGCAGCCTTCGGCGTGATTTACCTATTTAAATGGTGAGTCAAACTCTCAATTTATCATTTTGCTTGTCCTTAAAAGAAGTTCATAGCACTGGGGTCTTCCGCATGAATATTATTTGTCAAGAATAAAGCGATTACGATGGCGCTATGGGCATCATGTTAGCTTTTTAAAGACGTTGATTGTCTACAAGGCTGACAATCCTATTTTAAATACTCGTGCTAGCAATATGTCATCCGAGGAAATTAGTGTCTTTGAGGCTGGAATGAGGTGTCTTGTATTAGAGCAATTGACGTACTCTCTCATGGAGGGAAGCTAATCAATGCTTTCAATGTTGCAGAGCTCTTTCCCATTACACCTCCTACTTGGCTTAGAGTCATAATTACAGATCACTACCTAGTGCGGAATTGCTAATGCCTCATTGTTCTGTGTAGTTGTCACCTATGGCGATTGGTCAAGTGTTCCCTGACATCTTAAAGCTAACGCAGGATGTCATCTGACATGAGGGCGAGCAATACGATACATTTATCATGGTATTGAAATAGGTAGGATAGACAGGACTCCCTGCTGAAGGCAAAGATGGTGAGATGAATGAAACAAGGGCATTATTTGAGACTAATTTGTTTGACGGTGTCGGTGACATAATATTCTCAGGTTCTCTATAGGTTAACTGATAGGGATGTGCAAGAATGAAGATGTCAGAATCTGTTGTTCATAGTTTTTCTCATTCCCACTAACTGTAGCATAAACCTTCCTCTATAAACTTATCAGATCATTTAATGGTTATTGGTGTTCCATAACCTAAAAGAATTGCAGTGAGCAGCGTACGCTGTCACTTGAATAGCAATGAGATCTTTTCTATACGTTCAAATATAGGTGCTAGAGTTGTGTGGAGAGTGATAGCAAAGGAGGCTTAGGATTTAGTGGTATGCCAGGTTGAAAATAAATTTGAGATTTGACTGGTTTTTGAGACGTGGATTTTCATAATATTACAGACGTCATAGTACAGATTAATAACCCTTTATCAAAATCTCTTTGTTGTTGTGTTGCATTGGTTTGGAAATATTCAAGTTCTGTTAATAGACTAACAGTGGACTTTTCCATTTGCAGAATATATTGAATGACCAGCAGAGGCAGTGTTTCAGAAGAAAATTTCTCTGAGTTGCTGAGACCAAAAAGAAACGAAAAAAAAATTCAGCAGCCTTCGGCGTGATTTACCTATTTAAATGGTGAGTCAAACTCTCAATTTATAATTTTGCTTGTCCTTAAAAGAAGTTCATAGCACTGGGGTCTTCCGCATGAATATTATTTGTCAAGAATAAAGCGATTACGATGGCGCTATGGGCATCATGTTAGCTTTTTAAAGACGTTGATTGTCTACAAGGCTGACAATCCTATTTTAAATACTCGTGCTAGCAATATGTCATCCGAGGAAATTAGTGTCTTTGAGGCTGGAATGAGGTGTCTTGTATTAGAGCAATTGACGTACTCTCTCATGGAGGGAAGCTAATCAATGCTTTCAATGTTGCAGAGCTCTTTCCCATTACACCTCCTACTTGGCGTAGAGTCATAATTACAGATCACTACCTAGTGCGGAATTGCTAATGCCTCATTGTTCTGTGTAGTTGTCACCTATGGCGATTGGTCAAGTGTTCCCTGACATCTTAAAGCTACAGCAGGATGTCATCTGACATGAGGGCGAGCAATACGATACATTTATCATGGTATTAAAATAGGTAGTAGGATAGACAGGACTCCCTGCTGAATTCAAAGATGGTGAGATGAATGAAACAAGGGCATTATTTGAGACTTATTTATTTGACGGTGTCGGTGATCATAATATTCTCAGGTTCTCTATAGGTTAACTGATAGGGATGTGCAAGAATGAAGATGTCAGAATCTGTTGTTCATAGTTTTTCTCATTCCCACTAACTGTAGCATAAACCTTCCTCTATAAACTTATCAGATCATTTAATGGTTATTGGTGTACCATAACCTAAAAGAATTGCAGTGAGCAGCGTACGCTGTCACTTGAATAGCAATGAGATCTTTTCTATACGTACAAATATAGGTGCTAGAGTTGTGTGGAGAGTGATAGCAAAGGAGGCTTAGGATTTAGAGGTATGCCAGGTTGAAAATAAATTTGAGATTTGACTGGTTTTTGAGACGTGGATTTTCATAATATTACAGACGTCATAGTACAGATTAATAACCCTTTATCAAAATCTCTTTGTTGTTGTGTTGCATTGGTTTGGAAATATTCAAGTTCTGTTAATAGACTAACAGTGGACTTTTCCATTTGCAGAATATATTGAATGACCAGCAGAGGCAGTGTTTCAGAAGAAAATTTCTCTGAGTTGCTGAGACCAAAAAGAAACGAAAAAAAAATTCAGCAGCCTTCGGTGTGATTTACCTATTTAAATGGTGAGTCAAACTCTCTATTTATCATTTTGCTTGTCCTTAAAAGAAGTTCATAGCACTGGGGTCTTCCGCATGAATATTATTTGTCAAGAATAAAGCGATTACGATGGCGCTATGGGCATCATGTTAGCTTTTTAAAGACGTTGATTGTCTACAAGGCTGACAATCCTATTTTAAATACTCGTGCTAGCAATATGTCATCCGAGGAAATTAGTGTCTTTGAGGCTGGAATGAGGTGTCTTGTATTAGAGCAATTGACTTACTCTCTCATGGAGGGAAGCTAAACAATGCTTTCAATGTTGCAGAGCTCTTTCCCATTGCACCTCCTACTTGGCTTAGAGTCATAATTACAGATCACTACCTAGTGCGGAATTGCTAATGCCTCATTGTTCTGTGTAATTGTCACCTATGGCGATTGGTCAAGTGTTCCCTGACATCTTAAAGCTAACGCAGGATGTCATCTGACATGTTGGCGAGCAATACAATACATTTATCATGGTATTGAAATAGGTAGGATAGACAGGACTCCCTGCTGAAGGCAAAGATGGTGAGATGAATGAAACAAGGGCATTATTTGAGACTAATTTGTTTGACGGTGTCGGTGACATAATATTCTCAGGTTCTCTATAGGTTAACTGATAGGGATGTGCAAGAATGAAGATGTCAGAATCTGTTGTTCATAGTTTTTCTCATTCCCACTAACTGTAGCATAAACCTTCCTCTATAAACTTATCAGATCATTTAATGGTTATTGGTGTACCATAACCTAAAAGAATTGCAGTGAGCAGCGTACGCTGTCACTTGAATAGCAATGAGATCTTTTCTATACGTTCAAATATAGGTGCTAGAGTTGTGTGGAGAGTGATAGCAAAGGAGGCTTAGGATTTAGTGGTATGCCAGGTTGAAAATAAATTTGAGATTTGATTGGGTTTTGAGACGTGGATTTTCATAATATTACAGACGTCATAGTACAGATTAATAACCCTTTATCAAAATCTCTTTGTTGTTGTGTTGCATTGGTTTGGAAATATTCAAGTTCTGTTATTAGACTAACAGTGGACTTTTCCATTTGCAGAATATATTGAATGACCAGCAGAGGCAGTGTTTCAGAAGAAAATTTCTCTGAGTTGCTGAGACCAAAAAGAAACGAAAAAAAAATTCAGCAGCCTTCGGTGTGATTTACCTATTTAAATGGTGAGTCAAACTCTCAATTTATCATTTTGCTTGTCCTTAAAAGAAGTTCATAGCACTGGGGTCTTCCGCATGAATATTATTTGTCAAGAATAAAGCGATTACGATGGCGCTATGGGCATCATGTTAGCTTTTTAAAGACGTTGATTGTCTACAAGGCTGACAATCCTATTTTAAATACTCGTGCTAGCAATATGTCATCCGAGGAAATTAGTGTCTTTGAGGCTGGAATGAGGTGTCTTGTATTAGAGCAATTGACGTACTCTCTCATGGAGGGAAGCTAATCAATGCTTTCAATGTTGCAGAGCTCTTTCCCATTACACCTCCTACTTGGCTTAGAGTCATAATTACAGATCACTACCTAGTGCGGAATTGCTAATGCCTCATTGTTCTGTGTAGTTGTCACCTATGGCGATTGGTCAAGTGTTCCCTGACATCTTAAAGCTACAGCAGGATGTCATCTGACATGAGGGCGAGCAATACGATACATTTATCATAGTATTAAAATAGGTAGTAGGATAGACAGGACTCCCTGCTGAATTCAAAGATGGTGAGATGAATGAAACAAGGGCATTATTTGAGACTTATTTATTTGACGGTGTCGGTGATCATAATATTCTCAGGTTCTCTATAGGTTAACTGATAGGGATGTGCAAGAATGAAGATGTCAGAATCTGTTGTTCATAGTTTTTCTCATTCCCACTAACTGTAGCATAAACCTTCCTCTATAAACTTATCAGATCATTTAATGGTTATTGGTGTACCATAACCTAAAAGAATTGCAGTGAGCAGCGTACGCTGTCACTTGAATAGCATTGAGATCTTTTCTATACGTACAAATATAGGTGCTAGAGTTGTGTGGAGAGTGATAGCAAAGGAGGCTTAGGATTTAGAGGTATGCCAGGTTGAAAATAAATTTGAGATTTGACTGGTTTTTGAGACGTGGATTTTCATAATATTACAGACGTCATAGTACAGATTAATAACCCTTTATCAAAATCTCTTTGTTGTTGTGTTGCATTGGTTTGGAAATATTCAAGTTCTGTTAATAGACTAACAGTGGACTTTTCCATTTGCAGAATATATTGAATGACCAGCAGAGGCAGTGTTTCAGAAGAAAATTTCTCTGAGTTGCTGAGACCAAAAAGAAACGAGAAAAAAATGTTCAGCAGCCTTCGGTGTGATTTACCTATTTAAATGGTGAGTCAAACTCTCAATTTATCATTTTGCTAGTCCTTAAAAGAAGTTCATAGCATTTGACAGCTCTCAGCTCCTTTTACTGGGGTCTTACGCATGAATATTATTTGTCAAGTATAAAGCGATAAGGATGGTGCTATGGGCATCATGATAGCTTTTTAAAGACGTTGATTGTCTACAAGGCTGACAATCCTATTTTACATACTCGTGCTAGCAATATGTCATCCGAGGAAATTAGTGTCTTTGAGGCTGGAATGAGGTGTCTTGTATTAGAGCAATTGACTTACTCTCTCATGGAGGGAAGCTAATTTAACCTTCCTCCCTTCACACTGAATGTGGGACTCTTATACTGAAGAAGGATTGCTCTTTAGGATACTCTGGGTTCTTCTACCTCCTGCCCTCTTTCAAAAGGGGAGCCCAATGCTTTCAATGTTGCAGAGCCCTTTCCCATTACACCTCCTACTTGGCTTGGAGTCATAATTACAGATCACTACCTAGTAGGGAATTACTAATGCCTCATTGTTCTGTGTAATTGTCACCTATGGCGATTGGTCAAGTGTTCCCTGACATCTTAAAGCTAACGCAGGATGTCATCTGACATGTTGGCGAGCAATACAATACATTTATCATGGTATTGAAATAGGTAGGATAGACAGGACTCCCTGCTGAAGGCAAAGATGGTGAGATGAATGAAACAAGGGCATTATTTGAGACTAATTTGTTTGACGGTGTCGGTGACATAATATTCTCAGGTTCTCTATAGGTTAACTGATAGGGATGTGCAAGAATGAAGATGTCAGAATCTGTTGTTCATAGTTTTTCTCATTCCCACTAACTGTAGCATAAACCTTCCTCTATAAACTTATCAGATCATTTAATGGTTATTGGTGTACCATAACCTAAAAGAATTGCAGTGAGCAGCGTACGCTGTCACTTGAATAGCAATGAGATCTTTTCTATACGTTCAAATATAGGTGCTAGAGTTGTGTGGAGAGTGATAGCAAAGGAGGCTTAGGATTTAGTGGTATGCCAGGTTGAAAATAAATTTGAGATTTGACTGGTTTTTGAGACGTGGATTTTCATAATATTACAGACGTCATAGTACAGATTAATAACCCTTTATCAAAATCTCTTTGTTGTTGTGTTGCATTGGTTTGGAAATATTCAAGTTCTGTTAATAGACTAACAGTGGACTTTTCCATTTGCAGAATATATTGAATGACCAGCAGAGGCAGTGTTTCAGAAGAAAATTTCTCTGAGTTGCTGAGACCAAAAAGAAACGAAAAAAAAATTCAGCAGCCTTCGGCGTGATTTACCTATTTAAATGGTGAGTCAAACTCTCGATTTATCATTTTGCTTGTCCTTAAAAGAAGTTCATAGCACTGGGGTCTTCCGCATGAATATTATTTGTCAAGAATAAAGCGATTACGATGGCGCTATGGGCATCATGTTAGCTTTTTAAAGACGTTGATTGTCTACAAGGCTGACAATCCTATTTTAAATACTCGTGCTAGCAATATGTCATCCGAGGAAATTAGTGTCTTTGAGGCTGGAATGAGGTGTCTTGTATTAGAGCAATTGACGTACTCTCTCATGGAGGGAAGCTAATCAATGCTTTCAATGTTGCAGAGCTCTTTCCCATTACACCTCCTACTTGGCTTAGAGTCATAATTACAGATCACTACCTAGTGCGGAATTGCTAATGCCTCATTGTTCTGTGTAGTTGTCACCTATGGCGATTGGTCAAGTGTTCCCTGACATCTTAAAGCTACAGCAGGATGTCATCTGACATGAGGGCGAGCAATACGATACATTTATCATGGTATTAAAATAGGTAGTAGGATAGACAGGACTCCCTGCTGAATTCAAAGATGGTGAGATGAATGAAACAAGGGCATTATTTGAGACTTATTTATTTGACGGTGTCGGTGATCATAATATTCTCAGGTTCTCTATAGGTTAACTGATAGGGATGTGCAAGAATGAAGATGTCAGAATCTGTTGTTCATAGTTTTTCTCATTCCCACTAACTGTAGCATAAACCTTCCTCTATAAACTTATCAGATCATTTAATGGTTATTGGTGTACCATAACCTAAAAGAATTGCAGTGAGCAGCGTACGCTGTCACTTGAATAGCAATGAGATCTTTTCTATACGTACAAATATAGGTGCTAGAGTTGTGTGGAGAGTGATAGCAAAGGAGGCTTAGGATTTAGAGGTATGCCAGGTTGAAAATAAATTTGAGATTTGACTGGTTTTTGAGACGTGGATTTTCATAATATTACAGACGTCATAGTACAGATTAATAACCCTTTATCAAAATCTCTTTGTTGTTGTGTTGCATTGGTTTGGAAATATTCAAATTCTGTTAATAGACTAACAGTGGACTTTTCCATTTGCAGAATATATTGAATGACCAGCAGAGGCAGTGTTTCAGAAGAAAATTTCTCTGAGTTGCTGAGACCAAAAAGAAACGAAAAAAAAATTCAGCAGCCTTCGGCGTGATTTACCTATTTAAATGGTGAGTCAAACTCTCGATTTATCATTTTGCTTGTCCTTAAAAGAAGTTCATAGCACTGGGGTCTTCCGCATGAATATTATTTGTCAAGAATAAAGCGATTACGATGGCGCTATGGGCATCATGTTAGCTTTTTAAAGACGTTGATTGTCTACAAGGCTGACAATCCTATTTTAAATACTCGTGCTAGCAATATGTCATCCGAGGAAATTAGTGTCTTTGAGGCTGGAATGAGGTGTCTTGTATTAGAGCAATTGACGTACTCTCTCATGGAGGGAAGCTAATCAATGCTTTCAATGTTGCAGAGCTCTTTCCCATTACACCTCCTACTTGGCTTAGAGTCATAATTACAGATCACTACCTAGTACGGAATTGCTAATGCCTCATTGTTCTGTGTAGTTGTCACCTATGGCGATTGGTCAAGTGTTCCCTGACATCTTAAAGCTAACGCAGGATGTCATCTGACATGTTGGCGAGCAATACGATACATTTATCATGGTATTGAAATAGGTAGGATAGACAGGACTCCCTGCTGAAGGCAAAGATGGTGAGATGAATGAAACAAGGGCATTATTTGAGACTAATTTGTTTGACGGTGTCGGTGACATAATATTCTCAGGTTCTCTATAGGTTAACTGATAGGGATGTGCAAGAATGAAGATGTCAGAATCTGTTGTTCATAGTTTTTCTCATTCCCACTAACTGTAGCATAAACCTTCCTCTATAAACTTATCAGATCATTTAATGGTTATTGGTGTACCATAACCTAAAAGAATTGCAGTGAGCAGCGTACGCTGTCACTTGAATAGCAATGAGATCTTTTCTATACGTTCAAATATAGGTGCTAGAGTTGTGTGGAGAGTGATAGCAAAGGAGGCTTAGGATTTAGTGGTATGCCAGGTTGAAAATAAATTTGAGATTTGACTGGTTTTTGAGACGTGGATTTTCATAATATTACAGACGTCATAGTACAGATTAATAACCCTTTATCAAAATCTCTTTGTTGTTGTGTTGCATTGGTTTGGAAATATTCAAGTTCTGTTAATAGACTAACAGTGGACTTTTCCATTTGCAGAATATATTGAATGACCAGCAGAGGCAGTGTTTCAGAAGAAAATTTCTCTGAGTTGCTGAGACCAAAAAGAAACGAAAAAAAAATTCAGCAGCCTTCGGCGTGATTTACCTATTTAAATGGTGAGTCAAACTCTCAATTTATAATTTTGCTTGTCCTTAAAAGAAGTTCATAGCACTGGGGTCTTCCGCATGAATATTATTTGTCAAGAATAAAGCGATTACGATGGCGCTATGGGCATCATGTTAGCTTTTTAAAGACGTTGATTGTCTACAAGGCTGACAATCCTATTTTAAATACTCGTGCTAGCAATATGTCATCCGAGGAAATTAGTGTCTTTGAGGCTGGAATGAGGTGTCTTGTATTAGAGCAATTGACGTACTCTCTCATGGAGGGAAGCTAATCAATGCTTTCAATGTTGCAGAGCTCTTTCCCATTACACCTCCTACTTGGCGTAGAGTCATAATTACAGATCACTACCTAGTGCGGAATTGCTAATGCCTCATTGTTCTGTGTAGTTGTCACCTATGGCGATTGGTCAAGTGTTCCCTGACATCTTAAAGCTACAGCAGGATGTCATCTGACATGAGGGCGAGCAATACGATACATTTATCATGGTATTAAAATAGGTAGTAGGATAGACAGGACTCCCTGCTGAATTCAAAGATGGTGAGATGAATGAAACAAGGGCATTATTTGAGACTTATTTATTTGACGGTGTCGGTGATCATAATATTCTCAGGTTCTCTATAGGTTAACTGATAGGGATGTGCAAGAATGAAGATGTCAGAATCTGTTGTTCATAGTTTTTCTCATTCCCACTAACTGTAGCATAAACCTTCCTCTATAAACTTATCAGATCATTTAATGGTTATTGGTGTACCATAACCTAAAAGAATTGCAGTGAGCAGCGTACGCTGTCACTTGAATAGCAATGAGATCTTTTCTATACGTACAAATATAGGTGCTAGAGTTGTGTGGAGAGTGATAGCAAAGGAGGCTTAGGATTTAGAGGTATGCCAGGTTGAAAATAAATTTGAGATTTGACTGGTTTTTGAGACGTGGATTTTCATAATATTACAGACGTCATAGTACAGATTAATAACCCTTTATCAAAATCTCTTTGTTGTTGTGTTGCATTGGTTTGGAAATATTCAAGTTCTGTTAATAGACTAACAGTGGACTTTTCCATTTGCAGAATATATTGAATGACCAGCAGAGGCAGTGTTTCAGAAGAAAATTTCTCTGAGTTGCTGAGACCAAAAAGAAACGAAAAAAAAATTCAGCAGCCTTCGGTGTGATTTACCTATTTAAATGGTGAGTCAAACTCTCTATTTATCATTTTGCTTGTCCTTAAAAGAAGTTCATAGCACTGGGGTCTTCCGCATGAATATTATTTGTCAAGAATAAAGCGATTACGATGGCGCTATGGGCATCATGTTAGCTTTTTAAAGACGTTGATTGTCTACAAGGCTGACAATCCTATTTTAAATACTCGTGCTAGCAATATGTCATCCGAGGAAATTAGTGTCTTTGAGGCTGGAATGAGGTGTCTTGTATTAGAGCAATTGACTTACTCTCTCATGGAGGGAAGCTAAACAATGCTTTCAATGTTGCAGAGCTCTTTCCCATTGCACCTCCTACTTGGCTTAGAGTCATAATTACAGATCACTACCTAGTGCGGAATTGCTAATGCCTCATTGTTCTGTGTAATTGTCACCTATGGCGATTGGTCAAGTGTTCCCTGACATCTTAAAGCTAACGCAGGATGTCATCTGACATGTTGGCGAGCAATACAATACATTTATCATGGTATTGAAATAGGTAGGATAGACAGGACTCCCTGCTGAAGGCAAAGATGGTGAGATGAATGAAACAAGGGCATTATTTGAGACTAATTTGTTTGACGGTGTCGGTGACATAATATTCTCAGGTTCTCTATAGGTTAACTGATAGGGATGTGCAAGAATGAAGATGTCAGAATCTGTTGTTCATAGTTTTTCTCATTCCCACTAACTGTAGCATAAACCTTCCTCTATAAACTTATCAGATCATTTAATGGTTATTGGTGTACCATAACCTAAAAGAATTGCAGTGAGCAGCGTACGCTGTCACTTGAATAGCAATGAGATCTTTTCTATACGTTCAAATATAGGTGCTAGAGTTGTGTGGAGAGTGATAGCAAAGGAGGCTTAGGATTTAGTGGTATGCCAGGTTGAAAATAAATTTGAGATTTGACTGGGTTTTGAGACGTGGATTTTCATAATATTACAGACGTCATAGTACAGATTAATAACCCTTTATCAAAATCTCTTTGTTGTTGTGTTGCATTGGTTTGGAAATATTCAAGTTCTGTTATTAGACTAACAGTGGACTTTTCCATTTGCAGAATATATTGAATGACCAGCAGAGGCAGTGTTTCAGAAGAAAATTTCTCTGAGTTGCTGAGACCAAAAAGAAACGAAAAAAAAATTCAGCAGCCTTCGGTGTGATTTACCTATTTAAATGGTGAGTCAAACTCTCAATTTATCATTTTGCTTGTCCTTAAAAGAAGTTCATAGCACTGGGGTCTTCCGCATGAATATTATTTGTCAAGAATAAAGCGATTACGATGGCGCTATGGGCATCATGTTAGCTTTTTAAAGACGTTGATTGTCTACAAGGCTGACAATCCTATTTTAAATACTCGTGCTAGCAATATGTCATCCGAGGAAATTAGTGTCTTTGAGGCTGGAATGAGGTGTCTTGTATTAGAGCAATTGACGTACTCTCTCATGGAGGGAAGCTAATCAATGCTTTCAATGTTGCAGAGCTCTTTCCCATTACACCTCCTACTTGGCTTAGAGTCATAATTACAGATCACTACCTAGTGCGGAATTGCTAATGCCTCATTGTTCTGTGTAGTTGTCACCTATGGCGATTGGTCAAGTGTTCCCTGACATCTTAAAGCTACAGCAGGATGTCATCTGACATGAGGGCGAGCAATACGATACATTTATCATAGTATTAAAATAGGTAGTAGGATAGACAGGACTCCCTGCTGAATTCAAAGATGGTGAGATGAATGAAACAAGGGCATTATTTGAGACTTATTTATTTGACGGTGTCGGTGATCATAATATTCTCAGGTTCTCTATAGGTTAACTGATAGGGATGTGCAAGAATGAAGATGTCAGAATCTGTTGTTCATAGTTTTTCTCATTCCCACTAACTGTAGCATAAACCTTCCTCTATAAACTTATCAGATCATTTAATGGTTATTGGTGTACCATAACCTAAAAGAATTGCAGTGAGCAGCGTACGCTGTCACTTGAATAGCATTGAGATCTTTTCTATACGTACAAATATAGGTGCTAGAGTTGTGTGGAGAGTGATAGCAAAGGAGGCTTAGGATTTAGAGGTATGCCAGGTTGAAAATAAATTTGAGATTTGACTGGTTTTTGAGACGTGGATTTTCATAATATTACAGACGTCATAGTACAGATTAATAACCCTTTATCAAAATCTCTTTGTTGTTGTGTTGCATTGGTTTGGAAATATTCAAGTTCTGTTAATAGACTAACAGTGGACTTTTCCATTTGCAGAATATATTGAATGACCAGCAGAGGCAGTGTTTCAGAAGAAAATTTCTCTGAGTTGCTGAGACCAAAAAGAAACGAGAAAAAAATGTTCAGCAGCCTTCGGTGTGATTTACCTATTTAAATGGTGAGTCAAACTCTCAATTTATCATTTTGCTAGTCCTTAAAAGAAGTTCATAGCATTTGACAGCTCTCAGCTCCTTTTACTGGGGTCTTACGCATGAATATTATTTGTCAAGTATAAAGCGATAAGGATGGTGCTATGGGCATCATGATAGCTTTTTAAAGACGTTGATTGTCTACAAGGCTGACAATCCTATTTTACATACTCGTGCTAGCAATATGTCATCCGAGGAAATTAGTGTCTTTGAGGCTGGAATGAGGTGTCTTGTATTAGAGCAATTGACTTACTCTCTCATGGAGGGAAGCTAATTTAACCTTCCTCCCTTCACACTGAATGTGGGACTCTTATACTGAAGAAGGATTGCTCTTTAGGATACTCTGGGTTCTTCTACCTCCTGCCCTCTTTCAAAAGGGGAGCCCAATGCTTTCAATGTTGCAGAGCCCTTTCCCATTACACCTCCTACTTGGCTTGGAGTCATAATTACAGATCACTACCTAGTACGGAATTACTAATGCCTCATTGTTCTGTGTAATTGTCACCTATGGCGATTGGTCAAGTGTTCCCTGACATCTTAAAGCTAACGCAGGATGTCATCTGACATGTTGGCGAGCAATACGATACATTTATCATGGTATTGAAATAGGTAGGATAGACAGGACTCCCTGCTGAAAGCAAAGATGGTGAGATGAATGAAACAAGGGCATTATTTGAGACTAATTTGTTTGACGGTGTCGGTGATCATAATATTCTCAGGTTCTCTATAGGTTAACTGATAGGGATGAGCAAGAATGAAGATGTCAGAATCTGTTGTTCATAGTTTTTCTCATTCCCACTAACTGTAGCATAAACCTTCCTCTATAAACTTATCAGATCATTTAAAGGTTATTGGTGTACCATAACCTAAAAGAATTGCAGTGAGCAGCGTACGCTGTCACTTGAATAGCAATGAGATCTTTTCTATACGTTCAAATATAGGTGCTAGAGTTGTGTGGAGAGTGATAGCAAAGGAGGCTTAGGATTTAGTGGTATGCCAGGTTTAAAATAAATTTGAGATTTGACTGGTTTTTGAGACGTGGATTTTCATAATATTACAGACGTCATAGTACAGATTAATAACCCTTTATCAAAATCTCTTTGTTGTTGTGTTGCATTGGTTTGGAAATATTCAAGTTCTGTTAATAGACTAACAGTGGACTTTTCCATTTGCAGAATATATTGAATGACCAGCAGAGGCAGTGTTTCAGAAGAAAATTTCTCTGAGTTGCTGAGACCAAAAAGAAACGGAAAAAAAATTCAGCAGCCTTCGGCGTGATTTACCTATTTAAATGGTGAGTCAAACTCTCAATTTATCATTTTGCTTGTCCTTAAAAGAAGTTCATAGCACTGGGGTCTTCCGCATGAATATTATTTGTCAAGAATAAAGCGATTACGATGGCGCTATGGGCATCATGTTAGCTTTTTAAAGACGTTGATTGTCTACAAGGCTGACAATCCTATTTTAAATACTCGTGCTAGCAATATGTCATCCGAGGAAATTAGTGTCTTTGAGGCTGGAATGAGGTGTCTTGTATTAGAGCAATTGACGTACTCTCTCATGGAGGGAAGCTAATCAATGCTTTCAATGTTGCAGAGCTCTTTCCCATTACACCTCCTACTTGGCTTAGAGTCATAATTACAGATCACTACCTAGTGCGGAATTGCTAATGCCTCATTGTTCTGTGTAGTTGTCACCTATGGCGATTGGTCAAGTGTTCCCTGACATCTTAAAGCTAACGCAGGATGTCATCTGACATGAGGGCGAGCAATACGATACATTTATCATGGTATTGAAATAGGTAGGATAGACAGGACTCCCTGCTGAAGGCAAAGATGGTGAGATGAATGAAACAAGGGCATTATTTGAGACTAATTTGTTTGACGGTGTCGGTGACATAATATTCTCAGGTTCTCTATAGGTTAACTGATAGGGATGTGCAAGAATGAAGATGTCAGAATCTGTTGTTCATAGTTTTTCTCATTCCCACTAACTGTAGCATAAACCTTCCTCTATAAACTTATCAGATCATTTAATGGTTATTGGTGTTCCATAACCTAAAAGAATTGCAGTGAGCAGCGTACGCTGTCACTTGAATAGCAATGAGATCTTTTCTATACGTTCAAATATAGGTGCTAGAGTTGTGTGGAGAGTGATAGCAAAGGAGGCTTAGGATTTAGTGGTATGCCAGGTTGAAAATAAATTTGAGATTTGACTGGTTTTTGAGACGTGGATTTTCATAATATTACAGACGTCATAGTACAGATTAATAACCCTTTATCAAAATCTCTTTGTTGTTGTGTTGCATTGGTTTGGAAATATTCAAGTTCTGTTAATAGACTAACAGTGGACTTTTCCATTTGCAGAATATATTGAATGACCAGCAGAGGCAGTGTTTCAGAAGAAAATTTCTCTGAGTTGCTGAGACCAAAAAGAAACGAAAAAAAAATTCAGCAGCCTTCGGCGTGATTTACCTATTTAAATGGTGAGTCAAACTCTCAATTTATAATTTTGCTTGTCCTTAAAAGAAGTTCATAGCACTGGGGTCTTCCGCATGAATATTATTTGTCAAGAATAAAGCGATTACGATGGCGCTATGGGCATCATGTTAGCTTTTTAAAGACGTTGATTGTCTACAAGGCTGACAATCCTATTTTAAATACTCGTGCTAGCAATATGTCATCCGAGGAAATTAGTGTCTTTGAGGCTGGAATGAGGTGTCTTGTATTAGAGCAATTGACGTACTCTCTCATGGAGGGAAGCTAATCAATGCTTTCAATGTTGCAGAGCTCTTTCCCATTACACCTCCTACTTGGCGTAGAGTCATAATTACAGATCACTACCTAGTGCGGAATTGCTAATGCCTCATTGTTCTGTGTAGTTGTCACCTATGGCGATTGGTCAAGTGTTCCCTGACATCTTAAAGCTACAGCAGGATGTCATCTGACATGAGGGCGAGCAATACGATACATTTATCATGGTATTAAAATAGGTAGTAGGATAGACAGGACTCCCTGCTGAATTCAAAGATGGTGAGATGAATGAAACAAGGGCATTATTTGAGACTTATTTATTTGACGGTGTCGGTGATCATAATATTCTCAGGTTCTCTATAGGTTAACTGATAGGGATGTGCAAGAATGAAGATGTCAGAATCTGTTGTTCATAGTTTTTCTCATTCCCACTAACTGTAGCATAAACCTTCCTCTATAAACTTATCAGATCATTTAATGGTTATTGGTGTACCATAACCTAAAAGAATTGCAGTGAGCAGCGTACGCTGTCACTTGAATAGCAATGAGATCTTTTCTATACGTACAAATATAGGTGCTAGAGTTGTGTGGAGAGTGATAGCAAAGGAGGCTTAGGATTTAGAGGTATGCCAGGTTGAAAATAAATTTGAGATTTGACTGGTTTTTGAGACGTGGATTTTCATAATATTACAGACGTCATAGTACAGATTAATAACCCTTTATCAAAATCTCTTTGTTGTTGTGTTGCATTGGTTTGGAAATATTCAAGTTCTGTTAATAGACTAACAGTGGACTTTTCCATTTGCAGAATATATTGAATGACCAGCAGAGGCAGTGTTTCAGAAGAAAATTTCTCTGAGTTGCTGAGACCAAAAAGAAACGAAAAAAAAATTCAGCAGCCTTCGGTGTGATTTACCTATTTAAATGGTGAGTCAAACTCTCTATTTATCATTTTGCTTGTCCTTAAAAGAAGTTCATAGCACTGGGGTCTTCCGCATGAATATTATTTGTCAAGAATAAAGCGATTACGATGGCGCTATGGGCATCATGTTAGCTTTTTAAAGACGTTGATTGTCTACAAGGCTGACAATCCTATTTTAAATACTCGTGCTAGCAATATGTCATCCGAGGAAATTAGTGTCTTTGAGGCTGGAATGAGGTGTCTTGTATTAGAGCAATTGACTTACTCTCTCATGGAGGGAAGCTAAACAATGCTTTCAATGTTGCAGAGCTCTTTCCCATTGCACCTCCTACTTGGCTTAGAGTCATAATTACAGATCACTACCTAGTGCGGAATTGCTAATGCCTCATTGTTCTGTGTAATTGTCACCTATGGCGATTGGTCAAGTGTTCCCTGACATCTTAAAGCTAACGCAGGATGTCATCTGACATGTTGGCGAGCAATACAATACATTTATCATGGTATTGAAATAGGTAGGATAGACAGGACTCCCTGCTGAAGGCAAAGATGGTGAGATGAATGAAACAAGGGCATTATTTGAGACTAATTTGTTTGACGGTGTCGGTGACATAATATTCTCAGGTTCTCTATAGGTTAACTGATAGGGATGTGCAAGAATGAAGATGTCAGAATCTGTTGTTCATAGTTTTTCTCATTCCCACTAACTGTAGCATAAACCTTCCTCTATAAACTTATCAGATCATTTAATGGTTATTGGTGTACCATAACCTAAAAGAATTGCAGTGAGCAGCGTACGCTGTCACTTGAATAGCAATGAGATCTTTTCTATACGTTCAAATATAGGTGCTAGAGTTGTGTGGAGAGTGATAGCAAAGGAGGCTTAGGATTTAGTGGTATGCCAGGTTGAAAATAAATTTGAGATTTGATTGGGTTTTGAGACGTGGATTTTCATAATATTACAGACGTCATAGTACAGATTAATAACCCTTTATCAAAATCTCTTTGTTGTTGTGTTGCATTGGTTTGGAAATATTCAAGTTCTGTTATTAGACTAACAGTGGACTTTTCCATTTGCAGAATATATTGAATGACCAGCAGAGGCAGTGTTTCAGAAGAAAATTTCTCTGAGTTGCTGAGACCAAAAAGAAACGAAAAAAAAATTCAGCAGCCTTCGGTGTGATTTACCTATTTAAATGGTGAGTCAAACTCTCAATTTATCATTTTGCTTGTCCTTAAAAGAAGTTCATAGCACTGGGGTCTTCCGCATGAATATTATTTGTCAAGAATAAAGCGATTACGATGGCGCTATGGGCATCATGTTAGCTTTTTAAAGACGTTGATTGTCTACAAGGCTGACAATCCTATTTTAAATACTCGTGCTAGCAATATGTCATCCGAGGAAATTAGTGTCTTTGAGGCTGGAATGAGGTGTCTTGTATTAGAGCAATTGACGTACTCTCTCATGGAGGGAAGCTAATCAATGCTTTCAATGTTGCAGAGCTCTTTCCCATTACACCTCCTACTTGGCTTAGAGTCATAATTACAGATCACTACCTAGTGCGGAATTGCTAATGCCTCATTGTTCTGTGTAGTTGTCACCTATGGCGATTGGTCAAGTGTTCCCTGACATCTTAAAGCTACAGCAGGATGTCATCTGACATGAGGGCGAGCAATACGATACATTTATCATAGTATTAAAATAGGTAGTAGGATAGACAGGACTCCCTGCTGAATTCAAAGATGGTGAGATGAATGAAACAAGGGCATTATTTGAGACTTATTTATTTGACGGTGTCGGTGATCATAATATTCTCAGGTTCTCTATAGGTTAACTGATAGGGATGTGCAAGAATGAAGATGTCAGAATCTGTTGTTCATAGTTTTTCTCATTCCCACTAACTGTAGCATAAACCTTCCTCTATAAACTTATCAGATCATTTAATGGTTATTGGTGTACCATAACCTAAAAGAATTGCAGTGAGCAGCGTACGCTGTCACTTGAATAGCATTGAGATCTTTTCTATACGTACAAATATAGGTGCTAGAGTTGTGTGGAGAGTGATAGCAAAGGAGGCTTAGGATTTAGAGGTATGCCAGGTTGAAAATAAATTTGAGATTTGACTGGTTTTTGAGACGTGGATTTTCATAATATTACAGACGTCATAGTACAGATTAATAACCCTTTATCAAAATCTCTTTGTTGTTGTGTTGCATTGGTTTGGAAATATTCAAGTTCTGTTAATAGACTAACAGTGGACTTTTCCATTTGCAGAATATATTGAATGACCAGCAGAGGCAGTGTTTCAGAAGAAAATTTCTCTGAGTTGCTGAGACCAAAAAGAAACGAGAAAAAAATGTTCAGCAGCCTTCGGTGTGATTTACCTATTTAAATGGTGAGTCAAACTCTCAATTTATCATTTTGCTAGTCCTTAAAAGAAGTTCATAGCATTTGACAGCTCTCAGCTCCTTTTACTGGGGTCTTACGCATGAATATTATTTGTCAAGTATAAAGCGATAAGGATGGTGCTATGGGCATCATGATAGCTTTTTAAAGACGTTGATTGTCTACAAGGCTGACAATCCTATTTTACATACTCGTGCTAGCAATATGTCATCCGAGGAAATTAGTGTCTTTGAGGCTGGAATGAGGTGTCTTGTATTAGAGCAATTGACTTACTCTCTCATGGAGGGAAGCTAATTTAACCTTCCTCCCTTCACACTGAATGTGGGACTCTTATACTGAAGAAGGATTGCTCTTTAGGATACTCTGGGTTCTTCTACCTCCTGCCCTCTTTCAAAAGGGGAGCCCAATGCTTTCAATGTTGCAGAGCCCTTTCCCATTACACCTCCTACTTGGCTTGGAGTCATAATTACAGATCACTACCTAGTACGGAATTACTAATGCCTCATTGTTCTGTGTAATTGTCACCTATGGCGATTGGTCAAGTGTTCCCTGACATCTTAAAGCTAACGCAGGATGTCATCTGACATGTTGGCGAGCAATACGATACATTTATCATGGTATTGAAATAGGTAGGATAGACAGGACTCCCTGCTGAAAGCAAAGATGGTGAGATGAATGAAACAAGGGCATTATTTGAGACTAATTTGTTTGACGGTGTCGGTGATCATAATATTCTCAGGTTCTCTATAGGTTAACTGATAGGGATGAGCAAGAATGAAGATGTCAGAATCTGTTGTTCATAGTTTTTCTCATTCCCACTAACTGTAGCATAAACCTTCCTCTATAAACTTATCAGATCATTTAAAGGTTATTGGTGTACCATAACCTAAAAGAATTGCAGTGAGCAGCGTACGCTGTCACTTGAATAGCAATGAGATCTTTTCTATACGTTCAAATATAGGTGCTAGAGTTGTGTGGAGAGTGATAGCAAAGGAGGCTTAGGATTTAGTGGTATGCCAGGTTTAAAATAAATTTGAGATTTGACTGGTTTTTGAGACGTGGATTTTCATAATATTACAGACGTCATAGTACAGATTAATAACCCTTTATCAAAATCTCTTTGTTGTTGTGTTGCATTGGTTTGGAAATATTCAAGTTCTGTTAATAGACTAACAGTGGACTTTTCCATTTGCAGAATATATTGAATGACCAGCAGAGGCAGTGTTTCAGAAGAAAATTTCTCTGAGTTGCTGAGACCAAAAAGAAACGGAAAAAAAATTCAGCAGCCTTCGGCGTGATTTACCTATTTAAATGGTGAGTCAAACTCTCAATTTATCATTTTGCTTGTCCTTAAAAGAAGTTCATAGCACTGGGGTCTTCCGCATGAATATTATTTGTCAAGAATAAAGCGATTACGATGGCGCTATGGGCATCATGTTAGCTTTTTAAAGACGTTGATTGTCTACAAGGCTGACAATCCTATTTTAAATACTCGTGCTAGCAATATGTCATCCGAGGAAATTAGTGTCTTTGAGGCTGGAATGAGGTGTCTTGTATTAGAGCAATTGACGTACTCTCTCATGGAGGGAAGCTAATCAATGCTTTCAATGTTGCAGAGCTCTTTCCCATTACACCTCCTACTTGGCTTAGAGTCATAATTACAGATCACTACCTAGTGCGGAATTGCTAATGCCTCATTGTTCTGTGTAGTTGTCACCTATGGCGATTGGTCAAGTGTTCCCTGACATCTTAAAGCTAACGCAGGATGTCATCTGACATGAGGGCGAGCAATACGATACATTTATCATGGTATTGAAATAGGTAGGATAGACAGGACTCCCTGCTGAAGGCAAAGATGGTGAGATGAATGAAACAAGGGCATTATTTGAGACTAATTTGTTTGACGGTGTCGGTGACATAATATTCTCAGGTTCTCTATAGGTTAACTGATAGGGATGTGCAAGAATGAAGATGTCAGAATCTGTTGTTCATAGTTTTTCTCATTCCCACTAACTGTAGCATAAACCTTCCTCTATAAACTTATCAGATCATTTAATGGTTATTGGTGTTCCATAACCTAAAAGAATTGCAGTGAGCAGCGTACGCTGTCACTTGAATAGCAATGAGATCTTTTCTATACGTTCAAATATAGGTGCTAGAGTTGTGTGGAGAGTGATAGCAAAGGAGGCTTAGGATTTAGTGGTATGCCAGGTTTAAAATAAATTTGAGATTTGACTGGTTTTTGAGACGTGGATTTTCATAATATTACAGACGTCATAGTACAGATTAATAACCCTTTATCAAAATCTCTTTGTTGTTGTGTTGCATTGGTTTGGAAATATTCAAGTTCTGTTAATAGACTAACAGTGGACTTTTCCATTTGCAGAATATATTGAATGACCAGCAGAGGCAGTGTTTCAGAAGAAAATTTCTCTGAGTTGCTGAGACCAAAAAGAAACGAAAAAAAAATTCAGTAGCCTTCGGCGTGATTTACCTATTTAAATGGTGAGTCAAACTCTCAATTTATCATTTTGCTTGTCCTTAAAAGAAGTTCATAGCACTGGGGTCTTCCGCATGAATATTATTTGTCAAGAATAAAGCGATTACGATGGCGCTATGGGCATCATGTTAGCTTTTTAAAGACGTTGATTGTCTACAAGGCTGACAATCCTATTTTAAATACTCGTGCTAGCAATATGTCATCCGAGGAAATTAGTGTCTTTGAGGCTGGAATGAGGTGTCTTGTATTAGAGCAATTGACGTACTCTCTCATGGAGGGAAGCTAATCAATGCTTTCAATGTTGCAGAGCTCTTTCCCATTACACCTCCTACTTGGCTTAGAGTCATAATTACAGATCACTACCTAGTGCGGAATTGCTAATGCCTCATTGTTCTGTGTAGTTGTCACCTATGGCGATTGGTCAAGTGTTCCCTGACATCTTAAAGCTACAGCAGGATGTCATCTGACATGAGGGCGAGCAATACGATACATTTATCATGGTATTAAAATAGGTAGTAGGATAGACAGGACTCCCTGCTGAATTCAAAGATGGTGAGATGAATGAAACAAGGGCATTATTTGAGACTAATTTGTTTGACGGTGTCGGTGATCATAATATTCTCAGGTTCTCTATAGGTTAACTGATAGGGATGTACAAGAATGAAGATGTCAGAATCTGTTGTTCATAGTTTTTCTCATTCCCACTAACTGTAGCATAAACCTTCCTTTATAAACTTATCAGATCACTTAATGGTTATTGATGTACCATAACCTAAAAGAATTGCAGTGAGCAGCGTACGCCGTCACTTGAATAGCAATGAGATCTTTTCTATACGTTCAAATATAGGTGCTAGAGTTGTGTGGAGAGTGATAGCAAAGGAGGCTTAGGATTTAGAGGTATGCCAGGTTGAAAATAAATTTGAGATTTGACTGGTTTTTGAGACGTGGATTTTCATAATATTACATACGTCATAGTACAGATTAATAACCCTTTATCAAAATCTCTTTGTTGTTGTGTTGCATTGGTTTGGAAATATTCAAGTTCTGTTAATAGACTAACAGTGGACTTTTCCATTTGCAGAATATATTGAATGACCAGCAGAGGCAGTGTTTCAGAAGAAAATTTCTCTGAGTTGCTGAGACCAAAAAGAAACGAAAAAAAAATTCAGCAGCCTTCGGCGTGATTTACCTATTTAAATGGTGAGTCAAACTCTCAATTTATCATTTTGCTTGTCCTTAAAAGAAGTTCATAGCACTGGGGTCTTCCGCTTGAATATTATTTGTCAAGAATAAAGCGATTACGATGGCGCTATGGGCATCATGTTAGCTTTTTAAAGACGTTGATTGTCTACAAGGCTGACAATCCTATTTTAAATACTCGTGCTAGCAATATGTCATCCGAGGAAATTAGTGTCTTTGAGGCTGGAATGAGGTGTCTTGTATTAGAGCAATTGACGTACTCTCTCATGGAGGGAAGCTAATCAATGCTTTCAATGTTGCAGAGCTCTTTCCCATTACACCTCCTACTTGGCTTAGAGTCATAATTACAGATCACTACCTAGTGCGGAATTGCTAATGCCTCATTGTTCTGTGTAGTTGTCACCTATGGCGATTGGTCAAGTGTTCCCTGACATCTTAAAGCTAACGCAGGATGTCATCTGACATGTTGGCGAGCAATACGATACATTTATCATGGTATTGAAATAGGTAGGATAGACAGGACTCCCTGCTGAAGGCAAAGATGGTGAGATGAATGAAACAAGGGCATTATTTGAGACTAATTTGTTTGACGGTGTCGGTGACATAATATTCTCAGGTTCTCTATAGGTTAACTGATAGGGATGTGCAAGAATGAAGATGTCAGAATCTGTTGTTCATAGTTTTTCTCATTCCCACTAACTGTAGTATAAACCTTCCTCTATAAACTTATCAGATCATTTAATGGTTATTGGTGTACCATAACCTAAAAGAATTGCAGTGAGCAGCGTACGCTGTCACTTGAATAGCAATGAGATCTTTTCTATACGTTCAAATATAGGTGCTAGAGTTGTGTGGAGAGTGATAGCAAAGGAGGCTTAGGATTTAGTGGTATGCCAGGTTGAAAATAAATTTGAGATTTGACTGGTTTTTGAGACGTGGATTTTCATAATATTACATACGTCATAGTACAGATTAATAACCCTTTATCAAAATCTCTTTGTTGTTGTGTTGCATTGGTTTGGAAATATTCAAGTTCTGTTAATAGACTAACAGTGGACTTTTCCATTTGCAGAATATATTGAATGACCAGCAGAGGCAGTGTTTCAGAAGAAAATTTCTCTGAGTTGCTGAGACCAAAAAGAAACGAAAAAAAAATTCAGCAGCCTTCGGCGTGATTTACCTATTTAAATGGTGAGTCAAACTCTCAATTTATCATTTTGCTTGTCCTTAAAAGAAGTTCATAGCACTGGGGTCTTCCGCTTGAATATTATTTGTCAAGAATAAAGCGATTACGATGGCGCTATGGGCATCATGTTAGCTTTTTAAAGACGTTGATTGTCTACAAGGCTGACAATCCTATTTTAAATACTCGTGCTAGCAATATGTCATCCGAGGAAATTAGTGTCTTTGAGGCTGGAATGAGGTGTCTTGTATTAGAGCAATTGACGTACTCTCTCATGGAGGGAAGCTAATCAATGCTTTCAATGTTGCAGAGCTCTTTCCCATTACACCTCCTACTTGGCTTAGAGTCATAATTACAGATCACTACCTAGTACGGAATTGCTAATGCCTCATTGTTCTGTGTAGTTGTCACCTATGGCGATTGGTCAAGTGTTCCCTGACATCTTAAAGCTAACGCAGGATGTCATCTGACATGTTGGCGAGCAATACGATACATTTATCATGGTATTGAAATAGGTAGGATAGACAGGACTCCCTGCTGAAGGCAAAGATGGTGAGATGAATGAAACAAGGGCATTATTTGAGACTAATTTGTTTGACGGTGTCGGTGACATAATATTCTCAGGTTCTCTATAGGTTAACTGATAGGGATGTGCAAGAATGAAGATGTCAGAATCTGTTGTTCATAGTTTTTCTCATTCCCACTAACTGTAGTATAAACCTTCCTCTATAAACTTATCAGATCATTTAATGGTTATTGGTGTACCATAACCTAAAAGAATTGCAGTGAGCAGCGTACGCTGTCACTTGAATAGCAATGAGATCTTTTCTATACGTTCAAATATAGGTGCTAGAGTTGTGTGGAGAGTGATAGCAAAGGAGGCTTAGGATTTAGTGGTATGCCAGGT
This sequence comes from Lissotriton helveticus, assembly GCF_964261635.1. NCBI lineage: Eukaryota > Metazoa > Chordata > Amphibia > Caudata > Salamandridae > Lissotriton > Lissotriton helveticus. The sequence continues at coordinate 666,509,983 of NC_136073.1, read as the reverse complement.
TGAAAATAAATTTGAGATTTGACTGGTTTTTGAGACGTGGATTTTCATAATATTACATACGTCATAGTACAGATTAATAACCCTTTATCAAAATCTCTTTGTTGTTGTGTTGCATTGGTTTGGAAATATTCAAGTTCTGTTAATAGACTAACAGTGGACTTTTCCATTTGCAGAATATATTGAATGACCAGCAGAGGCAGTGTTTCAGAAGAAAATTTCTCTGAGTTGCTGAGACCAAAAAGAAACGAAAAAAAAATTCAGCAGCCTTCGGCGTGATTTACCTATTTAAATGGTGAGTCAAACTCTCAATTTATCATTTTGCTTGTCCTTAAAAGAAGTTCATAGCACTGGGGTCTTCCGCTTGAATATTATTTGTCAAGAATAAAGCGATTACGATGGCGCTATGGGCATCATGTTAGCTTTTTAAAGACGTTGATTGTCTACAAGGCTGACAATCCTATTTTAAATACTCGTGCTAGCAATATGTCATCCGAGGAAATTAGTGTCTTTGAGGCTGGAATGAGGTGTCTTGTATTAGAGCAATTGACGTACTCTCTCATGGAGGGAAGCTAATCAATGCTTTCAATGTTGCAGAGCTCTTTCCCATTACACCTCCTACTTGGCTTAGAGTCATAATTACAGATCACTACCTAGTGCGGAATTGCTAATGCCTCATTGTTCTGTGTAGTTGTCACCTATGGCGATTGGTCAAGTGTTCCCTGACATCTTAAAGCTACAGCAGGATGTCATCTGACATGAGGGCGAGCAATACGATACATTTATCATGGTATTAAAATAGGTAGTAGGATAGACAGGACTCCCTGCTGAATTCAAAGATGGTGAGATGAATGAAACAAGGGCATTATTTGAGACTAATTTGTTTGACGGTGTCGGTGACATAATATTCTCAGGTTCTCTATAGGTTAACTGATAGGGATGTGCAAGAATGAAGATGTCAGAATCTGTTGTTCATAGTTTTTCTCATTCCCACTAACTGTAGTATAAACCTTCCTCTATAAACTTATCAGATCATTTAATGGTTATTGGTGTACCATAACCTAAAAGAATTGCAGTGAGCAGCGTACGCTGTCACTTGAATAGCAATGAGATCTTTTCTATACGTTCAAATATAGGTGCTAGAGTTGTGTGGAGAGTGATAGCAAAGGAGGCTTAGGATTTAGTGGTATGCCAGGTTGAAAATAAATTTGAGATTTGACTGGTTTTTGAGACGTGGATTTTCATAATATTACATACGTCATAGTACAGATTAATAACCCTTTATCAAAATCTCTTTGTTGTTGTGTTGCATTGGTTTGGAAATATTCAAGTTCTGTTAATAGACTAACAGTGGACTTTTCCATTTGCAGAATATATTGAATGACCAGCAGAGGCAGTGTTTCAGAAGAAAATTTCTCTGAGTTGCTGAGACCAAAAAGAAACGAAAAAAAAATTCAGCAGCCTTCGGCGTGATTTACCTATTTAAATGGTGAGTCAAACTCTCAATTTATCATTTTGCTTGTCCTTAAAAGAAGTTCATAGCACTGGGGTCTTCCGCTTGAATATTATTTGTCAAGAATAAAGCGATTACGATGGCGCTATGGGCATCATGTTAGCTTTTTAAAGACGTTGATTGTCTACAAGGCTGACAATCCTATTTTAAATACTCGTGCTAGCAATATGTCATCCGAGGAAATTAGTGTCTTTGAGGCTGGAATGAGGTGTCTTGTATTAGAGCAATTGACGTACTCTCTCATGGAGGGAAGCTAATCAATGCTTTCAATGTTGCAGAGCTCTTTCCCATTACACCTCCTACTTGGCTTAGAGTCATAATTACAGATCACTACCTAGTGCGGAATTGCTAATGCCTCATTGTTCTGTGTAGTTGTCACCTATGGCGATTGGTCAAGTGTTCCCTGACATCTTAAAGCTACAGCAGGATGTCATCTGACATGAGGGCGAGCAATACGATACATTTATCATGGTATTAAAATAGGTAGTAGGATAGACAGGACTCCCTGCTGAATTCAAAGATGGTGAGATGAATGAAACAAGGGCATTATTTGAGACTTATTTATTTGACGGTGTCGGTGATCATAATATTCTCAGGTTCTCTATAGGTTAACTGATAGGGATGTGCAAGAATGAAGATGTCAGAATCTGTTGTTCATAGTTTTTCTCATTCCCACTAACTGTAGCATAAACCTTCCTCTATAAACTTATCAGATCATTTAATGGTTATTGGTGTACCATAACCTAAAAGAATTGCAGTGAGCAGCGTACGCTGTCACTTGAATAGCAATGAGATCTTTTCTATACGTTCAAATATAGGTGCTAGAGTTGTGTGGAGAGTGATAGCAAAGGAGGCTTAGGATTTAGTGGTATGCCAGGTTGAAAATAAATTTGAGATTTGACTGGGTTTTGAGACGTGGATTTTCATAATATTACAGACGTCATAGTACAGATTAATAACCCTTTATCAAAATCTCTTTGTTGTTGTGTTGCATTGGTTTGGAAATATTCAAGTTCTGTTAATAGACTAACAGTGGACTTTTCCATTTGCAGAATATATTGAATGACCAGCAGAGGCAGTGTTTCAGAAGAAAATTTCTCTGAGTTGCTGAGACCAAAAAGAAACGAAAAAAAAATTCAGCAGCCTTCGGTGTGATTTACCTATTTAAATGGTGAGTCAAACTCTCTATTTATCATTTTGCTTGTCCTTAAAAGAAGTTAATAGCACTGGGGTCTTCCGCATGAATATTATTTGTCAAGAATAAAGCGATTACGATGGCGCTATGGGCATCATGTTAGCTTTTTAAAGACGTTGATTGTCTACAAGGCTGACAATCCTATTTTAAATACTCGTGCTAGCAATATGTCATCCGAGGAAATTAGTGTCTTTGAGGCTGGAATGAGGTGTCTTGTATTAGAGCAATTGACGTACTCTCTCATGGAGGGAAGCTAATCAATGCTTTCAATGTTGCAGAGCTCTTTCCCATTACACCTCCTACTTGGCTTAGAGTCATAATTACAGATCACTACCTAGTGCGGAATTGCTAATGCCTCATTGTTCTGTGTAGTTGTCACCTATGGCGATTGGTCAAGTGTTCCCTGACATCTTAAAGCTACAGCAGGATGTCATCTGACATGAGGGCGAGCAATACGATACATTTATCATGGTATTAAAATAGGTAGTAGGATAGACAGGACTCCCTGCTGAATTCAAAGATGGTGAGATGAATGAAACAAGGGCATTATTTGAGACTTATTTATTTGACGGTGTCGGTGATCATAATATTCTCAGGTTCTCTATAGGTTAACTGATAGGGATGTGCAAGAATGAAGATGTCAGAATCTGTTGTTCATAGTTTTTCTCATTCCCACTAACTGTAGCATAAACCTTCCTCTATAAACTTATCAGATCATTTAATGGTTATTGGTGTACCATAACCTAAAAGAATTGCAGTGAGCAGCGTACGCTGTCACTTGAATAGCATTGAGATCTTTTCTATACGTACAAATATAGGTGCTAGAGTTGTGTGGAGAGTGATAGCAAAGGAGGCTTAGGATTTAGAGGTATGCCAGGTTGAAAATAAATTTGAGATTTGACTGGTTTTTGAGACGTGGATTTTCATAATATTACAGACGTCATAGTACAGATTAATAACCCTTTATCAAAATCTCTTTGTTGTTGTGTTGCATTGGTTTGGAAATATTCAAGTTCTGTTAATAGACTAACAGTGGACTTTTCCATTTGCAGAATATATTGAATGACCAGCAGAGGCAGTGTTTCAGAAGAAAATTTCTCTGAGTTGCTGAGACCAAAAAGAAACGAGAAAAAAATGTTCAGCAGCCTTCGGTGTGATTTACCTATTTAAATGGTGAGTCAAACTCTCAATTTATCATTTTGCTAGTCCTTAAAAGAAGTTCATAGCATTTGACAGCTCTCAGCTCCTTTTACTGGGGTCTTACGCATGAATATTATTTGTCAAGTATAAAGCGATAAGGATGGTGCTATGGGCATCATGATAGCTTTTTAAAGACGTTGATTGTCTGCAAGGCTGACAATCCTATTTTACATACTCGTGCTAGCAATATGTCATCCGAGGAAATTAGTGTCTTTGAGGCTGGAATGAGGTGTCTTGTATTAGAGCAATTGACTTACTCTCTCATGGAGGGAAGCTAATTTAACCTTCCTCCCTTCACACTGAATGTGGGACTCTTATACTGAAGAAGGATTGCTCTTTAGGATACTCTGTGTTCTTCTACCTCCTGCCCTCTTTCAAAAGGGGAGCCCAATGCTTTCAATGTTGCAGAGCCCTTTCCCATTACACCTCCTACTTGGCTTGGAGTCATAATTACAGATCACTACCTAGTACGGAATTACTAATGCCTCATTGTTCTGTGTAATTGTCACCTATGGCGATTGGTCAAGTGTTCCCTGACATCTTAAAGCTAACGCAGGATGTCATCTGACATGTTGGCGAGCAATACGATACATTTATCATGGTATTGAAATAGGTAGGATAGACAGGACTCCCTGCTGAAAGCAAAGATGGTGAGATGAATGAAACAAGGGCATTATTTGAGACTAATTTGTTTGACGGTGTCGGTGATCATAATATTCTCAGGTTCTCTATAGGTTAACTGATAGGGATGTGCAAGAATGAAGATGTCAGAATCTGTTGTTCATAGTTTTTCTCATTCCCACTAACTGTAGCATAAACCTTCCTCTATAAACTTATCAGATCATTTAAAGGTTATTGGTGTACCATAACCTAAAAGAATTGCAGTGAGCAGCGTACGCTGTCACTTGAATAGCAATGAGATCTTTTCTATACGTTCAAATATAGGTGCTAGAGTTGTGTGGAGAGTGATAGCAAAGGAGGCTTAGGATTTAGTGGTATGCCAGGTTGAAAATTAATTTGAGATTTGACTGGTTTTTGAGACGTGGATTTTCATAATATTACAGACGTCATAGTACAGATTAATAACCCTTTATCAAAATCTCTTTGTTCTTGTGTTGCATTGGTTTGGAAATATTCAAGTTCTGTTAATAGACTAACAGTGGACTTTTCCATTTGCAGAATATATTGAATGACCAGCAGAGGCAGTGTTTCAGAAGAAAATTTCTCTGAGTTGCTGAGACCAAAAAGAAACGAAAAAAAAATTCAGCAGCCTTCGGCGTGATTTACCTATTTAAATGGTGAGTCAAACTCTCAATTTATCATTTTGCTTGTCCTTAAAAGAAGTTCATAGCACTGGGGTCTTCCGCATGAATATTATTTGTCAAGAATAAAGCGATTACGATGGCGCTATGGGCATCATGTTAGCTTTTTAAAGACGTTGATTGTCTACAAGGCTGACAATCCTATTTTAAATACTCGTGCTAGCAATATGTCATCCGAGGAAATTAGTGTCTTTGAGGCTGGAATGAGGTGTCTTGTATTAGAGCAATTGACTTACTCTCTCATGGAGGGAAGCTAATCAATGCTTTCAATGTTGCAGAGCTCTTTCCCATTACACCTCCTACTTGGCTTAGAGTCATAATTACAGATCACTACCTAGTGCGGAATTGCTAATGCCTCATTGTTCTGTGTAATTGTCACCTATGGCGATTGGTCAAGTGTTCCCTGACATCATAAAGCTAACGCAGGATGTCATCTGACATGTTGGCGAGCAATACGATACATTTATCATGGTATTGAAATAGGTAGGATAGACAGGACTCCCTGCTGAAGGCAAAGATGGTGAGATGAATGAAACAAGGGCATTATTTGAGACTAATTTGTTTGACGGTGTCGGTGACATAATTTTCTCAGGTTCTCTATAGGTTAACTGATAGGGATGTGCAAGAATGAAGATGTCAGAATCTGTTGTTCATAGTTTTTCTCATTCCCACTAACTGTAGCATAAACCTTCCTCTATAAACTTATCAGATCATTTAATGGTTATTGGTGTACCATAACCTAAAAGAATTGCAGTGAGCAGCGTACGCTGTCACTTGAATAGCAATGAGATCTTTTCTATACGTTCAAATATAGGTGCTAGAGTTGTGTGGAGAGTGATAGCAAAGGAGGCTTAGGATTTAGTGGTATGCCAGGTTGAAAATAAATTTGAGATTTGACTGGTTTTTGAGACGTGGATTTTCATAATATTACAGACGTCATAGTACAGATTAATAACCCTTTATCAAAATCTCTTTGTTGTTGTGTTGCATTGGTTTGGAAATATTCAAGTTCTGTTAATAGACTAACAGTGGACTTTTCCATTTGCAGAATATATTGAATGACCAGCAGAGGCAGTGTTTCAGAAGAAAATTTCTCTGAGTTGCTGAGACCAAAAAGAAACGAAAAAAAAATTCAGCAGCCTTCGGCGTGATTTACCTATTTAAATGGTGAGTCAAACTCTCAATTTATCATTTTGCTTGTCCTTAAAAGAAGTTCATAGCACTGGGGTCTTCCGCTTGAATATTATTTGTCAAGAATAAAGCGATTACGATGGCGCTATGGGCATCATGTTAGCTTTTTAAAGACGTTGATTGTCTACAAGGCTGACAATCCTATTTTAAATACTCGTGCTAGCAATATGTCATCCGAGGAAATTAGTGTCTTTGAGGCTGGAATGAGGTGTCTTGTATTAGAGCAATTGACGTACTCTCTCATGGAGGGAAGCTAATCAATGCTTTCAATGTTGCAGAGCTCTTTCCCATTACACCTCCTACTTGGCTTAGAGTCATAATTACAGATCACTACCTAGTGCGGAATTGCTAATGCCTCATTGTTCTGTGTAGTTGTCACCTATGGCGATTGGTCAAGTGTTCCCTGACATCTTAAAGCTACAGCAGGATGTCATCTGACATGAGGGCGAGCAATACGATACATTTATCATGGTATTAAAATAGGTAGTAGGATAGACAGGACTCCCTGCTGAATTCAAAGATGGTGAGATGAATGAAACAAGGGCATTATTTGAGACTTATTTATTTGACGGTGTCGGTGATCATAATATTCTCAGGTTCTCTATAGGTTAACTGATAGGGATGTGCAAGAATGAAGATGTCAGAATCTGTTGTTCATAGTTTTTCTCATTCCCACTAACTGTAGCATAAACCTTCCTCTATAAACTTATCAGATCATTTAATGGTTATTGGTGTACCATAACCTAAAAGAATTGCAGTGAGCAGCGTACGCTGTCACTTGAATAGCAATGAGATCTTTTCTATACGTTCAAATATAGGTGCTAGAGTTGTGTGGAGAGTGATAGCAAAGGAGGCTTAGGATTTAGTGGTATGCCAGGTTGAAAATAAATTTGAGATTTGACTGGGTTTTGAGACGTGGATTTTCATAATATTACAGACGTCATAGTACAGATTAATAACCCTTTATCAAAATCTCTTTGTTGTTGTGTTGCATTGGTTTGGAAATATTCAAGTTCTGTTAATAGACTAACAGTGGACTTTTCCATTTGCAGAATATATTGAATGACCAGCAGAGGCAGTGTTTCAGAAGAAAATTTCTCTGAGTTGCTGAGACCAAAAAGAAACGAAAAAAAAATTCAGCAGCCTTCGGTGTGATTTACCTATTTAAATGGTGAGTCAAACTCTCTATTTATCATTTTGCTTGTCCTTAAAAGAAGTTAATAGCACTGGGGTCTTCCGCATGAATATTATTTGTCAAGAATAAAGCGATTACGATGGCGCTATGGGCATCATGTTAGCTTTTTAAAGACGTTGATTGTCTACAAGGCTGACAATCCTATTTTAAATACTCGTGCTAGCAATATGTCATCCGAGGAAATTAGTGTCTTTGAGGCTGGAATGAGGTGTCTTGTATTAGAGCAATTGACGTACTCTCTCATGGAGGGAAGCTAATCAATGCTTTCAATGTTGCAGAGCTCTTTCCCATTACACCTCCTACTTGGCTTAGAGTCATAATTACAGATCACTACCTAGTGCGGAATTGCTAATGCCTCATTGTTCTGTGTAGTTGTCACCTATGGCGATTGGTCAAGTGTTCCCTGACATCTTAAAGCTACAGCAGGATGTCATCTGACATGAGGGCGAGCAATACGATACATTTATCATGGTATTAAAATAGGTAGTAGGATAGACAGGACTCCCTGCTGAATTCAAAGATGGTGAGATGAATGAAACAAGGGCATTATTTGAGACTTATTTATTTGACGGTGTCGGTGATCATAATATTCTCAGGTTCTCTATAGGTTAACTGATAGGGATGTGCAAGAATGAAGATGTCAGAATCTGTTGTTCATAGTTTTTCTCATTCCCACTAACTGTAGCATAAACCTTCCTCTATAAACTTATCAGATCATTTAATGGTTATTGGTGTACCATAACCTAAAAGAATTGCAGTGAGCAGCGTACGCTGTCACTTGAATAGCATTGAGATCTTTTCTATACGTACAAATATAGGTGCTAGAGTTGTGTGGAGAGTGATAGCAAAGGAGGCTTAGGATTTAGAGGTATGCCAGGTTGAAAATAAATTTGAGATTTGACTGGTTTTTGAGACGTGGATTTTCATAATATTACAGACGTCATAGTACAGATTAATAACCCTTTATCAAAATCTCTTTGTTGTTGTGTTGCATTGGTTTGGAAATATTCAAGTTCTGTTAATAGACTAACAGTGGACTTTTCCATTTGCAGAATATATTGAATGACCAGCAGAGGCAGTGTTTCAGAAGAAAATTTCTCTGAGTTGCTGAGACCAAAAAGAAACGAGAAAAAAATGTTCAGCAGCCTTCGGTGTGATTTACCTATTTAAATGGTGAGTCAAACTCTCAATTTATCATTTTGCTAGTCCTTAAAAGAAGTTCATAGCATTTGACAGCTCTCAGCTCCTTTTACTGGGGTCTTACGCATGAATATTATTTGTCAAGTATAAAGCGATAAGGATGGTGCTATGGGCATCATGATAGCTTTTTAAAGACGTTGATTGTCTGCAAGGCTGACAATCCTATTTTACATACTCGTGCTAGCAATATGTCATCCGAGGAAATTAGTGTCTTTGAGGCTGGAATGAGGTGTCTTGTATTAGAGCAATTGACTTACTCTCTCATGGAGGGAAGCTAATTTAACCTTCCTCCCTTCACACTGAATGTGGGACTCTTATACTGAAGAAGGATTGCTCTTTAGGATACTCTGTGTTCTTCTACCTCCTGCCCTCTTTCAAAAGGGGAGCCCAATGCTTTCAATGTTGCAGAGCCCTTTCCCATTACACCTCCTACTTGGCTTGGAGTCATAATTACAGATCACTACCTAGTACGGAATTACTAATGCCTCATTGTTCTGTGTAATTGTCACCTATGGCGATTGGTCAAGTGTTCCCTGACATCTTAAAGCTAACGCAGGATGTCATCTGACATGTTGGCGAGCAATACGATACATTTATCATGGTATTGAAATAGGTAGGATAGACAGGACTCCCTGCTGAAAGCAAAGATGGTGAGATGAATGAAACAAGGGCATTATTTGAGACTAATTTGTTTGACGGTGTCGGTGATCATAATATTCTCAGGTTCTCTATAGGTTAACTGATAGGGATGTGCAAGAATGAAGATGTCAGAATCTGTTGTTCATAGTTTTTCTCATTCCCACTAACTGTAGCATAAACCTTCCTCTATAAACTTATCAGATCATTTAAAGGTTATTGGTGTACCATAACCTAAAAGAATTGCAGTGAGCAGCGTACGCTGTCACTTGAATAGCAATGAGATCTTTTCTATACGTTCAAATATAGGTGCTAGAGTTGTGTGGAGAGTGATAGCAAAGGAGGCTTAGGATTTAGTGGTATGCCAGGTTGAAAATTAATTTGAGATTTGACTGGTTTTTGAGACGTGGATTTTCATAATATTACAGACGTCATAGTACAGATTAATAACCCTTTATCAAAATCTCTTTGTTCTTGTGTTGCATTGGTTTGGAAATATTCAAGTTCTGTTAATAGACTAACAGTGGACTTTTCCATTTGCAGAATATATTGAATGACCAGCAGAGGCAGTGTTTCAGAAGAAAATTTCTCTGAGTTGCTGAGACCAAAAAGAAACGAAAAAAAAATTCAGCAGCCTTCGGCGTGATTTACCTATTTAAATGGTGAGTCAAACTCTCAATTTATCATTTTGCTTGTCCTTAAAAGAAGTTCATAGCACTGGGGTCTTCCGCATGAATATTATTTGTCAAGAATAAAGCGATTACGATGGCGCTATGGGCATCATGTTAGCTTTTTAAAGACGTTGATTGTCTACAAGGCTGACAATCCTATTTTAAATACTCGTGCTAGCAATATGTCATCCGAGGAAATTAGTGTCTTTGAGGCTGGAATGAGGTGTCTTGTATTAGAGCAATTGACTTACTCTCTCATGGAGGGAAGCTAATCAATGCTTTCAATGTTGCAGAGCTCTTTCCCATTACACCTCCTACTTGGCTTAGAGTCATAATTACAGATCACTACCTAGTGCGGAATTGCTAATGCCTCATTGTTCTGTGTAATTGTCACCTATGGCGATTGGTCAAGTGTTCCCTGACATCATAAAGCTAACGCAGGATGTCATCTGACATGTTGGCGAGCAATACGATACATTTATCATGGTATTGAAATAGGTAGGATAGACAGGACTCCCTGCTGAAGGCAAAGATGGTGAGATGAATGAAACAAGGGCATTATTTGAGACTAATTTGTTTGACGGTGTCGGTGACATAATTTTCTCAGGTTCTCTATAGGTTAACTGATAGGGATGTGCAAGAATGAAGATGTCAGAATCTGTTGTTCATAGTTTTTCTCATTCCCACTAACTGTAGCATAAACCTTCCTCTATAAACTTATCAGATCATTTAATGGTTATTGGTGTACCATAACCTAAAAGAATTGCAGTGAGCAGCGTACGCTGTCACTTGAATAGCAATGAGATCTTTTCTATACGTTCAAATATAGGTGCTAGAGTTGTGTGGAGAGTGATAGCAAAGGAGGCTTAGGATTTAGTGGTATGCCAGGTTGAAAATAAATTTGAGATTTGACTGGTTTTTGAGACGTGGATTTTCATAATATTACAGACGTCATAGTACAGATTAATAACCCTTTATCAAAATCTCTTTGTTGTTGTGTTGCATTGGTTTGGAAATATTCAAGTTCTGTTAATAGACTAACAGTGGACTTTTCCATTTGCAGAATATATTGAATGACCAGCAGAGGCAGTGTTTCAGAAGAAAATTTCTCTGAGTTGCTGAGACCAAAAAGAAACGGAAAAAAAATTCAGCAGCCTTCGGCGTGATTTACCTATTTAAATGGTGAGTCAAACTCTCAATTTATAATTTTGCTTGTCCTTAAAAGAAGTTCATAGCACTGGGGTCTTCCGCATGAATATTATTTGTCAAGAATAAAGCGATTACGATGGCGCTATGGGCATCATGTTAGCTTTTTAAAGACGTTGATTGTCTACAAGGCTGACAATCCTATTTTAAATACTCGTGCTAGCAATATGTCATCCGAGGAAATTAGTGTCTTTGTGGCTGGAATGAGGTGTCTTGTATTAGAGCAATTGACGTACTCTCTCATGGAGGGAAGCTAATCAATGCTTTCAATTTTGCAGAGCTCTTTCCCATTACACCTCCTACTTGGCTTAGAGTCATAATTACAGATCACTACCTAGTGCGGAATTGCTAATGCCTCATTGTTCTGTGTAGTTGTCACCTATGGCGATTGGTCAAGTGTTCCCTGACATCTTAAAGCTACAGCAGGATGTCATCTGACATGAGGGCGAGCAATACGATACATTTATCATGGTATTAAAATAGGTAGTAGGATAGACAGGACTCCCTGCTGAATTCAAAGATGGTGAGATGAATGAAACAAGGGCATTATTTGAGACTTATTTATTTGACGGTGTCGGTGATCATAATATTCTCAGGTTCTCTATAGGTTAACTGATAGGGATGTGCAAGAATGAAGATGTCAGAATCTGTTGTTCATAGTTTTTCTCATTCCCACTAACTGTAGCATAAACCTTCCTCTATAAACTTATCAGATCATTTAATGGTTATTGGTGTACCATAACCTAAAAGAATTGCAGTGAGCAGCGTACGCTGTCACTTGAATAGCAATGAGATCTTTTCTATACGTACAAATATAGGTGCTAGAGTTGTGTGGAGAGTGATAGCAAAGGAGGCTTAGGATTTAGAGGTATGCCAGGTTGAAAATAAATTTGAGATTTGACTGGTTTTTGAGACGTGGATTTTCATAATATTACAGACGTCATAGTACAGATTAATAACCCTTTATCAAAATCTCTTTGTTGTTGTGTTGCATTGGTTTGGAAATATTCAAGTTCTGTTAATAGACTAACAGTGGACTTTTCCATTTGCAGAATATATTGAATGACCAGCAGAGGCAGTGTTTCAGAAGAAAATTTCTCTGAGTTGCTGAGACCAAAAAGAAACGGAAAAAAAATTCAGCAGCCTTCGGCGTGATTTACCTATTTAAATGGTGAGTCAAACTCTCGATTTATCATTTTGCTTGTCCTTAAAAGAAGTTCATAGCACTGGGGTCTTCCGCATGAATATTATTTGTCAAGAATAAAGCGATTACGATGGCGCTATGGGCATCATGTTAGCTTTTTAAAGACGTTGATTGTCTACAAGGCTGACAATCCTATTTTAAATACTCGTGCTAGCAATATGTCATCCGAGGAAATTAGTGTCTTTGAGGCTGGAATGAGGTGTCTTGTATTAGAGCAATTGACTTACTCTCTCATGGAGGGAAGCTAAACAATGCTTTCAATGTTGCAGAGCTCTTTCCCATTACACCTCCTACTTGGCTTAGAGTCATAATTACAGATCACTACCTAGTGCGGAATTGCTAATGCCTCATTTTTCTGTGTAATTGTCACCTATGGCGATTGGTCAAGTGTTCCCTGACATCATAAAGCTAACGCAGGATGTCATCTGACATGTTGGCGAGCAATACGATACATTTATCATGGTATTGAAATAGGTAGGATAGACAGGACTCCCTGCTGAAGGCAAAGATGGTGAGATGAATGAAACAAGGGCATTATTTGAGACTTATTTATTTGACGTGTCGGTGATCATAATATTCTCAGGTTCTCTATAGGTTAACTGATAGGGATGTGCAAGAATGAAGATGTCAGAATCTGTTGTTCATAGTTTTTCTCATTCCCACTAACTGTAGCATAAACCTTCCTTTATAAACTTATCAGATCACTTAATGGTTATTGGTGTACCATAACCTAAAAGAATTGCAGTGAGCAGCGTACGCTGTCACTTGAATAGCAATGAGATCTTTTCTATACGTACAAATATAGGTGCTAGAGTTGTGTGGAGAGTGATAGCAAAGGAGGCTTAGGATTTAGAGGTATGCCAGGTTGAAAATAAATTTGAGATTTGACTGGTTTTTGAGACGTGGATTTTCATAATATTACAGACGTCATAGTACAGATTAATAACCCTTTATCAAAATCTCTTTGTTGTTTTGTTGCATTGGTTTGGAAATATTCAAGTTCTGTTAATAGACTAACAGTGGACTTTTCCATTTGCAGAATATATTGAATGACCAGCAGAGGCAGTGTTTCAGAAGAAAATTTCTCTGAGTTGCTGAGACCAAAAAGAAACGAGAAAAAAATGTTCAGCAGCCTTCGATGTGATTTACCTATTTAAATGGTGAGTCAAACTCTCAATTTATCATTTTGCTAGTCCTTAAAAGAAGTTCATAGCACTGGGGTCTTCCGCATGAATATTATTTGTCAAGAATAAAGCGATTACGATGGCGCTATGGGCATCATGTTAGCTTTTTAAAGACGTTGATTGTCTACAAGGCTGACAATCCTATTTTACATACTCGTGCTAGCAATATGTCATCCGAGGAAATTAGTGTCTTTGAGGCTGGAATGAGGTGTCTTGTATTAGAGCAATTGACTTACTCTCTCATGGAGGGAAGCTAATTTAACCTTCCTCCCTTCACACTGAATGTGGGACTCTTATACTGAAGAAGGATTGCTCTTTAGGATACTCTGTGTTCTTCTACCTCCTGCCCTCTTTCAAAAGGGGAGCCCAATGCTTTCAATGTTGCAGAGCCCTTTCCCATTACACCTCCTACTTGGCTTGGAGTCATAATTACAGATCACTACCTAGTACGGAATTACTAATGCCTCATTGTTCTGTGTAATTGTCACCTATGGCGATTGGTCAAGTGTTCCCTGACATCTTAAAGCTAACGCAGGATGTCATCTGACATGTTGGCGAGCAATACGATACATTTATCATGGTATTGAAATAGGTAGGATAGACAGGACTCCCTGCTGAAGGAAAAGATAGTGAGATGAATGAAACAAGGGCATTATTTGAGACTAATTTGTTTGACGGTGTCGGTGATCATAATATTCTCAGGTTCTCTATAGGTTAACTGATAGGGATGTGCAAGAATGAAGATGTCAGAATCTGTTGTTCATAGTTTTTCTCATTCCCACTAACTGTAGCATAAACCTTCCTCTATAAACTTATCAGATCATTTAATGGTTATTGGTGTACCATAACCTAAAAGAATTGCAGTGAGCAGCGTACGCTGTCACTTGAATAGCAATGAGATCTTTTCTATACGTTCAAATATAGGTGCTAGAGTTGTGTGGAGAGTGATAGCAAAGGAGGCTTAGGATTTAGTGGTATGCCAGGTTGAAAATAAATTTGAGATTTGACTGGGTTTTGAGACGTGGATTTTCATAATATTACAGACGTCATAGTACAGATTAATAACCCTTTATCAAAATCTCTTTGTTGTTGTGTTGCATTGGTTTGGAAATATTCAAGTTCTGTTAATAGACTAACAGTGGACTTTTCCATTTGCAGAATATATTGAATGACCAGCAGAGGCAGTGTTTCAGAAGAAAATTTCTCTGAGTTGCTGAGACCAAAAAGAAACGAAAAAAAAATTCAGCAGCCTTCGGTGTGATTTACCTATTTAAATGGTGAGTCAAACTCTCAATTTATCATTTTGCTTGTCCTTAAAAGAAGTTCATAGCACTGGGGTCTTCCGCATGAATATTATTTGTCAAGAATAAAGCGATTACGATGGCGCTATGGGCATCATGTTAGCTTTTTAAAGACGTTGATTGTCTACAAGGCTGACAATCCTATTTTAAATACTCGTGCTAGCAATATGTCATCCGAGGAAATTAGTGTCTTTGAGGCTGGAATGAGGTGTCTTGTATTAGAGCAATTGACGTACTCTCTCATGGAGGGAAGCTAATCAATGCTTTTAATGTTGCAGAGCTCTTTCCCATTACACCTCCTACTTGGCTTAGAGTCATAATTACAGATCACTACCTAGTGCGGAATTGCTAATGCCTCATTGTTCTGTGTAGTTGTCACCTATGGCGATTGGTCAAGTGTTCCCTGACATCTTAAAGCTACAGCAGGATGTCATCTGACATGAGGGCGAGCAATACGATACATTTATCATGGTATTAAAATAGGTAGTAGGATAGACAGGACTCCCTGCTGAATTCAAAGATGGTGAGATGAATGAAACAAGGGCATTATTTGAGACTTATTTATTTGACGGTGTCGGTGATCATAATATTCTCAGGTTCTCTATAGGTTAACTGATAGGGATGTGCAAGAATGAAGATGTCAGAATCTGTTGTTCATAGTTTTTCTCATTCCCACTAACTGTAGCATAAACCTTCCTCTATAAACTTATCAGATCATTTAATGGTTATTGGTGTACCATAACCTAAAAGAATTGCAGTGAGCAGCGTACGCTGTCACTTGAATAGCATTGAGATCTTTTCTATACGTACAAATATAGGTGCTAGAGTTGTGTGGAGAGTGATAGCAAAGGAGGCTTAGGATTTAGAGGTATGCCAGGTTGAAAATAAATTTGAGATTTGACTGGTTTTTGAGACGTGGATTTTCATAATATTACAGACGTCATAGTACAGATTAATAACCCTTTATCAAAATCTCTTTGTTGTTGTGTTGCATTGGTTTGGAAATATTCAAGTTCTGTTAATAGACTAACAGTGGACTTTTCCATTTGCAGAATATATTGAATGACCAGCAGAGGCAGTGTTTCAGAAGAAAATTTCTCTGAGTTGCTGAGACCAAAAAGAAACGAGAAAAAAATGTTCAGCAGCCTTCGGTGTGATTTACCTATTTAAATGGTGAGTCAAACTCTCAATTTATCATTTTGCTAGTCCTTAAAAGAAGTTCATAGCATTTGACAGCTCTCAGCTCCTTTTACTGGGGTCTTACGCATGAATATTATTTGTCAAGTATAAAGCGATAAGGATGGTGCTATGGGCATCATGATAGCTTTTTGAAGACGTTGATTGTCTACAAGGCTGACAATCCTATTTTACATACTCGTGCTAGCAATATGTCATCCGAGGAAATTAGTGTCTTTGAGGCTGGAATGAGGTGTCTTGTATTAGAGCAATTGACTTACTCTCTCATGGAGGGAAGCTAATTTAACCTTCCTCCCTTCACACTGAATGTGGGACTCTTATACTGAAGAAGGATTGCTCTTTAGGATACTCTGTGTTCTTCTACCTCCTGCCCTCTTTCAAAAGGGGAGCCCAATGCTTTCAATGTTGCAGAGCCCTTTCCCATTACACCTCCTACTTGGCTTGGAGTCATAATTACAGATCACTACCTAGTACGGAATTACTAATGCCTCATTGTTCTGTGTAATTGTCACCTATGGCGATTGGTCAAGTGTTCCCTGACATCTTAAAGCTAACGCAGGATGTCATCTGACATGTTGGCGAGCAATACGATACATTTATCATGGTATTGAAATAGGTAGGATAGACAGGACTCCCTGCTGAAAGCAAAGATGGTGAGATGAATGAAACAAGGGCATTATTTGAGACTAATTTGTTTGACGGTGTCGGTGATCATAATATTCTCAGGTTCTCTATAGGTTAACTGATAGGGATGTGCAAGAATGAAGATGTCAGAATCTGTTGTTCATAGTTTTTCTCATTCCCACTAACTGTAGCATAAACCTTCCTCTATAAACTTATCAGATCATTTAAAGGTTATTGGTGTACCATAACCTAAAAGAATTGCAGTGAGCAGCGTACGCTGTCACTTGAATAGCAATGAGATCTTTTCTATACGTTCAAATATTAGGTGCTAGAGTTGTGTGGAGAGTGATAGCAAAGGAGGCTTAGGATTTAGTGGTATGCCAGGTTGAAAATTAATTTGAGATTGGTTTTTGAGACGTGGATTTTCATAATATTACAGACGTCATAGTACAGATTAATAACCCTTTATCAAAATCTCTTTGTTGTTGTGTTGCATTGGTTTGGAAATATTCAAGTTCTGTTAATAGACTAACAGTGGACTTTTCCATTTGCAGAATATATTGAATGACCAGCAGAGGCAGTGTTTCAGAAGAAAATTTCTCTGAGTTGCTGAGACCAAAAAGAAACGAAAAAAAAATTCAGCAGCCTTCGGCGTGATTTACCTATTTAAATGGTGAGTCAAACTCTCAATTTATCATTTTGCTTGTCCTTAAAAGAAGTTCATAGCACTGGGGTCTTCCGCATGAATATTATTTGTCAAGAATAAAGCGATTACGATGGCGCTATGGGCATCATGTTAGCTTTTTAAAGACGTTGATTGTCTACAAGGCTGACAATCCTATTTTAAATACTCGTGCTAGCAATATGTCATCCGAGGAAATTAGTGTCTTTGAGGCTGGAATGAGGTGTCTTGTATTAGAGCAATTGACTTACTCTCTCATGGAGGGAAGCTAATCAATGCTTTCAATGTTGCAGAGCTCTTTCCCATTACACCTCCTACTTGGCTTAGAGTCATAATTACAGATCACTACCTAGTGCGGAATTGCTAATGCCTCATTGTTCTGTGTAATTGTCACCTATGGCGATTGGTCAAGTGTTCCCTGACATCATAAAGCTAACGCAGGATGTCATCTGACATGTTGGCGAGCAATACGATACATTTATCATGGTATTGAAATAGGTAGGATAGACAGGACTCCCTGCTGAAGGCAAAGATGGTGAGATGAATGAAACAAGGGCATTATTTGAGACTTATTTATTTGACGTGTCGGTGATCATAATATTCTCAGGTTCTCTATAGGTTAACTGATAGGGATGTGCAAGAATGAAGATGTCAGAATCTGTTGTTCATAGTTTTTCTCATTCCCACTAACTGTAGCATAAACCTTCCTCTATAAACTTATCAGATCATTTAATGGTTATTGGTGTACCATAACCTAAAAGAATTGCAGTGAGCAGCGTACGCTGTCACTTGAATAGCAATGAGATCTTTTCTATACGTACAAATATAGGTGCTAGAGTTGTGTGGAGAGTGATAGCAAAGGAGGCTTAGGATTTAGAGGTATGCCAGGTTGAAAATAAATTTGAGATTTGACTGGTTTTTGAGACGTGGATTTTCATAATATTACAGACGTCATAGTACAGATTAATAACCCTTTATCAAAATCTCTTTGTTGTTGTGTTGCATTGGTTTGGAAATATTCAAGTTCTGTTAATAGACTAACAGTGGACTTTTCCATTTGCAGAATATATTGAATGACCAGCAGAGGCAGTGTTTCAGAAGAAAATTTCTCTGAGTTGCTGAGACCAAAAAGAAACAGAAAAAAAATTCAGCAGCCTTCGGCGTGATTTACCTATTTAAATGGTGAGTCAAACTCTCGATTTATCATTTTGCTTGTCCTTAAAAGAAGTTCATAGCACTGGGGTCTTCCGCATGAATATTATTTGTCAAGAATAAAGCGATTACGATGGCGCTATGGGCATCATGTTAGCTTTTTAAAGACGTTGATTGTCTACAAGGCTGACAATCCTATTTTAAATACTCGTGCTAGCAATATGTCATCCGAGGAAATTAGTGTCTTTGAGGCTGGAATGAGGTGTCTTGTATTAGAGCAATTGACTTACTCTCTCATGGAGGGAAGCTAAACAATGCTTTCAATGTTGCAGAGCTCTTTCCCATTACACCTCCTACTTGGCTTAGAGTCATAATTACAGATCACTACCTAGTGCGGAATTGCTAATGCCTCATTTTTCTGTGTAATTGTCACCTATGGCGATTGGTCAAGTGTTCCCTGACATCATAAAGCTAACGCAGGATGTCATCTGACATGTTGGCGAGCAATACGATACATTTATCATGGTATTGAAATAGGTAGGATAGACAGGACTCCCTGCTGAAGGCAAAGATGGTGAGATGAATGAAACAAGGGCATTATTTGAGACTTATTTATTTGACGTGTCGGTGATCATAATATTCTCAGGTTCTCTATAGGTTAACTGATAGGGATGTGCAAGAATGAAGATGTCAGAATCTGTTGTTCATAGTTTTTCTCATTCCCACTAACTGTAGCATAAACCTTCCTTTATAAACTTATCAGATCACTTAATGGTTATTGGTGTACCATAACCTAAAAGAATTGCAGTGAGCAGCGTACGCTGTCACTTGAATAGCAATGAGATCTTTTCTATACGTACAAATATAGGTGCTAGAGTTGTGTGGAGAGTGATAGCAAAGGAGGCTTAGGATTTAGAGGTATGCCAGGTTGAAAATAAATTTGAGATTTGACTGGTTTTTGAGACGTGGATTTTCATAATATTACAGACGTCATAGTACAGATTAATAACCCTTTATCAAAATCTCTTTGTTGTTGTGTTGCATTGGTTTGGAAATATTCAAGTTCTGTTAATAGACTAACAGTGGACTTTTCCATTTGCAGAATATATTGAATGACCAGCAGAGGCAGTGTTTCAGAAGAAAATTTCTCTGAGTTGCTGAGACCAAAAAGAAACGAGAAAAAAATGTTCAGCAGCCTTCGGTGTGATTTACCTATTTAAATGGTGAGTCAAACTCTCAATTTATCATTTTGCTAGTCCTTAAAAGAAGTTCATAGCACTGGGGTCTTCCGCATGAATATTATTTGTCAAGAATAAAGCGATTACGATGGCGCTATGGGCATCATGTTAGCTTTTTAAAGACGTTGATTGTCTACAAGGCTGACAATCCTATTTTACATACTCGTGCTAGCAATATGTCATCCGAGGAAATTAGTGTCTTTGAGGCTGGAATGAGGTGTCTTGTATTAGAGCAATTGACTTACTCTCTCATGGAGGGAAGCTAATTTAACCTTCCTCCCTTCACACTGAATGTGGGACTCTTATACTGAAGAAGGATTGCTCTTTAGGATACTCTGTGTTCTTCTACCTCCTGCCCTCTTTCAAAAGGGGAGCCCAATGCTTTCAATGTTGCAGAGCCCTTTCCCATTACACCTCCTACTTGGCTTGGAGTCATAATTACAGATCACTACCTAGTACGGAATTACTAATGCCTCATTGTTCTGTGTAATTGTCACCTATGGCGATTGGTCAAGTGTTCCCTGACATCTTAAAGCTAACGCAGGATGTCATCTGACATGTTGGCGAGCAATACGATACATTTATCATGGTATTGAAATAGGTAGGATAGACAGGACTCCCTGCTGAAAGCAAAGATGGTGAGATGAATGAAACAAGGGCATTATTTGAGACTAATTTGTTTGACGGTGTCGGTGATCATAATATTCTCAGGTTCTCTATAGGTTAACTGATAGGGATGTGCAAGAATGAAGATGTCAGAATCTGTTGTTCATAGTTTTTCTCATTCCCACTAACTGTAGCATAAACCTTCCTCTATAAACTTATCAGATCATTTAAAGGTTATTGGTGTACCATAACCTAAAAGAATTGCAGTGAGCAGCGTACGCTGTCACTTGAATAGCAATGAGATCTTTTCTATACGTTCAAATATTAGGTGCTAGAGTTGTGTGGAGAGTGATAGCAAAGGAGGCTTAGGATTTAGTGGTATGCCAGGTTGAAAATTAATTTGAGATTGGTTTTTGAGACGTGGATTTTCATAATATTACAGACGTCATAGTACAGATTAATAACCCTTTATCAAAATCTCTTTGTTGTTGTGTTGCATTGGTTTGGAAATATTCAAGTTCTGTTAATAGACTAACAGTGGACTTTTCCATTTGCAGAATATATTGAATGACCAGCAGAGGCAGTGTTTCAGAAGAAAATTTCTCTGAGTTGCTGAGACCAAAAAGAAACAGAAAAAAAATTCAGCAGCCTTCGGCGTGATTTACCTATTTAAATGGTGAGTCAAACTCTCGATTTATCATTTTGCTTGTCCTTAAAAGAAGTTCATAGCACTGGGGTCTTCCGCATGAATATTATTTGTCAAGAATAAAGCGATTACGATGGCGCTATGGGCATCATGTTAGCTTTTTAAAGACGTTGATTGTCTACAAGGCTGACAATCCTATTTTAAATACTCGTGCTAGCAATATGTCATCCGAGGAAATTAGTGTCTTTGAGGCTGGAATGAGGTGTCTTGTATTAGAGCAATTGACTTACTCTCTCATGGAGGGAAGCTAAACAATGCTTTCAATGTTGCAGAGCTCTTTCCCATTACACCTCCTACTTGGCTTAGAGTCATAATTACAGATCACTACCTAGTGCGGAATTGCTAATGCCTCATTTTTCTGTGTAATTGTCACCTATGGCGATTGGTCAAGTGTTCCCTGACATCATAAAGCTAACGCAGGATGTCATCTGACATGTTGGCGAGCAATACGATACATTTATCATGGTATTGAAATAGGTAGGATAGACAGGACTCCCTGCTGAAGGCAAAGATGGTGAGATGAATGAAACAAGGGCATTATTTGAGACTTATTTATTTGACGTGTCGGTGATCATAATATTCTCAGGTTCTCTATAGGTTAACTGATAGGGATGTGCAAGAATGAAGATGTCAGAATCTGTTGTTCATAGTTTTTCTCATTCCCACTAACTGTAGCATAAACCTTCCTTTATAAACTTATCAGATCACTTAATGGTTATTGGTGTACCATAACCTAAAAGAATTGCAGTGAGCAGCGTACGCTGTCACTTGAATAGCAATGAGATCTTTTCTATACGTACAAATATAGGTGCTAGAGTTGTGTGGAGAGTGATAGCAAAGGAGGCTTAGGATTTAGAGGTATGCCAGGTTGAAAATAAATTTGAGATTTGACTGGTTTTTGAGACGTGGATTTTCATAATATTACAGACGTCATAGTACAGATTAATAACCCTTTATCAAAATCTCTTTGTTGTTGTGTTGCATTGGTTTGGAAATATTCAAGTTCTGTTAATAGACTAACAGTGGACTTTTCCATTTGCAGAATATATTGAATGACCAGCAGAGGCAGTGTTTCAGAAGAAAATTTCTCTGAGTTGCTGAGACCAAAAAGAAACGAGAAAAAAATGTTCAGCAGCCTTCGGTGTGATTTACCTATTTAAATGGTGAGTCAAACTCTCAATTTATCATTTTGCTAGTCCTTAAAAGAAGTTCATAGCACTGGGGTCTTCCGCATGAATATTATTTGTCAAGAATAAAGCGATTACGATGGCGCTATGGGCATCATGTTAGCTTTTTAAAGACGTTGATTGTCTACAAGGCTGACAATCCTATTTTACATACTCGTGCTAGCAATATGTCATCCGAGGAAATTAGTGTCTTTGAGGCTGGAATGAGGTGTCTTGTATTAGAGCAATTGACTTACTCTCTCATGGAGGGAAGCTAATTTAACCTTCCTCCCTTCACACTGAATGTGGGACTCTTATACTGAAGAAGGATTGCTCTTTAGGATACTCTGTGTTCTTCTACCTCCTGCCCTCTTTCAAAAGGGGAGCCCAATGCTTTCAATGTTGCAGAGCCCTTTCCCATTACACCTCCTACTTGGCTTGGAGTCATAATTACAGATCACTACCTAGTACGGAATTACTAATGCCTCATTGTTCTGTGTAATTGTCACCTATGGCGATTGGTCAAGTGTTCCCTGACATCTTAAAGCTAACGCAGGATGTCATCTGACATGTTGGCGAGCAATACGATACATTTATCATGGTATTGAAATAGGTAGGATAGACAGGACTCCCTGCTGAAGGAAAAGATAGTGAGATGAATGAAACAAGGGCATTATTTGAGACTAATTTGTTTGACGGTGTCGGTGATCATAATATTCTCAGGTTCTCTATAGGTTAACTGATAGGGATGTGCAAGAATGAAGATGTCAGAATCTGTTGTTCATAGTTTTCTCATTCCCACTAACTGTAGCATAAACCTTCCTCTATAAACTTATCAGATCATTTAATGGTTATTGGTGTACCATAACCTAAAAGAATTGCAGTGAGCAGCGTACGCTGTCACTTGAATAGCAATGAGATCTTTTCTATACGTTCAAATATAGGTGCTAGAGTTGTGTGGAGAGTGATAGCAAAGGAGGCTTAGGATTTAGTGGTATGCCAGGTTGAAAATAAATTTGAGATTTGACTGGGTTTTGAGACGTGGATTTTCATAATATTACAGACGTCATAGTACAGATTAATAACCCTTTATCAAAATCTCTTTGTTGTTGTGTTGCATTGGTTTGGAAATATTCAAGTTCTGTTAATAGACTAACAGTGGACTTTTCCATTTGCAGAATATATTGAATGACCAGCAGAGGCAGTGTTTCAGAAGAAAATTTCTCTGAGTTGCTGAGACCAAAAAGAAACGAAAAAAAAATTCAGCAGCCTTCGGTGTGATTTACCTATTTAAATGGTGAGTCAAACTCTCAATTTATCATTTTGCTTGTCCTTAAAAGAAGTTCATAGCACTGGGGTCTTCCGCATGAATATTATTTGTCAAGAATAAAGCGATTACGATGGCGCTATGGGCATCATGTTAGCTTTTTAAAGACGTTGATTGTCTACAAGGCTGACAATCCTATTTTAAATACTCGTGCTAGCAATATGTCATCCGAGGAAATTAGTGTCTTTGAGGCTGGAATGAGGTGTCTTGTATTAGAGCAATTGACGTACTCTCTCATGGAGGGAAGCTAATCAATGCTTTTAATGTTGCAGAGCTCTTTCCCATTACACCTCCTACTTGGCTTAGAGTCATAATTACAGATCACTACCTAGTGCGGAATTGCTAATGCCTCATTGTTCTGTGTAGTTGTCACCTATGGCGATTGGTCAAGTGTTCCCTGACATCTTAAAGCTACAGCAGGATGTCATCTGACATGAGGGCGAGCAATACGATACATTTATCATGGTATTAAAATAGGTAGTAGGATAGACAGGACTCCCTGCTGAATTCAAAGATGGTGAGATGAATGAAACAAGGGCATTATTTGAGACTTATTTATTTGACGGTGTCGGTGATCATAATATTCTCAGGTTCTCTATAGGTTAACTGATAGGGATGTGCAAGAATGAAGATGTCAGAATCTGTTGTTCATAGTTTTTCTCATTCCCACTAACTGTAGCATAAACCTTCCTCTATAAACTTATCAGATCATTTAATGGTTATTGGTGTACCATAACCTAAAAGAATTGCAGTGAGCAGCGTACGCTGTCACTTGAATAGCATTGAGATCTTTTCTATACGTACAAATATAGGTGCTAGAGTTGTGTGGAGAGTGATAGCAAAGGAGGCTTAGGATTTAGAGGTATGCCAGGTTGAAAATAAATTTGAGATTTGACTGGTTTTTGAGACGTGGATTTTCATAATATTACAGACGTCATAGTACAGATTAATAACCCTTTATCAAAATCTCTTTGTTGTTGTGTTGCATTGGTTTGGAAATATTCAAGTTCTGTTAATAGACTAACAGTGGACTTTTCCATTTGCAGAATATATTGAATGACCAGCAGAGGCAGTGTTTCAGAAGAAAATTTCTCTGAGTTGCTGAGACCAAAAAGAAACAAAAAAAAATGTTCAGCAGCCTTCGGCGTGATTTACCTATTTAAATGGTGAGTCAAACTCTCAATTTATCATTTTGCTAGTCCTTAAAAGAAGTTCATAGCATTTGACAGCTCTCAGCTCCTTTTACTGGGGTCTTACGCATGAATATTATTTGTCAAGTATAAAGCGATAAGGATGGTGCTATGGGCATCATGATAGCTTTTTAAAGACGTTGATTGTCTACAAGGCTGACAATCCTATTTTACATACTCGTGCTAGCAATATGTCATCCGAGGAAATTAGTGTCTTTGAGGCTGGAATGAGGTGTCTTGTATTAGAGCAATTGACTTACTCTCTCATGGAGGGAAGCTAATTTAACCTTCCTCCCTTCACACTGAATGTGGGACTCTTATACTGAAGAAGGATTGCTCTTTAGGATACTCTGTGTTCTTCTACCTCCTGCCCTCTTTCAAAAGGGGAGCCCAATGCTTTCAATGTTGCAGAGCCCTTTCCCATTACACCTCCTACTTGGCTTGAAGTCATAATTACAGATCACTACCTAGTACGGAATTACTAATGCCTCATTGTTCTGTGTAATTGTCACCTATGGCGATTGGTCAAGTGTTCCCTGACATCTTAAAGCTAACGCAGGATGTCATCTGACATGTTGGCGAGCAATACGATACATTTATCATGGTATTGAAATAGGTAGGATAGACAGGACTCCCTGCTGAAGGAAAAGATAGTGAGATGAATGAAACAAGGGCATTATTTGAGACTAATTTGTTTGACGGTGTCGGTGATCATAATATTCTCAGGTTCTCTATAGGTTAACTGATAGGGATGTGTAAGAATGAAGATGTCAGAATCTGTTGTTCATAGTTTTTCTCATTCCCACTAACTGTAGCATAAACCTTCCTCTATAAACTTATCAGATCATTTAATGGTTATTGGTGTACCATAACCTAAAAGAATGGCAGTGAGCAGCGTACGCTGTCACTTGAATAGCAATGAGATCTTTTCTATACGTACAAATATAGGTGCTAGAGTTGTGTGGAGAGTGATAGCAAAGGAGGCTTAGGATTTAGAGGTTTGCCAGGTTGAAAATAAATTTGAGATTTGACTGGTTTTTGAGACGTGGATTTTCATAATATTACAGACGTCATAGTACAGATTAATAACCCTTTATCAAAATCTCTTTGTTGTTGTGTTGCATTGGTTTGGAAATATTCAAGTTCTGTTAATAGACTAACAGTGGACTTTTCCATTTGCAGAATATATTGAATGACCAGCAGAGGCAGTGTTTCAGAAGAAAATTTCTCTGAGTTGCTGAGACCAAAAAGAAACGAGAAAAAAATGTTCAGCAGCCTTCGGTGTGATTTACCTATTTAAATGGTGAGTCAAACTCTCAATTTATCATTTTGCTAGTCCTTAAAAGAAGTTCATAGCATTTGACAGCTCTCAGCTCCTTTTACTGGGGTCTTACGCATGAATATTATTTGTCAAGTATAAAGCGATAAGGATGGTGCTATGGGCATCATGATAGCTTTTTAAAGACGTTGATTGTCTACAAGGCTGACAATCCTATTTTACATACTCGTGCTAGCAATATGTCATCCGAGGAAATTAGTGTCTTTGAGGCTGGAATGAGGTGTCTTGTATTAGAGCAATTGACTTACTCTCTCATGGAGGGAAGCTAATTTAACCTTCCTCCCTTCACACTGAATGTGGGACTCTTATACTGAAGAAGGATTGCTCTTTAGGATACTCTGTGTTCTTCTACCTCCTGCCCTCTTTCAAAAGGGGAGCCCAATGCTTTCAATGTTGCAGAGCCCTTTCCCATTACACCTCCTACTTGGCTTGGAGTCATAATTACAGATCACTACCTAGTACGGAATTACTAATGCCTCATTGTTCTGTGTAATTGTCACCTATGGCGATTGGTCAAGTGTTCCCTGACATCTTAAAGCTAACGCAGGATGTCATCTGACATGTTGGCGAGCAATACGATACATTTATCATGGTATTGAAATAGGTAGGATAGACAGGACTCCCTGCTGAAAGCAAAGATGGTGAGATGAATGAAACAAGGGCATTATTTGAGACTAATTTGTTTGACGGTGTCGGTGATCATAATATTCTCAGGTTCTCTATAGGTTAACTGATAGGGATGTGCAAGAATGAAGATGTCAGAATCTGTTGTTCATAGTTTTTCTCATTCCCACTAACTGTAGCATAAACCTTCCTCTATAAACTTATCAGATCATTTAAAGGTTATTGGTGTACCATAACCTAAAAGAATTGCAGTGAGCAGCGTACGCTGTCACTTGAATAGCAATGAGATCTTTTCTATACGTTCAAATATAGGTGCTAGAGTTGTGTGGAGAGTGATAGCAAAGGAGGCTTAGGATTTAGTGGTATGCCAGGTTGAAAATAAATTTGAGATTTGACTGGTTTTTGAGACGTGGATTTTCATAATATTACAGACGTCATAGTACAGATTAATAACCCTTTATCAAAATCTCTTTGTTGTTGTGTTGCATTGGTTTGGAAATATTCAAGTTCTGTTAATAGACTAACAGTGGACTTTTCCATTTGCAGAATATATTGAATGACCAGCAGAGGCAGTGTTTCAGAAGAAAATTTCTCTGAGTTGCTGAGACCAAAAAGAAACGAAAAAAAAATTCAGCAGCCTTCGGCGTGATTTACCTATTTAAATGGTGAGTCAAACTCTCAATTTATCATTTTGCTTGTCCTTAAAAGAAGTTCATAGCACTGGGGTCTTCCGCATGAATATTATTTGTCAAGAATAAAGCGATTACGATGGCGCTATGGGCATCATGTTAGCTTTTTAAAGACATTGATTGTCTACAAGGCTGACAATCCTATTTTAAATACTCGTGCTAGCAATATGTCATCCGAGGAAATTAGTGTCTTTGAGGCTGGAATGAGGTGTCTTGTATTAGAGCAATTGACTTACTCTCTCATGGAGGGAAGCTAATCAATGCTTTCAATGTTGCAGAGCTCTTTCCCATTACACCTCCTACTTGGCTTAGAGTCATAATTACAGATCACTACCTAGTGCGGAATTGCTAATGCCTCATTGTTCTGTGTAATTGTCACCTATGGCGATTGGTCAAGTGTTCCCTGACATCATAAAGCTAACGCAGGATGTCATCTGACATGTTGGCGAGCAATACGATACATTTATCATGGTATTGAAATAGGTAGGATAGACAGGACTCCCTGCTGAAGGCAAAGATGGTGAGATGAATGAAACAAGGGCATTATTTGAGACTTATTTATTTGACGTGTCGGTGATCATAATATTCTCAGGTTCTCTATAGGTTAACTGATAGGGATGTGCAAGAATGAAGATGTCAGAATCTGTTGTTCATAGTTTTTCTCATTCCCACTAACTGTAGCATAAACCTTCCTTTATAAACTTATCAGATCACTTAATGGTTATTGGTGTACCATAACCTAAAAGAATTGCAGTGAGCAGCGTACGCTGTCACTTGAATAGCAATTAGATCTTTTCTATACGTACAAATATAGGTGCTAGAGTTGTGTGGAGAGTGATAGCAAAGGAGGCTTAGGATTTAGAGGTATGCCAGGTTGAAAATAAATTTGAGATTTGACTGGTTTTTGAGACGTGGATTTTCATAATATTACAGACGTCATAGTACAGATTAATAACCCTTTATCAAAATCTCTTTGTTGTTGTGTTGCATTGGTTTGGAAATATTCAAGTTCTGTTAATAGACTAACAGTGGACTTTTCCATTTGCAGAATATATTGAATGACCAGCAGAGGCAGTGTTTCAGAAGAAAATTTCTTTGAGTTGCTGAGACCAAAAAGAAACGAAAAAAAAATTCAGCAGCCTTCGGCGAGATTTACCTATTTAAATGGTGAGTCAAACTCTCAATTTATCATTTTGCTTGTCCTTAAAAGAAGTTCATAGCACTGGGGTCTTCCGCATGAATATTATTTGTCAAGAATAAAGCGATTACGATGGCGCTATGGGCATCATGTTAGCTTTTTAAAGACGTTGATTGTCTACAAGGCTGACAATCCTATTTTAAATACTCGTGCTAGCAATATGTCATCCGAGGAAATTAGTGTCTTTGAGGCTGGAATGAGGTGTCTTGTATTAGAGCAATTGACTTACTCTCTCATGGAGGGAAGCTAATCAATGCTTTCAATGTTGCAGAGCTCTTTCCCATTACACCTCCTACTTGGCTTAGAGTCATAATTACAGATCACTACCTAGTGCGGAATTGCTAATGCCTCATTTTTCTGTGTAATTGTCACCTATGGCGATTGGTCAAGTGTTCCCTGACATCTTAAAGCTAACGCAGGATGTCATCTGACATGTTGGCGAGCAATACGATACATTTATCATGGTATTAAAATAGGTAGTAGGATAGACAGGACTCCCTGCTGAATTCAAAGATGGTGAGATGAATGAAACAAGGGCATTATTTGAGACTTATTTATTTGACGGTGTCGGTGATCATAATATTCTCAGGTTCTCTATAGGTTAACTGATAGGGATGTGCAAGAATGAAGATGTCAGAATCTGTTGTTCATAGTTTTTCTCATTCCCACTAACTGTAGCATAAACCTTCCTCTATAAACTTATCAGATCACTTAATGGTTATTGGTGTACCATAACCTAAAAGAATTGCAGTGAGCAGCGTACGCTGTCACTTGAATAGCAATGAGATCTTTTCTATACGTACAAATATAGGTGCTAGAGTTGTGTGGAGAGTGATAGCAAAGGAGGCTTAGGATTTAGAGGTATGCCAGGTTGAAAATAAATTTGAGATTTGACTGGTTTTTGAGACGTGGATTTTCATAATATTACAGACGTCATAGTACAGATTAATAACCCTTTATCAAAATCTCTTTGTTGTTGTGTTGCATTGGTTTGGAAATATTCAAGTTCTGTTAATAGACTAACAGTGGACTTTTCCATTTGCAGAATATATTGAATGACCAGCAGAGGCAGTGTTTCAGAAGAAAATTTCTCTGAGTTGCTGAGACCAAAAAGAAACAAAAAAAAATGTTCAGCAGCCTTCGGCGTGATTTACCTATTTAAATGGTGAGTCAAACTCTCAATTTATCATTTTGCTAGTCCTTAAAAGAAGTTCATAGCATTTGACAGCTCTCAGCTCCTTTTACTGGGGTCTTACGCATGAATATTATTTGTCAAGTATAAAGCGATAAGGATGGTGCTATGGGCATCATGATAGCTTTTTAAAGACGTTGATTGTCTACAAGGCTGACAATCCTATTTTACATACTCGTGCTAGCAATATGTCATCCGAGGAAATTAGTGTCTTTGAGGCTGGAATGAGGTGTCTTGTATTAGAGCAATTGACTTACTCTCTCATGGAGGGAAGCTAATTTAACCTTCCTCCCTTCACACTGAATGTGGGACTCTTATACTGAAGAAGGATTGCTCTTTAGGATACTCTGTGTTCTTCTACCTCCTGCCCTCTTTCAAAAGGGGAGCCCAATGCTTTCAATGTTGCAGAGCCCTTTCCCATTACACCTCCTACTTGGCTTGAAGTCATAATTACAGATCACTACCTAGTACGGAATTACTAATGCCTCATTGTTCTGTGTAATTGTCACCTATGGCGATTGGTCAAGTGTTCCCTGACATCTTAAAGCTAACGCAGGATGTCATCTGACATGTTGGCGAGCAATACGATACATTTATCATGGTATTGAAATAGGTAGGATAGACAGGACTCCCTGCTGAAGGAAAAGATAGTGAGATGAATGAAACAAGGGCATTATTTGAGACTAATTTGTTTGACGGTGTCGGTGATCATAATATTCTCAGGTTCTCTATAGGTTAACTGATAGGGATGTGTAAGAATGAAGATGTCAGAATCTGTTGTTCATAGTTTTTCTCATTCCCACTAACTGTAGCATAAACCTTCCTCTATAAACTTATCAGATCATTTAATGGTTATTGGTGTACCATAACCTAAAAGAATGGCAGTGAGCAGCGTACGCTGTCACTTGAATAGCAATGAGATCTTTTCTATACGTACAAATATAGGTGCTAGAGTTGTGTGGAGAGTGATAGCAAAGGAGGCTTAGGATTTAGAGGTTTGCCAGGTTGAAAATAAATTTGAGATTTGACTGGTTTTTGAGACGTGGATTTTCATAATATTACAGACGTCATAGTACAGATTAATAACCCTTTATCAAAATCTCTTTGTTGTTGTGTTGCATTGGTTTGGAAATATTCAAGTTCTGTTAATAGACTAACAGTGGACTTTTCCATTTGCAGAATATATTGAATGACCAGCAGAGGCAGTGTTTCAGAAGAAAATTTCTCTGAGTTGCTGAGACCAAAAAGAAACGAAAAAAAATGTTCAGCAGCCTTCGGCGTGATTTACCTATTTAAATGGTGAGTCAAACTCTCAATTTATCATTTTGTTAGTCTTTAAAAGAAGTTCATAGCATTTGACAGCTCTCAGCTCCTTTTACTGGGGTCTTACGCATGAATATTATTTGTCAAGTATAAAGCGATAAGGATGGTGCTATGGGCATCATGATAGCTTTTTAAAGACGTTGATTGTCTACAAGGCTGACAATCCTATTTTACATACTCGTGCTAGCAATATGTCATCCGAGGAAATTAGTGTCTTTGAGGCTGGAATGAGGTGTCTTGTATTAGAGCAATTGACTTACTCTCTCATGGAGGGAAGCTAATTTAACCTTCCTCCCTTCACACTGAATGTGGGACTCTTATACTGAAGAAGGATTGCTCTTTAGGATACTCTGTGTTCTTCTACCTCCTGCCCTCTTTCAAAAGGGGAGCCCAATGCTTTCAATGTTGCAGAGCCCTTTCCCATTACACCTCCTACTTGGCTTGGAGTCATAATTACAGATCACTACCTAGTACGGAATTACCAATGCCTCATTCTTCTGTGTAATTGTCACCTATGGCGATTGGTCAAGTGTTCCCTGACATCTTAAAGCTAACGCAGGATGTCATCTGACATGTTGGCGAGCAATACGATACATTTATCATGGTATTGAAATAGGTAGGATAGACAGGACTCCCTGCTGAAGGCAAAGATAGTGAGATGAATGAAACAAGGGCATTATTTGAGACTAATTTGTTTGACGGTGTCGGTGATCATAATATTCTCAGGTTCTCTATAGGTTAACTGATAGGGATGTGCAAGAATGAAGATGTCAGAATCTGTTGTTCATAGTTTTTCTCATTCCCACTAACTGTAGCATAAACCTTCCTCTATAAACTTATCAGATCATTTAATGGTTATTGGTGTACCATAACCTAAAAGAATTGCAGTGAGCAGCGTACGCTGTCACTTGAATAGCAATGAGATCTTTTCTATACGTTCAAATATAGGTGCTAGAGTTGTGTGGAGAGTGATAGCAAAGGAGGCTTAGGATTTAGAGGTATGCCAGGTTGAAAATAAATTTGAGATTTGACTGGTTTTTGAGGCGTGGATTTTCATAATATTACAGACGTCATAGTACAGATTAATAACCCTTTATCAAAATCTCTTTGTTGTTGTGTTGCATTGGTTTGGAAATATTGAAATTCTGTTAATAGACTAACAGTGGACTTTTCCATTTGCAGAATATATTGAATGACCAGCAGAGGCAGTGTTTCAGAAGAAAATTTCTCTGAGTTGCTGAGACCAAAAAGAAACGAAAAAAAAATTCAGCAGCCTTCGGCGAGATTTACCTATTTAAATGGTGAGTCAAACTCTCAATTTATCATTTTGCTTGTCCTTAAAAGAAGTTCATAGCACTGGGGTCTTCCGCATGAATATTATTTGTCAAGAATAAAGCGATTACGATGGCGCTATGGGCATCATGTTAGCTTTTTAAAGACGTTGATTGTCTACAAGGCTGACAATCCTATTTTAAATACTCGTGCTAGCAATATGTCATCCGAGGAAATTAGTGTCTTTGAGGCTGGAATGAGGTGTCTTGTATTAGAGCAATTGACTTACTCTCTCATGGAGGGAAGCTAATCAATGCTTTCAATGTTGCAGAGCTCTTTCCCATTACACCTCCTACTTGGCTTAGAGTCATAATTACAGATCACTACCTAGTGCGGAATTGCTAATGCCTCATTTTTCTGTGTAATTGTCACCTATGGCGATTGGTCAAGTGTTCCCTGACATCTTAAAGCTAACGCAGGATGTCATCTGACATGTTGGCGAGCAATACGATACATTTATCATGGTATTAAAATAGGTAGTAGGATAGACAGGACTCCCTGCTGAATTCAAAGATGGTGAGATGAATGAAACAAGGGCATTATTTGAGACTTATTTATTTGACGTGTCGGTGATCATAATATTCTCAGGTTCTCTATAGGTTAACTGATAGGGATGTGCAAGAATGAAGATGTCAGAATCTGTTGTTCATAGTTTTTCTCATTCCCACTAACTGTAGCATAAACCTTCCTTTATAAACTTATCAGATCACTTAATGGTTATTGGTGTACCATAACCTAAAAGAATTGCAGTGAGCAGCGTACGCCGTCACTTGAATAGCAATGAGATCTTTTCTATACGTTCAAATATAGGTGCTAGAGTTGTGTGGAGAGTGATAGCAAAGGAGGCTTAGGATTTAGAGGTATGCCAGGTTGAAAATAAATTTGAGATTTGACTGGTTTTTGAGACGTGGATTTTCATAATATTACATACCTCATAGTACAGATTAATAACCCTTTATCAAAATCTCTTTGTTGTTGTGTTGCATTGGTTTGGAAATATTCAAGTTCTGTTAATAGACTAACAGTGGACTTTTCCATTTGCAGAATATATTGAATGACCAGCAGAGGCAGTGTTTCAGAAGAAAATTTCTCTGAGTTGCTGAGACCAAAAAGTAACGAGAAAAAAATGTTCCGCAGCCTTCGGCGTGATTTACCTATTTAAATGGTGAGTCAAACTCTCAATTTATCATTTTGCTAGTCCTTAAAAGAAGTTCATAGCATTTGACAGCTCTCAGCTCCTTTTACTGGGGTCTTACGCATGAATATTATTTGTCAAGTATAAAGCGATAAGGATGGTGCTATGGGCATCATGATAGCTTTTTAAAGACGTTGATTGTTTACAAGGCTGACAATCCTATTTTACATACTCGTGCTAGCAATATGTCATCCGAGGAAATTAGTGTCTTTGAGGCTGGAATGAGGTGTCTTGTATTAGAGCAATTGACTTACTCTCTCATGGAGGGAAGCTAATTTAACCTTCCTCCCTTCACACTGAATGTGGGACTCTTATACTGAAGAAGGATTGCTCTTTAGGATACTCTGTGTTCTTCTACCTCCTGCCCTCTTTCAAAAGGGGAGCCCAATGCTTTCAATGTTGCAGAGCCCTTTCCCATTACACCTCCTACTTGGCTTGGAGTCATAATTACAGATCACTACCTAGTACGGAATTACTAATGCCTCATTGTTCTGTGTAATTGTCACCTATGGCGATTGGTCAAGTGTTCCCTGACATCTTAAAGCTAACGCAGGATGTCATCTGACATGTTGGCGAGCAATACGATACATTTATCATGGTATTGAAATAGGTAGGATAGACAGGACTCCCTGCTGAAGGCAAAGATGGTGAGATGATTGAAACAAGGCATTATTTGAGACTAATTTGTTTGACGGTGTCGGTGATCATAATATTCTCAGGTTCTCTATAGGTTAACTGATAGGGATGTGCAAGAATGAAGATGTCAGAATCTGTTGTTCATAGTTTTTCTCATTCCCACTAACTGTAGCATAAACCTTCCTCTATAAACTTATCAGATCACTTAATGGTTATTGGTGTACCATAACCTAAAAGAATTGCAGTGAGCAGCGTACGCTGTCACTTGAATAGCAATGAGATCTTTTCTATACGTACAAATATAGGTGCTAGAGTTGTGTGGAGAGTGATAGCAAAGGAGGCTTAGGATTTAGAGGTATGCCAGGTTGAAAATAAATTTGAGATTTGACTGGTTTTTGAGACGTGGATTTTCATAATATTACAGACGTCATAGTACAGATTAATAACCCTTTATCAAAATCTCTTTGTTGTTGTGTTGCATTGGTTTGGAAATATTCAAGTTCTGTTAATAGACTAACAGTGGACTTTTCCATTTGCAGAATATATTGAATGACCAGCAGAGGCAGTGTTTCAGAAGAAAATTTCTCTGAGTTGCTGAGACCAAAAATAAACGGAAAAAAAATTCAGCAGCCTTCGGCGTGATTTACCTATTTAAATGGTGAGTCAAACTCTCGATTTATCATTTTGCTTGTCCTTAAAAGAAGTTCATAGCACTGGGGTCTTCCGCATGAATATTATTTGTCAAGAATAAAGCGATTACGATGGCGCTATGGGCATCATGTTAGCTTTTTAAAGACGTTGATTGTCTACAAGGCTGACAATCCTATTTTAAATACTCGTGCTAGCAATATGTCATCCGAGGAAATTAGTGTCTTTGAGGCTGGAATGAGGTGTCTTGTATTAGAGCAATTGACTTACTCTCTCATGGAGGGAAGCTAAACAATGCTTTCAATGTTGCAGAGCTCTTTCCCGTT
Organism: Lissotriton helveticus; assembly: GCF_964261635.1. Taxonomy (NCBI): domain Eukaryota; kingdom Metazoa; phylum Chordata; class Amphibia; order Caudata; family Salamandridae; genus Lissotriton; species Lissotriton helveticus. Next base: position 666,474,578 of record NC_136073.1, on the reverse strand, counting down.
ACACCTCCTACTTGGCTTAGAGTCATAATTACAGATCACTACCTAGTGCGGAATTGCTAATGCCTCATTTTTCTGTGTAATTGTCACCTATGGCGATTAGTCAAGTGTTCCCTGACATCTTAAAGCTAACGCAGGATGTCATCTGACATGTTGGCGAGCAATACGATACATTTATCATGGTATTGAAATAGGGAGGATAGACAGGACTCCCTGCTGAAGGCAAAGATGGTGAGATGAATGAAACAAGGGCATTATTTGAGACTTATTTATTTGACGTGTCGGTGATCATAATATTCTCAGGTTCTCTATAGGTTAACTGAATGGGATGTGCAAGAATGAAGATGTCAGAATCTGTTGTTCATAGTTTTTCTCATTCCCACTAACTGTAGCATAAACCTTCCTCTATAAACTTATCAGATCATTTAATGGTTATTGGTGTACCATAACCTAAAAGAATTGCAGTGAGCAGCGTACGCTGTCACTTGAATAGCAATGAGATCTTTTCTATACGTTCAAATATAGGTGCTAGAGTTGTGTGGAGAGTGATAGCAAAGGAGGCTTAGGATTTAGAGGTATGCCAGGTTGAAAATAAATTTGAGATTTGACTGGTTTTTGAGGCGTGGATTTTCATAATATTACAGACGTCATAGTACAGATTAATAACCCTTTATCAAAATCTCTTTGTTGTTGTGTTGCATTGGTTTGGAAATATTTAAGTTCTGTTAATAGACTAACAGTGGACTTTTCCATTTGCAGAATATATTGAATGACCAGCAGAGGCAGTGTTTCAGAAGAAAATTTCTCTGAGTTGCTGAGACCAAAAAGAAACGAAAAAAAAATTCAGCAGCCTTCGGCGAGATTTACCTATTTAAATGGTGAGTCAAACTCTCAATTTATCATTTTGCTTGTCCTTAAAAGAAGTTCATAGCACTGGGGTCTTCCGCATGAATATTATTTGTCAAGAATAAAGCGATTACGATGGCGCTATGGGCATCATGTTAGCTTTTTAAAGACGTTGATTGTCTACAAGGCTGACAATCCTATTTTAAATACTCGTGCTAGCAATATGTCATCCGAGGAAATTAGTGTCTTTGAGGCTGGAATGAGGTGTCTTGTATTAGAGCAATTGACTTACTCTCTCATGGAGGGAAGCTAATCAATGCTTTCAATGTTGCAGAGCTCTTTCCCATTACACCTCCTACTTGGCTTAGAGTCATAATTACAGATCACTACCTAGTGCGGAATTGCTAATGCCTCATTTTTCTGTGTAATTGTCACCTATGGCGATTGGTCAAGTGTTCCCTGACATCTTAAAGCTAACGCAGGATGTCATCTGACATGTTGGCGAGCAATACGATACATTTATCATGGTATTAAAATAGGTAGTAGGATAGACAGGACTCCCTGCTGAATTCAAAGATGGTGAGATGAATGAAACAAGGGCATTATTTGAGACTTATTTATTTGACGGTGTCGGTGATCATAATATTCTCAGGTTCTCTATAGGTTAACTGATAGGGATGTGCAAGAATGAAGATGTCAGAATCTGTTGTTCATAGTTTTTCTCATTCCCACTAACTGTAGCATAAACCTTCCTCTATAAACTTATCAGATCACTTAATGGTTATTGGTGTACCATAACCTAAAAGAATTGCAGTGAGCAGCGTACGCTGTCACTTGAATAGCAATGAGATCTTTTCTATACGTACAAATATAGGTGCTAGAGTTGTGTGGAGAGTGATAGCAAAGGAGGCTTAGGATTTAGAGGTATGCCAGGTTGAAAATAAATTTGAGATTTGACTGGTTTTTGAGACGTGGATTTTCATAATATTACAGACGTCATAGTACAGATTAATAACCCTTTATCAAAATCTCTTTGTTGTTGTGTTGCATTGGTTTGGAAATATTCAAGTTCTGTTAATAGACTAACAGTGGACTTTTCCATTTGCAGAATATATTGAATGACCAGCAGAGGCAGTGTTTCAGAAGAAAATTTCTCTGAGTTGCTGAGACCAAAAAGAAACGGAAAAAAAATTCAGCAGCCTTCGGCGTGATTTACCTATTTAAATGGTGAGTCAAACTCTCGATTTATCATTTTGCTTGTCCTTAAAAGAAGTTCATAGCACTGGGGTCTTCCGCATGAATATTATTTGTCAAGAATAAAGCGATTACGATGGCGCTATGGGCATCATGTTAGCTTTTTAAAGACGTTGATTGTCTACAAGGCTGACAATCCTATTTTAAATACTTGTGCTAGCAATATGTCATCCGAGGAAATTAGTGTCTTTGAGGCTGGAATGAGGTGTCTTGTATTAGAGCAATTGACTTACTCTCTCATGGAGGGAAGCTAAACAATGCTTTCAATGTTGCAGAGCTCTTTCCCGTTACACCTCCTACTTGGCTTAGAGTCATAATTACAGATTCCCACCTAGTGCGGAATTGCTAATGCCTCATTTTTCTGTGTAATTGTCACCTATGGCGATTAGTCAAGTGTTCCCTGACATCTTAAAGCTAACGCAGGATGTCATCTGACATGTTGGCGAGCAATACGATACATTTATCATGGTATTGAAATAGGGAGGATAGACAGGACTCCCTGCTGAAGGCAAAGATGGTGAGATGAATGAAACAAGGGCATTATTTGAGACTTATTTATTTGACGTGTCGGTGATCATAATATTCTCAGGTTCTCTATAGGTTAACTGATAGGGATGTGCAAGAATGAAGATGTCAGAATCTGTTGTTCATAGTTTTTCTCATTCCCACTAACTGTAGCATAAACCTTCCTTTATAAACTTATCAGATCACTTAATGGTTATTGGTGTACCATAACCTAAAAGAATTGCAGTGAGCAGCGTACGCCGTCACTTGAATAGCAATGAGATCTTTTCTATACGTTCAAATATAGGTGCTAGAGTTGTGTGGAGAGTGATAGCAAAGGAGGCTTAGGATTTAGAGGTATGCCAGGTTGAAAATAAATTTGAGATTTGACTGGTTTTTGAGACGTGGATTTTCATAATATTACATACGTCATAGTACAGATTAATAACCCTTTATCAAAATCTCTTTGTTGTTGTGTTGCATTGGTTTGGAAATATTCAAGTTCTGTTAATAGACTAACAGTGGACTTTTCCATTTGCAGAATATATTGAATGACCAGCAGAGGCAGTGTTTCAGAAGAAAATTTCTCTGAGTTGCTGAGACCAAAAAGAAACGAAAAAAAATGTTCAGCAGCCTTCGGCGTGATTTACCTATTTAAATGGTGAGTCAAACTCTCAATTTATCATTTTGTTAGTCTTTAAAAGAAGTTCATAGCATTTGACAGCTCTCAGCTCCTTTTACTGGGGTCTTACGCATGAATATTATTTGTCAAGTATAAAGCGATAAGGATGGTGCTATGGGCATCATGATAGCTTTTTAAAGACGTTGATTGTCTACAAGGCTGACAATCCTATTTTACATACTCGTGCTAGCAATATGTCATCCGAGGAAATTAGTGTCTTTGAGGCTGGAATGAGGTGTCTTGTATTAGAGCAATTGACTTACTCTCTCATGGAGGGAAGCTAATTTAACCTTCCTCCCTTCACACTGAATGTGGGACTCTTATACTGAAGAAGGATTGCTCTTTAGGATACTCTGTGTTCTTCTACCTCCTGCCCTCTTTCAAAAGGGGAGCCCAATGCTTTCAATGTTGCAGAGCCCTTTCCCATTACACCTCCTACTTGGCTTGGAGTCATAATTACAGATCACTACCTAGTACGGAATTACCAATGCCTCATTCTTCTGTGTAATTGTCACCTATGGCGATTGGTCAAGTGTTCCCTGACATCTTAAAGCTAACGCAGGATGTCATCTGACATGTTGGCGAGCAATACGATACATTTATCATGGTATTGAAATAGGTAGGATAGACAGGACTCCCTGCTGAAGGCAAAGATAGTGAGATGAATGAAACAAGGGCATTATTTGAGACTAATTTGTTTGACGGTGTCGGTGATCATAATATTCTCAGGTTCTCTATAGGTTAACTGATAGGGATGTGCAAGAATGAAGATGTCAGAATCTGTTGTTCATAGTTTTTCTCATTCCCACTAACTGTAGCATAAACCTTCCTCTATAAACTTATCAGATCATTTAATGGTTATTGGTGTACCATAACCTAAAAGAATTGCAGTGAGCAGCGTACGCTGTCACTTGAATAGCAATGAGATCTTTTCTATACGTTCAAATATAGGTGCTAGAGTTGTGTGGAGAGTGATAGCAAAGGAGGCTTAGGATTTAGAGGTATGCCAGGTTGAAAATAAATTTGAGATTTGACTGGTTTTTGAGGCGTGGATTTTCATAATATTACAGACGTCATAGTACAGATTAATAACCCTTTATCAAAATCTCTTTGTTGTTGTGTTGCATTGGTTTGGAAATATTGAAATTCTGTTAATAGACTAACAGTGGACTTTTCCATTTGCAGAATATATTGAATGACCAGCAGAGGCAGTGTTTCAGAAGAAAATTTCTCTGAGTTGCTGAGACCAAAAAGAAACGAAAAAAAAATTCAGCAGCCTTCGGCGAGATTTACCTATTTAAATGGTGAGTCAAACTCTCAATTTATCATTTTGCTTGTCCTTAAAAGAAGTTCATAGCACTGGGGTCTTCCGCATGAATATTATTTGTCAAGAATAAAGCGATTACGATGGCGCTATGGGCATCATGTTAGCTTTTTAAAGACGTTGATTGTCTACAAGGCTGACAATCCTATTTTAAATACTCGTGCTAGCAATATGTCATCCGAGGAAATTAGTGTCTTTGAGGCTGGAATGAGGTGTCTTGTATTAGAGCAATTGACTTACTCTCTCATGGAGGGAAGCTAATCAATGCTTTCAATGTTGCAGAGCTCTTTCCCATTACACCTCCTACTTGGCTTAGAGTCATAATTACAGATCACTACCTAGTGCGGAATTGCTAATGCCTCATTTTTCTGTGTAATTGTCACCTATGGCGATTGGTCAAGTGTTCCCTGACATCTTAAAGCTAACGCAGGATGTCATCTGACATGTTGGCGAGCAATACGATACATTTATCATGGTATTAAAATAGGTAGTAGGATAGACAGGACTCCCTGCTGAATTCAAAGATGGTGAGATGAATGAAACAAGGGCATTATTTGAGACTTATTTATTTGACGTGTCGGTGATCATAATATTCTCAGGTTCTCTATAGGTTAACTGATAGGGATGTGCAAGAATGAAGATGTCAGAATCTGTTGTTCATAGTTTTTCTCATTCCCACTAACTGTAGCATAAACCTTCCTTTATAAACTTATCAGATCACTTAATGGTTATTGGTGTACCATAACCTAAAAGAATTGCAGTGAGCAGCGTACGCCGTCACTTGAATAGCAATGAGATCTTTTCTATACGTTCAAATATAGGTGCTAGAGTTGTGTGGAGAGTGATAGCAAAGGAGGCTTAGGATTTAGAGGTATGCCAGGTTGAAAATAAATTTGAGATTTGACTGGTTTTTGAGACGTGGATTTTCATAATATTACATACCTCATAGTACAGATTAATAACCCTTTATCAAAATCTCTTTGTTGTTGTGTTGCATTGGTTTGGAAATATTCAAGTTCTGTTAATAGACTAACAGTGGACTTTTCCATTTGCAGAATATATTGAATGACCAGCAGAGGCAGTGTTTCAGAAGAAAATTTCTCTGAGTTGCTGAGACCAAAAAGTAACGAGAAAAAAATGTTCCGCAGCCTTCGGCGTGATTTACCTATTTAAATGGTGAGTCAAACTCTCAATTTATCATTTTGCTAGTCCTTAAAAGAAGTTCATAGCATTTGACAGCTCTCAGCTCCTTTTACTGGGGTCTTACGCATGAATATTATTTGTCAAGTATAAAGCGATAAGGATGGTGCTATGGGCATCATGATAGCTTTTTAAAGACGTTGATTGTTTACAAGGCTGACAATCCTATTTTACATACTCGTGCTAGCAATATGTCATCCGAGGAAATTAGTGTCTTTGAGGCTGGAATGAGGTGTCTTGTATTAGAGCAATTGACTTACTCTCTCATGGAGGGAAGCTAATTTAACCTTCCTCCCTTCACACTGAATGTGGGACTCTTATACTGAAGAAGGATTGCTCTTTAGGATACTCTGTGTTCTTCTACCTCCTGCCCTCTTTCAAAAGGGGAGCCCAATGCTTTCAATGTTGCAGAGCCCTTTCCCATTACACCTCCTACTTGGCTTGGAGTCATAATTACAGATCACTACCTAGTACGGAATTACTAATGCCTCATTGTTCTGTGTAATTGTCACCTATGGCGATTGGTCAAGTGTTCCCTGACATCTTAAAGCTAACGCAGGATGTCATCTGACATGTTGGCGAGCAATACGATACATTTATCATGGTATTGAAATAGGTAGGATAGACAGGACTCCCTGCTGAAGGCAAAGATGGTGAGATGATTGAAACAAGGCATTATTTGAGACTAATTTGTTTGACGGTGTCGGTGATCATAATATTCTCAGGTTCTCTATAGGTTAACTGATAGGGATGTGCAAGAATGAAGATGTCAGAATCTGTTGTTCATAGTTTTTCTCATTCCCACTAACTGTAGCATAAACCTTCCTCTATAAACTTATCAGATCATTTAATGGTTATTGGTGTACCATAACCTAAAAGAATTGCAGTGAGCAGCGTACGCTGTCACTTGAATAGCAATGAGATATTTTCTATACGTTCAAATATAGGTGCTAGAGTTGTGTGGAGAGTGATAGCAAAGGAGGCTTAGGATTTAGTGGTATGCCAGGTTGAAAATAAATTTGAGATTTGACTGGTTTTTGAGACGTGGATTTTCATAATATTACAGACGTCATAGTACAGATTAATAACCCTTTATCAAAATCTCTTTGTTGTTGTGTTGCATTGGTTTGGAAATATTCAAGTTCTGTTAATAGACTAACAGTGGACTTTTCCATTTGCAGAATATATTGAATGACCAGCAGAGGCAGTGTTTCAGAAGAAAATTTCTCTGAGTTGCTGAGACCAAAAAGAAACGAAAAAAAAATTCAGCAGCCTTCGGCGAGATTTACCTATTTAAATGGTGAGTCAAACTCTCGATTTATCATTTTGCTTGTCCTTAAAAGAAGTTCATAGCACTGGGGTCTTCCGCATGAATATTATTTGTCAAGAATAAAGCGATTACGATGGCGCTATGGGCATCATGTTAGCTTTTTAAAGACGTTGATTGTCTACAAGGCTGACAATCCTATTTTAAATACTCGTGCTAGCAATATGTCATCCGAGGAAATTAGTGTCTTTGAGGCTGAAATGAGATGTCTTGTATTAGAGCAATTGACTTACTCTCTCATGGAGGGAAGCTAATCAATGCTTTCAATGTTGCAGAGCTCTTTCCCATTACACCTCCTACTTGGCTTAGAGTCATAATTACAGATCACTACCTAGTGCGGAATTGCTAATGCCTCATTTTTCTGTGTAATTGTCACCTATGGCGATTGGTCAAGTGTTCCCTGACATCTTAAAGCTAACGCAGGATGTCATCTGACATGTTGGCGAGCAATACGATACATTTATCATGGTATTAACATAGGTAGTAGGATAGACAGGACTCCCTGCTGAATTCAAAGATGGTGAGATGAATGAAACAAGGGCATTATTTGAGACTTATTTATTTGACGGTGTCGGTGATCATAATATTCTCAGGTTCTCTATAGGTTAACTGATAGGGATGTGCAAGAATGAAGATGTCAGAATCTGTTGTTCATAGTTTTTCTCATTCCCACTAACTGTAGCATAAACCTTCCTCTATAAACTTATCAGATCACTTAATGGTTATTGGTGTACCATAACCTAAAAGAATTGCAGTGAGCAGCGTACGCTGTCACTTGAATAGCAATGAGATCTTTTCTATGCGTTCAAATATAGGTGCTAGAGTTGTGTGGAGAGTGATAGCAAAGGAGGCTTAGGATTTAGAGGTATGCCAGGTTGAAAATAAATTTGAGATTTGACTGGTTTTTGAGACGTGGATTTCCATAATATTACAGACGTCATAGTACAGATTAATAACCCTTTATCAAAATCTCTTTGTTGTTGTGTTGCATTGGTTTGGAAATATTCAAGTTCTGTTAATAGACTAACAGTGGACTTTTCCATTTGCAGAATATATTGAATGACCAGCAGAGGCAGTGTTTCAGAAGAAAATTTCTCTGAGTTGCTGAGACCAAAAAGAAACGAAAAAAAAATTCAGCAGCCTTCGGCGTGATTTACCTATTTAAATGGTGAGTCAAACTCTCGATTTATCATTTTGCTTGTCCTTAAAAGAAGTTCATAGCACTGGGGTCTTCCGCATGAATATTATTTGTCAAGAATAAAGCGATTACGATGGCGCTATGGGCATCATGTTAGCTTTTTAAAGACGTTGATTGTCTACAAGGCTGACAATCCTATTTTAAATACTCGTGCTAGCAATATGTCATCCGAGGAAATTAGTGTCTTTGAGGCTGGAATAAGGTGTCTTGTATTAGAGCAATTGACTTACTCTCTCATGGAGGGAAGCTAATCAATGCTTTTAATGTTGCAGAGCTCTTTCCCATTACACCTCCTACTTGGCTTAGAGTCATAATTACAGATCACTACCTAGTGCGGAATTGCTAATGCCTCATTGTTCTGTGTAATTGTCACCTATGGCGATTGGTCAAGTGTTCCCTGACATCTTAAAGCTAACGCAGGATGTCATCTGACATGTTGGAGAAGCAATACGATACATTTATCATGGTATTAAAATAGGTAGTAGGATAGACAGGACTCCCTGCTGAATTCAAAGATGGTGAGATGAATGAAACAAGGGCATTATTTGAGACTTATTTATTTGACGGTGTCGGTGATCATAATATTCTCAGGTTCTCTATAGGTTAACTGATAGGGATGTGCAAGAATGAAGATGTCAGAATCTGTTGTTCATAGTTTTTCTCATTCCCACTAACTGTAGCATAAACCTTCCTCTATAAACTTATCAGATCACTTAATGGTTATTGGTGTACCATAACCTAAAAGAATTGCAGTGAGCAGCGTACGCTGTCACTTGAATAGCAATGAGATCTTTTCTATGCGTTCAAATATAGGTGCTAGAGTTGTGTGGAGAGTGATAGCAAAGGAGGCTTAGGATTTAGAGGTATGCCAGGTTGAAAATAAATTTGAGATTTGACTGGTTTTTGAGACGTGGATTTTCATAATATTACATACGTCATAGTACAGATTAATAACCCGTTATCAAAATCTCTTTGTTGTTGTGTTGCATTGGTTTGGAAATATTCAAGTTCTGTTAATAGACTAACAGTGGACTTTTCCATTTGCAGAATATATTGAATGACCAGCAGAGGCAGTGTTTCAGAAGAAAATTTCTCTGAGTTGCTGAGACCAAAAAGTAACGAGAAAAAAATGTTCCGCAGCCTTCGGCGTGATTTACCTATTTAAATGGTGAGTCAAACTCTCAATTTATCATTTTGCTAGTCCTTAAAAGAAGTTCATAGCATTTGACAGCTCTCAGCTCCTTTTACTGGGGTCTTACGCATGAATATTATTTGTCAAGTATAAAGCGATAAGGATGGTGCTATGGGCATCATGATAGCTTTTTAAAGACGTTGATTGTTTACAAGGCTGACAATCCTATTTTACATACTCGTGCTAGCAATATGTCATCCGAGGAAATTAGTGTCTTTGAGGCTGGAATGAGGTGTCTTGTATTAGAGCAATTGACTTACTCTCTCATGGAGGGAAGCTAATTTAACCTTCCTCCCTTCACACTGAATGTGGGACTCTTATACTGAAGAAGGATTGCTCTTTAGGATACTCTGTGTTCTTCTACCTCCTGCCCTCTTTCAAAAGGGGAGCCCAATGCTTTCAATGTTGCAGAGCCCTTTCCCATTACACCTCCTACTTGGCTTGGAGTCATAATTACAGATCACTACCTAGTACGGAATTACTAATGCCTCATTGTTCTGTGTAATTGTCACCTATGGCGATTGGTCAAGTGTTCCCTGACATCTTAAAGCTAACGCAGGATGTCATCTGACATGTTGGCGAGCAATACGATACATTTATCATGGTATTGAAATAGGTAGGATAGACAGGACTCCCTGCTGAAGGCAAAGATGGTGAGATGATTGAAACAAGGCATTATTTGAGACTAATTTGTTTGACGGTGTCGGTGATCATAATATTCTCAGGTTCTCTATAGGTTAACTGATAGGGATGTGCAAGAATGAAGATGTCAGAATCTGTTGTTCATAGTTTTTCTCATTCCCACTAACTGTAGCATAAACCTTCCTCTATAAACTTATCAGATCATTTAATGGTTATTGGTGTACCATAACCTAAAAGAATTGCAGTGAGCAGCGTACGCTGTCACTTGAATAGCAATGAGATATTTTCTATACGTTCAAATATAGGTGCTAGAGTTGTGTGGAGAGTGATAGCAAAGGAGGCTTAGGATTTAGTGGTATGCCAGGTTGAAAATAAATTTGAGATTTGACTGGTTTTTGAGACGTGGATTTTCATAATATTACAGACGTCATAGTACAGATTAATAACCCTTTATCAAAATCTCTTTGTTGTTGTGTTGCATTGGTTTGGAAATATTCAAGTTCTGTTAATAGACTAACAGTGGACTTTTCCATTTGCAGAATATATTGAATGACCAGCAGAGGCAGTGTTTCAGAAGAAAATTTCTCTGAGTTGCTGAGACCAAAAAGAAACGAAAAAAAAATTCAGCAGCCTTCGGCGAGATTTACCTATTTAAATGGTGAGTCAAACTCTCGATTTATCATTTTGCTTGTCCTTAAAAGAAGTTCATAGCACTGGGGTCTTCCGCATGAATATTATTTGTCAAGAATAAAGCGATTATGATGGCGCTATGGGCATCATGTTAGCTTTTTAAAGACGTTGATTGTCTACAAGGCTGACAATCCTATTTTAAATACTCGTGCTAGCAATATGTCATCCGAGGAAATTAGTGTCTTTGAGGCTGGAATGAGGTGTCTTGTATTAGAGCAATTGACTTACTCTCTCATGGAGGGAAGCTAAACAATGCTTTCAATGTTGCAGAGCTCTTTCCCATTACACCTCCTACTTGGCTTAGAGTCATAATTACAGATCACTACCTAGTGCGGAATTGCTAATGCCTCATTTTTCTGTGTAATTGTCACCTATGGCGATTGGTCAAGTGTTCCCTGACATCTTAAAGCTAACGCAGGATGTCATCTGACATGTTGGCGAGCAATACGATACATTTATCATGGTATTGAAATAGGTAGGATAGACAGGACTCCCTGCTGAAGGCAAAGATGGTGAGATGAATGAAACAAGGGCATTATTTGAGACTTATTTATTTGACGTGTCGGTGATCATAATATTCTCAGGTTCTCTATAGGTTAACTGATAGGGATGTGCAAGAATGAAGATGTCAGAATCTGTTGTTCATAGTTTTTCTCATTCCCACTAACTGTAGCATAAACCTTCCTCTATAAACTTATCAGATCACTTAATGGTTATTGGTGTACCATAACCTAAAAGAATTGCAGTGAGCAGCGTACGCTGTCACTTGAATAGCAATGAGATCTTTTCTATGCGTTCAAATATAGGTGCTAGAGTTGTGTGGAGAGTGATAGCAAAGGAGGCTTAGGATTTAGAGGTATGCGAGGTTGAAAATAAATTTGAGATTTGACTGGTTTTTGAGACGTGGATTTTCATAATATTACAGACGTCATAGTACAGATTAATAACCCTTTATCAAAATCTCTTTGTTGTTGTGTTGCATTGGTTTGGAAATATTCAAGTTCTGTTAATAGACTAACAGTGGACTTTTCCATTTGCAGAATATATTGAATGACCAGCAGAGGCAGTGTTTCAGAAGAAAATTTCTCTGAGTTGCTGAGACCAAAAAGAAACGAAAAAAAAATTCAGCAGCCTTCGGCGTGATTTACCTATTTAAATGGTGAGTCAAACTCTCGATTTATCATTTTGCTTGTCCTTAAAAGAAGTTCATAGCACTTGGGTCTTCCGCATGAATATTATTTGTCAAGAATAAAGCGATTACGATGGCGCTATGGGCATCATGTTAGCTTTTTAAAGACGTTGATTGTCTACAAGGCTGACAATCCTATTTTAAATACTCGTGCTAGCAATATGTCATCCGAGGAAATTAGTGTCTTTGAGGCTGGAATGAGGTGTCTTGTATTAGAGCAATTGACTTACTCTCTCATGGAGGGAAGCTAATCAATGCTTTCAATGTTGCAGAGCTCTTTCCCATTACACCTCCTACTTGGCTTAGAGTCATAATTACAGATCACTACCTAGTGCGGAATTGCTAATGCCTCATTGTTCTGTGTAATTGTCACCTATGGCGATTGGTCAAGTGTTCCCTGACATCTTAAAGCTAACGCAGGATGTCATCTGACATGTTGGCGAGCAATACGATACATTTATCATGGTATTGAAATAGGTAGGATAGACAGGACTCCCTGCTGAAGGCAAAGATGGTGAGATGAATGAAACAAGGGCATTATTTGAGACTTATTTATTTGACGGTGTCGGTGATCATAATATTCTCAGGTTCTCTATAGGTTAACTGATAGGGATGTGCAAGAATGAAGATGTCAGAATCTGTTGTTCATAGTTTTTCTCATTCCCACTAACTGTAGCATAAACCTTCCTCTATAAACTTATCAGATCACTTAATGGTTATTGGTGTACCATAACCTAAAAGAATTGCAGTGAGCAGCGTACGCTGTCACTTGAATAGCAATGAGATCTTTTCTATGCGTTCAAATATAGGTGCTAGAGTTGTGTGGAGAGTGATAGCAAAGGAGGCTTAGGATTTAGAGGTATGCCAGGTTGAAAATAAATTTGAGATTTGACTGGTTTTTGAGACGTGGATTTTCATAATATTACATACGTCATAGTACAGATTAATAACCCTTTATCAAAATCTCTTTGTTGTTGTGTTGCATTGGTTTGGAAATATTCAAGTTCTGTTAATAGACTAACAGTGGACTTTTCCATTTGCAGAATATATTGAATGACCAGCAGAGGCAGTGTTTCAGAAGAAAATTTCTCTGAGTTGCTGAGACCAAAAAGTAACGAGAAAAAAATGTTCCGCAGCCTTCGGCGTGATTTACCTATTTAAATGGTGAGTCAAACTCTCAATTTATCATTTTGCTAGTCCTTAAAAGAAGTTCATAGCATTTGACAGCTCTCAGCTCCTTTTACTGGGGTCTTACGCATGAATATTATTTGTCAAGTATAAAGCGATAAGGATGGTGCTATGGGCATCATGATAGCTTTTTAAAGACGTTGATTGTTTACAAGGCTGACAATCCTATTTTACATACTCGTGCTAGCAATATGTCATCCGAGGAAATTAGTGTCTTTGAGGCTGGAATGAGGTGTCTTGTATTAGAGCAATTGACTTACTCTCTCATGGAGGGAAGCTAATTTAACCTTCCTCCCTTCACACTGAATGTGGGACTCTTATACTGAAGAAGGATTGCTCTTTAGGATACTCTGTGTTCTTCTACCTCCTGCCCTCTTTCAAAAGGGGAGCCCAATGCTTTCAATGTTGCAGAGCCCTTTCCCATTACACCTCCTACTTGGCTTGGAGTCATAATTACAGATCACTACCTAGTACGGAATTACTAATGCCTCATTGTTCTGTGTAATTGTCACCTATGGCGATTGGTCAAGTGTTCCCTGACATCTTAAAGCTAACGCAGGATGTCATCTGACATGTTGGCGAGCAATACGATACATTTATCATGGTATTGAAATAGGTAGGATAGACAGGACTCCCTGCTGAAGGCAAAGATGGTGAGATGATTGAAACAAGGCATTATTTGAGACTAATTTGTTTGACGGTGTCGGTGATCATAATATTCTCAGGTTCTCTATAGGTTAACTGATAGGGATGTGCAAGAATGAAGATGTCAGAATCTGTTGTTCATAGTTTTTCTCATTCCCACTAACTGTAGCATAAACCTTCCTCTATAAACTTATCAGATCATTTAATGGTTATTGGTGTACCATAACCTAAAAGAATTGCAGTGAGCAGCGTACGCTGTCACTTAAATAGCAATGAGATATTTTCTATACGTTCAAATATAGGTGCTAGAGTTGTGTGGAGAGTGATAGCAAAGGAGGCTTAGGATTTAGTGGTATGCCAGGTTGAAAATAAATTTGAGATTTGACTGGTTTTTGAGACGTGGATTTTCATAATATTACAGACGTCATAGTACAGATTAATAACCCTTTATCAAAATCTCTTTGTTGTTGTGTTGCATTGGTTTGGAAATATTCAAGTTCTGTTAATAGACTAACAGTGGACTTTTCCATTTGCAGAATATATTGAATGACCAGCAGAGGCAGTGTTTCAGAAGAAAATTTCTCTGAGTTGCTGAGACCAAAAAGAAACGAAAAAAAAATTCAGCAGCCTTCGGCGAGATTTACCTATTTAAATGGTGAGTCAAACTCTCGATTTATCATTTTGCTTGTCCTTAAAAGAAGTTCATAGCACTGGGGTCTTCCGCATGAATATTATTTGTCAAGAATAAAGCGATTACGATGGCGCTATGGGCATCATGTTAGCTTTTTAAAGACGTTGATTGTCTACAAGGCTGACAATCCTATTTTAAATACTCGTGCTAGCAATATGTCATCCGAGGAAATTAGTGTCTTTGAGGCTGGAATGAGGTGTCTTGTATTAGAGCAATTGACTTACTCTCTCATGGAGGGAAGCTAAACAATGCTTTCAATGTTGCAGAGCTCTTTCCCATTACACCTCCTACTTGGCTTAGAGTCATAATTACAGATCACTACCTAGTGCGGAATTGCTAATGCCTCATTTTTCTGTGTAATTGTCACCTATGGCGATTGGTCAAGTGTTCCCTGACATCTTAAAGCTAACGCAGGATGTCATCTGACATGTTGGCGAGCAATACGATACATTTATCATGGTATTGAAATAGGTAGGATAGACAGGACTCCCTGCTGAAGGCAAAGATGGTGAGATGAATGAAACAAGGGCATTATTTGAGACTTATTTATTTGACGGTGTCGGTGATCATAATATTCTCAGGTTCTCTATAGGTTAACTGATAGGGATGTGCAAGAATGAAGATGTCAGAATCTGTTGTTCATAGTTTTTCTCATTCCCACTAACTGTAGCATAAACCTTCCTCTATAAACTTATCAGATCACTTAATGGTTATTGGTGTACCATAACCTAAAAGAATTGCAGTGAGCAGCGTACGCTGTCACTTGAATAGCAATGAGATCTTTTCTATGCGTTCAAATATAGGTGCTAGAGTTGTGTGGAGAGTGATAGCAAAGGAGGCTTAGGATTTAGAGGTATGCCAGGTTGAAAATAAATTTGAGATTTGACTGGTTTTTGAGACGTGGATTTTCATAATATTACATACGTCATAGTACAGATTAATAACCCTTTATCAAAATCTCTTTGTTGTTGTGTTGCATTGGTTTGGAAATATTCAAGTTCTGTTAATAGACTAACAGTGGACTTTTCCATTTGCAGAATATATTGAATGACCAGCAGAGGCAGTGTTTCAGAAGAAAATTTCTCTGAGTTGCTGAGACCAAAAAGTAACGAGAAAAAAATGTTCCGCAGCCTTCGGCGTGATTTACCTATTTAAATGGTGAGTCAAACTCTCAATTTATCATTTTGCTAGTCCTTAAAAGAAGTTCATAGCATTTGACAGCTCTCAGCTCCTTTTACTGGGGTCTTACGCATGAATATTATTTGTCAAGTATAAAGCGATAAGGATGGTGCTATGGGCATCATGATAGCTTTTTAAAGACGTTGATTGTTTACAAGGCTGACAATCCTATTTTACATACTCGTGCTAGCAATATGTCATCCGAGGAAATTAGTGTCTTTGAGGCTGGAATGAGGTGTCTTGTATTAGAGCAATTGACTTACTCTCTCATGGAGGGAAGCTAATTTAACCTTCCTCCCTTCACACTGAATGTGGGACTCTTATACTGAAGAAGGATTGCTCTTTAGGATACTCTGTGTTCTTCTACCTCCTGCCCTCTTTCAAAAGGGGAGCCCAATGCTTTCAATGTTGCAGAGCCCTTTCCCATTACACCTCCTACTTGGCTTGGAGTCATAATTACAGATCACTACATAGTACGGAATTACTAATGCCTCATTGTTCTGTGTAATTGTCACCTATGGCGATTGGTCAAGTGTTCCCTGACATCTTAAAGCTAACGCAGGATGTCATCTGACATGTTGGCGAGCAATACGATACATTTATCATGGTATTGAAATAGGTAGGATAGACAGGACTCCCTGCTGAAGGCAAAGATGGTGAGATGATTGAAACAAGGCATTATTTGAGACTAATTTGTTTGACGGTGTCGGTGATCATAATATTCTCAGGTTCTCTATAGGTTAACTGATAGGGATGTGCAAGAATGAAGATGTCAGAATCTGTTGTTCATAGTTTTTCTCATTCCCACTAACTGTAGCATAAACCTTCCTCTATAAACTTATCAGATCATTTAATGGTTATTGGTGTACCATAACCTAAAAGAATTGCAGTGAGCAGCGTACGCTGTCACTTAAATAGCAATGAGATATTTTCTATACGTTCAAATATAGGTGCTAGAGTTGTGTGGAGAGTGATAGCAAAGGAGGCTTAGGATTTAGTGGTATGCCAGGTTGAAAATAAATTTGAGATTTGACTGGTTTTTGAGACGTGGATTTTCATAATATTACAGACGTCATAGTACAGATTAATAACCCTTTATCAAAATCTCTTTGTTGTTGTGTTGCATTGGTTTGGAAATATTCAAGTTCTGTTAATAGACTAACAGTGGACTTTTCCATTTGCAGAATATATTGAATGACCAGCAGAGGCAGTGTTTCAGAAGAAAATTTCTCTGAGTTGCTGAGACCAAAAAGAAACGAAAAAAAAATTCAGCAGCCTTCGGCGAGATTTACCTATTTAAATGGTGAGTCAAACTCTCGATTTATCATTTTGCTTGTCCTTAAAAGAAGTTCATAGCACTGGGGTCTTCCGCATGAATATTATTTGTCAAGAATAAAGCGATTACGATGGCGCTATGGGCATCATGTTAGCTTTTTAAAGACGTTGATTGTCTACAAGGCTGACAATCCTATTTTAAATACTCGTGCTAGCAATATGTCATCCGAGGAAATTAGTGTCTTTGAGGCTGGAATGAGGTGTCTTGTATTAGAGCAATTGACTTACTCTCTCATGGAGGGAAGCTAAACAATGCTTTCAATGTTGCAGAGCTCTTTCCCATTACACCTCCTACTTGGCTTAGAGTCATAATTACAGATCACTACCTAGTGCGGAATTGCTAATGCCTCATTTTTCTGTGTAATTGTCACCTATGGCGATTGGTCAAGTGTTCCCTGACATCTTAAAGCTAACGCAGGATGTCATCTGACATGTTGGCGAGCAATACGATACATTTATCATGGTATTGAAATAGGTAGGATAGACAGGACTCCCTGCTGAAGGCAAAGATGGTGAGATGAATGAAACAAGGGCATTATTTGAGACTTATTTATTTGACGGTGTCGGTGATCATAATATTCTCAGGTTCTCTATAGGTTAACTGATAGGGATGTGCAAGAATGAAGATGTCAGAATCTGTTGTTCATAGTTTTTCTCATTCCCACTAACTGTAGCATAAACCTTCCTCTATAAACTTATCAGATCACTTAATGGTTATTGGTGTACCATAACCTAAAAGAATTGCAGTGAGCAGCGTACGCTGTCACTTGAATAGCAATGAGATCTTTTCTATGCGTTCAAATATAGGTGCTAGAGTTGTGTGGAGAGTGATAGCAAAGGAGGCTTAGGATTTAGAGGTATGCCAGGTTGAAAATAAATTTGAGATTTGACTGGTTTTTGAGACGTGGATTTTCATAATATTACATACGTCATAGTACAGATTAATAACCCGTTATCAAAATCTCTTTGTTGTTGTGTTGCATTGGTTTGGAAATATTCAAGTTCTGTTAATAGACTAACAGTGGACTTTTCCATTTGCAGAATATATTGAATGACCAGCAGAGGCAGTGTTTCAGAAGAAAATTTCTCTGAGTTGCTGAGACCAAAAAGTAACGAGAAAAAAATGTTCCGCAGCCTTCGGCGTGATTTACCTATTTAAATGGTGAGTCAAACTCTCAATTTATCATTTTGCTAGTCCTTAAAAGAAGTTCATAGCATTTGACAGCTCTCAGCTCCTTTTACTGGGGTCTTACGCATGAATATTATTTGTCAAGTATAAAGCGATAAGGATGGTGCTATGGGCATCATGATAGCTTTTTAAAGACGTTGATTGTTTACAAGGCTGACAATCCTATTTTACATACTCGTGCTAGCAATATGTCATCCGAGGAAATTAGTGTCTTTGAGGCTGGAATGAGGTGTCTTGTATTAGAGCAATTGACTTACTCTCTCATGGAGGGAAGCTAATTTAACCTTCCTCCCTTCACACTGAATGTGGGACTCTTATACTGAAGAAGGATTGCTCTTTAGGATACTCTGTGTTCTTCTACCTCCTGCCCTCTTTCAAAAGGGGAGCCCAATGCTTTCAATGTTGCAGAGCCCTTTCCCATTACACCTCCTACTTGGCTTGGAGTCATAATTACAGATCACTACCTAGTACGGAATTACTAATGCCTCATTGTTCTGTGTAATTGTCACCTATGGCGATTGGTCAAGTGTTCCCTGACATCTTAAAGCTAACGCAGGATGTCATCTGACATGTTGGCGAGCAATACGATACATTTATCATGGTATTGAAATAGGTAGGATAGACAGGACTCCCTGCTGAAGGCAAAGATGGTGAGATGATTGAAACAAGGCATTATTTGAGACTAATTTGTTTGACGGTGTCGGTGATCATAATATTCTCAGGTTCTCTATAGGTTAACTGATAGGGATGTGCAAGAATGAAGATGTCAGAATCTGTTGTTCATAGTTTTTCTCATTCCCACTAACTGTAGCATAAACCTTCCTCTATAAACTTATCAGATCATTTAATGGTTATTGGTGTACCATAACCTAAAAGAATTGCAGTGAGCAGCGTACGCTGTCACTTGAATAGCAATGAGATATTTTCTATACGTTCAAATATAGGTGCTAGAGTTGTGTGGAGAGTGATAGCAAAGGAGGCTTAGGATTTAGTGGTATGCCAGGTTGAAAATAAATTTGAGATTTGACTGGTTTTTGAGACGTGGATTTTCATAATATTACAGACGTCATAGTACAGATTAATAACCCTTTATCAAAATCTCTTTGTTGTTGTGTTGCATTGGTTTGGAAATATTCAAGTTCTGTTAATAGACTAACAGTGGACTTTTCCATTTGCAGAATATATTGAATGACCAGCAGAGGCAGTGTTTCAGAAGAAAATTTCTCTGAGTTGCTGAGACCAAAAAGAAACGAAAAAAAAATTCAGCAGCCTTCGGCGAGATTTACCTATTTAAATGGTGAGTCAAACTCTCGATTTATCATTTTGCTTGTCCTTAAAAGAAGTTCATAGCACTGGGGTCTTCCGCATGAATATTATTTGTCAAGAATAAAGCGATTATGATGGCGCTATGGGCATCATGTTAGCTTTTTAAAGACGTTGATTGTCTACAAGGCTGACAATCCTATTTTAAATACTCGTGCTAGCAATATGTCATCCGAGGAAATTAGTGTCTTTGAGGCTGGAATGAGGTGTCTTGTATTAGAGCAATTGACTTACTCTCTCATGGAGGGAAGCTAAACAATGCTTTCAATGTTGCAGAGCTCTTTCCCATTACACCTCCTACTTGGCTTAGAGTCATAATTACAGATCACTACCTAGTGCGGAATTGCTAATGCCTCATTTTTCTGTGTAATTGTCACCTATGGCGATTGGTCAAGTGTTCCCTGACATCTTAAAGCTAACGCAGGATGTCATCTGACATGTTGGCGAGCAATACGATACATTTATCATGGTATTGAAATAGGTAGGATAGACAGGACTCCCTGCTGAAGGCAAAGATGGTGAGATGAATGAAACAAGGGCATTATTTGAGACTTATTTATTTGACGTGTCGGTGATCATAATATTCTCAGGTTCTCTATAGGTTAACTGATAGGGATGTGCAAGAATGAAGATGTCAGAATCTGTTGTTCATAGTTTTTCTCATTCCCACTAACTGTAGCATAAACCTTCCTCTATAAACTTATCAGATCACTTAATGGTTATTGGTGTACCATAACCTAAAAGAATTGCAGTGAGCAGCGTACGCTGTCACTTGAATAGCAATGAGATCTTTTCTATGCGTTCAAATATAGGTGCTAGAGTTGTGTGGAGAGTGATAGCAAAGGAGGCTTAGGATTTAGAGGTATGCCAGGTTGAAAATAAATTTGAGATTTGACTGGTTTTTGAGACGTGGATTTTCATAATATTACATACGTCATAGTACAGATTAATAACCCTTTATCAAAATCTCTTTGTTGTTGTGTTGCATTGGTTTGGAAATATTCAAGTTCTGTTAATAGACTAACAGTGGACTTTTCCATTTGCAGAATATATTGAATGACCAGCAGAGGCAGTGTTTCAGAAGAAAATTTCTCTGAGTTGCTGAGACCAAAAAGTAACGAGAAAAAAATGTTCCGCAGCCTTCGGCGTGATTTACCTATTTAAATGGTGAGTCAAACTCTCAATTTATCATTTTGCTAGTCCTTAAAAGAAGTTCATAGCATTTGACAGCTCTCAGCTCCTTTTACTGGGGTCTTACGCATGAATATTATTTGTCAAGTATAAAGCGATAAGGATGGTGCTATGGGCATCATGATAGCTTTTTAAAGACGTTGATTGTTTACAAGGCTGACAATCCTATTTTACATACTCGTGCTAGCAATATGTCATCCGAGGAAATTAGTGTCTTTGAGGCTGGAATGAGGTGTCTTGTATTAGAGCAATTGACTTACTCTCTCATGGAGGGAAGCTAATTTAACCTTCCTCCCTTCACACTGAATGTGGGACTCTTATACTGAAGAAGGATTGCTCTTTAGGATACTCTGTGTTCTTCTACCTCCTGCCCTCTTTCAAAAGGGGAGCCCAATGCTTTCAATGTTGCAGAGCCCTTTCCCATTACACCTCCTACTTGGCTTGGAGTCATAATTACAGATCACTACCTAGTACGGAATTACTAATGCCTCATTGTTCTGTGTAATTGTCACCTATGGCGATTGGTCAAGTGTTCCCTGACATCTTAAAGCTAACGCAGGATGTCATCTGACATGTTGGCGAGCAATACGATACATTTATCATGGTATTGAAATAGGTAGGATAGACAGGACTCCCTGCTGAAGGCAAAGATGGTGAGATGATTGAAACAAGGCATTATTTGAGACTAATTTGTTTGACGGTGTCGGTGATCATAATATTCTCAGGTTCTCTATAGGTTAACTGATAGGGATGTGCAAGAATGAAGATGTCAGAATCTGTTGTTCATAGTTTTTCTCATTCCCACTAACTGTAGCATAAACCTTCCTCTATAAACTTATCAGATCATTTAATGGTTATTGGTGTACCATAACCTAAAAGAATTGCAGTGAGCAGCGTACGCTGTCACTTGAATAGCAATGAGATATTTTCTATACGTTCAAATATAGGTGCTAGAGTTGTGTGGAGAGTGATAGCAAAGGAGGCTTAGGATTTAGTGGTATGCCAGGTTGAAAATAAATTTGAGATTTGACTGGTTTTTGAGACGTGGATTTTCATAATATTACAGACGTCATAGTACAGATTAATAACCCTTTATCAAAATCTCTTTGTTGTTGTGTTGCATTGGTTTGGAAATATTCAAGTTCTGTTAATAGACTAACAGTGGACTTTTCCATTTGCAGAATATATTGAATGACCAGCAGAGGCAGTGTTTCAGAAGAAAATTTCTCTGAGTTGCTGAGACCAAAAAGAAACGAAAAAAAAATTCAGCAGCCTTCGGCGAGATTTACCTATTTAAATGGTGAGTCAAACTCTCGATTTATCATTTTGCTTGTCCTTAAAAGAAGTTCATAGCACTGGGGTCTTCCGCATGAATATTATTTGTCAAGAATAAAGCGATTACGATGGCGCTATGGGCATCATGTTAGCTTTTTAAAGACGTTGATTGTCTACAAGGCTGACAATCCTATTTTAAATACTCGTGCTAGCAATATGTCATCCGAGGAAATTAGTGTCTTTGAGGCTGGAATGAGGTGTCTTGTATTAGAGCAATTGACTTACTCTCTCATGGAGGGAAGCTAAACAATGCTTTCAATGTTGCAGAGCTCTTTCCCATTACACCTCCTACTTGGCTTAGAGTCATAATTACAGATCACTACCTAGTGCGGAATTGCTAATGCCTCATTTTTCTGTGTAATTGTCACCTATGGCGATTGGTCAAGTGTTCCCTGACATCTTAAAGCTAACGCAGGATGTCATCTGACATGTTGGCGAGCAATACGATACATTTATCATGGTATTGAAATAGGTAGGATAGACAGGACTCCCTGCTGAAGGCAAAGATGGTGAGATGAATGAAACAAGGGCATTATTTGAGACTTATTTATTTGACGTGTCGGTGATCATAATATTCTCAGGTTCTCTATAGGTTAACTGATAGGGATGTGCAAGAATGAAGATGTCAGAATCTGTTGTTCATAGTTTTTCTCATTCCCACTAACTGTAGCATAAACCTTCCTCTATAAACTTATCAGATCACTTAATGGTTATTGGTGTACCATAACCTAAAAGAATTGCAGTGAGCAGCGTACGCTGTCACTTGAATAGCAATGAGATCTTTTCTATGCGTTCAAATATAGGTGCTAGAGTTGTGTGGAGAGTGATAGCAAAGGAGGCTTAGGATTTAGAGGTATGCGAGGTTGAAAATAAATTTGAGATTTGACTGGTTTTTGAGACGTGGATTTTCATAATATTACAGACGTCATAGTACAGATTAATAACCCTTTATCAAAATCTCTTTGTTGTTGTGTTGCATTGGTTTGGAAATATTCAAGTTCTGTTAATAGACTAACAGTGGACTTTTCCATTTGCAGAATATATTGAATGACCAGCAGAGGCAGTGTTTCAGAAGAAAATTTCTCTGAGTTGCTGAGACCAAAAAGAAACGAAAAAAAAATTCAGCAGCCTTCGGCGTGATTTACCTATTTAAATGGTGAGTCAAACTCTCGATTTATCATTTTGCTTGTCCTTAAAAGAAGTTCATAGCACTTGGGTCTTCCGCATGAATATTATTTGTCAAGAATAAAGCGATTACGATGGCGCTATGGGCATCATGTTAGCTTTTTAAAGACGTTGATTGTCTACAAGGCTGACAATCCTATTTTAAATACTCGTGCTAGCAATATGTCATCCGAGGAAATTAGTGTCTTTGAGGCTGGAATGAGGTGTCTTGTATTAGAGCAATTGACTTACTCTCTCATGGAGGGAAGCTAATCAATGCTTTCAATGTTGCAGAGCTCTTTCCCATTACACCTCCTACTTGGCTTAGAGTCATAATTACAGATCACTACCTAGTGCGGAATTGCTAATGCCTCATTGTTCTGTGTAATTGTCACCTATGGCGATTGGTCAAGTGTTCCCTGACATCTTAAAGCTAACGCAGGATGTCATCTGACATGTTGGCGAGCAATACGATACATTTATCATGGTATTGAAATAGGTAGGATAGACAGGACTCCCTGCTGAAGGCAAAGATGGTGAGATGAATGAAACAAGGGCATTATTTGAGACTTATTTATTTGACGGTGTCGGTGATCATAATATTCTCAGGTTCTCTATAGGTTAACTGATAGGGATGTGCAAGAATGAAGATGTCAGAATCTGTTGTTGATAGTTTTTCTCATTCCCACTAACTGTAGCATAAACCTTCCTCTATAAACTTATCAGATCACTTAATGGTTATTGGTGTACCATAACCTAAAAGAATTGCAGTGAGCAGCGTACGCTGTCACTTGAATAGCAATGAGATCTTTTCTATGCGTTCAAATATAGGTGCTAGAGTTGTGTGGAGAGTGATAGCAAAGGAGGCTTAGGATTTAGAGGTATGCCAGGTTGAAAATAAATTTGAGATTTGACTGGTTTTTGAGACGTGGATTTTCATAATATTACAGACGTCATAGTACAGATTAATAACCCTTTATCAAAATCTCTTTGTTGTTGTGTTGCATTGGTTTGGAAATATTCAAGTTCTGTTAATAGACTAACAGTGGACTTTTCCATTTGCAGAATATATTGAATGACCAGCAGAGGCAGTGTTTCAGAAGAAAATTTCTCTGAGTTGCTGAGACCAAAAAGAAACGAAAAAAAAATTCAGCAGCCTTCGGCGTGATTTACCTATTTAAATGGTGAGTCAAACTCTCGATTTATCATTTTGCTTGTCCTTAAAAGAAGTTCATAGCACTGGGGTCTTCCGCATGAATATTATTTGTCAAGAATAAAGCGATTACGATGGCGCTATGGGCATCATGTTAGCTTTTTAAAGACGTTGATTGTCTACAAGGCTGACAATCCTATTTTAAATACTCGTGCTAGCAATATGTCATCCGAGGAAATTAGTGTCTTTGAGGCTGGAATGAGGTGTCTTGTATTAGAGCAATTGACTTACTCTCTCATGGAGGGAAGCTAAACAATGCTTTCAATGTTGCAGAGCTCTTTCCCATTACACCTCCTACTTGGCTTAGAGTCATAATTACAGATCACTACCTAGTGCGGAATTGCTAATGCCTCATTTTTCTGTGTAATTGTCACCTATGGCGATTGGTCAAGTGTTCCCTGACATCTTAAAGCTAACGCAGGATGTCATCTGACATGTTGGCGAGCAATACGATACATTTATCATGGTATTGAAATAGGTAGGATAGACAGGACTCCCTGCTGAAGGCAAAGATGGTGAGATGAATGAAACAAGGGCATTATTTGAGACTTATTTATTTGACGTGTCGGTGATCATAATATTCTCAGGTTCTCTATAGGTTAACTGATAGGGATGTGCAAGAATGAAGATGTCAGAATCTGTTGTTCATAGTTTTTCTCATTCCCACTAACTGTAGCATAAACCTTCCTTTATAAACTTATCAGATCACTTAATGGTTATTGGTGTACCATAACCTAAAAGAATTGCAGTGAGCAGCGTACGCCGTCACTTGAATAGCAATGAGATCTTTTCTATACGTTCAAATATAGGTGCTAGAGTTGTGTGGAGAGTGATAGCAAAGGAGGCTTAGGATTTAGAGGTATGCCAGGTTGAAAATAAATTTGAGATTTGACTGGTTTTTGAGACGTGGATTTTCATAATATTACATACGTCATAGTACAGATTAATAACCCTTTATCAAAATCTCTTTGTTGTTGTGTTGCATTGGTTTGGAAATATTCAAGTTCTGTTAATAGACTAACAGTGGACTTTTCCATTTGCAGAATATATTGAATGACCAGCAGAGGCAGTGTTTCAGAAGAAAATTTCTCTGAGTTGCTGAGACCAAAAAGAAACAAAAAAAAATGTTCAGCAGCCTTCGGCGTGATTTACCTATTTAAATGGTGAGTCAAACTCTCAATTTATCATTTTGCT
Organism: Lissotriton helveticus; assembly: GCF_964261635.1. Taxonomy (NCBI): domain Eukaryota; kingdom Metazoa; phylum Chordata; class Amphibia; order Caudata; family Salamandridae; genus Lissotriton; species Lissotriton helveticus. Next base: position 666,448,886 of record NC_136073.1, on the reverse strand, counting down.
AGTCCTTAAAAGAAGTTCATAGCATTTGACAGCTCTCAGCTCCTTTTACTGGGGTCTTACGCATGAATATTATTTGTCAAGTATAAAGCGATAAGGATGGTGCTATGGGCATCATGATAGCTTTTTAAAGACGTTGATTGTCTACAAGGCTGACAATCCTATTTTACATACTCGTGCTAGCAATATGTCATCCGAGGAAATTAGTGTCTTTGAGGCTGGAATGAGGTGTCTTGTATTAGAGCAATTGACTTACTCTCTCATGGAGGGAAGCTAATTTAACCTTCCTCCCTTCACACTGAATGTGGGACTCTTATACTGAAGAAGGATTGCTCTTTAGGATACTCTGTGTTCTTCTACCTCCTGCCCTCTTTCAAAAGGGGAGCCCAATGCTTTCAATGTTGCAGAGCCCTTTCCCATTACACCTCCTACTTGGCTTGGAGTCATAATTACAGATCACTACCTAGTACGGAATTACTAACGCCTCATTGTTCTGTGTAATTGTCACCTATGGCGATTGGTCAAGTGTTCCCTGACATCTTAAAGCTAACGCAGGATGTCATCTGACATGTTGGCGAGCAATACGATACATTTATCATGGTATTGAAATAGGTAGGATAGACAGGACTCCCTGCTGAAGGCAAAGATAGTGAGATGAATGAAACAAGGGCATTATTTGAGACTAATTTGTTTGACGGTGTCGGTGATCATAATATTCTCAGGTTCTCTATAGGTTAACTGATAGGGATGTGCAAGAATGAAGATGTCAGAATCTGTTGTTCATAGTTTTTCTCATTCCCACTAACTGTAGCATAAACCTTCCTCTATAAACTTATCAGATCATTTAATGGTTATTGGTGTACCATAACCTAAAAGAATTGCAGTGAGCAGCGTACGCTGTCACTTGAATAGCAATGAGATCTTTTCTATACGTTCAAATATAGGTGCTAGAGTTGTGTGGAGAGTGATAGCAAAGGAGGCTTAGGATTTAGAGGTATGCCAGGTTGAAAATAAATTTGAGATTTGACTGGTTTTTGAGGCGTGGATTTTCATAATATTACAGACGTCATAGTACAGATTAATAACCCTTTATCAAAATCTCTTTGTTGTTGTGTTGCATTGGTTTGGAAATATTCAAGTTCTGTTCATAGACTAACAGTGGACTTTTCCATTTGCAGAATATATTGAATGACCAGCAGAGGCAGTGTTTCAGAAGAAAATTTCTCTGAGTTGCTGAGACCAAAAAGTAACGAGAAAAAAATGTTCCGCAGCCTTCGGCGTGATTTACCTATTTAAATGGTGAGTCAAACTCTCAATTTATCATTTTGCTAGTCCTTAAAAGAAGTTCATAGCATTTGACAGCTCTCAGCTCCTTTTACTGGGGTCTTACGCATGAATATTATTTGTCAAGTATAAAGCGATAAGGATGGTGCTATGGGCATCATGATAGCTTTTTAAAGACGTTGATTGTTTACAAGGCTGACAATCCTATTTTACATACTCGTGCTAGCAATATGTCATCCGAGGAAATTAGTGTCTTTGAGGCTGGAATGAGGTGTCTTGTATTAGAGCAATTGACTTACTCTCTCATGGAGGGAAGCTAATTTAACCTTCCTCCCTTCACACTGAATGTGGGACTCTTATACTGAAGAAGGATTGCTCTTTAGGATACTCTGTGTTCTTCTACCTCCTGCCCTCTTTCAAAAGGGGAGCCCAATGCTTTCAATGTTGCAAAGCCCTTTCCCATTACACCTCCTACTTGGCTTGGAGTCATAATTACAGATCACTACCTAGTACGGAATTACTAATGCCTCATTGTTCTGTGTAATTGTCACCTATGGCGATTGGTCAAGTGTTCCCTGACATCTTAAAGCTAACGCAGGATGTCATCTGACATGTTGGCGAGCAATACGATACATTTATCATGGTATTGAAATAGGTAGGATAGACAGGACTCCCTGCTGAAGGCAAAGATGGTGAGATGATTGAAACAAGGCATTATTTGAGACTAATTTGTTTGACGGTGTCGGTGATCATAATATTCTCAGGTTCTCTATAGGTTAACTGATAGGGATGTGCAAGAATGAAGATGTCAGAATCTGTTGTTCATAGTTTTTCTCATTCCCACTAACTGTAGCATAAACCTTCCTCTATAAACTTATCAGATCATTTAATGGTTATTGGTGTACCATAACCTAAAAGAATTGCAGTGAGCAGCGTACGCTGTCACTTGAATAGCAATGAGATATTTTCTATACGTTCAAATATAGGTGCTAGAGTTGTGTGGAGAGTGATAGCAAAGGAGGCTTAGGATTTAGTGGTATGCCAGGTTGAAAATAAATTTGAGATTTGACTGGTTTTTGAGACGTGGATTTTCATAATATTACAGACGTCATAGTACAGATTAATAACCCTTTATCAAAATCTCTTTGTTGTTGTGTTGCATTGGTTTGGAAATATTCAAGTTCTGTTAATAGACTAACAGTGGACTTTTCCATTTGCAGAATATATTGAATGACCAGCAGAGGCAGTGTTTCAGAAGAAAATTTCTCTGAGTTGCTGAGACCAAAAAGAAACGAAAAAAAAATTCAGCAGCCTTCGGCGAGATTTACCTATTTAAATGGTGAGTCAAACTCTCGATTTATCATTTTGCTTGTCCTTAAAAGAAGTTCATAGCACTGGGGTCTTCCGCATGAATATTATTTGTCAAGAATAAAGCGATTACGATGGCGCTATGGGCATCATGTTAGCTTTTTAAAGACGTTGATTGTCTACAAGGCTGACAATCCTATTTTAAATACTCGTGCTAGCAATATGTCATCCGAGGAAATTAGTGTCTTTGAGGCTGAAATGAGATGTCTTGTATTAGAGCAATTGACTTACTCTCTCATGGAGGGAAGCTAATCAATGCTTTCAATGTTGCAGAGCTCTTTCCCATTACACCTCCTACTTGGCTTAGAGTCATAATTACAGATCACTACCTAGTGCGGAATTGCTAATGCCTCATTTTTCTGTGTAATTGTCACCTATGGCGATTGGTCAAGTGTTCCCTGACATCTTAAAGCTAACGCAGGATGTCATCTGACATGTTGGCGAGCAATACGATACATTTATCATGGTATTAACATAGGTAGTAGGATAGACAGGACTCCCTGCTGAATTCAAAGATGGTGAGATGAATGAAACAAGGGCATTATTTGAGACTTATTTATTTGACGGTGTCGGTGATCATAATATTCTCAGGTTCTCTATAGGTTAACTGATAGGGATGTGCAAGAATGAAGATGTCACAATCTGTTGTTCATAGGTTTTCTCATTTCCACTAACTGTAGCATAAACCTTCCTCTATAAACTTATCAGATCACTTAATGGTTATTGGTGTACCATAACCTAAAAGAATTGCAGTGAGCAGCGTACGCTGTCACTTGAATAGCAATGAGATCTTTTCTATGCGTTCAAATATAGGTGCTAGAGTTGTGTGGAGAGTGATAGCAAAGGAGGCTTAGGATTTAGAGGTATGCCAGGTTGAAAATAAATTTGAGATTTGACTGGTTTTTGAGACGTGGATTTCCATAATATTACAGACGTCATAGTACAGATTAATAACCCTTTATCAAAATCTCTTTGTTGTTGTGTTGCATTGGTTTGGAAATATTCAAGTTCTGTTAATAGACTAACAGTGGACATTTCCATTTGCAGAATATATTGAATGACCAGCAGAGGCAGTGTTTCAGAAGAAAATTTCTCTGAGTTGCTGAGACCAAAAAGAAACGAAAAAAAAATTCAGCAGCCTTCGGGGAGATTTACCTATTTAAATGGTGAGTCAAACTCTCGATTTATCATTTTGCTTGTCCTTAAAAGAAGTTCATAGCACTGGGGTCTTCCGCATGAATATTATTTGTCAAGAATAAAGCGATTACGATGGCGCTATGGGCATCATGTTAGCTTTTTAAAGACGTTGATTGTCTACAAGGCTGACAATCCTATTTTAAATACTCGTGCTAGCAATATGTCATCCGAGGAAATTAGTGTCTTTGAGGCTGGAATGAGGTGTCTTGTATTAGAGCAATTGACTTACTCTCTCATGGAGGGAAGCTAATCAATGCTTTCAATGTTGCAGAGCTCTTTCCCATTACACCTCCTACTTGGCTTAGAGTCATAATTACAGATCACTACCTAGTGCGGAATTGCTAATGCCTCATTTTTCTGTGTAATTGTCACCTATGGCGATTGGTCAAGTGTTCCCTGACATCTTAAAGCTAACGCAGGATGTCATCTGACATGTTGGCGAGCAATACGATACATTTATCATGGTATTAAAATAGGTAGTAGGATAGACAGGACTCCCTGCTGAATTCAAAGATGGTGAGATGAATGAAACAAGGGCATTATTTGAGACTTATTTATTTGACGGTGTCGGTGATCATAATATTCTCAGGTTCTCTATAGGTTAACTGATAGGGATGTGCAAGAATGAAGATGTCACAATCTGTTGTTCATAGGTTTTCTCATTTCCACTAACTGTAGCATAAACCTTCCTCTATAAACTTATCAGATCACTTAATGGTTATTGGTGTACCATAACCTAAAAGAATTGCAGTGAGCAGCGTACGCTGTCACTTGAATAGCAATGAGATCTTTTCTATGCGTTCAAATATAGGTGCTAGAGTTGTGTGGAGAGTGATAGCAAAGGAGGCTTAGGATTTAGAGGTATGCCAGGTTGAAAATAAATTTGAGATTTGACTGGTTTTTGAGACGTGGATTTCCATAATATTACAGACGTCATAGTACAGATTAATAACCCTTTATCAAAATCTCTTTGTTGTTGTGTTGCATTGGTTTGGAAATATTCAAGTTCTGTTAATAGACTAACAGTGGACTTTTCCATTTGCAGAATATATTGAATGACCAGCAGAGGCAGTGTTTCAGAAGAAAATTTCTCTGAGTTGCTGAGACCAAAAAGAAACGAAAAAAAAATTCAGCAGCCTTCGGGGAGATTTACCTATTTAAATGGTGAGTCAAACTCTCGATTTATCATTTTGCTTGTCCTTAAAAGAAGTTCATAGCACTGGGGTCTTCCGCATGAATATTATTTGTCAAGAATAAAGCGATTACGATGGCGCTATGGGCATCATGTTAGCTTTTTAAAGACGTTGATTGTCTACAAGGCTGACAATCCTATTTTAAATACTCGTGCTAGCAATATGTCATCCGAGGAAATTAGTGTCTTTGAGGCTGGAATGAGGTGTCTTGTATTAGAGCAATTGACTTACTCTCTCATGGAGGGAAGCTAATCAATGCTTTCAATGTTGCAGAGCTCTTTCCCATTACACCTCCTACTTGGCTTAGAGTCATAATTACAGATCACTACCTAGTGCGGAATTGCTAATGCCTCATTTTTCTGTGTAATTGTCACCTATGGCGATTGGTCAAGTGTTCCCTGACATCTTAAAGCTAACGCAGGATGTCATCTGACATGTTGGCGAGCAATACGATACATTTATCATGGTATTAAAATAGGTAGTAGGATAGACAGGACTCCCTGCTGAATTCAAAGATGGTGAGATGAATGAAACAAGGGCATTATTTGAGACTTATTTATTTGACGGTGTCGGTGATCATAATATTCTCAGGTTCTCTATAGGTTAACTGATAGGGATGTGCAAGAATGAAGATGTCAGAATCTGTTGTTCATAGTTTTTCTCATTCCCACTAACTGTAGCATAAACCTTCCTCTATAAACTTATCAGATCACTTAATGGTTATTGGTGTACCATAACCTAAAAGAATTGCAGTGAGCAGCGTACGCTGTCACTTGAATAGCAATGAGATCTTTTCTATACGTACAAATATAGGTGCTAGAGTTGTGTGGAGAGTGATAGCAAAGGAGGCTTAGGATTTAGAGGTATGCCAGGTTGAAAATAAATTTGAGATTTGACTGGTTTTTGAGACGTGGATTTTCATAATATTACAGACGTCATAGTACAGATTAATAACCCTTTATCAAAATCTCTTTGTTGTTGTGTTGCATTGGTTTGGAAATATTCAAGTTCTGTTAATAGACTAACAGTGGACTTTTCCATTTGCAGAATATATTGAATGACCAGCAGAGGCAGTGTTTCAGAAGAAAATTTCTCTGAGTTGCTGAGACCAAAAATAAACGGAAAAAAAATTCAGCAGCCTTCGGCGTGATTTACCTATTTAAATGGTGAGTCAAACTCTCGATTTATCATTTTGCTTGTCCTTAAAAGAAGTTCATAGCACTGGGGTCTTCCGCATGAATATTATTTGTCAAGAATAAAGCGATTACGATGGCGCTATGGGCATCATGTTAGCTTTTTAAAGACGTTGATTGTCTACAAGGCTGACAATCCTATTTTAAATACTCGTGCTAGCAATATGTCATCCGAGGAAATTAGTGTCTTTGAGGCTGGAATGAGGTGTCTTGTATTAGAGCAATTGACTTACTCTCTCATGGAGGGAAGCTAAACAATGCTTTCAATGTTGCAGAGCTCTTTCCCGTTACACCTCCTACTTGGCTTAGAGTCATAATTACAGATCACTACCTAGTGCGGAATTGCTAATGCCTCATTTTTCTGTGTAATTGTCACCTATGGCGATTAGTCAAGTGTTCCCTGACATCTTAAAGCTAACGCAGGATGTCATCTGACATGTTGGCGAGCAATACGATACATTTATCATGGTATTGAAATAGGGAGGATAGACAGGACTCCCTGCTGAAGGCAAAGATGGTGAGATGAATGAAACAAGGGCATTATTTGAGACTTATTTATTTGACGTGTCGGTGATCATAATATTCTCAGGTTCTCTATAGGTTAACTGATAGGGATGTGCAAGAATGAAGATGTCAGAATCTGTTGTTCATAGTTTTTCTCATTCCCACTAACTGTAGCATAAACCTTCCTCTATAAACTTATCAGATCATTTAATGGTTATTGGTGTACCATAACCTAAAAGAATTGCAGTGAGCAGCGTACGCTGTCACTTGAATAGCAATGAGATCTTTTCTATACGTTCAAATATAGGTGCTAGAGTTGTGTGGAGAGTGATAGCAAAGGAGGCTTAGGATTTAGAGGTATGCCAGGTTGAAAATAAATTTGAGATTTGACTGGTTTTTGAGGCGTGGATTTTCATAATATTACAGACGTCATAGTACAGATTAATAACCCTTTATCAAAATCTCTTTGTTGTTGTGTTGCATTGGTTTGGAAATATTTAAGTTCTGTTAATAGACTAACAGTGGACTTTTCCATTTGCAGAATATATTGAATGACCAGCAGAGGCAGTGTTTCAGAAGAAAATTTCTCTGAGTTGCTGAGACCAAAAAGAAACGAAAAAAAAATTCAGCAGCCTTCGGCGAGATTTACCTATTTAAATGGTGAGTCAAACTCTCAATTTATCATTTTGCTTGTCCTTAAAAGAAGTTCATAGCACTGGGGTCTTCCGCATGAATATTATTTGTCAAGAATAAAGCGATTACGATGGCGCTATGGGCATCATGTTAGCTTTTTAAAGACGTTGATTGTCTACAAGGCTGACAATCCTATTTTAAATACTCGTGCTAGCAATATGTCATCCGAGGAAATTAGTGTCTTTGAGGCTGGAATGAGGTGTCTTGTATTAGAGCAATTGACTTACTCTCTCATGGAGGGAAGCTAATCAATGCTTTCAATGTTGCAGAGCTCTTTCCCATTACACCTCCTACTTGGCTTAGAGTCATAATTACAGATCACTACCTAGTGCGGAATTGCTAATGCCTCATTTTTCTGTGTAATTGTCACCTATGGCGATTGGTCAAGTGTTCCCTGACATCTTAAAGCTAACGCAGGATGTCATCTGACATGTTGGCGAGCAATACGATACATTTATCATGGTATTAAAATAGGTAGTAGGATAGACAGGACTCCCTGCTGAATTCAAAGATGGTGAGATGAATGAAACAAGGGCATTATTTGAGACTTATTTATTTGACGGTGTCGGTGATCATAATATTCTCAGGTTCTCTATAGGTTAACTGATAGCGATGTGCAAGAATGAAGATGTCAGAATCTGTTGTTCATAGTTTTTCTCATTCCCACTAACTGTAGCATAAACCTTCCTCTATAAACTTATCAGATCACTTAATGGTTATTGGTGTACCATAACCTAAAAGAATTGCAGTGAGCAGCGTACGCTGTCACTTGAATAGCAATGAGATCTTTTCTATACGTACAAATATAGGTGCTAGAGTTGTGTGGAGAGTGATAGCAAAGGAGGCTTAGGATTTAGAGGTATGCCAGGTTGAAAATAAATTTGAGATTTGACTGGTTTTTGAGACGTGGATTTTCATAATATTACAGACGTCATAGTACAGATTAATAACCCTTTATCAAAATCTCTTTGTTGTTGTGTTGCATTGGTTTGGAAATATTCAAGTTCTGTTAATAGACTAACAGTGGACTTTTCCATTTGCAGAATATATTGAATGACCAGCAGAGGCAGTGTTTCAGAAGAAAATTTCTCTGAGTTGCTGAGACCAAAAAGAAACGGAAAAAAAATTCAGCAGCCTTCGGCGTGATTTACCTATTTAAATGGTGAGTCAAACTCTCGATTTATCATTTTGCTTGTCCTTAAAAGAAGTTCATAGCACTGGGGTCTTCCGCATGAATATTATTTGTCAAGAATAAAGCGATTACGATGGCGCTATGGGCATCATGTTAGCTTTTTAAAGACGTTGATTGTCTACAAGGCTGACAATCCTATTTTAAATACTTGTGCTAGCAATATGTCATCCGAGGAAATTAGTGTCTTTGAGGCTGGAATGAGGTGTCTTGTATTAGAGCAATTGACTTACTCTCTCATGGAGGGAAGCTAAACAATGCTTTCAATGTTGCAGAGCTCTTTCCCGTTACACCTCCTACTTGGCTTAGAGTCATAATTACAGATCACTACCTAGTGCGGAATTGCTAATGCCTCATTTTTCTGTGTAATTGTCACCTATGGCGATTAGTCAAGTGTTCCCTGACATCTTAAAGCTAACGCAGGATGTCATCTGACATGTTGGCGAGCAATACGATACATTTATCATGGTATTGAAATAGGGAGGATAGACAGGACTCCCTGCTGAAGGCAAAGATGGTGAGATGAATGAAACAAGGGCATTATTTGAGACTTATTTATTTGACGTGTCGGTGATCATAATATTCTCAGGTTCTCTATAGGTTAACTGATAGGGATGTGCAAGAATGAAGATGTCAGAATCTGTTGTTCATAGTTTTTCTCATTCCCACTAACTGTAGCATAAACCTTCCTTTATAAACTTATCAGATCACTTAATGGTTATTGGTGTACCATAACCTAAAAGAATTGCAGTGAGCAGCGTACGCCGTCACTTGAATAGCAATGAGATCTTTTCTATACGTTCAAATATAGGTGCTAGAGTTGTGTGGAGAGTGATAGCAAAGGAGGCTTAGGATTTAGAGGTATGCCAGGTTGAAAATAAATTTGAGATTTGACTGGTTTTTGAGACGTGGATTTTCATAATATTACATACGTCATAGTACAGATTAATAACCCTTTATCAAAATCTCTTTGTTGTTGTGTTGCATTGGTTTGGAAATATTCAAGTTCTGTTAATAGACTAACAGTGGACTTTTCCATTTGCAGAATATATTGAATGACCAGCAGAGGCAGTGTTTCAGAAGAAAATTTCTCTGAGTTGCTGAGACCAAAAAGAAACGAAAAAAAATGTTCAGCAGCCTTCGGCGTGATTTACCTATTTAAATGGTGAGTCAAACTCTCAATTTATCATTTTGCTAGTCTTTAAAAGAAGTTCATAGCATTTGACAGCTCTCAGCTCCTTTTACTGGGGTCTTACGCATGAATATTATTTGTCAAGTATAAAGCGATAAGGATGGTGCTATGGGCATCATGATAGCTTTTTAAAGACGTTGATTGTCTACAAGGCTGACAATCCTATTTTACATACTCGTGCTAGCAATATGTCATCCGAGGAAATTAGTGTCTTTGAGGCTGGAATGAGGTGTCTTGTATTAGAGCAATTGACTTACTCTCTCATGGAGGGAAGCTAATTTAACCTTCCTCCCTTCACACTGAATGTGGGACTCTTATACTGAAGAAGGATTGCTCTTTAGGATACTCTGTGTTCTTCTACCTCCTGCCCTCTTTCAAAAGGGGAGCCCAATGCTTTCAATGTTGCAGAGCCCTTTCCCATTACACCTCCTACTTGGCTTGGAGTCATAATTACAGATCACTACCTAGTACGGAATTACCAATGCCTCATTCTTCTGTGTAATTGTCACCTATGGCGATTGGTCAAGTGTTCCCTGACATCTTAAAGCTAACGCAGGATGTCATCTGACATGTTGGCGAGCAATACGATACATTTATCATGGTATTGAAATAGGTAGGATAGACAGGACTCCCTGCTGAAGGCAAAGATAGTGAGATGAATGAAACAAGGGCATTATTTGAGACTAATTTGTTTGACGGTGTCGGTGATCATAATATTCTCAGGTTCTCTATAGGTTAACTGATAGGGATGTGCAAGAATGAAGATGTCAGAATCTGTTGTTCATAGTTTTTCTCATTCCCACTAACTGTAGCATAAACCTTCCTCTATAAACTTATCAGATCATTTAATGGTTATTGGTGTACCATAACCTAAAAGAATTGCAGTGAGCAGCGTACGCTGTCACTTGAATAGCAATGAGATCTTTTCTATACGTTCAAATATAGGTGCTAGAGTTGTGTGGAGAGTGATAGCAAAGGAGGCTTAGGATTTAGAGGTATGCCAGGTTGAAAATAAATTTGAGATTTGACTGGTTTTTGAGGCGTGGATTTTCATAATATTACAGACGTCATAGTACAGATTAATAACCCTTTATCAAAATCTCTTTGTTGTTGTGTTGCATTGGTTTGGAAATATTGAAATTCTGTTAATAGACTAACAGTGGACTTTTCCATTTGCAGAATATATTGAATGACCAGCAGAGGCAGTGTTTCAGAAGAAAATTTCTCTGAGTTGCTGAGACCAAAAAGAAACGAAAAAAAAATTCAGCAGCCTTCGGCGAGATTTACCTATTTAAATGGTGAGTCAAACTCTCAATTTATCATTTTGCTTGTCCTTAAAAGAAGTTCATAGCACTGGGGTCTTCCGCATGAATATTATTTGTCAAGAATAAAGCGATTACGATGGCGCTATGGGCATCATGTTAGCTTTTTAAAGACGTTGATTGTCTACAAGGCTGACAATCCTATTTTAAATACTCGTGCTAGCAATATGTCATCCGAGGAAATTAGTGTCTTTGAGGCTGGAATGAGGTGTCTTGTATTAGAGCAATTGACTTACTCTCTCATGGAGGGAAGCTAATCAATGCTTTCAATGTTGCAGAGCTCTTTCCCATTACACCTCCTACTTGGCTTAGAGTCATAATTACAGATCACTACCTAGTGCGGAATTGCTAATGCCTCATTTTTCTGTGTAATTGTCACCTATGGCGATTGGTCAAGTGTTCCCTGACATCTTAAAGCTAACGCAGGATGTCATCTGACATGTTGGCGAGCAATACGATACATTTATCATGGTATTAAAATAGGTAGTAGGATAGACAGGACTCCCTGCTGAATTCAAAGATGGTGAGATGAATGAAACAAGGGCATTATTTGAGACTTATTTATTTGACGTGTCGGTGATCATAATATTCTCAGGTTCTCTATAGGTTAACTGATAGGGATGTGCAAGAATGAAGATGTCAGAATCTGTTGTTCATAGTTTTTCTCATTCCCACTAACTGTAGCATAAACCTTCCTTTATAAACTTATCAGATCACTTAATGGTTATTGGTGTACCATAACCTAAAAGAATTGCAGTGAGCAGCGTACGCCGTCACTTGAATAGCAATGAGATCTTTTCTATACGTTCAAATATAGGTGCTAGAGTTGTGTGGAGAGTGATAGCAAAGGAGGCTTAGGATTTAGAGGTATGCCAGGTTGAAAATAAATTTGAGATTTGACTGGTTTTTGAGACGTGGATTTTCATAATATTACATACCTCATAGTACAGATTAATAACCCGTTATCAAAATCTCTTTGTTGTTGTGTTGCATTGGTTTGGAAATATTCAAGTTCTGTTAATAGACTAACAGTGGACTTTTCCATTTGCAGAATATATTGAATGACCAGCAGAGGCAGTGTTTCAGAAGAAAATTTCTCTGAGTTGCTGAGACCAAAAAGTAACGAGAAAAAAATGTTCCGCAGCCTTCGGCGTGATTTACCTATTTAAATGGTGAGTCAAACTCTCAATTTATCATTTTGCTAGTCCTTAAAAGAAGTTCATAGCATTTGACAGCTCTCAGCTCCTTTTACTGGGGTCTTACGCATGAATATTATTTGTCAAGTATAAAGCGATAAGGATGGTGCTATGGGCATCATGATAGCTTTTTAAAGACGTTGATTGTTTACAAGGCTGACAATCCTATTTTACATACTCGTGCTAGCAATATGTCATCCGAGGAAATTAGTGTCTTTGAGGCTGGAATGAGGTGTCTTGTATTAGAGCAATTGACTTACTCTCTCATGGAGGGAAGCTAATTTAACCTTCCTCCCTTCACACTGAATGTGGGACTCTTATACTGAAGAAGGATTGCTCTTTAGGATACTCTGTGTTCTTCTACCTCCTGCCCTCTTTCAAAAGGGGAGCCCAATGCTTTCAATGTTGCAGAGCCCTTTCCCATTACACCTCCTACTTGGCTTGGAGTCATAATTACAGATCACTACCTAGTACGGAATTACTAATGCCTCATTGTTCTGTGTAATTGTCACCTATGGCGATTGGTCAAGTGTTCCCTGACATCTTAAAGCTAACGCAGGATGTCATCTGACATGTTGGCGAGCAATACGATACATTTATCATGGTATTGAAATAGGTAGGATAGACAGGACTCCCTGCTGAAGGCAAAGATGGTGAGATGATTGAAACAAGGCATTATTTGAGACTAATTTGTTTGACGGTGTCGGTGATCATAATATTCTCAGGTTCTCTATAGGTTAACTGATAGGGATGTGCAAGAATGAAGATGTCAGAATCTGTTGTTCATAGTTTTTCTCATTCCCACTAACTGTAGCATAAACCTTCCTCTATAAACTTATCAGATCATTTAATGGTTATTGGTGTACCATAACCTAAAAGAATTGCAGTGAGCAGCGTACGCTGTCACTTGAATAGCAATGAGATCTTTTCTATGCGTTCAAATATAGGTGCTAGAGTTGTGTGGAGAGTGATAGCAAAGGAGGCTTAGGATTTAGAGGTATGCCAGGTTGAAAATAAATTTGAGATTTGACTGGTTTTTGAGACGTGGATTTCCATAATATTACAGACGTCATAGTACAGATTAATAACCCTTTATCAAAATCTCTTTGTTGTTGTGTTGCATTGGTTTGGAAATATTCAAGTTCTGTTAATAGACTAACAGTGGACTTTTCCATTTGCAGAATATATTGAATGACCAGCAGAGGCAGTGTTTCAGAAGAAAATTTCTCTGAGTTGCTGAGACCAAAAAGAAACGAAAAAAAAATTCAGCAGCCTTCGGGGAGATTTACCTATTTAAATGGTGAGTCAAACTCTCGATTTATCATTTTGCTTGTCCTTAAAAGAAGTTCATAGCACTGGGGTCTTCCGCATGAATATTATTTGTCAAGAATAAAGCGATTACGATGGCGCTATGGGCATCATGTTAGCTTTTTAAAGACGTTGATTGTCTACAAGGCTGACAATCCTATTTTAAATACTCGTGCTAGCAATATGTCATCCGAGGAAATTAGTGTCTTTGAGGCTGGAATGAGGTGTCTTGTATTAGAGCAATTGACTTACTCTCTCATGGAGGGAAGCTAATCAATGCTTTCAATGTTGCAGAGCTCTTTCCCATTACACCTCCTACTTGGCTTAGAGTCATAATTACAGATCACTACCTAGTGCGGAATTGCTAATGCCTCATTTTTCTGTGTAATTGTCACCTATGGCGATTGGTCAAGTGTTCCCTGACATCTTAAAGCTAACGCAGGATGTCATCTGACATGTTGGCGAGCAATACGATACATTTATCATGGTATTAAAATAGGTAGTAGGATAGACAGGACTCCCTGCTGAATTCAAAGATGGTGAGATGAATGAAACAAGGGCATTATTTGAGACTTATTTATTTGACGGTGTCGGTGATCATAATATTCTCAGGTTCTCTATAGGTTAACTGATAGGGATGTGCAAGAATGAAGATGTCAGAATCTGTTGTTCATAGTTTTTCTCATTCCCACTAACTGTAGCATAAACCTTCCTCTATAAACTTATCAGATCACTTAATGGTTATTGGTGTACCATAACCTAAAAGAATTGCAGTGAGCAGCGTACGCTGTCACTTGAATAGCAATGAGATCTTTTCTATACGTACAAATATAGGTGCTAGAGTTGTGTGGAGAGTGATAGCAAAGGAGGCTTAGGATTTAGAGGTATGCCAGGTTGAAAATAAATTTGAGATTTGACTGGTTTTTGAGACGTGGATTTTCATAATATTACAGACGTCATAGTACAGATTAATAACCCTTTATCAAAATCTCTTTGTTGTTGTGTTGCATTGGTTTGGAAATATTCAAGTTCTGTTAATAGACTAACAGTGGACTTTTCCATTTGCAGAATATATTGAATGACCAGCAGAGGCAGTGTTTCAGAAGAAAATTTCTCTGAGTTGCTGAGACCAAAAAGAAACGGAAAAAAAATTCAGCAGCCTTCGGCGTGATTTACCTATTTAAATGGTGAGTCAAACTCTCGATTTATCATTTTGCTTGTCCTTAAAAGAAGTTCATAGCACTGGGGTCTTCCGCATGAATATTATTTGTCAAGAATAAAGCGATTACGATGGCGCTATGGGCATCATGTTAGCTTTTTAAAGACGTTGATTGTCTACAAGGCTGACAATCCTATTTTAAATACTTGTGCTAGCAATATGTCATCCGAGGAAATTAGTGTCTTTGAGGCTGGAATGAGGTGTCTTGTATTAGAGCAATTGACTTACTCTCTCATGGAGGGAAGCTAAACAATGCTTTCAATGTTGCAGAGCTCTTTCCCGTTACACCTCCTACTTGGCTTAGAGTCATAATTACAGATCACTACCTAGTGCGGAATTGCTAATGCCTCATTTTTCTGTGTAATTGTCACCTATGGCGATTAGTCAAGTGTTCCCTGACATCTTAAAGCTAACGCAGGATGTCATCTGACATGTTGGCGAGCAATACGATACATTTATCATGGTATTGAAATAGGGAGGATAGACAGGACTCCCTGCTGAAGGCAAAGATGGTGAGATGAATGAAACAAGGGCATTATTTGAGACTTATTTATTTGACGTGTCGGTGATCATAATATTCTCAGGTTCTCTATAGGTTAACTGATAGGGATGTGCAAGAATGAAGATGTCAGAATCTGTTGTTCATAGTTTTTCTCATTCCCACTAACTGTAGCATAAACCTTCCTTTATAAACTTATCAGATCACTTAATGGTTATTGGTGTACCATAACCTAAAAGAATTGCAGTGAGCAGCGTACGCCGTCACTTGAATAGCAATGAGATCTTTTCTATACGTTCAAATATAGGTGCTAGAGTTGTGTGGAGAGTGATAGCAAAGGAGGCTTAGGATTTAGAGGTATGCCAGGTTGAAAATAAATTTGAGATTTGACTGGTTTTTGAGACGTGGATTTTCATAATATTACATACGTCATAGTACAGATTAATAACCCTTTATCAAAATCTCTTTGTTGTTGTGTTGCATTGGTTTGGAAATATTCAAGTTCTGTTAATAGACTAACAGTGGACTTTTCCATTTGCAGAATATATTGAATGACCAGCAGAGGCAGTGTTTCAGAAGAAAATTTCTCTGAGTTGCTGAGACCAAAAAGAAACGAAAAAAAATGTTCAGCAGCCTTCGGCGTGATTTACCTATTTAAATGGTGAGTCAAACTCTCAATTTATCATTTTGCTAGTCTTTAAAAGAAGTTCATAGCATTTGACAGCTCTCAGCTCCTTTTACTGGGGTCTTACGCATGAATATTATTTGTCAAGTATAAAGCGATAAGGATGGTGCTATGGGCATCATGATAGCTTTTTAAAGACGTTGATTGTCTACAAGGCTGACAATCCTATTTTACATACTCGTGCTAGCAATATGTCATCCGAGGAAATTAGTGTCTTTGAGGCTGGAATGAGGTGTCTTGTATTAGAGCAATTGACTTACTCTCTCATGGAGGGAAGCTAATTTAACCTTCCTCCCTTCACACTGAATGTGGGACTCTTATACTGAAGAAGGATTGCTCTTTAGGATACTCTGTGTTCTTCTACCTCCTGCCCTCTTTCAAAAGGGGAGCCCAATGCTTTCAATGTTGCAGAGCCCTTTCCCATTACACCTCCTACTTGGCTTGGAGTCATAATTACAGATCACTACCTAGTACGGAATTACCAATGCCTCATTCTTCTGTGTAATTGTCACCTATGGCGATTGGTCAAGTGTTCCCTGACATCTTAAAGCTAACGCAGGATGTCATCTGACATGTTGGCGAGCAATACGATACATTTATCATGGTATTGAAATAGGTAGGATAGACAGGACTCCCTGCTGAAGGCAAAGATAGTGAGATGAATGAAACAAGGGCATTATTTGAGACTAATTTGTTTGACGGTGTCGGTGATCATAATATTCTCAGGTTCTCTATAGGTTAACTGATAGGGATGTGCAAGAATGAAGATGTCAGAATCTGTTGTTCATAGTTTTTCTCATTCCCACTAACTGTAGCATAAACCTTCCTCTATAAACTTATCAGATCATTTAATGGTTATTGGTGTACCATAACCTAAAAGAATTGCAGTGAGCAGCGTACGCTGTCACTTGAATAGCAATGAGATCTTTTCTATACGTTCAAATATAGGTGCTAGAGTTGTGTGGAGAGTGATAGCAAAGGAGGCTTAGGATTTAGAGGTATGCCAGGTTGAAAATAAATTTGAGATTTGACTGGTTTTTGAGGCGTGGATTTTCATAATATTACAGACGTCATAGTACAGATTAATAACCCTTTATCAAAATCTCTTTGTTGTTGTGTTGCATTGGTTTGGAAATATTGAAATTCTGTTAATAGACTAACAGTGGACTTTTCCATTTGCAGAATATATTGAATGACCAGCAGAGGCAGTGTTTCAGAAGAAAATTTCTCTGAGTTGCTGAGACCAAAAAGAAACGAAAAAAAAATTCAGCAGCCTTCGGCGAGATTTACCTATTTAAATGGTGAGTCAAACTCTCAATTTATCATTTTGCTTGTCCTTAAAAGAAGTTCATAGCACTGGGGTCTTCCGCATGAATATTATTTGTCAAGAATAAAGCGATTACGATGGCGCTATGGGCATCATGTTAGCTTTTTAAAGACGTTGATTGTCTACAAGGCTGACAATCCTATTTTAAATACTCGTGCTAGCAATATGTCATCCGAGGAAATTAGTGTCTTTGAGGCTGGAATGAGGTGTCTTGTATTAGAGCAATTGACTTACTCTCTCATGGAGGGAAGCTAATCAATGCTTTCAATGTTGCAGAGCTCTTTCCCATTACACCTCCTACTTGGCTTAGAGTCATAATTACAGATCACTACCTAGTGCGGAATTGCTAATGCCTCATTTTTCTGTGTAATTGTCACCTATGGCGATTGGTCAAGTGTTCCCTGACATCTTAAAGCTAACGCAGGATGTCATCTGACATGTTGGCGAGCAATACGATACATTTATCATGGTATTAAAATAGGTAGTAGGATAGACAGGACTCCCTGCTGAATTCAAAGATGGTGAGATGAATGAAACAAGGGCATTATTTGAGACTTATTTATTTGACGTGTCGGTGATCATAATATTCTCAGGTTCTCTATAGGTTAACTGATAGGGATGTGCAAGAATGAAGATGTCAGAATCTGTTGTTCATAGTTTTTCTCATTCCCACTAACTGTAGCATAAACCTTCCTTTATAAACTTATCAGATCACTTAATGGTTATTGGTGTACCATAACCTAAAAGAATTGCAGTGAGCAGCGTACGCCGTCACTTGAATAGCAATGAGATCTTTTCTATACGTTCAAATATAGGTGCTAGAGTTGTGTGGAGAGTGATAGCAAAGGAGGCTTAGGATTTAGAGGTATGCCAGGTTGAAAATAAATTTGAGATTTGACTGGTTTTTGAGACGTGGATTTTCATAATATTACATACCTCATAGTACAGATTAATAACCCTTTATCAAAATCTCTTTGTTGTTGTGTTGCATTGGTTTGGAAATATTCAAGTTCTGTTAATAGACTAACAGTGGACTTTTCCATTTGCAGAATATATTGAATGACCAGCAGAGGCAGTGTTTCAGAAGAAAATTTCTCTGAGTTGCTGAGACCAAAAAGTAACGAGAAAAAAATGTTCCGCAGCCTTCGGCGTGATTTACCTATTTAAATGGTGAGTCAAACTCTCAATTTATCATTTTGCTAGTCCTTAAAAGAAGTTCATAGCATTTGACAGCTCTCAGCTCCTTTTACTGGGGTCTTACGCATGAATATTATTTGTCAAGTATAAAGCGATAAGGATGGTGCTATGGGCATCATGATAGCTTTTTAAAGACGTTGATTGTTTACAAGGCTGACAATCCTATTTTACATACTCGTGCTAGCAATATGTCATCCGAGGAAATTAGTGTCTTTGAGGCTGGAATGAGGTGTCTTGTATTAGAGCAATTGACTTACTCTCTCATGGAGGGAAGCTAATTTAACCTTCCTCCCTTCACACTGAATGTGGGACTCTTATACTGAAGAAGGATTGCTCTTTAGGATACTCTGTGTTCTTCTACCTCCTGCCCTCTTTCAAAAGGGGAGCCCAATGCTTTCAATGTTGCAGAGCCCTTTCCCATTACACCTCCTACTTGGCTTGGAGTCATAATTACAGATCACTACCTAGTACGGAATTACTAATGCCTCATTGTTCTGTGTAATTGTCACCTATGGCGATTGGTCAAGTGTTCCCTGACATCTTAAAGCTAACGCAGGATGTCATCTGACATGTTGGCGAGCAATACGATACATTTATCATGGTATTGAAATAGGTAGGATAGACAGGACTCCCTGCTGAAGGCAAAGATGGTGAGATGATTGAAACAAGGCATTATTTGAGACTAATTTGTTTGACGGTGTCGGTGATCATAATATTCTCAGGTTCTCTATAGGTTAACTGATAGGGATGTGCAAGAATGAAGATGTCAGAATCTGTTGTTCATAGTTTTTCTCATTCCCACTAACTGTAGCATAAACCTTCCTCTATAAACTTATCAGATCATTTAATGGTTATTGGTGTACCATAACCTAAAAGAATTGCAGTGAGCAGCGTACGCTGTCACTTGAATAGCAATGAGATATTTTCTATACGTTCAAATATAGGTGCTAGAGTTGTGTGGAGAGTGATAGCAAAGGAGGCTTAGGATTTAGTGGTATGCCAGGTTGAAAATAAATTTGAGATTTGACTGGTTTTTGAGACGTGGATTTTCATAATATTACAGACGTCATAGTACAGATTAATAACCCTTTATCAAAATCTCTTTGTTGTTGTGTTGCATTGGTTTGGAAATATTCAAGTTCTGTTAATAGACTAACAGTGGACTTTTCCATTTGCAGAATATATTGAATGACCAGCAGAGGCAGTGTTTCAGAAGAAAATTTCTCTGAGTTGCTGAGACCAAAAAGAAACGAAAAAAAAATTCAGCAGCCTTCGGCGAGATTTACCTATTTAAATGGTGAGTCAAACTCTCGATTTATCATTTTGCTTGTCCTTAAAAGAAGTTCATAGCACTGGGGTCTTCCGCATGAATATTATTTGTCAAGAATAAAGCGATTACGATGGCGCTATGGGCATCATGTTAGCTTTTTAAAGACGTTGATTGTCTACAAGGCTGACAATCCTATTTTAAATACTCGTGCTAGCAATATGTCATCCGAGGAAATTAGTGTCTTTGAGGCTGAAATGAGATGTCTTGTATTAGAGCAATTGACTTACTCTCTCATGGAGGGAAGCTAATCAATGCTTTCAATGTTGCAGAGCTCTTTCCCATTACACCTCCTACTTGGCTTAGAGTCATAATTACAGATCACTACCTAGTGCGGAATTGCTAATGCCTCATTTTTCTGTGTAATTGTCACCTATGGCGATTGGTCAAGTGTTCCCTGACATCTTAAAGCTAACGCAGGATGTCATCTGACATGTTGGCGAGCAATACGATACATTTATCATGGTATTAACATAGGTAGTAGGATAGACAGGACTCCCTGCTGAATTCAAAGATGGTGAGATGAATGAAACAAGGGCATTATTTGAGACTTATTTATTTGACGGTGTCGGTGATCATAATATTCTCAGGTTCTCTATAGGTTAACTGATAGGGATGTGCAAGAATGAAGATGTCAGAATCTGTTGTTCATAGTTTTTCTCATTCCCACTAACTGTAGCATAAACCTTCCTCTATAAACTTATCAGATCACTTAATGGTTATTGGTGTACCATAACCTAAAAGAATTGCAGTAAGCAGCGTACGCTGTCACTTGAATAGCAATGAGATCTTTTCTATGCGTTCAAATATAGGTGCTAGAGTTGTGTGGAGAGTGATAGCAAAGGAGGCTTAGGATTTAGAGGTATGCCAGGTTGAAAATAAATTTGAGATTTGACTGGTTTTTGAGACGTGGATTTCCATAATATTACAGACGTCATAGTACAGATTAATAACCCTTTATCAAAATCTCTTTGTTGTTGTGTTGCATTGGTTTGGAAATATTCAAGTTCTGTTAATAGACTAACAGTGGACTTTTCCATTTGCAGAATATATTGAATGACCAGCAGAGGCAGTGTTTCAGAAGAAAATTTCTCTGAGTTGCTGAGACCAAAAAGAAACGAAAAAAAAATTCAGCAGCCTTCGGCGTGATTTACCTATTTAAATGGTGAGTCAAACTCTCGATTTATCATTTTGCTTGTCCTTAAAAGAAGTTCATAGCACTGGGGTCTTCCGCATGAATATTATTTGTCAAGAATAAAGCGATTACGATGGCGCTATGGGCATCATGTTAGCTTTTTAAAGACGTTGATTGTCTACAAGGCTGACAATCCTATTTTAAATACTCGTGCTAGCAATATGTCATCCGAGGAAATTAGTGTCTTTGAGGCTGGAATAAGGTGTCTTGTATTAGAGCAATTGACTTACTCTCTCATGGAGGGAAGCTAATCAATGCTTTTAATGTTGCAGAGCTCTTTCCCATTACACCTCCTACTTGGCTTAGAGTCATAATTACAGATCACTACCTAGTGCGGAATTGCTAATGCCTCATTGTTCTGTGTAATTGTCACCTATGGCGATTGGTCAAGTGTTCCCTGACATCTTAAAGCTAACGCAGGATGTCATCTGACATGTTGGAGAAGCAATACGATACATTTATCATGGTATTAAAATAGGTAGTAGGATAGACAGGACTCCCTGCTGAATTCAAAGATGGTGAGATGAATGAAACAAGGGCATTATTTGAGACTTATTTATTTGACGGTGTCGGTGATCATAATATTCTCAGGTTCTCTATAGGTTAACTGATAGGGATGTGCAAGAATGAAGATGTCAGAATCTGTTGTTCATAGTTTTTCTCATTCCCACTAACTGTAGCATAAACCTTCCTCTATAAACTTATCAGATCACTTAATGGTTATTGGTGTACCATAACCTAAAAGAATTGCAGTGAGCAGCGTACGCTGTCACTTGAATAGCAATGAGATCTTTTCTATGCGTTCAAATATAGGTGCTAGAGTTGTGTGGAGAGTGATAGCAAAGGAGGCTTAGGATTTAGAGGTATGCCAGGTTGAAAATAAATTTGAGATTTGACTGGTTTTTGAGACGTGGATTTTCATAATATTACATACGTCATAGTACAGATTAATAACCCGTTATCAAAATCTCTTTGTTGTTGTGTTGCATTGGTTTGGAAATATTCAAGTTCTGTTAATAGACTAACAGTGGACTTTTCCATTTGCAGAATATATTGAATGACCAGCAGAGGCAGTGTTTCAGAAGAAAATTTCTCTGAGTTGCTGAGACCAAAAAGTAACGAGAAAAAAATGTTCCGCAGCCTTCGGCGTGATTTACCTATTTAAATGGTGAGTCAAACTCTCAATTTATCATTTTGCTAGTCCTTAAAAGAAGTTCATAGCATTTGACAGCTCTCAGCTCCTTTTACTGGGGTCTTACGCATGAATATTATTTGTCAAGTATAAAGCGATAAGGATGGTGCTATGGGCATCATGATAGCTTTTTAAAGACGTTGATTGTTTACAAGGCTGACAATCCTATTTTACATACTCGTGCTAGCAATATGTCATCCGAGGAAATTAGTGTCTTTGAGGCTGGAATGAGGTGTCTTGTATTAGAGCAATTGACTTACTCTCTCATGGAGGGAAGCTAATTTAACCTTCCTCCCTTCACACTGAATGTGGGACTCTTATACTGAAGAAGGATTGCTCTTTAGGATACTCTGTGTTCTTCTACCTCCTGCCCTCTTTCAAAAGGGGAGCCCAATGCTTTCAATGTTGCAGAGCCCTTTCCCATTACACCTCCTACTTGGCTTGGAGTCATAATTACAGATCACTACCTAGTACGGAATTACTAATGCCTCATTGTTCTGTGTAATTGTCACCTATGGCGATTGGTCAAGTGTTCCCTGACATCTTAAAGCTAACGCAGGATGTCATCTGACATGTTGGCGAGCAATACGATACATTTATCATGGTATTGAAATAGGTAGGATAGACAGGACTCCCTGCTGAAGGCAAAGATGGTGAGATGATTGAAACAAGGCATTATTTGAGACTAATTTGTTTGACGGTGTCGGTGATCATAATATTCTCAGGTTCTCTATAGGTTAACTGATAGGGATGTGCAAGAATGAAGATGTCAGAATCTGTTGTTCATAGTTTTTCTCATTCCCACTAACTGTAGCATAAACCTTCCTCTATAAACTTATCAGATCATTTAATGGTTATTGGTGTACCATAACCTAAAAGAATTGCAGTGAGCAGCGTACGCTGTCACTTGAATAGCAATGAGATATTTTCTATACGTTCAAATATAGGTGCTAGAGTTGTGTGGAGAGTGATAGCAAAGGAGGCTTAGGATTTAGTGGTATGCCAGGTTGAAAATAAATTTGAGATTTGACTGGTTTTTGAGACGTGGATTTTCATAATATTACAGACGTCATAGTACAGATTAATAACCCTTTATCAAAATCTCTTTGTTGTTGTGTTGCATTGGTTTGGAAATATTCAAGTTCTGTTAATAGACTAACAGTGGACTTTTCCATTTGCAGAATATATTGAATGACCAGCAGAGGCAGTGTTTCAGAAGAAAATTTCTCTGAGTTGCTGAGACCAAAAAGAAACGAAAAAAAAATTCAGCAGCCTTCGGCGAGATTTACCTATTTAAATGGTGAGTCAAACTCTCGATTTATCATCTTGCTTGTCCTTAAAAGAAGTTCATAGCACTGGGGTCTTCCGCATGAATATTATTTGTCAAGAATAAAGCGATTACGATGGCGCTATGGGCATCATGTTAGCTTTTTAAAGACGTTGATTGTCTACAAGGCTGACAATCCTATTTTAAATACTCGTGCTAGCAATATGTCATCCGAGGAAATTAGTGTCTTTGAGGCTGGAATGAGGTGTCTTGTATTAGAGCAATTGACTTACTCTCTCATGGAGGGAAGCTAAACAATGCTTTCAATGTTGCAGAGCTCTTTCCCATTACACCTCCTACTTGGCTTAGAGTCATAATTACAGATCACTACCTAGTGCGGAATTGCTAATGCCTCATTTTTCTGTGTAATTGTCACCTATGGCGATTGGTCAAGTGTTCCCTGACATCTTAAAGCTAACGCAGGATGTCATCTGACATGTTGGCGAGCAATACGATACATTTATCATGGTATTGAAATAGGTAGGATAGACAGGACTCCCTGCTGAAGGCAAAGATGGTGAGATGAATGAAACAAGGGCATTATTTGAGACTTATTTATTTGACGTGTCGGTGATCATAATATTCTCAGGTTCTCTATAGGTTAACTGATAGGGATGTGCAAGAATGAAGATGTCAGAATCTGTTGTTCATAGTTTTTCTCATTCCCACTAACTGTAGCATAAACCTTCCTCTATAAACTTATCAGATCACTTAATGGTTATTGGTGTACCATAACCTAAAAGAATTGCAGTGAGCAGCGTACGCTGTCACTTGAATAGCAATGAGATCTTTTCTATGCGTTCAAATATAGGTGCTAGAGTTGTGTGGAGAGTGATAGCAAAGGAGGCTTAGGATTTAGAGGTATGCGAGGTTGAAAATAAATTTGAGATTTGACTGGTTTTTGAGACGTGGATTTTCATAATATTACAGACGTCATAGTACAGATTAATAACCCTTTATCAAAATCTCTTTGTTGTTGTGTTGCATTGGTTTGGAAATATTCAAGTTCTGTTAATAGACTAACAGTGGACTTTTCCATTTGCAGAATATATTGAATGACCAGCAGAGGCAGTGTTTCAGAAGAAAATTTCTCTGAGTTGCTGAGACCAAAAAGAAACGAAAAAAAAATTCAGCAGCCTTCGGCGTGATTTACCTATTTAAATGGTGAGTCAAACTCTCGATTTATCATTTTGCTTGTCCTTAAAAGAAGTTCATAGCACTTGGGTCTTCCGCATGAATATTATTTGTCAAGAATAAAGCGATTACGATGGCGCTATGGGCATCATGTTAGCTTTTTAAAGACGTTGATTGTCTACAAGGCTGACAATCCTATTTTAAATACTCGTGCTAGCAATATGTCATCCGAGGAAATTAGTGTCTTTGAGGCTGGAATGAGGTGTCTTGTATTAGAGCAATTGACTTACTCTCTCATGGAGGGAAGCTAATCAATGCTTTCAATGTTGCAGAGCTCTTTCCCATTACACCTCCTACTTGGCTTAGAGTCATAATTACAGATCACTACCTAGTGCGGAATTGCTAATGCCTCATTGTTCTGTGTAATTGTCACCTATGGCGATTGGTCGAGTGTTCCCTGACATCTTAAAGCTAACGCAGGATGTCATCTGACATGTTGGCGAGCAATACGATACATTTATCATGGTATTGAAATAGGTAGGATAGACAGGACTCCCTGCTGAAGGCAAAGATGGTGAGATGAATGAAACAAGGGCATTATTTGAGACTTATTTATTTGACGGTGTCGGTGATCATAATATTCTCAGGTTCTCTATAGGTTAACTGATAGGGATGTGCAAGAATGAAGATGTCAGAATCTGTTGTTCATAGTTTTTCTCATTCCCACTAACTGTAGCATAAACCTTCCTCTATAAACTTATCAGATCACTTAATGGTTATTGGTGTACCATAACCTAAAAGAATTGCAGTGAGCAGCGTACGCTGTCACTTGAATAGCAATGAGATCTTTTCTATGCGTTCAAATATAGGTGCTAGAGTTGTGTGGAGAGTGATAGCAAAGGAGGCTTAGGATTTAGAGGTATGCCAGGTTGAAAATAAATTTGAGATTTGACTGGTTTTTGAGACGTGGATTTTCATAATATTACATACGTCATAGTACAGATTAATAACCCTTTATCAAAATCTCTTTGTTGTTGTGTTGCATTGGTTTGGAAATATTCAAGTTCTGTTAATAGACTAACAGTGGACTTTTCCATTTGCAGAATATATTGAATGACCAGCAGAGGCAGTGTTTCAGAAGAAAATTTCTCTGAGTTGCTGAGACCAAAAAGTAACGAGAAAAAAATGTTCCGCAGCCTTCGGCGTGATTTACCTATTTAAATGGTGAGTCAAACTCTCAATTTATCATTTTGCTAGTCCTTAAAAGAAGTTCATAGCATTTGACAGCTCTCAGCTCCTTTTACTGGGGTCTTACGCATGAATATTATTTGTCAAGTATAAAGCGATAAGGATGGTGCTATGGGCATCATGATAGCTTTTTAAAGACGTTGATTGTTTACAAGGCTGACAATCCTATTTTACATACTCGTGCTAGCAATATGTCATCCGAGGAAATTAGTGTCTTTGAGGCTGGAATGAGGTGTCTTGTATTAGAGCAATTGACTTACTCTCTCATGGAGGGAAGCTAATTTAACCTTCCTCCCTTCACACTGAATGTGGGACTCTTATACTGAAGAAGGATTGCTCTTTAGGATACTCTGTGTTCTTCTACCTCCTGCCCTCTTTCAAAAGGGGAGCCCAATGCTTTCAATGTTGCAGAGCCCTTTCCCATTACACCTCCTACTTGGCTTGGAGTCATAATTACAGATCACTACCTAGTACGGAATTACTAATGCCTCATTGTTCTGTGTAATTGTCACCTATGGCGATTGGTCAAGTGTTCCCTGACATCTTAAAGCTAACGCAGGATGTCATCTGACATGTTGGCGAGCAATACGATACATTTATCATGGTATTGAAATAGGTAGGATAGACAGGACTCCCTGCTGAAGGCAAAGATGGTGAGATGATTGAAACAAGGCATTATTTGAGACTAATTTGTTTGACGGTGTCGGTGATCATAATATTCTCAGGTTCTCTATAGGTTAACTGATAGGGATGTGCAAGAATGAAGATGTCAGAATCTGTTGTTCATAGTTTTTCTCATTCCCACTAACTGTAGCATAAACCTTCCTCTATAAACTTATCAGATCATTTAATGGTTATTGGTGTACCATAACCTAAAAGAATTGCAGTGAGCAGCGTACGCTGTCACTTGAATAGCAATGAGATATTTTCTATACGTTCAAATATAGGTGCTAGAGTTGTGTGGAGAGTGATAGCAAAGGAGGCTTAGGATTTAGTGGTATGCCAGGTTGAAAATAAATTTGAGATTTGACTGGTTTTTGAGACGTGGATTTTCATAATATTACAGACGTCATAGTACAGATTAATAACCCTTTATCAAAATCTCTTTGTTGTTGTGTTGCATTGGTTTGGAAATATTCAAGTTCTGTTAATAGACTAACAGTGGACTTTTCCATTTGCAGAATATATTGAATGACCAGCAGAGGCAGTGTTTCAGAAGAAAATTTCTCTGAGTTGCTGAGACCAAAAAGAAACGAAAAAAAAATTCAGCAGCCTTCGGCGAGATTTACCTATTTAAATGGTGAGTCAAACTCTCGATTTATCATTTTGCTTGTCCTTAAAAGAAGTTCATAGCACTGGGGTCTTCCGCATGAATATTATTTGTCAAGAATAAAGCGATTACGATGGCGCTATGGGCATCATGTTAGCTTTTTAAAGACGTTGATTGTCTACAAGGCTGACAATCCTATTTTAAATACTCGTGCTAGCAATATGTCATCCGAGGAAATTAGTGTCTTTGAGGCTGGAATGAGGTGTCTTGTATTAGAGCAATTGACTTACTCTCTCATGGAGGGAAGCTAAACAATGCTTTCAATGTTGCAGAGCTCTTTCCCATTACACCTCCTACTTGGCTTAGAGTCATAATTACAGATCACTACCTAGTGCGGAATTGCTAATGCCTCATTTTTCTGTGTAATTGTCACCTATGGCGATTGGTCAAGTGTTCCCTGACATCTTAAAGCTAACGCAGGATGTCATCTGACATGTTGGCGAGCAATACGATACATTTATCATGGTATTGAAATAGGTAGGATAGACAGGACTCCCTGCTGAAGGCAAAGATGGTGAGATGAATGAAACAAGGGCATTATTTGAGACTTATTTATTTGACGTGTCGGTGATCATAATATTCTCAGGTTCTCTATAGGTTAACTGATAGGGATGTGCAAGAATGAAGATGTCAGAATCTGTTGTTCATAGTTTTTCTCATTCCCACTAACTGTAGCATAAACCTTCCTCTATAAACTTATCAGATCACTTAATGGTTATTGGTGTACCATAACCTAAAAGAATTGCAGTGAGCAGCGTACGCTGTCACTTGAATAGCAATGAGATCTTTTCTATGCGTTCAAATATAGGTGCTAGAGTTGTGTGGAGAGTGATAGCAAAGGAGGCTTAGGATTTAGAGGTATGCGAGGTTGAAAATAAATTTGAGATTTGACTGGTTTTTGAGACGTGGATTTTCATAATATTACAGACGTCATAGTACAGATTAATAACCCTTTATCAAAATCTCTTTGTTGTTGTGTTGCATTGGTTTGGAAATATTCAAGTTCTGTTAATAGACTAACAGTGGACTTTTCCATTTGCAGAATATATTGAATGACCAGCAGAGGCAGTGTTTCAGAAGAAAATTTCTCTGAGTTGCTGAGACCAAAAAGAAACGAAAAAAAAATTCAGCAGCCTTCGGCGTGATTTACCTATTTAAATGGTGAGTCAAACTCTCGATTTATCATTTTGCTTGTCCTTAAAAGAAGTTCATAGCACTTGGGTCTTCCGCATGAATATTATTTGTCAAGAATAAAGCGATTACGATGGCGCTATGGGCATCATGTTAGCTTTTTAAAGACGTTGATTGTCTACAAGGCTGACAATCCTATTTTAAATACTCGTGCTAGCAATATGTCATCCGAGGAAATTAGTGTCTTTGAGGCTGGAATGAGGTGTCTTGTATTAGAGCAATTGACTTACTCTCTCATGGAGGGAAGCTAATCAATGCTTTCAATGTTGCAGAGCTCTTTCCCATTACACCTCCTACTTGGCTTAGAGTCATAATTACAGATCACTACCTAGTGCGGAATTGCTAATGCCTCATTGTTCTGTGTAATTGTCACCTATGGCGATTGGTCAAGTGTTCCCTGACATCTTAAAGCTAACGCAGGATGTCATCTGACATGTTGGCGAGCAATACGATACATTTATCATGGTATTGAAATAGGTAGGATAGACAGGACTCCCTGCTGAAGGCAAAGATGGTGAGATGAATGAAACAAGGGCATTATTTGAGACTTATTTATTTGATGGTGTCGGTGATCATAATATTCTCAGGTTCTCTATAGGTTAACTGATAGGGATGTGCAAGAATGAAGATGTCAGAATCTGTTGTTCATAGTTTTTCTCATTCCCACTAACTGTAGCATAAACCTTCCTCTATAAACTTATCAGATCACTTAATGGTTATTGGTGTACCATAACCTAAAAGAATTGCAGTGAGCAGCGTACGCTGTCACTTGAATAGCAATGAGATCTTTTCTATGCGTTCAAATATAGGTGCTAGAGTTGTGTGGAGAGTGATAGCAAAGGAGGCTTAGGATTTAGAGGTATGCCAGGTTGAAAATAAATTTGAGATTTGACTGGTTTTTGAGACGTGGATTTTCATAATATTACAGACGTCATAGTACAGATTAATAACCCTTTATCAAAATCTCTTTGTTGTTGTGTTGCATTGGTTTGGAAATATTCAAGTTCTGTTAATAGACTAACAGTGGACTTTTCCATTTGCAGAATATATTGAATGACCAGCAGAGGCAGTGTTTCAGAAGAAAATTTCTCTGAGTTGCTGAGACCAAAAAGAAACGAAAAAAAAATTCAGCAGCCTTCGGCGTGATTTACCTATTTAAATGGTGAGTCAAACTCTCGATTTATCATTTTGCTTGTCCTTAAAAGAAGTTCATAGCACTGGGGTCTTCCGCATGAATATTATTTGTCAAGAATAAAGCGATTACGATGGCGCTATGGGCATCATGTTAGCTTTTTAAAGACGTTGATTGTCTACAAGGCTGACAATCCTATTTTAAATACTCGTGCTAGCAATATGTCATCCGAGGAAATTAGTGTCTTTGAGGCTGGAATGAGGTGTCTTGTATTAGAGCAATTGACTTACTCTCTCATGGAGGGAAGCTAATCAATGCTTTCAATGTTGCAGAGCTCTTTCCCATTACACCTCCTACTTGGCTTAGAGTCATAATTACAGATCACTACCTAGTGCGGAATTGCTAATGCCTCATTGTTCTGTGTAATTGTCACCTATGGCGATTGGTCAAGTGTTCCCTGACATCTTAAAGCTAACGCAGGATGTCATCTGACATGTTGGCGAGCAATACGATACATTTATCATGGTATTGAAATAGGTAGGATAGACAGGACTCCCTGCTGAAGGCAAAGATGGTGAGATGAATGAAACAAGGGCATTATTTGAGACTTATTTATTTGACGTGTCGGTGATCATAATATTCTCAGGTTCTCTATAGGTTAACTGATAGGGATGTGCAAGAATGAAGATGTCAGAATCTGTTGTTGATAGTTTTTCTCATTCCCACTAACTGTAGCATAAACCTTCCTCTATAAACTTATCAGATCACTTAATGGTTATTGGTGTACCATAACCTAAAAGAATTGCAGTGAGCAGCGTACGCTGTCACTTGAATAGCAATGAGATCTTTTCTATGCGTTCAAATATAGGTGCTAGAGTTGTGTGGAGAGTGATAGCAAAGGAGGCTTAGGATTTAGAGGTATGCCAGGTTGAAAATAAATTTGAGATTTGACTGGTTTTTGAGACGTGGATTTTCATAATATTACAGACGTCATAGTACAGATTAATAACCCTTTATCAAAATCTCTTTGTTGTTGTGTTGCATTGGTTTGGAAATATTCAAGTTCTGTTAATAGACTAACAGTGGACTTTTCCATTTGCAGAATATATTGAATGACCAGCAGAGGCAGTGTTTCAGAAGAAAATTTCTCTGAGTTGCTGAGACCAAAAAGAAACGAAAAAAAAATTCAGCAGCCTTCGGCGTGATTTACCTATTTAAATGGTGAGTCAAACTCTCGATTTATCATTTTGCTTGTCCTTAAAAGAAGTTCATAGCACTGGGGTCTTCCGCATGAATATTATTTGTCAAGAATAAAGCGATTACGATGGCGCTATGGGCATCATGTTAGCTTTTTAAAGACGTTGATTGTCTACAAGGCTGACAATCCTATTTTAAATACTCGTGCTAGCAATATGTCATCCGAGGAAATTAGTGTCTTTGAGGCTGGAATGAGGTGTCTTGTATTAGAGCAATTGACTTACTCTCTCATGGAGGGAAGCTAAACAATGCTTTCAATGTTGCAGAGCTCTTTCCCATTACACCTCCTACTTGGCTTAGAGTCATAATTACAGATCACTACCTAGTGCGGAATTGCTAATGCCTCATTTTTCTGTGTAATTGTCACCTATGGCGATTGGTCAAGTGTTCCCTGACATCTTAAAGCTAACGCAGGATGTCATCTGACATGTTGGCGAGCAATACGATACATTTATCATGGTATTGAAATAGGTAGGATAGACAGGACTCCCTGCTGAAGGCAAAGATGGTGAGATGAATGAAACAAGGGCATTATTTGAGACTTATTTATTTGACGTGTCGGTGATCATAATATTCTCAGGTTCTCTATAGGTTAACTGATAGGGATGTGCAAGAATGAAGATGTCAGAATCTGTTGTTCATAGTTTTTCTCATTCCCACTAACTGTAGCATAAACCTTCCTTTATAAACTTATCAGATCACTTAATGGTTATTGGTGTACCATAACCTAAAAGAATTGCAGTGAGCAGCGTACGCCGTCACTTGAATAGCAATGAGATCTTTTCTATACGTTCAAATATAGGTGCTAGAGTTGTGTGGAGAGTGATAGCAAAGGAGGCTTAGGATTTAGAGGTATGCCAGGTTGAAAATAAATTTGAGATTTGACTGGTTTTTGAGACGTGGATTTTCATAATATTACATACGTCATAGTACAGATTAATAACCCTTTATCAAAATCTCTTTGTTGTTGTGTTGCATTGGTTTGGAAATATTCAAGTTCTGTTAATAGACTAACAGTGGACTTTTCCATTTGCAGAATATATTGAATGACCAGCAGAGGCAGTGTTTCAGAAGAAAATTTCTCTGAGTTGCTGAGACCAAAAAGAAACAAAAAAAAATGTTCAGCAGCCTTCGGCGTGATTTACCTATTTAAATGGTGAGTCAAACTCTCAATTTATCATTTTGCTAGTCCTTAAAAGAAGTTCATAGCATTTGACAGCTCTCAGCTCCTTTTACTGGGGTCTTACGCATGAATATTATTTGTCAAGTATAAAGCGATAAGGATGGTGCTATGGGCATCATGATAGCTTTTTAAAGACGTTGATTGTCTACAAGGCTGACAATCCTATTTTACATACTCGTGCTAGCAATATGTCATCCGAGGAAATTAGTGTCTTTGAGGCTGGAATGAGGTGTCTTGTATTAGAGCAATTGACTTACTCTCTCATGGAGGGAAGCTAATTTAACCTTCCTCCCTTCACACTGAATGTGGGACTCTTATACTGAAGAAGGATTGCTCTTTAGGATACTCTGTGTTCTTCTACCTCCTGCCCTCTTTCAAAAGGGGAGCCCAATGCTTTCAATGTTGCAGAGCCCTTTCCCATTACACCTCCTACTTGGCTTGGAGTCATAATTACAGATCACTACCTAGTACGGAATTACTAATGCCTCATTGTTCTGTGTAATTGTCACCTATGGCGATTGGTCAAGTGTTCCCTGACATCTTAAAGCTAACGCAGGATGTCATCTGACATGTTGGCGAGCAATACGATACATTTATCATGGTATTGAAATAGGTAGGATAGACAGGACTCCCTGCTGAAGGCAAAGATAGTGAGATGAATGAAACAAGGGCATTATTTGAGACTAATTTGTTTGACGGTGTCGGTGATCATAATATTCTCAGGTTCTCTATAGGTTAACTGATAGGGATGTGCAAGAATGAAGATGTCAGAATCTGTTGTTCATAGTTTTTCTCATTCCCACTAACTGTAGCATAAACCTTCCTCTATAAACTTATCAGATCATTTAATGGTTATTGGTGTACCATAACCTAAAAGAATTGCAGTGAGCAGCGTACGCTGTCACTTGAATAGCAATGAGATCTTTTCTATACGTTCAAATATAGGTGCTAGAGTTGTGTGGAGAGTGATAGCAAAGGAGGCTTAGGATTTAGAGGTATGCCAGGTTGAAAATAAATTTGAGATTTGACTGGTTTTTGAGGCGTGGATTTTCATAATATTACAGACGTCATAGTACAGATTAATAACCCTTTATCAAAATCTCTTTGTTGTTGTGTTGCATTGGTTTGGAAATATTTAAGTTCTGTTAATAGACTAACAGTGGACTTTTCCATTTGCAGAATATATTGAATGACCAGCAGAGGCAGTGTTTCAGAAGAAAATTTCTCTGAGTTGC
Organism: Lissotriton helveticus; assembly: GCF_964261635.1. Taxonomy (NCBI): domain Eukaryota; kingdom Metazoa; phylum Chordata; class Amphibia; order Caudata; family Salamandridae; genus Lissotriton; species Lissotriton helveticus. The sequence continues at coordinate 666,415,572 of NC_136073.1, read as the reverse complement.
TGAGACCAAAAAGAAACGAAAAAAAAATTCAGCAGCCTTCGGCGAGATTTACCTATTTAAATGGTGAGTCAAACTCTCAATTTATCATTTTGCTTGTCCTTAAAAGAAGTTCATAGCACTGGGGTCTTCCGCAAGAATATTATTTGTCAAGAATAAAGCGATTACGATGGCGCTATGGGCATCATGTTAGCTTTTTAAAGACGTTGATTGTCTACAAGGCTGACAATCCTATTTTAAATACTCGTGCTAGCAATATGTAATCCGAGGAAATTAGTGTCTTTGAGGCTGGAATGAGGTGTCTTGTATTAGAGCAATTGACTTACTCTCTCATGGAGGGAAGCTAATCAATGCTTTCAATGTTGCAGAGCTCTTTCCCATTACACCTCCTACTTGGCTTAGAGTCATAATTACAGATCACTACCTAGTGCGGAATTGCTAATGCCTCATTTTTCTGTGTAATTGTCACCTATGGCGATTGGTCAAGTGTTCCCTGACATCTTAAAGCTAACGCAGGATGTCATCTGACATGTTGGCGAGCAATACGATACATTTATCATGGTATTAAAATAGTTAGTAGGATAGAAAGGACTCCCTGCTGAATTCAAAGATGGTGAGATGAATGAAACAAGGGCATTATTTGAGACTTATTTATTTGACGGTGTCGGTGATCATAATATTCTCAGGTTCTCTATAGGTTAACTGATAGGGATGTGCAAGAATGAAGATGTCAGAATCTGTTGTTCATAGTTTTTCTCATTCCCACTAACTGTAGCATAAACCTTCCTTTATAAACTTATCAGATCACTTAATGGTTATTGGTGTACCATAACCTAAAAGAATTGCAGTGAGCAGCGTACGCTGTCACTTGAATAGCAATGAGATCTTTTCTATACGTACAAATATAGGTGCTAGAGTTGTGTGGAGAGTGATAGCAAAGGAGGCTTAGGATTTAGAGGTATGCCAGGTTGAAAATAAATTTGAGATTTGACTGGTTTTTGAGACGTGGATTTTCATAATATTACAGACGTCATAGTACAGATTAATAACCCTTTATCAAAATCTCTTTGTTGTTGTGTTGCATTGGTTTGGAAATATTCAAGTTCTGTTAATAGACTAACAGTGGACTTTTCCATTTGCAGAATATATTGAATGACCAGCAGAGGCAGTGTTTCAGAAGAAAATTTCTCTGAGTTGCTGAGACCAAAAAGAAACGGAAAAAAAATTCAGCAGCCTTCGGCGTGATTTACCTATTTAAATGGTGAGTCAAACTCTCGATTTATCATTTTGCTTGTCCTTAAAAGAAGTTCATAGCACTGGGGTCTTCCGCATGAATATTATTTGTCAAGAATAAAGCGATTACGATGGCGCTATGGGCATCATGTTAGCTTTTTAAAGACGTTGATTGTCTACAAGGCTGACAATCCTATTTTAAATACTCGTGCTAGCAATATGTCATCCGAGGAAATTAGTGTCTTTGAGGCTGGAATGAGGTGTCTTGTATTAGAGCAATTGACTTACTCTCTCATGGAGGGAAGCTAAACAATGCTTTCAATGTTGCAGAGCTCTTTCCCATTACACCTCCTACTTGGCTTAGAGTCATAATTACAGATCACTACCTAGTGCGGAATTGCTAATGCCTCATTTTTCTGTGTAATTGTCACCTATGGCGATTGGTCAAGTGTTCCCTGACATCTTAAAGCTAACGCAGGATGTCATCTGACATGTTGGCGAGCAATACGATACATTTATCATGGTATTGAAATAGGTAGGATAGACAGGACTCCCTGCTGAAGGCAAAGATGGTGAGATGAATGAAACAAGGGCATTATTTGAGACTTATTTATTTGACGTGTCGGTGATCATAATATTCTCAGGTTCTCTATAGGTTAACTGATAGGGATGTGCAAGAATGAAGATGTCAGAATCTGTTGTTCATAGTTTTTCTCATTCCCACTAACTGTAGCATAAACCTTCCTTTATAAACTTATCAGATCACTTAATGGTTATTGGTGTACCATAACCTAAAAGAATTGCAGTGAGCAGCGTACGCCGTCACTTGAATAGCAATGAGATCTTTTCTATACGTTCAAATATAGGTGCTAGAGTTGTGTGGAGAGTGATAGCAAAGGAGGCTTAGGATTTAGAGGTATGCCAGGTTGAAAATAAATTTGAGATTTGACTGGTTTTTGAGACGTGGATTTTCATAATATTACATACGTCATAGTACAGATTAATAACCCTTTATCAAAATCTCTTTGTTGTTGTGTTGCATTGGTTTGGAAATATTCAAGTTCTGTTAATAGACTAACAGTGGACTTTTCCATTTGCAGAATATATTGAATGACCAGCAGAGGCAGTGTTTCAGAAGAAAATTTCTCTGAGTTGCTGAGACCAAAAAGAAACGAAAAAAAATGTTCAGCAGCCTTCGGCGTGATTTACCTATTTAAATGGTGAGTCAAACTCTCAATTTATCATTTTGCTAGTCCTTAAAAGAAGTTCATAGCATTTGACAGCTCTCAGCTCCTTTTACTGGGGTCTTACGCATGAATATTATTTGTCAAGTATAAAGCGATAAGGATGGTGCTATGGGCATCATGATAGCTTTTTAAAGACGTTGATTGTCTACAAGGCTGACAATCCTATTTTACATACTCGTGCTAGCAATATGTCATCCGAGGAAATTAGTGTCTTTGAGGCTGGAATGAGGTGTCTTGTATTAGAGCAATTGACTTACTCTCTCATGGAGGGAAGCTAATTTAACCTTCCTCCCTTCACACTGAATGTGGGACTCTTATACTGAAGAAGGATTGCTCTTTAGGATACTCTGTGTTCTTCTACCTCCTGCCCTCTTTCAAAAGGGGAGCCCAATGCTTTCAATGTTGCAGAGCCCTTTCCCATTACACCTCCTACTTGGCTTGGAGTCATAATTACAGATCACTACCTAGTACGGAATTACTAATGCCTCATTGTTCTGTGTAATTGTCACCTATGGCGATTGGTCAAGTGTTCCCTGACATCTTAAAGCTAACGCAGGATGTCATCTGACATGTTGGCGAGCAATACGATACATTTATCATGGTATTGAAATAGGTAGGATAGACAGGACTCCCTGCTGAAGGCAAAGATAGTGAGATGAATGAAACAAGGGCATTATTTGAGACTAATTTGTTTGACGGTGTCGGTGATCATAATATTCTCAGGTTCTCTATAGGTTAACTGATAGGGATGTGCAAGAATGAAGATGTCAGAATCTGTTGTTCATAGTTTTTCTCATTCCCACTAACTGTAGCATAAACCTTCCTCTATAAACTTATCAGATCATTTAATGGTTATTGGTGTACCATAACCTAAAAGAATTGCAGTGAGCAGCGTACGCTGTCACTTGAATAGCAATGAGATCTTTTCTATACGTTCAAATATAGGTGCTAGAGTTGTGTGGAGAGTGATAGCAAAGGAGGCTTAGGATTTAGAGGTATGCCAGGTTGAAAATAAATTTGAGATTTGACTGGTTTTTGAGGCGTGGATTTTCATAATATTACAGACGTCATAGTACAGATTAATAACCCTTTATCAAAATCTCTTTGTTGTTGTGTTGCATTGGTTTGGAAATATTTAAGTTCTGTTAATAGACTAACAGTGGACTTTTCCATTTGCAGAATATATTGAATGACCAGCAGAGGCAGTGTTTCAGAAGAAAATTTCTCTGAGTTGCTGAGACCAAAAAGAAACGAAAAAAAAATTCAGCAGCCTTCGGCGAGATTTACCTATTTAAATGGTGAGTCAAACTCTCAATTTATCATTTTGCTTGTCCTTAAAAGAAGTTCATAGCACTGGGGTCTTCCGCAAGAATATTATTTGTCAAGAATAAAGCGATTACGATGGCGCTATGGGCATCATGTTAGCTTTTTAAAGACGTTGATTGTCTACAAGGCTGACAATCCTATTTTAAATACTCGTGCTAGCAATATGTAATCCGAGGAAATTAGTGTCTTTGAGGCTGGAATGAGGTGTCTTGTATTAGAGCAATTGACTTACTCTCTCATGGAGGGAAGCTAATCAATGCTTTCAATGTTGCAGAGCTCTTTCCCATTACACCTCCTACTTGGCTTAGAGTCATAATTACAGATCACTACCTAGTGCGGAATTGCTAATGCCTCATTTTTCTGTGTAATTGTCACCTATGGCGATTGGTCAAGTGTTCCCTGACATCTTAAAGCTAACGCAGGATGTCATCTGACATGTTGGCGAGCAATACGATACATTTATCATGGTATTAAAATAGTTAGTAGGATAGACAGGACTCCCTGCTGAATTCAAAGATGGTGAGATGAATGAAACAAGGGCATTATTTGAGACTTATTTATTTGACGGTGTCGGTGATCATAATATTCTCAGGTTCTCTATAGGTTAACTGATAGGGATGTGCAAGAATGAAGATGTCAGAATCTGTTGTTCATAGTTTTTCTCATTCCCACTAACTGTAGCATAAACCTTCCTCTATAAACTTATCAGATCACTTAATGGTTATTGGTGTACCATAACCTAAAAGAATTGCAGTGAGCAGCGTACGCTGTCACTTGAATAGCAATGAGATCTTTTCTATACGTACAAATATAGGTGCTAGAGTTGTGTGGAGAGTGATAGCAAAGGAGGCTTAGGATTTAGAGGTATGCCAGGTTGAAAATAAATTTGAGATTTGACTGGTTTTTGAGACGTGGATTTTCATAATATTACAGACGTCATAGTACAGATTAATAACCCTTTATCAAAATCTCTTTGTTGTTGTGTTGCATTGGTTTGGAAATATTCAAGTTCTGTTAATAGACTAACAGTGGACTTTTCCATTTGCAGAATATATTGAATGACCAGCAGAGGCAGTGTTTCAGAAGAAAATTTCTCTGAGTTGCTGAGACCAAAAAGAAACGGAAAAAAAATTCAGCAGCCTTCGGCGTGATTTACCTATTTAAATGGTGAGTCAAACTCTCGATTTATCATTTTGCTTGTCCTTAAAAGAAGTTCATAGCACTGGGGTCTTCCGCATGAATATTATTTGTCAAGAATAAAGCGATTACGATGGCGCTATGGGCATCATGTTAGCTTTTTAAAGACGTTGATTGTCTACAAGGCTGACAATCCTATTTTAAATACTCGTGCTAGCAATATGTCATCCGAGGAAATTAGTGTCTTTGAGGCTGGAATGAGGTGTCTTGTATTAGAGCAATTGACTTACTCTCTCATGGAGGGAAGCTAAACAATGCTTTCAATGTTGCAGAGCTCTTTCCCATTACACCTCCTACTTGGCTTAGAGTCATAATTACAGATCACTACCTAGTGCGGAATTGCTAATGCCTCATTTTTCTGTGTAATTGTCACCTATGGCGATTGGTCAAGTGTTCCCTGACATCTTAAAGCTAACGCAGGATGTCATCTGACATGTTGGCGAGCAATACGATACATTTATCATGGTATTGAAATAGGTAGGATAGACAGGACTCCCTGCTGAAGGCAAAGATGGTGAGATGAATGAAACAAGGGCATTATTTGAGACTTATTTATTTGACGTGTCGGTGATCATAATATTCTCAGGTTCTCTATAGGTTAACTGATAGGGATGTGCAAGAATGAAGATGTCAGAATCTGTTGTTCATAGTTTTTCTCATTCCCACTAACTGTAGCATAAACCTTCCTTTATAAACTTATCAGATCACTTAATGGTTATTGGTGTACCATAACCTAAAAGAATTGCAGTGAGCAGCGTACGCCGTCACTTGAATAGCAATGAGATCTTTTCTATACGTTCAAATATAGGTGCTAGAGTTGTGTGGAGAGTGATAGCAAAGGAGGCTTAGGATTTAGAGGTATGCCAGGTTGAAAATAAATTTGAGATTTGACTGGTTTTTGAGACGTGGATTTTCATAATATTACATACGTCATAGTACAGATTAATAACCCTTTATCAAAATCTCTTTGTTGTTGTGTTGCATTGGTTTGGAAATATTCAAGTTCTGTTAATAGACTAACAGTGGACTTTTCCATTTGCAGAATATATTGAATGACCAGCAGAGGCAGTGTTTCAGAAGAAAATTTCTCTGAGTTGCTGAGACCAAAAAGAAACGGAAAAAAAATTCAGCAGCCTTCGGCGTGATTTACCTATTTAAATGGTGAGTCAAACTCTCGATTTATCATTTTGCTTGTCCTTAAAAGAAGTTCATAGCACTGGGGTCTTCCGCATGAATATTATTTGTCAAGAATAAAGCGATTACGATGGCGCTATGGGCATCATGTTAGCTTTTTAAAGACGTTGATTGTCTACAAGGCTGACAATCCTATTTTAAATACTCGTGCTAGCAATATGTCATCCGAGGAAATTAGTGTCTTTGAGGCTGGAATGAGGTGTCTTGTATTAGAGCAATTGACTTACTCTCTCATGGAGGGAAGCTAAACAATGCTTTCAATGTTGCAGAGCTCTTTCCCATTACACCTCCTACTTGGCTTAGAGTCATAATTACAGATCACTACCTAGTGCGGAATTGCTAATGCCTCATTTTTCTGTGTAATTGTCACCTATGGCGATTGGTCAAGTGTTCCCTGACATCTTAAAGCTAACGCAGGATGTCATCTGACATGTTGGCGAGCAATACGATACATTTATCATGGTATTGAAATAGGTAGGATAGACAGGACTCCCTGCTGAAGGCAAAGATGGTGAGATGAATGAAACAAGGGCATTATTTGAGACTTATTTATTTGACGTGTCGGTGATCATAATATTCTCAGGTTCTCTATAGGTTAACTGATAGGGATGTGCAAGAATGAAGATGTCAGAATCTGTTGTTCATAGTTTTTCTCATTCCCACTAACTGTAGCATAAACCTTCCTTTATAAACTTATCAGATCACTTAATGGTTATTGGTGTACCATAACCTAAAAGAATTGCAGTGAGCAGCGTACGCCGTCACTTGAATAGCAATGAGATCTTTTCTATACGTTCAAATATAGGTGCTAGAGTTGTGTGGAGAGTGATAGCAAAGGAGGCTTAGGATTTAGAGGTATGCCAGGTTGAAAATAAATTTGAGATTTGACTGGTTTTTGAGACGTGGATTTTCATAATATTACATACGTCATAGTACAGATTAATAACCCTTTATCAAAATCTCTTTGTTGTTGTGTTGCATTGGTTTGGAAATATTCAAGTTCTGTTAATAGACTAACAGTGGACTTTTCCATTTGCAGAATATATTGAATGACCAGCAGAGGCAGTGTTTCAGAAGAAAATTTCTCTGAGTTGCTGAGACCAAAAAGAAACGAAAAAAAATGTTCAGCAGCCTTCGGCGTGATTTACCTATTTAAATGGTGAGTCAAACTCTCAATTTATCATTTTGCTAGTCCTTAAAAGAAGTTCATAGCATTTGACAGCTCTCAGCTCCTTTTACTGGGGTCTTACGCATGAATATTATTTGTCAAGTATAAAGCGATAAGGATGGTGCTATGGGCATCATGATAGCTTTTTAAAGACGTTGATTGTCTACAAGGCTGACAATCCTATTTTACATACTCGTGCTAGCAATATGTCATCCGAGGAAATTAGTGTCTTTGAGGCTGGAATGAGGTGTCTTGTATTAGAGCAATTGACTTACTCTCTCATGGAGGGAAGCTAATTTAACCTTCCTCCCTTCACACTGAATGTGGGACTCTTATACTGAAGAAGGATTGCTCTTTAGGATACTCTGTGTTCTTCTACCTCCTGCCCTCTTTCAAAAGGGGAGCCCAATGCTTTCAATGTTGCAGAGCCCTTTCCCATTACACCTCCTACTTGGCTTGGAGTCATAATTACAGATCACTACCTAGTACGGAATTACTAATGCCTCATTCTTCTGTGTAATTGTCACCTATGGCGATTGGTCAAGTGTTCCCTGACATCTTAAAGCTAACGCAGGATGTCATCTGACATGTTGGCGAGCAATACGATACATTTATCATGGTATTGAAATAGGTAGGATAGACAGGACTCCCTGCTGAAGGCAAAGATAGTGAGATGAATGAAACAAGGGCATTATTTGAGACTAATTTGTTTGACGGTGTCGGTGATCATAATATTCTCAGGTTCTCTATAGGTTAACTGATAGGGATGTGCAAGAATGAAGATGTCAGAATCTGTTGTTCATAGTTTTTCTCATTCCCACTAACTGTAGCATAAACCTTCCTCTATAAACTTATCAGATCATTTAATGGTTATTGGTGTACCATAACCTAAAAGAATTGCAGTGAGCAGCGTACGCTGTCACTTGAATAGCAATGAGATCTTTTCTATACGTTCAAATATAGGTGCTAGAGTTGTGTGGAGAGTGATAGCAAAGGAGGCTTAGGATTTAGAGGTATGCCAGGTTGAAAATAAATTTGAGATTTGACTGGTTTTTGAGGCGTGGATTTTCATAATATTACAGACGTCATAGTACAGATTAATAACCCTTTATCAAAATCTCTTTGTTGTTGTGTTGCATTGGTTTGGAAATATTGAAATTCTGTTAATAGACTAACAGTGGACTTTTCCATTTGCAGAATATATTGAATGACCAGCAGAGGCAGTGTTTCAGAAGAAAATTTCTCTGAGTTGCTGAGACCAAAAAGAAACGAAAAAAAAATTCAGCAGCCTTCGGCGAGATTTACCTATTTAAATGGTGAGTCAAACTCTCAATTTATCATTTTGCTTGTCCTTAAAAGAAGTTCATAGCACTGGGGTCTTCCGCATGAATATTATTTGTCAAGAATAAAGCGATTACGATGGCGCTATGGGCATCATGTTAGCTTTTTAAAGACGTTGATTGTCTACAAGGCTGACAATCCTATTTTAAATACTCGTGCTAGCAATATGTCATCCGAGGAAATTAGTGTCTTTGAGGCTGGAATGAGGTGTCTTGTATTAGAGCAATTGACTTACTCTCTCATGGAGGGAAGCTAATCAATGCTTTCAATGTTGCAGAGCTCTTTCCCATTACACCTCCTACTTGGCTTAGAGTCATAATTACAGATCACTACCTAGTGCGGAATTGCTAATGCCTCATTTTTCTGTGTAATTGTCACCTATGGCGATTGGTCAAGTGTTCCCTGACATCTTAAAGCTAACGCAGGATGTCATCTGACATGTTGGCGAGCAATACGATACATTTATCATGGTATTAAAATAGGTAGTGGGATAGACAGGACTCCCTGCTGAATTCAAAGATGGTAAGATGAATGAAACAAGGGCATTATTTGAGACTTATTTATTTGACGGTGTCGGTGATCATAATATTCTCAGGTTCTCTATAGGTTAACTGATAGGGATGTGCAAGAATGAAGATGTCAGAATCTGTTGTTCATAGTTTTTCTCATTCCCACTAACTGTAGCATAAACCTTCCTCTATAAACTTATCAGATCACTTAATGGTTATTGGTGTACCATAACCTAAAAGAATTGCAGTGATCAGCGTACGCTGTCACTTGAATAGCAATGAGATCTTTTCTATGCGTTCAAATATAGGTGCTAGAGTTGTGTGGAGAGTGATAGCAAAGGAGGCTTAGGATTTAGAGGTATGCCAGGTTGAAAATAAATTTGAGATTTGACTGGTTTTTGAGACGTGGATTTCCATAATATTACAGACGTCATAGTACAGATTAATAACCCTTTATCAAAATCTCTTTGTTGTTGTGTTGCATTGGTTTGGAAATATTCAAGTTCTGTTAATAGACTAACAGTGGACTTTTCCATTTGCAGAATATATTGAATGACCAGCAGAGGCAGTGTTTCAGAAGAAAATTTCTCTGAGTTGCTGAGACCAAAAAGAAACGAAAAAAAAATTCAGCAGCCTTCGGCGTGATTTACCTATTTAAATGGTGAGTCAAACTCTCGATTTATCATTTTGCTTGTCCTTAAAAGAAGTTCATAGCACTGGGGTCTTCCGCATGAATATTATTTGTCAAGAATAAAGCGATTACGATGGCGCTATGGGCATCATGTTAGCTTTTTAAAGACGTTGATTGTCTACAAGGCTGACAATCCTATTTTAAATACTCGTGCTAGCAATATGTCATCCGAGGAAATTAGTGTCTTTGAGGCTGGAATAAGGTGTCTTGTATTAGAGCAATTGACTTACTCTCTCATGGAGGGAAGCTAATCAATGCTTTCAATGTTGCAGAGCTCTTTCCCATTACACCTCCTACTTGGCTTAGAGTCATAATTACAGATCACTACCTAGTGCGGAATTGCTAATGCCTCATTGTTCTGTGTAATTGTCACCTATGGCGATTGGTCAAGTGTTCCCTGACATCTTAAAGCTAACGCAGGATGTCATCTGACATGTTGGCGAGCAATACGATACATTTATCATGGTATTGAAATAGGTAGGATAGACAGGACTCCCTGCTGAAGGCAAAGATGGTGAGATGAATGAAACAAGGGCATTATTTGAGACTTATTTATTTGACGGTGTCGGTGATCATAATATTCTCAGGTTCTCTATAGGTTAACTGATAGGGATGTGCAAGAATGAAGATGTCAGAATCTGTTGTTCATAGTTTTTCTCATTCCCACTAACTGTAGCATAAACCTTCCTCTATAAACTTATCAGATCACTTAATGGTTATTGGTGTACCATAACCTAAAAGAATTGCAGTGAGCAGCGTACGCTGTCACTTGAATAGCAATGAGATCTTTTCTATGCGTTCAAATATAGGTGCTAGAGTTGTGTGGAGAGTGATAGCAAAGGAGGCTTAGGATTTAGAGGTATGCCAGGTTGAAAATAAATTTGAGATTTGACTGGTTTTTGAGACGTGGATTTTCATAATATTACAGACGTCATAGTACAGATTAATAACCCTTTATCAAAATCTCTTTGTTGTTGTGTTGCATTGGTTTGGAAATATTCAAGTTCTGTTAATAGACTAACAGTGGACTTTTCCATTTGCAGAATATATTGAATGACCAGCAGAGGCAGTGTTTCAGAAGAAAATTTCTCTGAGTTGCTGAGACCAAAAAGAAACGAAAAAAAAATTCAGCAGCCTTCGGCGTGATTTACCTATTTAAATGGTGAGTCAAACTCTCGATTTATCATTTTGCTTGTCCTTAAAAGAAGTTCATAGCACTGGGGTCTTCCGCATGAATATTATTTGTCAAGAATAAAGCGATTACGATGGCGCTATGGGCATCATGTTAGCTTTTTAAAGACGTTGATTGTCTACAAGGCTGACAATCCTATTTTAAATACTCGTGCTAGCAATATGTCATCCGAGGAAATTAGTGTCTTTGAGGCTGGAATGAGGTGTCTTGTATTAGAGCAATTGACTTACTCTCTCATGGAGGGAAGCTAATCAATGCTTTCAATGTTGCAGAGCTCTTTCCCATTACACCTCCTACTTGGCTTAGAGTCATAATTACAGATCACTACCTAGTGCGGAATTGCTAATGCCTCATTGTTCTGTGTAATTGTCACCTATGGCGATTGGTCAAGTGTTCCCTGACATCTTAAAGCTAACGCAGGATGTCATCTGACATGTTGGCGAGCAATACGATACATTTATCATGGTATTGAAATAGGTAGGATAGACAGGACTCCCTGCTGAAGGCAAAGATGGTGAGATGAATGAAACAAGGGCATTATTTGAGACTTATTTATTTGACGTGTCGGTGATCATAATATTCTCAGGTTCTCTATAGGTTAACTGATAGGGATGTGCAAGAATGAAGATGTCAGAATCTGTTGTTCATAGTTTTTCTCATTCCCACTAACTGTAGCATAAACCTTCCTTTATAAACTTATCAGATCACTTAATGGTTATTGGTGTACCATAACCTAAAAGAATTGCAGTGAGCAGCGTACGCTGTCACTTGAATAGCAATGAGATCTTTTCTATACGTACAAATATAGGTGCTAGAGTTGTGTGGAGAGTGATAGCAAAGGAGGCTTAGGATTTAGAGGTATGCCAGGTTGAAAATAAATTTGAGATTTGACTGGTTTTTGAGACGTGGATTTTCATAATATTACAGACGTCATAGTACAGATTAATAACCCTTTATCAAAATCTCTTTGTTGTTGTGTTGCATTGGTTTGGAAATATTCAAGTTCTGTTAATAGACTAACAGTGGACTTTTCCATTTGCAGAATATATTGAATGACCAGCAGAGGCAGTGTTTCAGAAGAAAATTTCTCTGAGTTGCTGAGACCAAAAAGAAACGAAAAAAAAATTCAGCAGCCTTCGGCGTGATTTACCTATTTAAATGGTGAGTCAAACTCTCGATTTATCATTTTGCTTGTCCTTAAAAGAAGTTCATAGCACTGGGGTCTTCCGCATGAATATTATTTGTCAAGAATAAAGCGATTACGATGGCGCTATGGGCATCATGTTAGCTTTTTAAAGACGTTGATTGTCTACAAGGCTGACAATCCTATTTTAAATACTCGTGCTAGCAATATGTCATCCGAGGAAATTAGTGTCTTTGAGGCTGGAATGAGGTGTCTTGTATTAGAGCAATCGACTTACTCTCTCATGGAGGGAAGCTAAACAATGCTTTCAATGTTGCAGAGCTCTTTCCCATTACACCTCCTACTTGGCTTAGAGTCATAATTACAGATCACTACCTAGTGCGGAATTGCTAATGCCTCATTTTTCTGTGTAATTGTCACCTATGGCGATTGGTCAAGTGTTCCCTGACATCTTAAAGCTAACGCAGGATGTCATCTGACATGTTGGCGAGCAATACGATACATTTATCATGGTATTGAAATAGGTAGGATAGACAGGACTCCCTGCTGAAGGCAAAGATGGTGAGATGAATGAAACAAGGGCATTATTTGAGACTTATTTATTTGACGTGTCGGTGATCATAATATTCTCAGGTTCTCTATAGGTTAACTGATAGGGATGTGCAAGAATGAAGATGTCAGAATCTGTTGTTCATAGTTTTTCTCATTCCCACTAACTGTAGCATAAACCTTCCTTTATAAACTTATCAGATCACTTAATGGTTATTGGTGTACCATAACCTAAAAGAATTGCAGTGAGCAGCGTACGCCGTCACTTGAATAGCAATGAGATTTTTTCTATACGTTCAAATATAGGTGCTAGAGTTGTGTGGAGAGTGATAGCAAAGGAGGCTTAGGATTTAGAGGTATGCCAGGTTGAAAATAAATTTGAGATTTGACTGGTTTTTGAGACGTGGATTTTCATAATATTACATACGTCATAGTACAGATTAATAACCCTTTATCAAAATCTCTTTGTTGTTGTGTTGCATTGGTTTGGAAATATTCAAGTTCTGTTAATAGACTAACAGTGGACTTTTCCATTTGCAGAATATATTGAATGACCAGCAGAGGCAGTGTTTCAGAAGAAAATTTCTCTGAGTTGCTGAGACCAAAAAGAAACAAAAAAAAATGTTCAGCAGCCTTCGGCGTGATTTACCTATTTAAATGGTGAGTCAAACTCTCAATTTATCATTTTGCTAGTCCTTAAAAGAAGTTCATAGCATTTGACAGCTCTCAGCTCCTTTTACTGGGGTCTTACGCATGAATATTATTTGTCAAGTATAAAGCGATAAGGATGGTGCTATGGGCATCATGATAGCTTTTTAAAGACGTTGATTGTCTACAAGGCTGACAATCCTATTTTACATACTCGTGCTAGCAATATGTCATCCGAGGAAATTAGTGTCTTTGAGGCTGGAATGAGGTGTCTTGTATTAGAGCAATTGACTTACTCTCTCATGGAGGGAAGCTAATTTAACCTTCCTCCCTTCACACTGAATGTGGGACTCTTATACTGAAGAAGGATTGCTCTTTAGGATACTCTGTGTTCTTCTACCTCCTGCCCTCTTTCAAAAGGGGAGCCCAATGCTTTCAATGTTGCAGAGCCCTTTCCCATTACACCTCCTACTTGGCTTGGAGTCATAATTACAGATCACTACCTAGTACGGAATTACTAATGCCTCATTGTTCTGTGTAATTGTCACCTATGGCGATTGGTCAAGTGTTCCCTGACATCTTAAAGCTAACGCAGGATGTCATCTGACATGTTGGCGAGCAATACGATACATTTATCATGGTATTGAAATATGTAGGATAGACAGGACTCCCTGCTGAAGGCAAAGATAGTGAGATGAATGAAACAAGGGCATTATTTGAGACTAATTTGTTTGACGGTGTCGGTGATCATAATATTCTCAGGTTCTCTATAGGTTAACTGATAGGGATGTGCAAGAATGAAGATGTCAGAATCTGTTGTTCATAGTTTTTCTCATTCCCACTAACTGTAGCATAAACCTTCCTTTATAAACTTATCAGATCACTTAATGGTTATTGGTGTACCATAACCTAAAAGAATTGCAGTGAGCAGCGTACGCTGTCACTTGAATAGCAATGAGATCTTTTCTATGCGTTCAAATATAGGTGCTAGAGTTGTGTGGAGAGTGATAGCAAAGGAGGCTTAGGATTTAGAGGTATGCCAGGTTGAAAATAAATTTGAGATTTGACTGGTTTTTGAGACGTGGATTTCCATAATATTACAGACGTCATAGTACAGATTAATAACCCTTTATCAAAATCTCTTTGTTGTTGTGTTGCATTGGTTTGGAAATATTCAAGTTCTGTTAATAGACTAACAGTGGACTTTTCCATTTGCAGAATATATTGAATGACCAGCAGAGGCAGTGTTTCAGAAGAAAATTTCTCTGAGTTGCTGAGACCAAAAAGAAACGAAAAAAAAATTCAGCAGCCTTCGGCGTGATTTACCTATTTAAATGGTGAGTCAAACTCTCGATTTATCATTTTGCTTGTCCTTAAAAGAAGTTCATAGCACTGGGGTCTTCCGCATGAATATTATTTGTCAAGAATAAAGCGATTACGATGGCGCTATGGGCATCATGTTAGCTTTTTAAAGACGTTGATTGTCTACAAGGCTGACAATCCTATTTTAAATACTCGTGCTAGCAATATGTCATCCGAGGAAATTAGTGTCTTTGAGGCTGGAATAAGGTGTCTTGTATTAGAGCAATTGACTTACTCTCTCATGGAGGGAAGCTAATCAATGCTTTCAATGTTGCAGAGCTCTTACCCATTACACCTCCTACTTGGCTTAGAGTCATAATTACAGATCACTACCTAGTGCGGAATTGCTAATGCCTCATTGTTCTGTGTAATTGTCACCTATGGCGATTGGTCAAGTGTTCCCTGACATCTTAAAGCTAACGCAGGATGTCATCTGACATGTTGGCGAGCAATACGATACATTTATCATGGTATTGAAATAGGTAGGATAGACAGGACTCCCTGCTGAAGGCAAAGATGGTGAGATGAATGAAACAAGGGCATTATTTGAGACTTATTTATTTGACGGTGTCGGTGATCATAATATTCTCAGGTTCTCTATAGGTTAACTGATAGGGATGTGCAAGAATGAAGATGTCAGAATCTGTTGTTCATAGTTTTTCTCATTCCCACTAACTGTAGCATAAACCTTCCTCTATAAACTTATCAGATCACTTAATGGTTATTGGTGTACCATAACCTAAAAGAATTGCAGTGAGCAGCGTACGCTGTCACTTGAATAGCAATGAGATCTTTTCTATGCGTTCAAATATAGGTGCTAGAGTTGTGTGGAGAGTGATAGCAAAGGAGGCTTAGGATTTAGAGGTATGCCAGGTTGAAAATAAATTTGAGATTTGACTGGTTTTTGAGACGTGGATTTTCATAATATTACAGACGTCATAGTACAGATTAATAACCCTTTATCAAAATCTCTTTGTTGTTGTGTTGCATTGGTTTGGAAATATTCAAGTTCTGTTAATAGACTAACAGTGGACTTTTCCATTTGCAGAATATATTGAATGACCAGCAGAGGCAGTGTTTCAGAAGAAAATTTCTCTGAGTTGCTGAGACCAAAAAGAAACGAAAAAAAAATTCAGCAGCCTTCGGCGTGATTTACCTATTTAAATGGGGAGTCAAACTCTCGATTTATCATTTTGCTTGTCCTTAAAAGAAGTTCATAGCACTGGGGTCTTCCGCATGAATATTATTTGTCAAGAATAAAGCGATTACGATGGCGCTATGGGCATCATGTTAGCTTTTTAAAGACGTTGATTGTCTACAAGGCTGACAATCCTATTTTAAATACTCGTGCTAGCAATATGTCATCCGAGGAAATTAGTGTCTTTGAGGCTGGAATGAGGTGTCTTGTATTAGAGCAATTGACTTACTCTCTCATGGAGGGAAGCTAATCAATGCTTTCAATGTTGCAGAGCTCTTTCCCATTACACCTCCTACTTGGCTTAGAGTCATAATTACAGATCACTACCTAGTGCGGAATTGCTAATGCCTCATTGTTCTGTGTAATTGTCACCTATGGCGATTGGTCAAGTGTTCCCTGACATCTTAAAGCTAACGCAGGATGTCATCTGACATGTTGGCGAGCAATACGATACATTTATCATGGTATTGAAATAGGTAGGATAGACAGGACTCCCTGCTGAAGGCAAAGATGGTGAGATGAATGAAACAAGGGCATTATTTGAGACTTATTTATTTGACGTGTCGGTGATCATAATATTCTCAGGTTCTCTATAGGTTAACTGATAGGGATGTGCAAGAATGAAGATGTCAGAATCTGTTGTTCATAGTTTTTCTCATTCCCACTAACTGTAGCATAAACCTTCCTTTATAAACTTATCAGATCACTTAATGGTTATTGGTGTACCATAACCTAAAAGAATTGCAGTGAGCAGCGTACGCTGTCACTTGAATAGCAATGAGATCTTTTCTATACGTACAAATATAGGTGCTAGAGTTGTGTGGAGAGTGATAGCAAAGGAGGCTTAGGATTTAGAGGTATGCCAGGTTGAAAATAAATTTGAGATTTGACTGGTTTTTGAGACGTGGATTTTCATAATATTACAGACGTCATAGTACAGATTAATAACCCTTTATCAAAATCTCTTTGTTGTTGTGTTGCATTGGTTTGGAAATATTCAAGTTCTGTTAATAGACTAACAGTGGACTTTTCCATTTGCAGAATATATTGAATGACCAGCAGAGGCAGTGTTTCAGAAGAAAATTTCTCTGAGTTGCTGAGACCAAAAAGAAACGAAAAAAAAATTCAGCAGCCTTCGGCGTGATTTACCTATTTAAATGGTGAGTCAAACTCTCGATTTATCATTTTGCTTGTCCTTAAAAGAAGTTCATAGCACTGGGGTCTTCCGCATGAATATTATTTGTCAAGAATAAAGCGATTACGATGGCGCTATGGGCATCATGTTAGCTTTTTAAAGACGTTGATTGTCTACAAGGCTGACAATCCTATTTTAAATACTCGTGCTAGCAATATGTCATCCGAGGAAATTAGTGTCTTTGAGGCTGGAATGAGGTGTCTTGTATTAGAGCAATCGACTTACTCTCTCATGGAGGGAAGCTAAACAATGCTTTCAATGTTGCAGAGCTCTTTCCCATTACACCTCCTACTTGGCTTAGAGTCATAATTACAGATCACTACCTAGTGCGGAATTGCTAATGCCTCATTTTTCTGTGTAATTGTCACCTATGGCGATTGGTCAAGTGTTCCCTGACATCTTAAAGCTAACGCAGGATGTCATCTGACATGTTGGCGAGCAATACGATACATTTATCATGGTATTGAAATAGGTAGGATAGACAGGACTCCCTGCTGAAGGCAAAGATGGTGAGATGAATGAAACAAGGGCATTATTTGAGACTTATTTATTTGACGTGTCGGTGATCATAATATTCTCAGGTTCTCTATAGGTTAACTGATAGGGATGTGCAAGAATGAAGATGTCAGAATCTGTTGTTCATAGTTTTTCTCATTCCCACTAACTGTAGCATAAACCTTCCTTTATAAACTTATCAGATCACTTAATGGTTATTGGTGTACCATAACCTAAAAGAATTGCAGTGAGCAGCGTACGCCGTCACTTGAATAGCAATGAGATTTTTTCTATACGTTCAAATATAGGTGCTAGAGTTGTGTGGAGAGTGATAGCAAAGGAGGCTTAGGATTTAGAGGTATGCCAGGTTGAAAATAAATTTGAGATTTGACTGGTTTTTGAGACGTGGATTTTCATAATATTACATACGTCATAGTACAGATTAATAACCCTTTATCAAAATCTCTTTGTTGTTGTGTTGCATTGGTTTGGAAATATTCAAGTTCTGTTAATAGACTAACAGTGGACTTTTCCATTTGCAGAATATATTGAATGACCAGCAGAGGCAGTGTTTCAGAAGAAAATTTCTCTGAGTTGCTGAGACCAAAAAGAAACAAAAAAAAATGTTCAGCAGCCTTCGGCGTGATTTACCTATTTAAATGGTGAGTCAAACTCTCAATTTATCATTTTGCTAGTCCTTAAAAGAAGTTCATAGCATTTGACAGCTCTCAGCTCCTTTTACTGGGGTCTTACGCATGAATATTATTTGTCAAGTATAAAGCGATAAGGATGGTGCTATGGGCATCATGATAGCTTTTTAAAGACGTTGATTGTCTACAAGGCTGACAATCCTATTTTACATACTCGTGCTAGCAATATGTCATCCGAGGAAATTAGTGTCTTTGAGGCTGGAATGAGGTGTCTTGTATTAGAGCAATTGACTTACTCTCTCATGGAGGGAAGCTAATTTAACCTTCCTCCCTTCACACTGAATGTGGGACTCTTATACTGAAGAAGGATTGCTCTTTAGGATACTCTGTGTTCTTCTACCTCCTGCCCTCTTTCAAAAGGGGAGCCCAATGCTTTCAATGTTGCAGAGCCCTTTCCCATTACACCTCCTACTTGGCTTGGAGTCATAATTACAGATCACTACCTAGTACGGAATTACTAATGCCTCATTGTTCTGTGTAATTGTCACCTATGGCGATTGGTCAAGTGTTCCCTGACATCTTAAAGCTAACGCAGGATGTCATCTGACATGTTGGCGAGCAATACGATACATTTATCATGGTATTGAAATATGTAGGATAGACAGGACTCCCTGCTGAAGGCAAAGATAGTGAGATGAATGAAACAAGGGCATTATTTGAGACTAATTTGTTTGACGGTGTCGGTGATCATAATATTCTCAGGTTCTCTATAGGTTAACTGATAGGGATGTGCAAGAATGAAGATGTCAGAATCTGTTGTTCATAGTTTTTCTCATTCCCACTAACTGTAGCATAAACCTTCCTTTATAAACTTATCAGATCACTTAATGGTTATTGGTGTACCATAACCTAAAAGAATTGCAGTGAGCAGCGTACGCTGTCACTTGAATAGCAATGAGATCTTTTCTATGCGTTCAAATATAGGTGCTAGAGTTGTGTGGAGAGTGATAGCAAAGGAGGCTTAGGATTTAGAGGTATGCCAGGTTGAAAATAAATTTGAGATTTGACTGGTTTTTGAGACGTGGATTTCCATAATATTACAGACGTCATAGTACAGATTAATAACCCTTTATCAAAATCTCTTTGTTGTTGTGTTGCATTGGTTTGGAAATATTCAAGTTCTGTTAATAGACTAACAGTGGACTTTTCCATTTGCAGAATATATTGAATGACCAGCAGAGGCAGTGTTTCAGAAGAAAATTTCTCTGAGTTGCTGAGACCAAAAAGAAACGAAAAAAAAATTCAGCAGCCTTCGGCGTGATTTACCTATTTAAATGGTGAGTCAAACTCTCGATTTATCATTTTGCTTGTCCTTAAAAGAAGTTCATAGCACTGGGGTCTTCCGCATGAATATTATTTGTCAAGAATAAAGCGATTACGATGGCGCTATGGGCATCATGTTAGCTTTTTAAAGACGTTGATTGTCTACAAGGCTGACAATCCTATTTTAAATACTCGTGCTAGCAATATGTCATCCGAGGAAATTAGTGTCTTTGAGGCTGGAATAAGGTGTCTTGTATTAGAGCAATTGACTTACTCTCTCATGGAGGGAAGCTAATCAATGCTTTCAATGTTGCAGAGCTCTTACCCATTACACCTCCTACTTGGCTTAGAGTCATAATTACAGATCACTACCTAGTGCGGAATTGCTAATGCCTCATTGTTCTGTGTAATTGTCACCTATGGCGATTGGTCAAGTGTTCCCTGACATCTTAAAGCTAACGCAGGATGTCATCTGACATGTTGGCGAGCAATACGATACATTTATCATGGTATTGAAATAGGTAGGATAGACAGGACTCCCTGCTGAAGGCAAAGATGGTGAGATGAATGAAACAAGGGCATTATTTGAGACTTATTTATTTGACGGTGTCGGTGATCATAATATTCTCAGGTTCTCTATAGGTTAACTGATAGGGATGTGCAAGAATGAAGATGTCAGAATCTGTTGTTCATAGTTTTTCTCATTCCCACTAACTGTAGCATAAACCTTCCTCTATAAACTTATCAGATCACTTAATGGTTATTGGTGTACCATAACCTAAAAGAATTGCAGTGAGCAGCGTACGCTGTCACTTGAATAGCAATGAGATCTTTTCTATGCGTTCAAATATAGGTGCTAGAGTTGTGTGGAGAGTGATAGCAAAGGAGGCTTAGGATTTAGAGGTATGCCAGGTTGAAAATAAATTTGAGATTTGACTGGTTTTTGAGACGTGGATTTTCATAATATTACAGACGTCATAGTACAGATTAATAACCCTTTATCAAAATCTCTTTGTTGTTGTGTTGCATTGGTTTGGAAATATTCAAGTTCTGTTAATAGACTAACAGTGGACTTTTCCATTTGCAGAATATATTGAATGACCAGCAGAGGCAGTGTTTCAGAAGAAAATTTCTCTGAGTTGCTGAGACCAAAAAGAAACGAAAAAAAAATTCAGCAGCCTTCGGCGTGATTTACCTATTTAAATGGGGAGTCAAACTCTCGATTTATCATTTTGCTTGTCCTTAAAAGAAGTTCATAGCACTGGGGTCTTCCGCATGAATATTATTTGTCAAGAATAAAGCGATTACGATGGCGCTATGGGCATCATGTTAGCTTTTTAAAGACGTTGATTGTCTACAAGGCTGACAATCCTATTTTAAATACTCGTGCTAGCAATATGTCATCCGAGGAAATTAGTGTCTTTGAGGCTGGAATGAGGTGTCTTGTATTAGAGCAATTGACTTACTCTCTCATGGAGGGAAGCTAATCAATGCTTTCAATGTTGCAGAGCTCTTTCCCATTACACCTCCTACTTGGCTTAGAGTCATAATTACAGATCACTACCTAGTGCGGAATTGCTAATGCCTCATTGTTCTGTGTAATTGTCACCTATGGCGATTGGTCAAGTGTTCCCTGACATCTTAAAGCTAACGCAGGATGTCATCTGACATGTTGGCGAGCAATACGATACATTTATCATGGTATTGAAATAGGTAGGATAGACAGGACTCCCTGCTGAAGGCAAAGATGGTGAGATGAATGAAACAAGGGCATTATTTGAGACTTATTTATTTGACGTGTCGGTGATCATAATATTCTCAGGTTCTCTATAGGTTAACTGATAGGGATGTGCAAGAATGAAGATGTCAGAATCTGTTGTTCATAGTTTTTCTCATTCCCACTAACTGTAGCATAAACCTTCCTTTATAAACTTATCAGATCACTTAATGGTTATTGGTGTACCATAACCTAAAAGAATTGCAGTGAGCAGCGTACGCTGTCACTTGAATAGCAATGAGATCTTTTCTATACGTACAAATATAGGTGCTAGAGTTGTGTGGAGAGTGATAGCAAAGGAGGCTTAGGATTTAGAGGTATGCCAGGTTGAAAATAAATTTGAGATTTGACTGGTTTTTGAGACGTGGATTTTCATAATATTACAGACGTCATAGTACAGATTAATAACCCTTTATCAAAATCTCTTTGTTGTTGTGTTGCATTGGTTTGGAAATATTCAAGTTCTGTTAATAGACTAACAGTGGACTTTTCCATTTGCAGAATATATTGAATGACCAGCAGAGGCAGTGTTTCAGAAGAAAATTTCTCTGAGTTGCTGAGACCAAAAAGAAACGAAAAAAAAATTCAGCAGCCTTCGGCGTGATTTACCTATTTAAATGGTGAGTCAAACTCTCGATTTATCATTTTGCTTGTCCTTAAAAGAAGTTCATAGCACTGGGGTCTTCCGCATGAATATTATTTGTCAAGAATAAAGCGATTACGATGGCGCTATGGGCATCATGTTAGCTTTTTAAAGACGTTGATTGTCTACAAGGCTGACAATCCTATTTTAAATACTCGTGCTAGCAATATGTCATCCGAGGAAATTAGTGTCTTTGAGGCTGGAATGAGGTGTCTTGTATTAGAGCAATTGACTTACTCTCTCATGGAGGGAAGCTAAACAATGCTTTCAATGTTGCAGAGCTCTTTCCCATTACACCTCCTACTTGGCTTAGAGTCATAATTACAGATCACTACCTAGTGCGGAATTGCTAATGCCTCATTTTTCTGTGTAATTGTCACCTATGGCGATTGGTCAAGTGTTCCCTGACATCTTAAAGCTAACGCAGGATGTCATCTGACATGTTGGCGAGCAATACGATACATTTATCATGGTATTGAAATAGGTAGGATAGACAGGACTCCCTGCTGAAGGCAAAGATGGTGAGATGAATGAAACAAGGGCATTATTTGAGACTTATTTATTTGACGTGTCGGTGATCATAATATTCTCAGGTTCTCTATAGGTTAACTGATAGGGATGTGCAAGAATGAAGATGTCAGAATCTGTTGTTCATAGTTTTTCTCATTCCCACTAACTGTAGCATAAACCTTCCTTTATAAACTTATCAGATCACTTAATGGTTATTGGTGTACCATAACCTAAAAGAATTGCAGTGAGCAGCGTACGCCGTCACTTGAATAGCAATGAGATTTTTTCTATACGTTCAAATATAGGTGCTAGAGTTGTGTGGAGAGTGATAGCAAAGGAGGCTTAGGATTTAGAGGTATGCCAGGTTGAAAATAAATTTGAGATTTGACTGGTTTTTGAGACGTGGATTTTCATAATATTACATACGTCATAGTACAGATTAATAACCCTTTATCAAAATCTCTTTGTTGTTGTGTTGCATTGGTTTGGAAATATTCAAGTTCTGTTAATAGACTAACAGTGGACTTTTCCATTTGCAGAATATATTGAATGACCAGCAGAGGCAGTGTTTCAGAAGAAAATTTCTCTGAGTTGCTGAGACCAAAAAGAAACAAAAAAAAATGTTCAGCAGCCTTCGGCGTGATTTACCTATTTAAATGGTGAGTCAAACTCTCAATTTATCATTTTGCTAGTCCTTAAAAGAAGTTCATAGCATTTGACAGCTCTCAGCTCCTTTTACTGGGGTCTTACGCATGAATATTATTTGTCAAGTATAAAGCGATAAGGATGGTGCTATGGGCATCATGATAGCTTTTTAAAGACGTTGATTGTCTACAAGGCTGACAATCCTATTTTACATACTCGTGCTAGCAATATGTCATCCGAGGAAATTAGTGTCTTTGAGGCTGGAATGAGGTGTCTTGTATTAGAGCAATTGACTTACTCTCTCATGGAGGGAAGCTAATTTAACCTTCCTCCCTTCACACTGAATGTGGGACTCTTATACTGAAGAAGGATTGCTCTTTAGGATACTCTGTGTTCTTCTACCTCCTGCCCTCTTTCAAAAGGGGAGCCCAATGCTTTCAATGTTGCAGAGCCCTTTCCCATTACACCTCCTACTTGGCTTGGAGTCATAATTACAGATCACTACCTAGTACGGAATTACTAATGCCTCATTGTTCTGTGTAATTGTCACCTATGGCGATTGGTCAAGTGTTCCCTGACATCTTAAAGCTAACGCAGGATGTCATCTGACATGTTGGCGAGCAATACGATACATTTATCATGGTATTGAAATATGTAGGATAGACAGGACTCCCTGCTGAAGGCAAAGATAGTGAGATGAATGAAACAAGGGCATTATTTGAGACTAATTTGTTTGACGGTGTCGGTGATCATAATATTCTCAGGTTCTCTATAGGTTAACTGATAGGGATGTGCAAGAATGAAGATGTCAGAATCTGTTGTTCATAGTTTTTCTCATTCCCACTAACTGTAGCATAAACCTTCCTTTATAAACTTATCAGATCACTTAATGGTTATTGGTGTACCATAACCTAAAAGAATTGCAGTGAGCAGCGTACGCTGTCACTTGAATAGCAATGAGATCTTTTCTATGCGTTCAAATATAGGTGCTAGAGTTGTGTGGAGAGTGATAGCAAAGGAGGCTTAGGATTTAGAGGTATGCCAGGTTGAAAATAAATTTGAGATTTGACTGGTTTTTGAGACGTGGATTTCCATAATATTACAGACGTCATAGTACAGATTAATAACCCTTTATCAAAATCTCTTTGTTGTTGTGTTGCATTGGTTTGGAAATATTCAAGTTCTGTTAATAGACTAACAGTGGACTTTTCCATTTGCAGAATATATTGAATGACCAGCAGAGGCAGTGTTTCAGAAGAAAATTTCTCTGAGTTGCTGAGACCAAAAAGAAACGAAAAAAAAATTCAGCAGCCTTCGGCGTGATTTACCTATTTAAATGGTGAGTCAAACTCTCGATTTATCATTTTGCTTGTCCTTAAAAGAAGTTCATAGCACTGGGGTCTTCCGCATGAATATTATTTGTCAAGAATAAAGCGATTACGATGGCGCTATGGGCATCATGTTAGCTTTTTAAAGACGTTGATTGTCTACAAGGCTGACAATCCTATTTTAAATACTCGTGCTAGCAATATGTCATCCGAGGAAATTAGTGTCTTTGAGGCTGGAATAAGGTGTCTTGTATTAGAGCAATTGACTTACTCTCTCATGGAGGGAAGCTAATCAATGCTTTCAATGTTGCAGAGCTCTTACCCATTACACCTCCTACTTGGCTTAGAGTCATAATTACAGATCACTACCTAGTGCGGAATTGCTAATGCCTCATTGTTCTGTGTAATTGTCACCTATGGCGATTGGTCAAGTGTTCCCTGACATCTTAAAGCTAACGCAGGATGTCATCTGACATGTTGGCGAGCAATACGATACATTTATCATGGTATTGAAATAGGTAGGATAGACAGGACTCCCTGCTGAAGGCAAAGATGGTGAGATGAATGAAACAAGGGCATTATTTGAGACTTATTTATTTGACGGTGTCGGTGATCATAATATTCTCAGGTTCTCTATAGGTTAACTGATAGGGATGTGCAAGAATGAAGATGTCAGAATCTGTTGTTCATAGTTTTTCTCATTCCCACTAACTGTAGCATAAACCTTCCTCTATAAACTTATCAGATCACTTAATGGTTATTGGTGTACCATAACCTAAAAGAATTGCAGTGAGCAGCGTACGCTGTCACTTGAATAGCAATGAGATCTTTTCTATGCGTTCAAATATAGGTGCTAGAGTTGTGTGGAGAGTGATAGCAAAGGAGGCTTAGGATTTAGAGGTATGCCAGGTTGAAAATAAATTTGAGATTTGACTGGTTTTTGAGACGTGGATTTTCATAATATTACAGACGTCATAGTACAGATTAATAACCCTTTATCAAAATCTCTTTGTTGTTGTGTTGCATTGGTTTGGAAATATTCAAGTTCTGTTAATAGACTAACAGTGGACTTTTCCATTTGCAGAATATATTGAATGACCAGCAGAGGCAGTGTTTCAGAAGAAAATTTCTCTGAGTTGCTGAGACCAAAAAGAAACGAAAAAAAAATTCAGCAGCCTTCGGCGTGATTTACCTATTTAAATGGGGAGTCAAACTCTCGATTTATCATTTTGCTTGTCCTTAAAAGAAGTTCATAGCACTGGGGTCTTCCGCATGAATATTATTTGTCAAGAATAAAGCGATTACGATGGCGCTATGGGCATCATGTTAGCTTTTTAAAGACGTTGATTGTCTACAAGGCTGACAATCCTATTTTAAATACTCGTGCTAGCAATATGTCATCCGAGGAAATTAGTGTCTTTGAGGCTGGAATGAGGTGTCTTGTATTAGAGCAATTGACTTACTCTCTCATGGAGGGAAGCTAATCAATGCTTTCAATGTTGCAGAGCTCTTTCCCATTACACCTCCTACTTGGCTTAGAGTCATAATTACAGATCACTACCTAGTGCGGAATTGCTAATGCCTCATTGTTCTGTGTAATTGTCACCTATGGCGATTGGTCAAGTGTTCCCTGACATCTTAAAGCTAACGCAGGATGTCATCTGACATGTTGGCGAGCAATACGATACATTTATCATGGTATTGAAATAGGTAGGATAGACAGGACTCCCTGCTGAAGGCAAAGATGGTGAGATGAATGAAACAAGGGCATTATTTGAGACTTATTTATTTGACGTGTCGGTGATCATAATATTCTCAGGTTCTCTATAGGTTAACTGATAGGGATGTGCAAGAATGAAGATGTCAGAATCTGTTGTTCATAGTTTTTCTCATTCCCACTAACTGTAGCATAAACCTTCCTTTATAAACTTATCAGATCACTTAATGGTTATTGGTGTACCATAACCTAAAAGAATTGCAGTGAGCAGCGTACGCTGTCACTTGAATAGCAATGAGATCTTTTCTATACGTACAAATATAGGTGCTAGAGTTGTGTGGAGAGTGATAGCAAAGGAGGCTTAGGATTTAGAGGTATGCCAGGTTGAAAATAAATTTGAGATTTGACTGGTTTTTGAGACGTGGATTTTCATAATATTACAGACGTCATAGTACAGATTAATAACCCTTTATCAAAATCTCTTTGTTGTTGTGTTGCATTGGTTTGGAAATATTCAAGTTCTGTTAATAGACTAACAGTGGACTTTTCCATTTGCAGAATATATTGAATGACCAGCAGAGGCAGTGTTTCAGAAGAAAATTTCTCTGAGTTGCTGAGACCAAAAAGAAACGAAAAAAAAATTCAGCAGCCTTCGGCGTGATTTACCTATTTAAATGGTGAGTCAAACTCTCGATTTATCATTTTGCTTGTCCTTAAAAGAAGTTCATAGCACTGGGGTCTTCCGCATGAATATTATTTGTCAAGAATAAAGCGATTACGATGGCGCTATGGGCATCATGTTAGCTTTTTAAAGACGTTGATTGTCTACAAGGCTGACAATCCTATTTTAAATACTCGTGCTAGCAATATGTCATCCGAGGAAATTAGTGTCTTTGAGGCTGGAATGAGGTGTCTTGTATTAGAGCAATTGACTTACTCTCTCATGGAGGGAAGCTAAACAATGCTTTCAATGTTGCAGAGCTCTTTCCCATTACACCTCCTACTTGGCTTAGAGTCATAATTACAGATCACTACCTAGTGCGGAATTGCTAATGCCTCATTTTTCTGTGTAATTGTCACCTATGGCGATTGGTCAAGTGTTCCCTGACATCTTAAAGCTAACGCAGGATGTCATCTGACATGTTGGCGAGCAATACGATACATTTATCATGGTATTGAAATAGGTAGGATAGACAGGACTCCCTGCTGAAGGCAAAGATGGTGAGATGAATGAAACAAGGGCATTATTTGAGACTTATTTATTTGACGTGTCGGTGATCATAATATTCTCAGGTTCTCTATAGGTTAACTGATAGGGATGTGCAAGAATGAAGATGTCAGAATCTGTTGTTCATAGTTTTTCTCATTCCCACTAACTGTAGCATAAACCTTCCTTTATAAACTTATCAGATCACTTAATGGTTATTGGTGTACCATAACCTAAAAGAATTGCAGTGAGCAGCGTACGCCGTCACTTGAATAGCAATGAGATTTTTTCTATACGTTCAAATATAGGTGCTAGAGTTGTGTGGAGAGTGATAGCAAAGGAGGCTTAGGATTTAGAGGTATGCCAGGTTGAAAATAAATTTGAGATTTGACTGGTTTTTGAGACGTGGATTTTCATAATATTACATACGTCATAGTACAGATTAATAACCCTTTATCAAAATCTCTTTGTTGTTGTGTTGCATTGGTTTGGAAATATTCAAGTTCTGTTAATAGACTAACAGTGGACTTTTCCATTTGCAGAATATATTGAATGACCAGCAGAGGCAGTGTTTCAGAAGAAAATTTCTCTGAGTTGCTGAGACCAAAAAGAAACAAAAAAAAATGTTCAGCAGCCTTCGGCGTGATTTACCTATTTAAATGGTGAGTCAAACTCTCAATTTATCATTTTGCTAGTCCTTAAAAGAAGTTCATAGCATTTGACAGCTCTCAGCTCCTTTTACTGGGGTCTTACGCATGAATATTATTTGTCAAGTATAAAGCGATAAGGATGGTGCTATGGGCATCATGATAGCTTTTTAAAGACGTTGATTGTCTACAAGGCTGACAATCCTATTTTACATACTCGTGCTAGCAATATGTCATCCGAGGAAATTAGTGTCTTTGAGGCTGGAATGAGGTGTCTTGTATTAGAGCAATTGACTTACTCTCTCATGGAGGGAAGCTAATTTAACCTTCCTCCCTTCACACTGAATGTGGGACTCTTATACTGAAGAAGGATTGCTCTTTAGGATACTCTGTGTTCTTCTACCTCCTGCCCTCTTTCAAAAGGGGAGCCCAATGCTTTCAATGTTGCAGAGCCCTTTCCCATTACACCTCCTACTTGGCTTGGAGTCATAATTACAGATCACTACCTAGTACGGAATTACTAATGCCTCATTGTTCTGTGTAATTGTCACCTATGGCGATTGGTCAAGTGTTCCCTGACATCTTAAAGCTAACGCAGGATGTCATCTGACATGTTGGCGAGCAATACGATACATTTATCATGGTATTGAAATAGGTAGGATAGACAGGACTCCCTGCTGAAGGCAAAGATAGTGAGATGAATGAAACAAGGGCATTATTTGAGACTAATTTGTTTGACAGTGTCGGTGATCATAATATTCTCAGGTTCTCTATAGGTTAACTGATAGGGATGTGCAAGAATGAAGATGTCAGAATCTGTTGTTCATAGTTTTTCTCATTCCCACTAACTGTAGCATAAACCTTCCTCTATAAACTTATCAGATCATTTAATGGTTATTGGTGTACCATAACCTAAAAGAATTGCAGTGAGCAGCGTACGCTGTCACTTGAATAGCAATGAGATCTTTTCTATACGTTCAAATATAGGTGCTAGAGTTGTGTGGAGAGTGATAGCAAAGGAGGCTTAGGATTTAGAGGTATGCCAGGTTGAAAATAAATTTGAGATTTGACTGGTTTTTGAGGCGTGGATTTTCATAATATTACAGACGTCATAGTACAGATTAATAACCCTTTATCAAAATCTCTTTGTTGTTGTGTTGCATTGGTTTGGAAATATTTAAGTTCTGTTAATAGACTAACAGTGGACTTTTCCATTTGCAGAATATATTGAATGACCAGCAGAGGCAGTGTTTCAGAAGAAAATTTCTCTGAGTTGCTGAGACCAAAAAGAAACGAAAAAAAAATTCAGCAGCCTTCGGCGAGATTTACCTATTTAAATGGTGAGTCAAACTCTCAATTTATCATTTTGCTTGTCCTTAAAAGAAGTTCATAGCACTGGGGTCTTCCGCATGAATATTATTTGTCAAGAATAAAGCGATTACGATGGCGCTATGGGCATCATGTTAGCTTTTTAAAGACGTTGATTGTCTACAAGGCTGACAATCCTATTTTAAATACTCGTGCTAGCAATATGTCATCCGAGGAAATTAGTGTCTTTGAGGCTGGAATGAGGTGTCTTGTATTAGAGCAATTGACTTACTCTCTCATGGAGGGAAGCTAATCAATGCTTTCAATGTTGCAGAGCTCTTTCCCATTACACCTCCTACTTGGCTTAGAGTCATAATTACAGATCACTACCTAGTGCGGAATTGCTAATGCCTCATTTTTCTGTGTAATTGTCACCTATGGCGATTGGTCAAGTGTTCCCTGACATCTTAAAGCTAACGCAGGATGTCATCTGACATGTTGGCGAGCAATACGATACATTTATCATGGTATTAAAATAGGTAGTAGGATAGACAGGACTCCCTGCTGAATTCAAAGATGGTGAGATGAATGAAACAAGGGCATTATTTGAGACTTATTTATTTGACGGTGTCGGTGATCATAATATTCTCAGGTTCTCTATAGGTTAACTGATAGGGATGTGCAAGAATGAAGATGTCAGAATCTGTTGTTCATAGTTTTTCTCATTCCCACTAACTGTAGCATAAACCTTCCTCTATAAACTTATCAGATCACTTAATGGTTATTGGTGTACCATAACCTAAAAGAATTGCAGTGAGCAGCGTACGCTGTCACTTGAATAGCAATGAGATCTTTTCTATACGTACAAATATAGGTGCTAGAGTTGTGTGGAGAGTGATAGCAAAGGAGGCTTAGGATTTAGAGGTATGCCAGGTTGAAAATAAATTTGAGATTTGACTGGTTTTTGAGACGTGGATTTTCATAATATTACAGACGTCATAGTACAGATTAATAACCCTTTATCAAAATCTCTTTGTTGTTGTGTTGCATTGGTTTGGAAATATTCAAGTTCTGTTAATAGACTAACAGTGGACTTTTCCATTTGCAGAATATATTGAATGACCAGCAGAGGCAGTGTTTCAGAAGAAAATTTCTCTGAGTTGCTGAGACCAAAAAGAAACGGAAAAAAAATTCAGCAGCCTTCGGCGTGATTTACCTATTTAAATGGTGAGTCAAACTCTCGATTTATCATTTTGCTTGTCCTTAAAAGAAGTTCATAGCACTGGGGTCTTCCGCATGAATATTATTTGTCAAGAATAAAGCGATTACGATGGCGCTATGGGCATCATGTTAGCTTTTTAAAGACGTTGATTGTCTACAAGGCTGACAATCCTATTTTAAATACTCGTGCTAGCAATTTGTCATCCGAGGAAATTAGTGTCTTTGAGGCTGGAATGAGGTGTCTTGTATTAGAGCAATTGACTTACTCTCTCATGGAGGGAAGCTAAACAATGCTTTCAATGTTGCAGAGCTCTTTCCCATTACACCTCCTACTTGGCTTAGAGTCATAATTACAGATCACTACCTAGTGCGGAATTGCTAATGCCTCATTTTTCTGTGTAATTGTCACCTATGGCGATTGGTCAAGTGTTCCCTGACATCTTAAAGCTAACGCAGGATGTCATCTGACATGTTGGCGAGCAATACGATACATTTATCATGGTATTGAAATAGGTAGGATAGACAGGACTCCCTGCTGAAGGCAAAGATGGTGAGATGAATGAAACAAGGGCATTATTTGAGACTTATTTATTTGACGTGTTGGTGATCATAATATTCTCAGGTTCTCTATAGGTTAACTGATAGGGATGTGCAAGAATGAAGATGTCAGAATCTGTTGTTCATAGTTTTTCTCATTCCCACTAACTGTAGCATAAACCTTCCTTTATAAACTTATCAGATCACTTAATGGTTATTGGTGTACCATAACCTAAAAGAATTGCAGTGAGCAGCGTACGCCGTCACTTGAATAGCAATGAGATCTTTTCTATACGTTCAAATATAGGTGCTAGAGTTGTGTGGAGAGTGATAGCAAAGGAGGCTTAGGATTTAGAGGTATGCCAGGTTGAAAATAAATTTGAGATTTGACTGGTTTTTGAGACGTGGATTTTCATAATATTACATACGTCATAGTACAGATTAATAACCCTTTATCAAAATCTCTTTGTTGTTGTGTTGCATTGGTTTGGAAATATTCAAGTTCTGTTAATAGACTAACAGTGGACTTTTCCATTTGCAGAATATATTGAATGACCAGCAGAGGCAGTGTTTCAGAAGAAAATTTCTCTGAGTTGCTGAGACCAAAAAGAAACAAAAAAAAATGTTCAGCAGCCTTCGGCGTGATTTACCTATTTAAATGGTGAGTCAAACTCTCAATTTATCATTTTGCTAGTCCTTAAAAGAAGTTCATAGCATTTGACAGCTCTCAGCTCCTTTTACTGGGGTCTTACGCATGAATATTATTTGTCAAGTATAAAGCGATAAGGATGGTGCTATGGGCATCATGATAGCTTTTTAAAGACGTTGATTGTCTACAAGGCTGACAATCCTATTTTACATACTCGTGCTAGCAATATGTCATCCGAGGAAATTAGTGTCTTTGAGGCTGGAATGAGGTGTCTTGTATTAGAGCAATTGACTTACTCTCTCATGGAGGGAAGCTAATTTAACCTTCCTCCCTTCACACTGAATGTGGGACTCTTATACTGAAGAAGGATTGCTCTTTAGGATACTCTGTGTTCTTCTACCTCCTGCCCTCTTTCAAAAGGGGAGCCCAATGCTTTCAATGTTGCAGAGCCCTTTCCCATTACACCTCCTACTTGGCTTGGAGTCATAATTACAGATCACTACCTAGTACGGAATTACTAATGCCTCATTGTTCTGTGTAATTGTCACCTATGGCGATTGGTCAAGTGTTCCCTGACATCTTAAAGCTAACGCAGGATGTCATCTGACATGTTGGCGAGCAATACGATACATTTATCATGGTATTGAAATAGGTAGGATAGACAGGACTCCCTGCTGAAGGCAAAGATAGTGAGATGAATGAAACAAGGGCATTATTTGAGACTAATTTGTTTGACAGTGTCGGTGATCATAATATTCTCAGGTTCTCTATAGGTTAACTGATAGGGATGTGCAAGAATGAAGATGTCAGAATCTGTTGTTCATAGTTTTTCTCATTCCCACTAACTGTAGCATAAACCTTCCTCTATAAACTTATCAGATCATTTAATGGTTATTGGTGTACCATAACCTAAAAGAATTGCAGTGAGCAGCGTACGCTGTCACTTGAATAGCAATGAGATCTTTTCTATACGTTCAAATATAGGTGCTAGAGTTGTGTGGAGAGTGATAGCAAAGGAGGCTTAGGATTTAGAGGTATGCCAGGTTGAAAATAAATTTGAGATTTGACTGGTTTTTGAGGCGTGGATTTTCATAATATTACAGACGTCATAGTACAGATTAATAACCCTTTATCAAAATCTCTTTGTTGTTGTGTTGCATTGGTTTGGAAATATTTAAGTTCTGTTAATAGACTAACAGTGGACTTTTCCATTTGCAGAATATATTGAATGACCAGCAGAGGCAGTGTTTCAGAAGAAAATTTCTCTGAGTTGCTGAGACCAAAAAGAAACGAAAAAAAAATTCAGCAGCCTTCGGCGAGATTTACCTATTTAAATGGTGAGTCAAACTCTCAATTTATCATTTTGCTTGTCCTTAAAAGAAGTTCATAGCACTGGGGTCTTCCGCATGAATATTATTTGTCAAGAATAAAGCGATTACGATGGCGCTATGGGCATCATGTTAGCTTTTTAAAGACGTTGATTGTCTACAAGGCTGACAATCCTATTTTAAATACTCGTGCTAGCAATATGTCATCCGAGGAAATTAGTGTCTTTGAGGCTGGAATGAGGTGTCTTGTATTAGAGCAATTGACTTACTCTCTCATGGAGGGAAGCTAATCAATGCTTTCAATGTTGCAGAGCTCTTTCCCATTACACCTCCTACTTGGCTTAGAGTCATAATTACAGATCACTACCTAGTGCGGAATTGCTAATGCCTCATTTTTCTGTGTAATTGTCACCTATGGCGATTGGTCAAGTGTTCCCTGACATCTTAAAGCTAACGCAGGATGTCATCTGACATGTTGGCGAGCAATACGATACATTTATCATGGTATTAAAATAGGTAGTAGGATAGACAGGACTCCCTGCTGAATTCAAAGATGGTGAGATGAATGAAACAAGGGCATTATTTGAGACTTATTTATTTGACGGTGTCGGTGATCATAATATTCTCAGGTTCTCTATAGGTTAACTGATAGGGATGTGCAAGAATGAAGATGTCAGAATCTGTTGTTCATAGTTTTTCTCATTCCCACTAACTGTAGCATAAACCTTCCTCTATAAACTTATCAGATCACTTAATGGTTATTGGTGTACCATAACCTAAAAGAATTGCAGTGAGCAGCGTACGCTGTCACTTGAATAGCAATGAGATCTTTTCTATACGTACAAATATAGGTGCTAGAGTTGTGTGGAGAGTGATAGCAAAGGAGGCTTAGGATTTAGAGGTATGCCAGGTTGAAAATAAATTTGAGATTTGACTGGTTTTTGAGACGTGGATTTTCATAATATTACAGACGTCATAGTACAGATTAATAACCCTTTATCAAAATCTCTTTGTTGTTGTGTTGCATTGGTTTGGAAATATTCAAGTTCTGTTAATAGACTAACAGTGGACTTTTCCATTTGCAGAATATATTGAATGACCAGCAGAGGCAGTGTTTCAGAAGAAAATTTCTCTGAGTTGCTGAGACCAAAAAGAAACGGAAAAAAAATTCAGCAGCCTTCGGCGTGATTTACCTATTTAAATGGTGAGTCAAACTCTCGATTTATCATTTTGCTTGTCCTTAAAAGAAGTTCATAGCACTGGGGTCTTCCGCATGAATATTATTTGTCAAGAATAAAGCGATTACGATGGCGCTATGGGCATCATGTTAGCTTTTTAAAGACGTTGATTGTCTACAAGGCTGACAATCCTATTTTAAATACTCGTGCTAGCAATTTGTCATCCGAGGAAATTAGTGTCTTTGAGGCTGGAATGAGGTGTCTTGTATTAGAGCAATTGACTTACTCTCTCATGGAGGGAAGCTAAACAATGCTTTCAATGTTGCAGAGCTCTTTCCCATTACACCTCCTACTTGGCTTAGAGTCATAATTACAGATCACTACCTAGTGCGGAATTGCTAATGCCTCATTTTTCTGTGTAATTGTCACCTATGGCGATTGGTCAAGTGTTCCCTGACATCTTAAAGCTAACGCAGGATGTCATCTGACATGTTGGCGAGCAATACGATACATTTATCATGGTATTGAAATAGGTAGGATAGACAGGACTCCCTGCTGAAGGCAAAGATGGTGAGATGAATGAAACAAGGGCATTATTTGAGACTTATTTATTTGACGTGTTGGTGATCATAATATTCTCAGGTTCTCTATAGGTTAACTGATAGGGATGTGCAAGAATGAAGATGTCAGAATCTGTTGTTCATAGTTTTTCTCATTCCCACTAACTGTAGCATAAACCTTCCTTTATAAACTTATCAGATCACTTAATGGTTATTGGTGTACCATAACCTAAAAGAATTGCAGTGAGCAGCGTACGCCGTCACTTGAATAGCAATGAGATCTTTTCTATACGTTCAAATATAGGTGCTAGAGTTGTGTGGAGAGTGATAGCAAAGGAGGCTTAGGATTTAGAGGTATGCCAGGTTGAAAATAAATTTGAGATTTGACTGGTTTTTGAGACGTGGATTTTCATAATATTACATACGTTATAGTACAGATTAATAACCCTTTATCAAAATCTCTTTGTTGTTGTGTTGCATTGGTTTGGAAATATTCAAGTTCTGTTAATAGACTAACAGTGGACTTTTCCATTTGCAGAATATATTGAATGACCAGCAGAGGCAGTGTTTCAGAAGAAAATTTCTCTGAGTTGCTGAGACCAAAAAGAAACGAAAAAAAATGTTCAGCAGCCTTCGGCGTGATTTACCTATTTAAATGGTGAGTCAAACTCTCAATTTATCATTTTGCTAGTCCTTAAAAGAAGTTCATAGCATTTGACAGCTCTCAGCTCCTTTTACTGGGGTCTTACGCATGAATATTATTTGTCAAGTATAAAGCGATAAGGATGGTGCTATGGGCATCATGATAGCTTTTTAAAGACGTTGATTGTCTACAAGGCTGACAATCCTATTTTACATACTCGTGCTAGCAATATGTCATCCGAGGAAATTAGTGTCTTTGAGGCTGGAATGAGGTGTCTTGTATTAGAGCAATTGACTTACTCTCTCATGGAGGGAAGCTAATTTAACCTTCCTCCCTTCACACTGAATGTGGGACTCTTATACTGAAGAAGGATTGCTCTTTAGGATACTCTGTGTTCTTCTACCTCCTGCCCTCTTTCAAAAGGGGAGCCCAATGCTTTCAATGTTGCAGAGCCCTTTCCCATTACACCTCCTACTTGGCTTGGAGTCATAATTACAGATCACTACCTAGTACGGAATTACTAATGCCTCATTCTTCTGTGTAATTGTCACCTATGGCGATTGGTCAAGTGTTCCCTGACATCTTAAAGCTAACGCAGGATGTCATCTGACATGTTGGCGAGCAATACGATACATTTATCATGGTATTGAAATAGGTAGGATAGACAGGACTCCCTGCTGAAGGCAAAGATAGTGAGATGAATGAAACAAGGGCATTATTTGAGACTAATTTGTTTGACGGTGTCGGTGATCATAATATTCTCAGGTTCTCTATAGGTTAACTGATAGGGATGTGCAAGAATGAAGATGTCAGAATCTGTTGTTCATAGTTTTTCTCATTCCCACTAACTGTAGCATAAACCTTCCTCTATAAACTTATCAGATCATTTAATGGTTATTGGTGTACCATAACCTAAAAGAATTGCAGTGAGCAGCGTACGCTGTCACTTGAATAGCAATGAGATCTTTTCTATACGTTCAAATATAGGTGCTAGAGTTGTGTGGAGAGTGATAGCAAAGGAGGCTTAGGATTTAGAGGTATGCCAGGTTGAAAATAAATTTGAGATTTGACTGGTTTTTGAGGCGTGGATTTTCATAATATTACAGACGTCATAGTACAGATTAATAACCCTTTATCAAAATCTCTTTGTTGTTGTGTTGCATTGGTTTGGAAATATTGAAATTCTGTTAATAGACTAACAGTGGACTTTTCCATTTGCAGAATATATTGAATGACCAGCAGAGGCAGTGTTTCAGAAGAAAATTTCTCTGAGTTGCTGAGACCAAAAAGAAACGAAAAAAAAATTCAGCAGCCTTCGGCGAGATTTACCTATTTAAATGGTGAGTCAAACTCTCAATTTATCATTTTGCTTGTCCTTAAAAGAAGTTCATAGCACTGGGGTCTTCCGCATGAATATTATTTGTCAAGAATAAAGCGATTACGATGGCGCTATGGGCATCATGTTAGCTTTTTAAAGACGTTGATTGTCTACAAGGCTGACAATCCTATTTTAAATACTCGTGCTAGCAATATGTCATCCGAGGAAATTAGTGTCTTTGAGGCTGGAATGAGGTGTCTTGTATTAGAGCAATTGACTTACTCTCTCATGGAGGGAAGCTAATCAATGCTTTCAATGTTGCAGAGCTCTTTCCCATTACACCTCCTACTTGGCTTAGAGTCATAATTACAGATCACTACCTAGTGCGGAATTGCTAATGCCTCATTTTTCTGTGTAATTGTCACCTATGGCGATTGGTCAAGTGTTCCCTGACATCTTAAAGCTAACGCAGGATGTCATCTGACATGTTGGCGAGCAATACGATACATTTATCATGGTATTAACATAGGTAGTAGGATAGACAGGACTCCCTGCTGAATTCAAAGATGGTGAGATGAATGAAACAAGGGCATTATTTGAGACTTATTTATTTGACGGTGTCGGTGATCATAATATTCTCAGGTTCTCTATAGGTTAACTGATAGGGATGTGCAAGAATGAAGATGTCAGAATCTGTTGTTCATAGTTTTTCTCATTCCCACTAACTGTAGCATAAACCTTCCTCTATAAATTTATCAGATCACTTAATGGTTATTGGTGTACCATAACCTAAAAGAATTGCAGTGAGCAGCGTACGCTGTCACTTGAATAGCAATGAGATCTTTTCTATGCGTTCAAATATAGGTGCTAGAGTTGTGTGGAGAGTGATAGCAAAGGAGGCTTAGGATTTAGAGGTATGCCAGGTTGAAAATAAATTTGAGATTTGACTGGTTTTTGAGACGTGGATTTCCATAATATTACAGACGTCATAGTACAGATTAATAACCCTTTATCAAAATCTCTTTGTTGTTGTGTTGCATTGGTTTGGAAATATTCAAGTTCTGTTAATAGACTAACAGTGGACTTTTCCATTTGCAGAATATATTGAATGACCAGCAGAGGCAGTGTTTCAGAAGAAAATTTCTCTGAGTTGCTGAGACCAAAAAGAAACGAAAAAAAAATTCAGCAGCCTTCGGCGTGATTTACCTATTTAAATGGTGAGTCAAACTCTCGATTTATCATTTTGCTTGTCCTTAAAAGAAGTTCATAGCACTGGGGTCTTCCGCATGAATATTATTTGTCAAGAATAAAGCGATTACGATGGCGCTATGGGCATCATGTTAGCTTTTTAAAGACGTTGATTGTCTACAAGGCTGACAATCCTATTTTAAATACTCGTGCTAGCAATATGTCATCCGAGGAAATTAGTGTCTTTGAGGCTGGAATAAGGTGTCTTGTATTAGAGCAATTGACTTACTCTCTCATGGAGGGAAGCTAATCAATGCTTTCAATGTTGCAGAGCTCTTTCCCATTACACCTCCTACTTGGCTTAGAGTCATAATTACAGATCACTACCTAGTGCGGAATTGCTAATGCCTCATTGTTCTGTGTAATTGTCACCTATGGCGATTGGTCAAGTGTTCCCTGACATCTTAAAGCTAACGCAGGATGTCATCTGACATGTTGGAGAAGCAATACGATACATTTATCATGGTATTAAAATAGGTAGTAGGATAGACAGGACTCCCTGCTGAATTCAAAGATGGTGAGATGAATGAAACAAGGGCATTATTTGAGACTTATTTATTTGACGGTGTCGGTGATCATAATATTCTCAGGTTCTCTATAGGTTAACTGATAGGGATGTGCAAGAATGAAGATGTCAGAATCTGTTGTTCATAGTTTTTCTCATTCCCACTAACTGTAGCATAAACCTTCCTCTATAAACTTATCAGATCACTTAATGGTTATTGGTGTACCATAACCTAAAAGAATTGCAGTGAGCAGCGTACGCTGTCACTTGAATAGCAATGAGATCTTTTCTATGCGTTCAAATATAGGTGCTAGAGTTGTGTGGAGAGTGATAGCAAAGGAGGCTTAGGATTTAGAGGTATGCCAGGTTGAAAATAAATTTGAGATTTGACTGGTTTTTGAGACGTGGATTTTCATAATATTACATACGTCATAGTACAGATTAATAACCCTTTATCAAAATCTCTTTGTTGTTGTGTTGCATTGGTTTGGAAATATTCAAGTTCTGTTAATAGACTAACAGTGGACTTTTCCATTTGCAGAATATATTGAATGACCAGCAGAGGCAGTGTTTCAGAAGAAAATTTCTCTGAGTTGCTGAGACCAAAAAGTAACGAGAAAAAAATGTTCTGCAGCCTTCGGCGTGATTTACCTATTTAAATGGTGAGTCAAACTCTCAATTTATCATTTTGCTAGTCCTTAAAAGAAGTTCATAGCATTTGACAGCTCTCAGCTCCTTTTACTGGGGTCTTACGCATGAATATTATTTGTCAAGTATAAAGCGATAAGGATGGTGCTATGGGCATCATGATAGCTTTTTAAAGACGTTGATTGTTTACAAGGCTGACAATCCTATTTTACATACTCGTGCTAGCAATATGTCATCCGAGGAAATTAGTGTCTTTGAGGCTGGAATGAGGTGTCTTGTATTAGAGCAATTGACTTACTCTCTCATGGAGGGAAGCTAATTTAACCTTCCTCCCTTCACACTGAATGTGGGACTCTTATACTGAAGAAGGATTGCTCTTTAGGATACTCTGTGTTCTTCTACCTCCTGCCCTCTTTCAAAAGGGGAGCCCAATGCTTTCAATGTTGCAGAGCCCTTTCCCATTACACCTCCTACTTGGCTTGGAGTCATAATTACAGATCACTACCTAGTACGGAATTACTAATGCCTCATTGTTCTGTGTAATTGTCACCTATGGCGATTGGTCAAGTGTTCCCTGACATCTTAAAGCTAACGCAGGATGTCATCTGACATGTTGGCGAGCAATACGATACATTTATCATGGTATTGAAATAGGTAGGATAGACAGGACTCCCTGCTGAAGGCAAAGATGGTGAGATGATTGAAACAAGGCATTATTTGAGACTAATTTGTTTGACGGTGTCGGTGATCATAATATTCTCAGGTTCTCTATAGGTTAACTGATAGGGATGTGCAAGAATGAAGATGTCAGAATCTGTTGTTCATAGTTTTTCTCATTCCCACTAACTGTAGCATAAACCTTCCTCTATAAACTTATCAGATCATTTAATGGTTATTGGTGTACCATAACCTAAAAGAATTGCAGTGAGCAGCGTACGCTGTCACTTGAATAGCAATGAGATCTTTTCTATACGTTCAAATATAGGTGCTAGAGTTGTGTGGAGAGTGATAGCAAAGGAGGCTTAGGATTTAGAGGTATGCCAGGTTGAAAATAAATTTGAGATTTGACTGGTTTTTGAGGCGTGGATTTTCATAATATTACAGACGTCATAGTACAGATTAATAACCCTTTATCAAAATCTCTTTGTTGTTGTGTTGCATTGGTTTGGAAATATTGAAATTCTGTTAATAGACTAACAGTGGACTTTTCCATTTGCAGAATATATTGAATGACCAGCAGAGGCAGTGTTTCAGAAGAAAATTTCTCTGAGTTGCTGAGACCAAAAAGAAACGAAAAAAAAATTCAGCAGCCTTCGGCGAGATTTACCTATTTAAATGGTGAGTCAAACTCTCAATTTATCATTTTGCTTGTCCTTAAAAGAAGTTCATAGCACTGGGGTCTTCCGCATGAATATTATTTGTCAAGAATAAAGCGATTACGATGGCGCTATGGGCATCATGTTAGCTTTTTAAAGACGTTGATTGTCTACAAGGCTGACAATCCTATTTTAAATACTCGTGCTAGCAATATGTCATCCGAGGAAATTAGTGTCTTTGAGGCTGGAATGAGGTGTCTTGTATTAGAGCAATTGACTTACTCTCTCATGGAGGGAAGCTAATCAATGCTTTCAATGTTGCAGAGCTCTTTCCCATTACACCTCCTACTTGGCTTAGAGTCATAATTACAGATCACTACCTAGTGCGGAATTGCTAATGCCTCATTTTTCTGTGTAATTGTCACCTATGGCGATTGGTCAAGTGTTCCCTGACATCTTAAAGCTAACGCAGGATGTCATCTGACATGTTGGCGAGCAATACGATACATTTATCATGGTATTAACATAGGTAGTAGGATAGACAGGACTCCCTGCTGAATTCAAAGATGGTGAGATGAATGAAACAAGGGCATTATTTGAGACTTATTTATTTGACGGTGTCGGTGATCATAATATTCTCAGGTTCTCTATAGGTTAACTGATAGGGATGTGCAAGAATGAAGATGTCAGAATCTGTTGTTCATAGTTTTTCTCATTCCCACTAACTGTAGCATAAACCTTCCTCTATAAATTTATCAGATCACTTAATGGTTATTGGTGTACCATAACCTAAAAGAATTGCAGTGAGCAGCGTACGCTGTCACTTGAATAGCAATGAGATCTTTTCTATGCGTTCAAATATAGGTGCTAGAGTTGTGTGGAGAGTGATAGCAAAGGAGGCTTAGGATTTAGAGGTATGCCAGGTTGAAAATAAATTTGAGATTTGACTGGTTTTTGAGACGTGGATTTCCATAATATTACAGACGTCATAGTACAGATTAATAACCCTTTATCAAAATCTCTTTGTTGTTGTGTTGCATTGGTTTGGAAATATTCAAGTTCTGTTAATAGACTAACAGTGGACTTTTCCATTTGCAGAATATATTGAATGACCAGCAGAGGCAGTGTTTCAGAAGAAAATTTCTCTGAGTTGCTGAGACCAAAAAGAAACGAAAAAAAAATTCAGCAGCCTTCGGCGTGATTTACCTATTTAAATGGTGAGTCAAACTCTCGATTTATCATTTTGCTTGTCCTTAAAAGAAGTTCATAGCACTGGGGTCTTCCGCATGAATATTATTTGTCAAGAATAAAGCGATTACGATGGCGCTATGGGCATCATGTTAGCTTTTTAAAGACGTTGATTGTCTACAAGGCTGACAATCCTATTTTAAATACTCGTGCTAGCAATATGTCATCCGAGGAAATTAGTGTCTTTGAGGCTGGAATAAGGTGTCTTGTATTAGAGCAATTGACTTACTCTCTCATGGAGGGAAGCTAATCAATGCTTTCAATGTTGCAGAGCTCTTTCCCATTACACCTCCTACTTGGCTTAGAGTCATAATTACAGATCACTACCTAGTGCGGAATTGCTAATGCCTCATTGTTCTGTGTAATTGTCACCTATGGCGATTGGTCAAGTGTTCCCTGACATCTTAAAGCTAACGCAGGATGTCATCTGACATGTTGGAGAAGCAATACGATACATTTATCATGGTATTAAAATAGGTAGTAGGATAGACAGGACTCCCTGCTGAATTCAAAGATGGTGAGATGAATGAAACAAGGGCATTATTTGAGACTTATTTATTTGACGGTGTCGGTGATCATAATATTCTCAGGTTCTCTATAGGTTAACTGATAGGGATGTGCAAGAATGAAGATGTCAGAATCTGTTGTTCATAGTTTTTCTCATTCCCACTAACTGTAGCATAAACCTTCCTCTATAAACTTATCAGATCACTTAATGGTTATTGGTGTACCATAACCTAAAAGAATTGCAGTGAGCAGCGTACGCTGTCACTTGAATAGCAATGAGATCTTTTCTATGCGTTCAAATATAGGTGCTAGAGTTGTGTGGAGAGTGATAGCAAAGGAGGCTTAGGATTTAGAGGTATGCCAGGTTGAAAATAAATTTGAGATTTGACTGGTTTTTGAGACGTGGATTTTCATAATATTACATACGTCATAGTACAGATTAATAACCCTTTATCAAAATCTCTTTGTTGTTGTGTTGCATTGGTTTGGAAATATTCAAGTTCTGTTAATAGACTAACAGTGGACTTTTCCATTTGCAGAATATATTGAATGACCAGCAGAGGCAGTGTTTCAGAAGAAAATTTCTCTGAGTTGCTGAGACCAAAAAGTAACGAGAAAAAAATGTTCTGCAGCCTTCGGCGTGATTTACCTATTTAAATGGTGAGTCAAACTCTCAATTTATCATTTTGCTAGTCCTTAAAAGAAGTTCATAGCATTTGACAGCTCTCAGCTCCTTTTACTGGGGTCTTACGCATGAATATTATTTGTCAAGTATAAAGCGATAAGGATGGTGCTATGGGCATCATGATAGCTTTTTAAAGACGTTGATTGTTTACAAGGCTGACAATCCTATTTTACATACTCGTGCTAGCAATATGTCATCCGAGGAAATTAGTGTCTTTGAGGCTGGAATGAGGTGTCTTGTATTAGAGCAATTGACTTACTCTCTCATGGAGGGAAGCTAATTTAACCTTCCTCCCTTCACACTGAATGTGGGACTCTTATACTGAAGAAGGATTGCTCTTTAGGATACTCTGTGTTCTTCTACCTCCTGCCCTCTTTCAAAAGGGGAGCCCAATGCTTTCAATGTTGCAGAGCCCTTTCCCATTACACCTCCTACTTGGCTTGGAGTCATAATTACAGATCACTACCTAGTACGGAATTACTAATGCCTCATTGTTCTGTGTAATTGTCACCTATGGCGATTGGTCAAGTGTTCCCTGACATCTTAAAGCTAACGCAGGATGTCATCTGACATGTTGGCGAGCAATACGATACATTTATCATGGTATTGAAATAGGTAGGATAGACAGGACTCCCTGCTGAAGGCAAAGATGGTGAGATGATTGAAACAAGGCATTATTTGAGACTAATTTGTTTGACGGTGTCGGTGATCATAATATTCTCAGGTTCTCTATAGGTTAACTGATAGGGATGTGCAAGAATGAAGATGTCAGAATCTGTTGTTCATAGTTTTTCTCATTCCCACTAACTGTAGCATAAACCTTCCTCTATAAACTTATCAGATCATTTAATGGTTATTGGTGTACCATAACCTAAAAGAATTGCAGTGAGCAGCGTACGCTGTCACTTGAATAGCAATGAGATATTTTCTATACGTTCAAATATAGGTGCTAGAGTTGTGTGGAGAGTGATAGCAAAGGAGGCTTAGGATTTAGTGGTATGCCAGGTTGAAAATAAATTTGAGATTTGACTGGTTTTTGAGACGTGGATTTTCATAATATTACAGACGTCATAGTACAGAATAATAACCCTTTATCAAAATCTCTTTGTTGTTGTGTTGCATTGGTTTGGAAATATTCAAGTTCTGTTAATAGACTAACAGTGGACTTTTCCATTTGCAGAATATATTGAATGACCAGCAGTGGCAGTGTTTCAGAAGAAAATTTCTCTGAGTTGCTGAGACCAAAAAGAAACGAAAAAAAAATTCAGCAG
This sequence comes from Lissotriton helveticus, assembly GCF_964261635.1. Lineage (NCBI taxonomy): Eukaryota > Metazoa > Chordata > Amphibia > Caudata > Salamandridae > Lissotriton > Lissotriton helveticus. Next base: position 666,371,269 of record NC_136073.1, on the reverse strand, counting down.
CCTTCGGCGAGATTTACCTATTTAAATGGTGAGTCAAACTCTCGATTTATCATTTTGCTTGTCCTTAAAAGAAGTTCATAGCATTTGACAGCTCTCAGCTCCTTTTACTGGGGTCTTACGCATGAATATTATTTGTCAAGTATAAAGCGATAAGGATGGTGTTATGGGCATCATGATACCTTTTTAAAGACGTTGATTGTCTACAAGGCTGACAATCCTATTTTACATACTCGTGCTAGCAATATGTCATCCGAGGAAATTAGTGTCTTTGAGGCTGGAATGAGGTGTCTTGTATTAGAGCAATTGACTTACTCTCTCATGGAGGGAAGCTAATTTAACCTTCCTCCCTTCACACTGAATGTGGGACTCTTATACTGAAGAAGGATTGCTCTTTAGGATACTCTGTGTTCTTCTACCTCCTGCCCTCTTTCAAAAGGGGAGCCCAATGCTTTCAATGTTGCAGAGCCCTTTCCCATTACACCTCCTACTTGGCTTGGAGTCATAATTACAGATCACTACCTAGTACGGAATTACTAATGCCTCATTCTTCTGTGTAATTGTCACCTATGGCGATTGGTCAAGTGTTCCCTGACATCTTAAAGCTAACGCAGGATGTCATCTGACATGTTGGCGAGCAATACGATACATTTATCATGGTATTGAAATAGGTAGGATAGACAGGACTCCCTGCTGAAGGCAAAGATAGTGAGATGAATGAAACAAGGGCATTATTTGAGACTAATTTGTTTGACGGTGTCGGTGATCATAATATTCTCAGGTTCTCTATAGGTTAACTGATAGGGATGTGCAAGAATGAAGATGTCAGAATCTGTTGTTCATAGTTTTTCTCATTCCCACTAACTGTAGCATAAACCTTCCTCTATAAACTTATCAGATCATTTAATGGTTATTGGTGTACCATAACCTAAAAGAATTGCAGTGAGCAGCGTACGCTGTCACTTGAATAGCAATGAGATCTTTTCTATACGTTCAAATATAGGTGCTAGAGTTGTGTGGAGAGTGATAGCAAAGGAGGCTTAGGATTTAGAGGTATGCCAGGTTGAAAATAAATTTGAGATTTGACTGGTTTTTGAGGCGTGGATTTTCATAATATTACAGACGTCATAGTACAGATTAATAACCCTTTATCAAAATCTCTTTGTTGTTGTGTTGCATTGGTTTGGAAATATTGAAATTCTGTTAATAGACTAACAGTGGACTTTTCCATTTGCAGAATATATTGAATGACCAGCAGAGGCAGTGTTTCAGAAGAAAATTTCTCTGAGTTGCTGAGACCAAAAAGAAACGAAAAAAAAATTCAGCAGCCTTCGGCGAGATTTACCTATTTAAATGGTGAGTCAAACTCTCAATTTATCATTTTGCTTGTCCTTAAAAGAAGTTCATAGCACTGGGGTCTTCCGCATGAATATTATTTGTCAAGAATAAAGCGATTACGATGGCGCTATGGGCATCATGTTAGCTTTTTAAAGACGTTGATTGTCTACAAGGCTGACAATCCTATTTTAAATACTCGTGCTAGCAATATGTCATCCGAGGAAATTAGTGTCTTTGAGGCTGGAATGAGGTGTCTTGTATTAGAGCAATTGACTTACTCTCTCATGGAGGGAAGCTAATCAATGCTTTCAATGTTGCAGAGCTCTTTCCCATTACACCTCCTACTTGGCTTAGAGTCATAATTACAGATCACTACCTAGTGCGGAATTGCTAATGCCTCATTTTTCTGTGTAATTGTCACCTATGGCGATTGGTCAAGTGTTCCCTGACATCTTAAAGCTAACGCAGGATGTCATCTGACATGTTGGCGAGCAATACGATACATTTATCATGGTATTAACATAGGTAGTAGGATAGACAGGACTCCCTGCTGAATTCAAAGATGGTGAGATGAATGAAACAAGGGCATTATTTGAGACTTATTTATTTGACGGTGTCGGTGATCATAATATTCTCAGGTTCTCTATAGGTTAACTGATAGGGATGTGCAAGAATGAAGATGTCAGAATCTGTTGTTCATAGTTTTTCTCATTCCCACTAACTGTAGCATAAACCTTCCTCTATAAATTTATCAGATCACTTAATGGTTATTGGTGTACCATAACCTAAAAGAATTGCAGTGAGCAGCGTACGCTGTCACTTGAATAGCAATGAGATCTTTTCTATGCGTTCAAATATAGGTGCTAGAGTTGTGTGGAGAGTGATAGCAAAGGAGGCTTAGGATTTAGAGGTATGCCAGGTTGAAAATAAATTTGAGATTTGACTGGTTTTTGAGACGTGGATTTCCATAATATTACAGACGTCATAGTACAGATTAATAACCCTTTATCAAAATCTCTTTGTTGTTGTGTTGCATTGGTTTGGAAATATTCAAGTTCTGTTAATAGACTAACAGTGGACTTTTCCATTTGCAGAATATATTGAATGACCAGCAGAGGCAGTGTTTCAGAAGAAAATTTCTCTGAGTTGCTGAGACCAAAAAGAAACGAAAAAAAAATTCAGCAGCCTTCGGCGTGATTTACCTATTTAAATGGTGAGTCAAACTCTCGATTTATCATTTTGCTTGTCCTTAAAAGAAGTTCATAGCACTGGGGTCTTCCGCATGAATATTATTTGTCAAGAATAAAGCGATTACGATGGCGCTATGGGCATCATGTTAGCTTTTTAAAGACGTTGATTGTCTACAAGGCTGACAATCCTATTTTAAATACTCGTGCTAGCAATATGTCATCCGAGGAAATTAGTGTCTTTGAGGCTCGAATAAGGTGTCTTGTATTAGAGCAATTGACTTACTCTCTCATGGAGGGAAGCTAATCAATGCTTTCAATGTTGCAGAGCTCTTTCCCATTACACCTCCTACTTGGCTTAGAGTCATAATTACAGATCACTACCTAGTGCGGAATTGCTAATGCCTCATTGTTCTGTGTAATTGTCACCTATGGCGATTGGTCAAGTGTTCCCTGACATCTTAAAGCTAACGCAGGATGTCATCTGACATGTTGGAGAAGCAATACGATACATTTATCATGGTATTAAAATAGGTAGTAGGATAGACAGGACTCCCTGCTGAATTCAAAGATGGTGAGATGAATGAAACAAGGGCATTATTTGAGACTTATTTATTTGACGGTGTCGGTGATCATAATATTCTCAGGTTCTCTATAGGTTAACTGATAGGGATGTGCAAGAATGAAGATGTCAGAATCTGTTGTTCATAGTTTTTCTCATTCCCACTAACTGTAGCATAAACCTTCCTCTATAAACTTATCAGATCACTTAATGGTTATTGGTGTACCATAACCTAAAAGAATTGCAGTGAGCAGCGTACGCTGTCACTTGAATAGCAATGAGATCTTTTCTATGCGTTCAAATATAGGTGCTAGAGTTGTGTGGAGAGTGATAGCAAAGGAGGCTTAGGATTTAGAGGTATGCCAGGTTGAAAATAAATTTGAGATTTGACTGGTTTTTGAGACGTGGATTTTCATAATATTACATACGTCATAGTACAGATTAATAACCCTTTATCAAAATCTCTTTGTTGTTGTGTTGCATTGGTTTGGAAATATTCAAGTTCTGTTAATAGACTAACAGTGGACTTTTCCATTTGCAGAATATATTGAATGACCAGCAGAGGCAGTGTTTCAGAAGAAAATTTCTCTGAGTTGCTGAGACCAAAAAGAAACGAGAAAAAAATGTTCAGCAGCCTTCGGCGTGATTTACCTATTTAAATGGTGAGTCAAACTCTCAATTTATCATTTTGCTAGTCCTTAAAAGAAGTTCATAGCATTTGACAGCTCTCAGCTCCTTTTACTGGGGTCTTACGCATGAATATTATTTGTCAAGTATAAAGCGATAAGGATGGTGCTATGGGCATCATGATACCTTTTTAAAGACGTTGATTGTCTACAAGGCTGACAATCCTATTTTACATACTCGTGCTAGCAATATGTCATCCGAGGAAATTAGTGTCTTTGAGGCTGGAATGAGGTGTCTTGTATTAGAGCAATTGACTTACTCTCTCATGGAGGGAAGCTAATTTAACCTTCCTCCCTTCACACTGAATGTGGGACTCTTATACTGAAGAAGGATTGCTCTTTAGAATACTCTGTGTTCTTCTACCTCCTGCCCTCTTTCAAAAGGGGAGCCCAATGCTTTCAATGTTGCAGAGCCCTTTCCCATTACACCTCCTACTTGGCTTGGAGTCATAATTACAGATCACTACCTAGTACGGAATTACTAATGCCTCATTGTTCTGTGTAATTGTCACCTATGGCGATTGGTCAAGTGTTCCCTGACATCTTAAAGCTAACGCAGGATGTCATCTGACATGTTGGCGAGCAATACGATACATTTATCATGGTATTGAAATAGGTAGGATAGACAGGACTCCCTGCTGAAGGCAAAGATAGTGAGATGAATGAAACAAGGGCATTATTTGAGACTAATTTGTTTGACGGTGTCGGTGATCATAATATTCTCAGGTTCTCTATAGGTTAACTGATAGGGATGTGCAAGAATGAAGATGTCAGAATCTGTTGTTCATAGTTTTTCTCATTCCCACTAACTGTAGCATAAACCTTCCTCTATAAACTTATCAGATCATTTAATGGTTATTGGTGTACCATAACCTAAAAGAATTGCAGTGAGCAGCGTACGCTGTCACTTGAATAGCAATGAGATCTTTTCTATACGTTCAAATATAGGTGCTAGAGTTGTGTGGAGAGTGATAGCAAAGGAGGCTTAGGATTTAGAGGTATGCCAGGTTGAAAATAAATTTGAGATTTGACTGGTTTTTGAGGCGTGGATTTTCATAATATTACAGACGTCATAGTACAGATTAATAACCCTTTATCAAAATCTCTTTGTTGTTGTGTTGCATTGGTTTGGAAATATTCAAGTTCTGTTAATAGACTAACAGTGGACTTTTCCATTTGCAGAATATATTGAATGACCAGCAGAGGCAGTGTTTCAGAAGAAAATTTCTCTGAGTTGCTGAGACCAAAAAGAAACGAAAAAAAAATTCAGCAGCCTTCGGCGAGATTTACCTATTTAAATGGTGAGTCAAACTCTCGATTTATCATTTTGCTTGTCCTTAAAAGAAGTTCATAGCACTGGGGTCTTCCGCATGAATATTATTTGTCAAGAATAAAGCGATTACGATGGCGCTATGGGCATCATGTTAGCTTTTTAAAGACGTTGATTGTCTACAAGGCTGACAATCCTATTTTAAATACTCGTGCTAGCAATATGTCATCCGAGGAAATTAGTGTCTTTGAGGCTGAAATGAGATGTCTTGTATTAGAGCAATTGACTTACTCTCTCATGGAGGGAAGCTAATCAATGCTTTCAATGTTGCAGAGCTCTTTCCCATTACACCTCCTACTTGGCTTAGAGTCATAATTACAGATCACTACCTAGTGCGGAATTGCTAATGCCTCATTTTTCTGTGTAATTGTCACCTATGGCGATTGGTCAAGTGTTCCCTGACATCTTAAAGCTAACGCAGGATGTCATCTGACATGTTGGCGAGCAATACGATACATTTATCATGGTATTAAAATAGGTAGTAGGATAGACAGGACTCCCTGCTGAATTCAAAGATGGTGAGATGAATGAAACAAGGGCATTATTTGAGACTTATTTATTTGACGGTGTCGGTGATCATAATATTCTCAGGTTCTCTATAGGTTAACTGATAGGGATGTGCAAGAATGAAGATGTCAGAATCTGTTGTTCATAGTTTTTCTCATTCCCACTAACTGTAGCATAAACCTTCCTCTATAAACTTATCAGATCACTTAATGGTTATTGGTGTACCATAACCTAAAAGAATTGCAGTGAGCAGCGTACGCTGTCACTTGAATAGCAATGAGATCTTTTCTATGCGTTCAAATATAGGTGCTAGAGTTGTGTGGAGAGTGATAGCAAAGGAGGCTTAGGATTTAGAGGTATGCCAGGTTGAAAATAAATTTGAGATTTGACTGGTTTTTGAGACGTGGATTTTCATAATATTACATACCTCATAGTACAGATTAATAACCCTTTATCAAAATCTCTTTGTTGTTGTGTTGCATTGGTTTGGAAATATTCAAGTTCTGTTAATAGACTAACAGTGGACTTTTCCATTTGCAGAATATATTGAATGACCAGCAGAGGCAGTGTTTCAGAAGAAAATTTCTCTGAGTTGCTGAGACCAAAAAGAAACGAAAAAAAAATTCAGCAGCCTTCGGCGTGATTTACCTATTTAAATGGTGAGTCAAACTCTCGATTTATCATTTTGCTTGTCCTTAAAAGAAGTTCATAGCACTGGGGTCTTCCGCATGAATATTATTTGTCAAGAATAAAGCGATTACGATGGCGCTATGGGCATCATGTTAGCTTTTTAAAGACGTTGATTGTCTACAAGGCTGACAATCCTATTTTAAATACTCGTGCTAGCAATATGTCATCCGAGGAAATTAGTGTCTTTGAGGCTGGAATAAGGTGTCTTGTATTAGAGCAATTGACTTACTCTCTCATGGAGGGAAGCTAATCAATGCTTTCAATGTTGCAGAGCTCTTTCCCATTACACCTCCTACTTGGCTTAGAGTCATAATTACAGATCACTACCTAGTGCGGAATTGCTAATGCCTCATTGTTCTGTGTAATTGTCACCTATGGCAATTGGTCAAGTGTTCCCTGACATCTTAAAGCTAACGCAGGATGTCATCTGACATGTTGGAGAAGCAATACGATACATTTATCATGGTATTAAAATAGGTAGTAGGATAGACAGGACTCCCTGCTGAATTCAAAGATGGTGAGATGAATGAAACAAGGGCATTATTTGAGACTTATTTATTTGACGGTGTCGGTGATCATAATATTCTCAGGTTCTCTATAGGTTAACTGATAGGGATGTGCAAGAATGAAGATGTCAGAATCTGTTGTTCATAGTTTTTCTCATTCCCACTAACTGTAGCATAAACCTTCCTCTATAAACTTATCAGATCACTTAATGGTTATTGGTGTACCATAACCTAAAAGAATTGCAGTGAGCAGCGTACGCTGTCACTTGAATAGCAATGAGATCTTTTCTATGCGTTCAAATATAGGTGCTAGAGTTGTGTGGAGAGTGATAGCAAAGGAGGCTTAGGATTTAGTGGTATGCCAGGTTGAAAATAAATTTGAGATTTGACTGGTTTTTGAGACGTGGATTTTCATAATATTACAGACGTCATAGTACAGATTAATAACCCTTTATCAAAATCTCTTTGTTGTTGTGTTGCATTGGTTTGGAAATATTCAAGTTCTGTTAATAGACTAACAGTGGACTTTTCCATTTGCAGAATATATTGAATGACCAGCAGAGGCAGTGTTTCAGAAGAAAATTTCTCTGAGTTGCTGAGACCAAAAAGAAACGAGAAAAAAATGTTCAGCAGCCTTCGGCGTGATTTACCTATTTAAATGGTGAGTCAAACTCTCAATTTATCATTTTGCTAGTCCTTAAAAGAAGTTCATAGCATTTGACAGCTCTCAGCTCCTTTTACTGGGGTCTTACGCATGAATATTATTTGTCAAGTATAAAGCGATAAGGATGGTGCTATGGGCATCATGATACCTTTTTAAAGACGTTGATTGTCTACAAGGCTGACAATCCTATTTTACATACTCGTGCTAGCAATATGTCATCCGAGGAAATTAGTGTCTTTGAGGCTGGAATGAGGTGTCTTGTATTAGAGCAATTGACTTACTCTCTCATGGAGGGAAGCTAATTTAACCTTCCTCCCTTCACACTGAATGTGGGACTCTTATACTGAAGAAGGATTGCTCTTTAGGATACTCTGTGTTCTTCTACCTCCTGCCCTCTTTCAAAAGGGGAGCCCAATGCTTTCAATGTTGCAGAGCCCTTTCCCATTACACCTCCTACTTGGCTTGGAGTCATAATTACAGATCACTACCTAGTACGGAATTACTAATGCCTCATTGTTCTGTGTAATTGTCACCTATGGCGATTGGTCAAGTGTTCCCTGACATCTTAAAGCTAACGCAGGATGTCATCTGACATGTTGGCGAGCAATACGATACATTTATCATGGTATTGAAATAGGTAGGATAGACAGGACTCCCTGCTGAAGGCAAAGATAGTGAGATGAATGAAACAAGGGCATTATTTGAGACTAATTTGTTTGACGGTGTCGGTGATCATAATATTCTCAGGTTCTCTATAGGTTAACTGATAGGGATGTGCAAGAATGAAGATGTCAGAATCTGTTGTTCATAGTTTTTCTCATTCCCACTAACTGTAGCATAAACCTTCCTCTATAAACTTATCAGATCATTTAATGGTTATTGGTGTACCATAACCTAAAAGAATTGCAGTGAGCAGCGTACGCTGTCACTTGAATAGCAATGAGATCTTTTCTATACGTTCAAATATAGGTGCTAGAGTTGTGTGGAGAGTGATAGCAAAGGAGGCTTAGGATTTAGAGGTATGCCAGGTTGAAAATAAATTTGAGATTTGACTGGTTTTTGAGGCGTGGATTTTCATAATATTACAGACGTCATAGTACAGATTAATAACCCTTTATCAAAATCTCTTTGTTGTTGTGTTGCATTGGTTTGGAAATATTCAAGTTCTGTTAATAGACTAACAGTGGACTTTTCCATTTGCAGAATATATTGAATGACCAGCAGAGGCAGTGTTTCAGAAGAAAATTTCTCTGAGTTGCTGAGACCAAAAAGAAACGAAAAAAAAATTCAGCAGCCTTCGGCGAGATTTACCTATTTAAATGGTGAGTCAAACTCTCAATTTATCATTTTGCTTGTCCTTAAAAGAAGTTCATAGCACTGGGGTCTTCCGCATGAATATTATTTGTCAAGAATAAAGCGATTACGATGGCGCTATGGGCATCATGTTAGCTTTTTAAAGACGTTGATTGTCTACAAGGCTGACAATCCTATTTTAAATACTCGTGCTAGCAATATGTCATCCGAGGAAATTAGGGGCAGATTTATGAGGCCCTTGCGCAACGTTTACGCCGCTGTTGCGTCACGCAAGGCGGCGTAAACGTGGCGCATCCCTACGAACGATTTACAACGTGACGCATTTAGGTAGATGCGTCACGTTGTAAAGCCCTGCGCCGCTTGTGGGCGTTCCAGCGCAGGGTGGGCGTTCCGGGGAAGGTGCGCCTCGCAAAAGTGGCTGAGTGAAATCTATAAGATTTCACTCAGTCACTTTCAGGCCAATGCTGCGTCAAAAGCCTGCGCCTGCTTGAAGCAGGCGTAGGTCTTGACGCAGCATTGTTAAGATGGGGCACCCCTGAGCCTTGCTGGAGCTGCGTCACGCTTGCGACGCAACTCCAGCAATGCGCCAACTTAACGGCACAGATGCGTCACGCATCTGTGCCGTTTTTGCCCCATGGTGCGCCGCATTGTAAATGCGGCGCACCAAGGGTGGCGGAGCTGTGGCGCACTGTGGCGCATATTAACTGGCGCATCCCTGGGGATGGGCCAGTTAACATAAATCTGCCCCTTAGTGTCTTTGAGGCTGGAATGAGGTGTCTTGTATTAGAGCAATTGACTTACTCTCTCATGGAGGGAAGCTAATCAATGCTTTCAATGTTGCAGAGCTCTTTCCCATTACACCTCCTACTTGGCTTAGAGTCATAATTACAGATCACTACCTAATGCGGAATTGCTAATGCCTCATTTTTCTGTGTAATTGTCACCTATGGCGATTGGTCAAGTGTTCCCTGACATCTTAAAGCTAACGCAGGATGTCATCTGACATGTTGGCGAGCAATACGATACATTTATCATGGTATTAAAATAGGTAGTAGGATAGACAGGACTCCCTGCTGAATTCAAAGATGGTGAGATGAATGAAACAAGGGCATTATTTGAGACTTATTTATTTGACGGTGTCGGTGATCATAATATTCTCAGGTTCTCTATAGGTTAACTGATAGGGATGTGCAAGAATGAAGATGTCAGAATCTGTTGTTCATAGTTTTTCTCATTCCCACTAACTGTAGCATAAACCTTCCTCTATAAACTTATCAGATCATTTAATGGTTATTGGTGTACCATAACCTAAAAGAATTGCAGTGAGCAGCGTACGCTGTCACTTGAATAGCAATGAGATCTTTTCTATACGTTCAAATATAGGTGCTAGAGTTGTGTGGAGAGTGATAGCAAAGGAGGCTTAGGATTTAGAGGTATGCCAGGTTGAAAATAAATTTGAGATTTGACTGGTTTTTGAGGCGTGGATTTTCATAATATTACAGACGTCATAGTACAGATTAATAACCCTTTATCAAAATCTCTTTGTTGTTGTGTTGCATTGGTTTGGAAATATTCAAGTTCTGTTAATAGACTAACAGTGGACTTTTCCATTTGCAGAATATATTGAATGACCAGCAGAGGCAGTGTTTCAGAAGAAAATTTCTCTGAGTTGCTGAGACCAAAAAGAAACGAAAAAAAAATTCAGCAGCCTTCGGCGAGATTTACCTATTTAAATGGTGAGTCAAACTCTCAATTTATCATTTTGCTTGTCCTTAAAAGAAGTTCATAGCACTGGGGTCTTCCGCATGAATATTATTTGTCAAGAATAAAGCGATTACGATGGCGCTATGGGCATCATGTTAGCTTTTTAAAGACGTTGATTGTCTACAAGGCTGACAATCCTATTTTAAATACTCGTGCTAGCAATATGTCATCCGAGGAAATTAGGGGCAGATTTATGAGGCCCTTGCGCAACGTTTACGCCGCTGTTGCGTCACGCAAGGCGGCGTAAACGTGGCGCATCCCTACGAACGATTTACAACGTGACGCATTTAGGTAGATGCGTCACGTTGTAAAGCCCTGCGCCGCTTGTGGGCGTTCCAGCGCAGGGTGGGCGTTCCGGGGAAGGTGCGCCTCGCAAAAGTGGCTGAGTGAAATCTATAAGATTTCACTCAGTCACTTTCAGGCCAATGCTGCGTCAAAAGCCTGCGCCTGCTTGAAGCAGGCGTAGGTCTTGACGCAGCATTGTTAAGATGGGGCACCCCTGAGCCTTGCTGGAGCTGCGTCACGCTTGCGACGCAACTCCAGCAATGCGCCAACTTAACGGCACAGATGCGTCACGCATCTGTGCCGTTTTTGCCCCATGGTGCGCCGCATTGTAAATGCGGCGCACCAAGGGTGGCGGAGCTGTGGCGCACTGTGGCGCATATTAACTGGCGCATCCCTGGGGATGGGCCAGTTAACATAAATCTGCCCCTTAGTGTCTTTGAGGCTGGAATGAGGTGTCTTGTATTAGAGCAATTGACTTACTCTCTCATGGAGGGAAGCTAATCAATGCTTTCAATGTTGCAGAGCTCTTTCCCATTACACCTCCTACTTGGCTTAGAGTCATAATTACAGATCACTACCTAATGCGGAATTGCTAATGCCTCATTTTTCTGTGTAATTGTCACCTATGGCGATTGGTCAAGTGTTCCCTGACATCTTAAAGCTAACGCAGGATGTCATCTGACATGTTGGCGAGCAATACGATACATTTATCATGGTATTAAAATAGGTAGTAGGATAGACAGGACTCCCTGCTGAATTCAAAGATGGTGAGATAATTGAAACAAGGGCATTATTTGAGACTTATTTATTTGACGGTGTCGGTGATCATAATATTCTCAGGTTCTCTATAGGTTAACTGATAGGGATGTGCAAGAATGAAGATGTCAGAATCTGTTGTTCATAGTTTTTCTCATTCCCACTAACTGTAGCATAAACCTTCCTCTATAAACTTATCAGATCACTTAATGGTTATTGGTGTACCATAACCTAAAAGAATTGCAGTGAGCAGCGTACGCTGTCACTTGAATAGCAATGAGATCTTTTCTATACGTTCAAATATAGGTGCTAGAGTTGTGTGGAGAGTGATAGCAAAGGAGGCTTAGGATTTAGAGGTATGCCAGGTTGAAAATAAATTTGAGATTTGACTGGTTTTTGAGGCGTGGATTTTCATAATATTACAGACGTCATAGTACAGATTAATAACCCTTTATCAAAATCTCTTTGTTGTTGTGTTGCATTGGTTTGGAAATATTCAAGTTCTGTTAATAGACTAACAGTGGACTTTTCCATTTGCAGAATATATTGAATGACCAGCAGAGGCAGTGTTTCAGAAGAAAATTTCTCTGAGTTGCTGAGACCAAAAAGAAACGAAAAAAAAATTCAGCAGCCTTCGGCGAGATTTACCTATTTAAATGGTGAGTCAAACTCTCAATTTATCATTTTGCTTGTCCTTAAAAGAAGTTCATAGCACTGGGGTCTTCCGCATGAATATTATTTGTCAAGAATAAAGCGATTACGATGGCGCTATGGGCATCATGTTAGCTTTTTAAAGACGTTGATTGTCTACAAGGCCGACAATCCTATTTTAAATACTCGTGCTAGCAATATGTCATCCGAGGAAATTAGTGTCTTTGAGGCTGGAATGAGGTGTCTTGTATTAGAGCAATTGACTTACTCTCTCATGGAGGGAAGCTAATCAATGCTTTCAATGTTGCAGAGCTCTTTCCCATTACACCTCCTACTTGGCTTAGAGTCATAATTATAGATCATTACCTAGTGCGGAATTGCTAATGCCTCATTTTTCTGTGTAATTGTCACCTATGGCGATTGGTCAAGTGTTCCCTGACATCTTAAAGCTAACGCAGGATGTCATCTGACATGTTGGCGAGCAATACGATACATTTATCATGGTATTAAAATAGGTAGTAGGATAGACAGGACTCCCTGCTGAATTCAAAGATGGTGAGATGAATGAAACAAGGGCATTATTTGAGACTTATTTATTTGACGGTGTCGGTGATCATAATATTCTCAGGTTCTCTATAGGTTAACTGATAGGGATGTGCAAGAATGAAGATGTCAGAATCTGTTGTTGATAGTTTTTCTCATTCCCACTAACTGTAGCATAAACCTTCCTCTATAAACTTATCAGATCACTTAATGGTTATTGGTGTACCATAACCTAAAAGAATTGCAGTGAGCAGCGTACGCTGTCACTTGAATAGCAATGAGATCTTTTCTATACGTTCAAATATAGGTGCTAGAGTTGTGTGGAGAGTGATAGCAAAGGAGGCTTAGGATTTAGAGGTATGCCAGGTTGAAAATAAATTTGAGATTTGACTGGTTTTTGAGACGTGGATTTTCATAATATTACAGACGTCATAGTACAGATTAATAACCCTTTATCAAAATCTCTTTGTTGTTGTGTTGCATTGGTTTGGAAATATTCAAGTTCTGTTAATAGACTAACAGTGGACTTTTCCATTTGCAGAATATATTGAATGACCAGCAGAGGCAGTGTTTCAGAAGAAAATTTCTCTGAGTTGCTGAGACCAAAAAGAAACGAAAAAAAAATACAGCAGCCTTCGGCGTGATTTACCTATTTAAATGGTGAGTCAAACTCTCGATTTATCATTTTGCTTGTCCTTAAAAGAAGTTCATAGCACTGGGGTCTTCCGCATGAATATTATTTGTCAAGAATAAAGCGATTACGATGGCGCTATGGGCATCATGTTAGCTTTTTTAAGACGTTGATTGTCTACAAGGCTGACAATCCTATTTTAAATACTTGTGCTAGCAATATGTCATCCGAGGAAATTAGTGTCTTTGAGGCTGGAATGAGGTGTCTTGTATTAGAGCAATTGACTTACTCTCTCATGGAGGGAAGCTAATCAATGCTTTCAATGTTGCAGAGCTCTTTCCCATTACACCTCCTACTTGGCTTAGAGTCATAATTACAGATCACTACCTAGTGCGGAATTGCTAATGCCTCATTGTTCTGTGTAATTGTCACCTATGGCGATTGGTCAAGTGTTCCCTGACATCTTAAAGCTAACGCAGGATGTCATCTGACATGTTGGCGAGCAATACGATACATTTATCATGGTATTGAAATAGGTAGGATAGACAGGACTCCCTGCTGAAGGCAAAGATGGTGAGATGAATGAAACAAGGGCATTATTTGAGACTTATTTATTTGACGTGTCGGTGATCATAATATTCTCAGGTTCTCTATAGGTTAACTGATAGGGATGTGCAAGAATGAAGATGTCAGAATCTGTTGTTCATAGTTTTTCTCATTCCCACTAACTGTAGCATAAACCTTCCTTTATAAACTTATCAGATCACTTAATGGTTATTGGTGTACCATAACCTAAAAGAATTGCAGTGAGCAGCGTACACCGTCACTTGAATAGCAATGAGATCTTTTCTATACGTTCAAATATAGGTGCTAGAGTTGTGTGGAGAGTGATAGCAAAGGAGGCTTAGGATTTAGAGGTATGCCAGGTTGAAAATAAATTTGAGATTTGACTGGTTTTTGAGACGTGGATTTTCATAATATTACAGACGTCATAGTACAGATTAATAACCCTTTATCAAAATCTCTTTGTTGTTGTGTTGCATTGGTTTGGAAATATTCAAGTTCTGTTAATAGACTAACAGTGGACTTTTCCATTTGCAGAATATATTGAATGACCAGCAGAGGCAGTGTTTCAGAAGAAAATTTCTCTGAGTTGCTGAGACCAAAAAGAAACGAAAAAAAAATGTTCAGCAGCCTTCGGCGTGATTTACCTATTTAAATGGTGAGTCAAACTCTCAATTTATCATTTTGCTAGTCCTTAAAAGAAGTTCATAGCATTTGACAGCTCTCAGCTCCTTTTACTGGGGTCTTACGCATGAATATTATTTGTCAAGTATAAAGCGATAAGGATGGTGCTATGGGCATCATGATAGCTTTTTAAAGACGTTGATTGTCTACAAGGCTGACAATCCTATTTTACATACTCGTGCTAGCAATATGTCATCCGAGGAAATTAGTGTCTTTGAGGCTGGAATGAGGTGTCTTGTATTAGAGCAATTGACTTACTCTCTCATGGAGGGAAGCTAATTTAACCTTCCTCCCTTCACACTGAATGTGGGACTCTTATACTGAAGAAGGATTGCTCTTTAGGATACTCTGTGTTCTTCTACCTCCTGCCCTCTTTCAAAAGGGGAGCCCAATGCTTTCAATGTTGCAGAGCCCTTTCCCATTACACCTCCTACTTGGCTTCATAATTACAGATCACTACCTAGTACGGAATTACTAATGCCTCATTGTTCTGTGTAATTGTCACCTATGGCGATTGGTCAAGTGTTCCCTGACATCTTAAAGCTAACGCAGGATGTCATCTGACATGTTGGCGAGCAATACGATACATTTATCATGGTATTGAAATAGGTAGGATAAACAGGACTCCCTGCTGAAGGCAAAAATGGTGAGATGATTGAAACAAGGCATTATTTGAGACTAATTTGTTTGACGGTGTCGGTGATCATAATATTCTCAGGTTCTCTATAGGTTAACTGATAGGGATGTGCAAGAATGAAGATGTCAGAATCTGTTGTTCATAGTTTTTCTCATTCCCACTAACTGTAGCATAAACCTTCCTCTATAAACTTATCAGATCATTTAATGGTTATTGGTGTACCATAACCTAAAAGAAT
Organism: Lissotriton helveticus; assembly: GCF_964261635.1. Lineage (NCBI taxonomy): Eukaryota > Metazoa > Chordata > Amphibia > Caudata > Salamandridae > Lissotriton > Lissotriton helveticus. Next base: position 666,355,735 of record NC_136073.1, on the reverse strand, counting down.
TGCAGTGAGCAGCGTACGCTGTCACTTGAATAGCAATGAGATCTTTTCTATACGTTCAAATATAGGTGCTAGAGTTGTGTGGAGAGTGATAGCAAAGGAGGCTTAGGATTTAGTGGTATGCCAGGTTGAAAATAAATTTGAGATTTGACTGGTTTTTGAGACGTGGATTTTCATAATATTACAGACGTCATAGTACAGATTAATAACCCTTTATCAAAATCTCTTTGTTGTTGTGTTGCATTGGTTTGGAAATATTCAAGTTCTGTTAATAGACTAACAGTGGACTTTTCCATTTGCAGAATATATTGAATGACCAGCAGAGGCAGTGTTTCAGAAGAAAATTTCTCTGAGTTGCTGAGACCAAAAAGAAACGAAAAAAAAATTCAGCAGCCTTCGGCGTGATTTACCTATTTAAATGGTGAGTCAAACTCTCGATTTATCATTTTGCTTGTCCTTAAAAGAAGTTCATAGCACTGGGGTCTTCCGCATGAATATTACTTGTCAAGAATAAAGCGATTACGATGGCGCTATGGGCATCATGTTAGCTTTTTAAAGACGTTGATTGTCTACAAGGCTGACAATCCTATTTTAAATACTCGTGCTAGCAATATGTCATCCGAGGAAATTAGTGTCTTTGAGGCTGGAATGAGGTGTCTTGTATTAGAGCAATTGACTTACTCTCTCATGGAGGGAAGCTAATTTAACCTTCCTCCCTTCACACTGAATGTGGGACTCTTATACTGAAGAAGGATTGCTCTTTAGAATACTCTGTGTTCTTCTACCTCCTGCCCTCTTTCAAAAGGGGAGCCCAATGCTTTCAATGTTGCAGAGCCCTTTCCCATTACACCTCCTACTTGGCTTGGAGTCATAATTACAGATCACTACCTAGTACGGAATTACTAATGCCTCATTGTTCTGTGTAATTGTCACCTATGGCGATTGGTCAAGTGTTCCCTGACATCTTAAAGCTAACGCAGGATGTCATCTGACATGTTGGCGAGCAATACGATACATTTATCATGGTATTGAAATAGGTAGGATAGACAGGACTCCCTGCTGAAGGCAAAGATAGTGAGATGAATGAAACAAGGGCATTATTTGAGACTAATTTGTTTGACGGTGTCGGTGATCATAATATTCTCAGGTTCTCTATAGGTTAACTGATAGGGATGTGCAAGAATGAAGATGTCAGAATCTGTTGTTCATAGTTTTTCTCATTCCCACTAACTGTAGCATAAACCTTCCTCTATAAACTTATCAGATCATTTAATGGTTATTGGTGTACCATAACCTAAAAGAATTGCAGTGAGCAGCGTACGCTGTCACTTGAATAGCAATGAGATCTTTTCTATACGTTCAAATATAGGTGCTAGAGTTGTGTGGAGAGTGATAGCAAAGGAGGCTTAGGATTTAGAGGTATGCCAGGTTGAAAATAAATTTGAGATTTGACTGGTTTTTGAGGCGTGGATTTTCATAATATTACAGACGTCATAGTACAGATTAATAACCCTTTATCAAAATCTCTTTGTTGTTGTGTTGCATTGGTTTGGAAATATTCAAGTTCTGTTAATAGACTAACAGTGGACTTTTCCATTTGCAGAATATATTGAATGACCAGCAGAGGCAGTGTTTCAGAAGAAAATTTCTCTGAGTTGCTGAGACCAAAAAGAAACGAGAAAAAAATGTTCAGCAGCCTTCGGCGTGATTTACCTATTTAAATGGTGAGTCAAACTCTCAATTTATCATTTTGCTAGTCCTTAAAAGAAGTTCATAGCATTTGACAGCTCTCAGCTCCTTTTACTGGGGTCTTACGCATGAATATTATTTGTCAAGTATAAAGCGATAAGGATGGTGCTATGGGCATCATGATACCTTTTTAAAGACGTTGATTGTCTACAAGGCTGACAATCCTATTTTACATACTCGTGCTAGCAATATGTCATCCGAGGAAATTAGTGTCTTTGAGGCTGGAATGAGGTGTCTTGTATTAGAGCAATTGACTTACTCTCTCATGGAGGGAAGCTAATTTAACCTTCCTCCCTTCACACTGAATGTGGGACTCTTATACTGAAGAAGGATTGCTCTTTAGAATACTCTGTGTTCTTCTACCTCCTGCCCTCTTTCAAAAGGGGAGCCCAATGCTTTCAATGTTGCAGAGCCCTTTCCCATTACACCTCCTACTTGGCTTGGAGTCATAATTACAGATCACTACCTAGTACGGAATTACTAATGCCTCATTGTTCTGTGTAATTGTCACCTATGGCGATTGGTCAAGTGTTCCCTGACATCTTAAAGCTAACGCAGGATGTCATCTGACATGTTGGCGAGCAATACGATACATTTATCATGGTATTGAAATAGGTAGGATAGACAGGAATCCCTGCTGAAGGCAAAGATAGTGAGATGAATGAAACAAGGGCATTATTTGAGACTAATTTGTTTGACGGTGTCGGTGATCATAATATTCTCAGGTTCTCTATAGGTTAACTGATAGGGATGTGCAAGAATGAAGATGTCAGAATCTGTTGTTCATAGTTTTTCTCATTCCCACTAACTGTAGCATAAACCTTCCTCTATAAACTTATCAGATCATTTAATGGTTATTGGTGTACCATAACCTAAAAGAATTGCAGTGAGCAGCGTATGCTGTCACTTGAATAGCAATGAGATCTTTTCTATACGTTCAAATATAGGTGCTAGAGTTGTGTGGAGAGTGATAGCAAAGGAGGCTTAGGATTTAGAGGTATGCCAGGTTGAAAATAAATTTGAGATTTGACTGGTTTTTGAGGCGTGGATTTTCATAATATTACAGACGTCATAGTACAGATTAATAACCCTTTATCAAAATCTCTTTGTTGTTGTGTTGCATTGGTTTGGAAATATTCAAGTTCTGTTAATAGACTAACAGTGGACTTTTCCATTTGCAGAATATATTGAATGACCAGCAGAGGCAGTGTTTCAGAAGAAAATTTCTCTGAGTTGCTGAGACCAAAAAGAAACGAAAAAAAAATTCAGCAGCCTTCGGCGAGATTTACCTATTTAAATGGTGAGTCAAACTCTCGATTTATCATTTTGCTTGTCCTTAAAAGAAGTTCATAGCACTGGGGTCTTCCGCATGAATATTATTTGTCAAGAATAAAGCGATTACGATGGCGCTATGGGCATCATGTTAGCTTTTTAAAGACGTTGATTGTCTACAAGGCTGACAATCCTATTTTAAATACTCGTGCTAGCAATATGTCATCCGAGGAAATTAGTGTCTTTGAGGCTGAAATGAGATGTCTTGTATTAGAGCAATTGACTTACTCTCTCATGGAGGGAAGCTAATCAATGCTTTCAATGTTGCAGAGCTCTTTCCCATTACACCTCCTACTTGGCTTAGAGTCATAATTACAGATCACTACCTAGTGCGGAATTGCTAATGCCTCATTTTTCTGTGTAATTGTCACCTATGGCGATTGGTCAAGTGTTCCCTGACATCTTAAAGCTAACGCAGGATGTCATCTGACATGTTGGCGAGCAATACGATACATTTATCATGGTATTAAAATAGGTAGTAGGATAGACAGGACTCCCTGCTGAATTCAAAGATGGTGAGATGAATGAAACAAGGGCATTATTTGAGACTTATTTATTTGACGGTGTCGGTGATCATAATATTCTCAGGTTCTCTATAGGTTAACTGATAGGGATGTGCAAGAATGAAGATGTCAGAATCTGTTGTTCATAGTTTTTCTCATTCCCACTAACTGTAGCATAAACCTTCCTCTATAAACTTATCAGATCACTTAATGGTTATTGGTGTACCATAACCTAAAAGAATTGCAGTGAGCAGCGTACGCTGTCACTTGAATAGCAATGAGATCTTTTCTATGCGTTCAAATATAGGTGCTAGAGTTGTGTGGAGAGTGATAGCAAAGGAGGCTTAGGATTTAGTGGTATGCCAGGTTGAAAATAAATTTGAGATTTGACTGGTTTTTGAGGCGTGGATTTTCATAATATTACAGACGTCATAGTACAGATTAATAACCCTTTATCAAAATCTCTTTGTTGTTGTGTTGCATTGGTTTGGAAATATTCAAGTTCTGTTAATAGACTAACAGTGGACTTTTCCATTTGCAGAATATATTGAATGACCAGCAGAGGCAGTGTTTCAGAAGAAAATTTCTCTGAGTTGCTGAGACCAAAAAGAAACGAGAAAAAAATGTTCAGCAGCCTTCGGCGTGATTTACCTATTTAAATGGTGAGTCAAACTCTCAATTTATCATTTTGCTAGTCCTTAAAAGAAGTTCATAGCATTTGACAGCTCTCAGCTCCTTTTACTGGGGTCTTACGCATGAATATTATTTGTCAAGTATAAAGCGATAAGGATGGTGCTATGGGCATCATGATACCTTTTTAAAGACGTTGATTGTCTACAAGGCTGACAATCCTATTTTACATACTCGTGCTAGCAATATGTCATCCGAGGAAATTAGTGTCTTTGAGGCTGGAATGAGGTGTCTTGTATTAGAGCAATTGACTTACTCTCTCATGGAGGGAAGCTAATTTAACCTTCCTCCCTTCACACTGAATGTGGGACTCTTATACTGAAGAAGGATTGCTCTTTAGAATACTCTGTGTTCTTCTACCTCCTGCCCTCTTTCAAAAGGGGAGCCCAATGCTTTCAATGTTGCAGAGCCCTTTCCCATTACACCTCCTACTTGGCTTGGAGTCATAATTACAGATCACTACCTAGTACGGAATTACTAATGCCTCATTGTTCTGTGTAATTGTCACCTATGGCGATTGGTCAAGTGTTCCCTGACATCTTAAAGCTAACGCAGGATGTCATCTGACATGTTGGCGAGCAATACGATACATTTATCATGGTATTGAAATAGGTAGGATAGACAGGAATCCCTGCTGAAGGCAAAGATAGTGAGATGAATGAAACAAGGGCATTATTTGAGACTAATTTGTTTGACGGTGTCGGTGATCATAATATTCTCAGGTTCTCTATAGGTTAACTGATAGGGATGTGCAAGAATGAAGATGTCAGAATCTGTTGTTCATAGTTTTTCTCATTCCCACTAACTGTAGCATAAACCTTCCTCTATAAACTTATCAGATCATTTAATGGTTATTGGTGTACCATAACCTAAAAGAATTGCAGTGAGCAGCGTATGCTGTCACTTGAATAGCAATGAGATCTTTTCTATACGTTCAAATATAGGTGCTAGAGTTGTGTGGAGAGTGATAGCAAAGGAGGCTTAGGATTTAGAGGTATGCCAGGTTGAAAATAAATTTGAGATTTGACTGGTTTTTGAGGCGTGGATTTTCATAATATTACAGACGTCATAGTACAGATTAATAACCCTTTATCAAAATCTCTTTGTTGTTGTGTTGCATTGGTTTGGAAATATTCAAGTTCTGTTAATAGACTAACAGTGGACTTTTCCATTTGCAGAATATATTGAATGACCAGCAGAGGCAGTGTTTCAGAAGAAAATTTCTCTGAGTTGCTGAGACCAAAAAGAAACGAAAAAAAAATTCAGCAGCCTTCGGCGAGATTTACCTATTTAAATGGTGAGTCAAACTCTCGATTTATCATTTTGCTTGTCCTTAAAAGAAGTTCATAGCACTGGGGTCTTCCGCATGAATATTATTTGTCAAGAATAAAGCGATTACGATGGCGCTATGGGCATCATGTTAGCTTTTTAAAGACGTTGATTGTCTACAAGGCTGACAATCCTATTTTAAATACTCGTGCTAGCAATATGTCATCCGAGGAAATTAGTGTCTTTGAGGCTGAAATGAGATGTCTTGTATTAGAGCAATTGACTTACTCTCTCATGGAGGGAAGCTAATCAATGCTTTCAATGTTGCAGAGCTCTTTCCCATTACACCTCCTACTTGGCTTAGAGTCATAATTACAGATCACTACCTAGTGCGGAATTGCTAATGCCTCATTTTTCTGTGTAATTGTCACCTATGGCGATTGGTCAAGTGTTCCCTGACATCTTAAAGCTAACGCAGGATGTCATCTGACATGTTGGCGAGCAATACGATACATTTATCATGGTATTAAAATAGGTAGTAGGATAGACAGGACTCCCTGCTGAATTCAAAGATGGTGAGATGAATGAAACAAGGGCATTATTTGAGACTTATTTATTTGACGGTGTCGGTGATCATAATATTCTCAGGTTCTCTATAGGTTAACTGATAGGGATGTGCAAGAATGAAGATGTCAGAATCTGTTGTTCATAGTTTTTCTCATTCCCACTAACTGTAGCATAAACCTTCCTCTATAAACTTATCAGATCACTTAATGGTTATTGGTGTACCATAACCTAAAAGAATTGCAGTGAGCAGCGTACGCTGTCACTTGAATAGCAATGAGATCTTTTCTATGCGTTCAAATATAGGTGCTAGAGTTGTGTGGAGAGTGATAGCAAAGTAGGCTTAGGATTTAGAGGTATGCCAGGTTGAAAATAAATTTGAGATTTGACTGGTTTTTGAGACGTGGATTTCCATAATATTACAGACGTCATAGTACAGATTAATAACCCTTTATCAAAATCTCTTTGTTGTTGTGTTGCATTGGTTTGGAAATATTCAAGTTCTGTTAATAGACTAACAGTGGACTTTTCCATTTGCAGAATATATTGAATGACCAGCAGAGGCAGTGTTTCAGAAGAAAATTTCTCTGAGTTGCTGAGACCAAAAAGAAACGAAAAAAAAATTCAGCAGCCTTCGGCGTGATTTACCTATTTAAATGGTGAGTCAAACTCTCGATTTATCATTTTGCTTGTCCTTAAAAGAAGTTCATAGCACTGGGGTCTTCCGCATGAATATTATTTGTCAAGAATAAAGCGATTACGATGGCGCTATGGGCATCATGTTAGCTTTTTAAAGACGTTGATTGTCTACAAGGCTGACAATCCTATTTTAAATACTCGTGCTAGCAATATGTCATCCGAGGAAATTAGTGTCTTTGAGGCTGGAATAAGGTGTCTTGTATTAGAGCAATTGACTTACTCTCTCATGGAGGGAAGCTAATCAATGCTTTCAATGTTGCAGAGCTCTTTCCCATTACACCTCCTACTTGGCTTAGAGTCATAATTACAGATCACTACCTAGTGCGGAATTGCTAATGCCTCATTGTTCTGTGTAATTGTCACCTATGGCGATTGGTCAAGTGTTCCCTGACATCTTAAAGCTAACGCAGGATGTCATCTGACATGTTGGAGAAGCAATACGATACATTTATCATGGTATTAAAATAGGTAGTAGGATAGACAGGACTCCCTGCTGAATTCAAAGATGGTGAGATGAATGAAACAAGGGCATTATTTGAGACTTATTTATTTGACGGTGTCGGTGATCATAATATTCTCAGGTTCTCTATAGGTTAACTGATAGGGATGTGCAAGAATGAAGATGTCAGAATCTGTTGTTCATAGTTTTTCTCATTCCCACTAACTGTAGCATAAACCTTCCTCTATAAACTTATCAGATCACTTAATGGTTATTGGTGTACCATAACCTAAAAGAATTGCAGTGAGCAGCGTACGCTGTCACTTGAATAGCAATGAGATCTTTTCTATGCGTTCAAATATAGGTGCTAGAGTTGTGTGGAGAGTGATAGCAAAGGAGGCTTAGGATTTAGTGGTATGCCAGGTTGAAAATAAATTTGAGATTTGACTGGTTTTTGAGACGTGGATTTTCATAATATTACAGACGTCATAGTACAGATTAATAACCCTTTATCAAAATCTCTTTGTTGTTGTGTTGCATTGGTTTGGAAATATTCAAGTTCTGTTAATAGACTAACAGTGGACTTTTCCATTTGCAGAATATATTGAATGACCAGCAGAGGCAGTGTTTCAGAAGAAAATTTCTCTGAGTTGCTGAGACCAAAAAGAAACGAGAAAAAAATGTTCAGCAGCCTTCGGCGTGATTTACCTATTTAAATGGTGAGTCAAACTCTCAATTTATCATTTTGCTAGTCCTTAAAAGAAGTTCATAGCATTTGACAGCTCTCAGCTCCTTTTACTGGGGTCTTACGCATGAATATTATTTGTCAAGTATAAAGCGATAAGGATGGTGCTATGGGCATCATGATACCTTTTTAAAGACGTTGATTGTCTACAAGGCTGACAATCCTATTTTACATACTCGTGCTAGCAATATGTCATCCGAGGAAATTAGTGTCTTTGAGGCTGGAATGAGGTGTCTTGTATTAGAGCAATTGACTTACTCTCTCATGGAGGGAAGCTAATTTAACCTTCCTCCCTTCACACTGAATGTGGGACTCTTATACTGAAGAAGGATTGCTCTTTAGAATACTCTGTGTTCTTCTACCTCCTGCCCTCTTTCAAAAGGGGAGCCCAATGCTTTCAATGTTGCAGAGCCCTTTCCCATTACACCTCCTACTTGGCTTGGAGTCATAATTACAGATCACTACCTAGTACGGAATTACTAATGCCTCATTGTTCTGTGTAATTGTCACCTATGGCGATTGGTCAAGTGTTCCCTGACATCTTAAAGCTAACGCAGGATGTCATCTGACATGTTGGCGAGCAATACGATACATTTATCATGGTATTGAAATAGGTAGGATAGACAGGACTCCCTGCTGAAGGCAAAGATAGTGAGATGAATGAAACAAGGGCATTATTTGAGACTAATTTGTTTGACGGTGTCGGTGATCATAATATTCTCAGGTTCTCTATAGGTTAACTGATAGGGATGTGCAAGAATGAAGATGTCAGAATCTGTTGTTCATAGTTTTTCTCATTCCCACTAACTGTAGCATAAACCTTCCTCTATAAACTTATCAGATCATTTAATGGTTATTGGTGTACCATAACCTAAAAGAATTGCAGTGAGCAGCGTACGCTGTCACTTGAATAGCAATGAGATCTTTTCTATACGTTCAAATATAGGTGCTAGAGTTGTGTGGAGAGTGATAGCAAAGGAGGCTTAGGATTTAGAGGTATGCCAGGTTGAAAATAAATTTGAGATTTGACTGGTTTTTGAGGCGTGGATTTTCATAATATTACAGACGTCATAGTACAGATTAATAACCCTTTATCAAAATCTCTTTGTTGTTGTGTTGCATTGGTTTGGAAATATTCAAGTTCTGTTAATAGACTAACAGTGGACTTTTCCATTTGCAGAATATATTGAATGACCAGCAGAGGCAGTGTTTCAGAAGAAAATTTCTCTGAGTTGCTGAGACCAAAAAGAAACGAAAAAAAAATTCAGCAGCCTTCGGCGAGATTTACCTATTTAAATGGTGAGTCAAACTCTCGATTTATCATTTTGCTTGTCCTTAAAAGAAGTTCATAGCACTGGGGTCTTCCGCATGAATATTATTTGTCAAGAATAAAGCGATTACGATGGCGCTATGGGCATCATGTTAGCTTTTTAAAGACGTTGATTGTCTACAAGGCTGACAATCCTATTTTAAATACTCGTGCTAGCAATATGTCATCCGAGGAAATTAGTGTCTTTGAGGCTGAAATGAGATGTCTTGTATTAGAGCAATTGACTTACTCTCTCATGGAGGGAAGCTAATCAATGCTTTCAATGTTGCAGAGCTCTTTCCCATTACACCTCCTACTTGGCTTAGAGTCATAATTACAGATCACTACCTAGTGCGGAATTGCTAATGCCTCATTTTTCTGTGTAATTGTCACCTATGGCGATTGGTCAAGTGTTCCCTGACATCTTAAAGCTAACGCAGGATGTCATCTGACATGTTGGCGAGCAATACGATACATTTATCATGGTATTAAAATAGGTAGTAGGATAGACAGGACTCCCTGCTGAATTCAAAGATGGTGAGATGAATGAAACAAGGGCATTATTTGAGACTTATTTATTTGACGGTGTCGGTGATCATAATATTCTCAGGTTCTCTATAGGTTAACTGATAGGGATGTGCAAGAATGAAGATGTCAGAATCTGTTGTTCATAGTTTTTCTCATTCCCACTAACTGTAGCATAAACCTTCCTCTATAAACTTATCAGATCACTTAATGGTTATTGGTGTACCATAACCTAAAAGAATTGCAGTGAGCAGCGTACGCTGTCACTTGAATAGCAATGAGATCTTTTCTATGCGTTCAAATATAGGTGCTAGAGTTGTGTGGAGAGTGATAGCAAAGGAGGCTTAGGATTTAGAGGTATGCCAGGTTGAAAATAAATTTGAGATTTGACTGGTTTTTGAGACGTGGATTTTCATAATATTACATACCTCATAGTACAGATTAATAACCCTTTATCAAAATCTCTTTGTTGTTGTGTTGCATTGGTTTGGAAATATTCAAGTTCTGTTAATAGACTAACAGTGGACTTTTCCATTTGCAGAATATATTGAATGACCAGCAGAGGCAGTGTTTCAGAAGAAAATTTCTCTGAGTTGCTGAGACCAAAAAGAAACGAAAAAAAAATTCAGCAGCCTTCGGCGTGATTTACCTATTTAAATGGTGAGTCAAACTCTCGATTTATCATTTTGCTTGTCCTTAAAAGAAGTTCATAGCACTGGGGTCTTCCGCATGAATATTATTTGTCAAGAATAAAGCGATTACGATGGCGCTATGGGCATCATGTTAGCTTTTTAAAGACGTTGATTGTCTACAAGGCTGACAATCCTATTTTAAATACTCGTGCTAGCAATATGTCATCCGAGGAAATTAGTGTCTTTGAGGCTGGAATAAGGTGTCTTGTATTAGAGCAATTGACTTACTCTCTCATGGAGGGAAGCTAATCAATGCTTTCAATGTTGCAGAGCTCTTTCCCATTACACCTCCTACTTGGCTTAGAGTCATAATTACAGATCACTACCTAGTGCGGAATTGCTAATGCCTCATTGTTCTGTGTAATTGTCACCTATGGCAATTGGTCAAGTGTTCCCTGACATCTTAAAGCTAACGCAGGATGTCATCTGACATGTTGGAGAAGCAATACGATACATTTATCATGGTATTAAAATAGGTAGTAGGATAGACAGGACTCCCTGCTGAATTCAAAGATGGTGAGATGAATGAAACAAGGGCATTATTTGAGACTTATTTATTTGACGGTGTCGGTGATCATAATATTCTCAGGTTCTCTATAGGTTAACTGATAGGGATGTGCAAGAATGAAGATGTCAGAATCTGTTGTTCATAGTTTTTCTCATTCCCACTAACTGTAGCATAAACCTTCCTCTATAAACTTATCAGATCACTTAATGGTTATTGGTGTACCATAACCTAAAAGAATTGCAGTGAGCAGCGTACGCTGTCACTTGAATAGCAATGAGATCTTTTCTATGCGTTCAAATATAGGTGCTAGAGTTGTGTGGAGAGTGATAGCAAAGGAGGCTTAGGATTTAGTGGTATGCCAGGTTGAAAATAAATTTGAGATTTGACTGGTTTTTGAGACGTGGATTTTCATAATATTACAGACGTCATAGTACAGATTAATAACCCTTTATCAAAATCTCTTTGTTGTTGTGTTGCATTGGTTTGGAAATATTCAAGTTCTGTTAATAGACTAACAGTGGACTTTTCCATTTGCAGAATATATTGAATGACCAGCAGAGGCAGTGTTTCAGAAGAAAATTTCTCTGAGTTGCTGAGACCAAAAAGAAACGAGAAAAAAATGTTCAGCAGCCTTCGGCGTGATTTACCTATTTAAATGGTGAGTCAAACTCTCAATTTATCATTTTGCTAGTCCTTAAAAGAAGTTCATAGCATTTGACAGCTCTCAGCTCCTTTTACTGGGGTCTTACGCATGAATATTATTTGTCAAGTATAAAGCGATAAGGATGGTGCTATGGGCATCATGATACCTTTTTAAAGACGTTGATTGTCTACAAGGCTGACAATCCTATTTTACATACTCGTGCTAGCAATATGTCATCCGAGGAAATTAGTGTCTTTGAGGCTGGAATGAGGTGTCTTGTATTAGAGCAATTGACTTACTCTCTCATGGAGGGAAGCTAATTTAACCTTCCTCCCTTCACACTGAATGTGGGACTCTTATACTGAAGAAGGATTGCTCTTTAGGATACTCTGTGTTCTTCTACCTCCTGCCCTCTTTCAAAAGGGGAGCCCAATGCTTTCAATGTTGCAGAGCCCTTTCCCATTACACCTCCTACTTGGCTTGGAGTCATAATTACAGATCACTACCTAGTACGGAATTACTAATGCCTCATTGTTCTGTGTAATTGTCACCTATGGCGATTGGTCAAGTGTTCCCTGACATCTTAAAGCTAACGCAGGATGTCATCTGACATGTTGGCGAGCAATACGATACATTTATCATGGTATTGAAATAGGTAGGATAGACAGGACTCCCTGCTGAAGGCAAAGATAGTGAGATGAATGAAACAAGGGCATTATTTGAGACTAATTTGTTTGACGGTGTCGGTGATCATAATATTCTCAGGTTCTCTATAGGTTAACTGATAGGGATGTGCAAGAATGAAGATGTCAGAATCTGTTGTTCATAGTTTTTCTCATTCCCACTAACTGTAGCATAAACCTTCCTCTATAAACTTATCAGATCATTTAATGGTTATTGGTGTACCATAACCTAAAAGAATTGCAGTGAGCAGCGTACGCTGTCACTTGAATAGCAATGAGATCTTTTCTATACGTTCAAATATAGGTGCTAGAGTTGTGTGGAGAGTGATAGCAAAGGAGGCTTAGGATTTAGAGGTATGCCAGGTTGAAAATAAATTTGAGATTTGACTGGTTTTTGAGGCGTGGATTTTCATAATATTACAGACGTCATAGTACAGATTAATAACCCTTTATCAAAATCTCTTTGTTGTTGTGTTGCATTGGTTTGGAAATATTCAAGTTCTGTTAATAGACTAACAGTGGACTTTTCCATTTGCAGAATATATTGAATGACCAGCAGAGGCAGTGTTTCAGAAGAAAATTTCTCTGAGTTGCTGAGACCAAAAAGAAACGAAAAAAAAATTCAGCAGCCTTCGGCGAGATTTACCTATTTAAATGGTGAGTCAAACTCTCAATTTATCATTTTGCTTGTCCTTAAAAGAAGTTCATAGCACTGGGGTCTTCCGCATGAATATTATTTGTCAAGAATAAAGCGATTACGATGGCGCTATGGGCATCATGTTAGCTTTTTAAAGACGTTGATTGTCTACAAGGCTGACAATCCTATTTTAAATACTCGTGCTAGCAATATGTCATCCGAGGAAATTAGGGGCAGATTTATGAGGCCCTTGCGCAACGTTTACGCCGCTGTTGCGTCACGCAAGGCGGCGTAAACGTGGCGCATCCCTACGAACGATTTACAACGTGACGCATTTAGGTAGATGCGTCACGTTGTAAAGCCCTGCGCCGCTTGTGGGCGTTCCAGCGCAGGGTGGGCGTTCCGGGGAAGGTGCGCCTCGCAAAAGTGGCTGAGTGAAATCTATAAGATTTCACTCAGTCACTTTCAGGCCAATGCTGCGTCAAAAGCCTGCGCCTGCTTGAAGCAGGCGTAGGTCTTGACGCAGCATTGTTAAGATGGGGCACCCCTGAGCCTTGCTGGAGCTGCGTCACGCTTGCGACGCAACTCCAGCAATGCGCCAACTTAACGGCACAGATGCGTCACGCATCTGTGCCGTTTTTGCCCCATGGTGCGCCGCATTGTAAATGCGGCGCACCAAGGGTGGCGGAGCTGTGGCGCACTGTGGCGCATATTAACTGGCGCATCCCTGGGGATGGGCCAGTTAACATAAATCTGCCCCTTAGTGTCTTTGAGGCTGGAATGAGGTGTCTTGTATTAGAGCAATTGACTTACTCTCTCATGGAGGGAAGCTAATCAATGCTTTCAATGTTGCAGAGCTCTTTCCCATTACACCTCCTACTTGGCTTAGAGTCATAATTACAGATCACTACCTAATGCGGAATTGCTAATGCCTCATTTTTCTGTGTAATTGTCACCTATGGCGATTGGTCAAGTGTTCCCTGACATCTTAAAGCTAACGCAGGATGTCATCTGACATGTTGGCGAGCAATACGATACATTTATCATGGTATTAAAATAGGTAGTAGGATAGACAGGACTCCCTGCTGAATTCAAAGATGGTGAGATGAATGAAACAAGGGCATTATTTGAGACTTATTTATTTGACGGTGTCGGTGATCATAATATTCTCAGGTTCTCTATAGGTTAACTGATAGGGATGTGCAAGAATGAAGATGTCAGAATCTGTTGTTCATAGTTTTTCTCATTCCCACTAACTGTAGCATAAACCTTCCTCTATAAACTTATCAGATCATTTAATGGTTATTGGTGTACCATAACCTAAAAGAATTGCAGTGAGCAGCGTACGCTGTCACTTGAATAGCAATGAGATCTTTTCTATACGTTCAAATATAGGTGCTAGAGTTGTGTGGAGAGTGATAGCAAAGGAGGCTTAGGATTTAGAGGTATGCCAGGTTGAAAATAAATTTGAGATTTGACTGGTTTTTGAGGCGTGGATTTTCATAATATTACAGACGTCATAGTACAGATTAATAACCCTTTATCAAAATCTCTTTGTTGTTGTGTTGCATTGGTTTGGAAATATTCAAGTTCTGTTAATAGACTAACAGTGGACTTTTCCATTTGCAGAATATATTGAATGACCAGCAGAGGCAGTGTTTCAGAAGAAAATTTCTCTGAGTTGCTGAGACCAAAAAGAAACGAAAAAAAAATTCAGCAGCCTTCGGCGAGATTTACCTATTTAAATGGTGAGTCAAACTCTCAATTTATCATTTTGCTTGTCCTTAAAAGAAGTTCATAGCACTGGGGTCTTCCGCATGAATATTATTTGTCAAGAATAAAGCGATTACGATGGCGCTATGGGCATCATGTTAGCTTTTTAAAGACGTTGATTGTCTACAAGGCTGACAATCCTATTTTAAATACTCGTGCTAGCAATATGTCATCCGAGGAAATTAGGGGCAGATTTATGAGGCCCTTGCGCAACGTTTACGCCGCTGTTGCGTCACGCAAGGCGGCGTAAACGTGGCGCATCCCTACGAACGATTTACAACGTGACGCATTTAGGTAGATGCGTCACGTTGTAAAGCCCTGCGCCGCTTGTGGGCGTTCCAGCGCAGGGTGGGCGTTCCGGGGAAGGTGCGCCTCGCAAAAGTGGCTGAGTGAAATCTATAAGATTTCACTCAGTCACTTTCAGGCCAATGCTGCGTCAAAAGCCTGCGCCTGCTTGAAGCAGGCGTAGGTCTTGACGCAGCATTGTTAAGATGGGGCACCCCTGAGCCTTGCTGGAGCTGCGTCACGCTTGCGACGCAACTCCAGCAATGCGCCAACTTAACGGCACAGATGCGTCACGCATCTGTGCCGTTTTTGCCCCATGGTGCGCCGCATTGTAAATGCGGCGCACCAAGGGTGGCGGAGCTGTGGCGCACTGTGGCGCATATTAACTGGCGCATCCCTGGGGATGGGCCAGTTAACATAAATCTGCCCCTTAGTGTCTTTGAGGCTGGAATGAGGTGTCTTGTATTAGAGCAATTGACTTACTCTCTCATGGAGGGAAGCTAATCAATGCTTTCAATGTTGCAGAGCTCTTTCCCATTACACCTCCTACTTGGCTTAGAGTCATAATTACAGATCACTACCTAATGCGGAATTGCTAATGCCTCATTTTTCTGTGTAATTGTCACCTATGGCGATTGGTCAAGTGTTCCCTGACATCTTAAAGCTAACGCAGGATGTCATCTGACATGTTGGCGAGCAATACGATACATTTATCATGGTATTAAAATAGGTAGTAGGATAGACAGGACTCCCTGCTGAATTCAAAGATGGTGAGATGAATGAAACAAGGGCATTATTTGAGACTTATTTATTTGACGGTGTCGGTGATCATAATATTCTCAGGTTCTCTATAGGTTAACTGATAGGGATGTGCAAGAATGAAGATGTCAGAATCTGTTGTTCATAGTTTTTCTCATTCCCACTAACTGTAGCATAAACCTTCCTCTATAAACTTATCAGATCACTTAATGGTTATTGGTGTACCATAACCTAAAAGAATTGCAGTGAGCAGCGTACGCTGTCACTTGAATAGCAATGAGATCTTTTCTATACGTTCAAATATAGGTGCTAGAGTTGTGTGGAGAGTGATAGCAAAGGAGGCTTAGGATTTAGAGGTATGCCAGGTTGAAAATAAATTTGAGATTTGACTGGTTTTTGAGGCGTGGATTTTCATAATATTACAGACGTCATAGTACAGATTAATAACCCTTTATCAAAATCTCTTTGTTGTTGTGTTGCATTGGTTTGGAAATATTCAAGTTCTGTTAATAGACTAACAGTGGACTTTTCCATTTGCAGAATATATTGAATGACCAGCAGAGGCAGTGTTTCAGAAGAAAATTTCTCTGAGTTGCTGAGACCAAAAAGAAACGAAAAAAAAATTCAGCAGCCTTCGGCGAGATTTACCTATTTAAATGGTGAGTCAAACTCTCAATTTATCATTTTGCTTGTCCTTAAAAGAAGTTCATAGCACTGGGGTCTTCCGCATGAATATTATTTGTCAAGAATAAAGCGATTACGATGGCGCTATGGGCATCATGTTAGCTTTTTAAAGACGTTGATTGTCTACAAGGCCGACAATCCTATTTTAAATACTCGTGCTAGCAATATGTCATCCGAGGAAATTAGTGTCTTTGAGGCTGGAATGAGGTGTCTTGTATTAGAGCAATTGACTTACTCTCTCATGGAGGGAAGCTAATCAATGCTTTCAATGTTGCAGAGCTCTTTCCCATTACACCTCCTACTTGGCTTAGAGTCATAATTATAGATCATTACCTAGTGCGGAATTGCTAATGCCTCATTTTTCTGTGTAATTGTCACCTATGGCGATTGGTCAAGTGTTCCCTGACATCTTAAAGCTAACGCAGGATGTCATCTGACATGTTGGCGAGCAATACGATACATTTATCATGGTATTAAAATAGGTAGTAGGATAGACAGGACTCCCTGCTGAATTCAAAGATGGTGAGATGAATGAAACAAGGGCATTATTTGAGACTTATTTATTTGACGGTGTCGGTGATCATAATATTCTCAGGTTCTCTATAGGTTAACTGATAGGGATGTGCAAGAATGAAGATGTCAGAATCTGTTGTTGATAGTTTTTCTCATTCCCACTAACTGTAGCATAAACCTTCCTCTATAAACTTATCAGATCACTTAATGGTTATTGGTGTACCATAACCTAAAAGAATTGCAGTGAGCAGCGTACGCTGTCACTTGAATAGCAATGAGATCTTTTCTATACGTTCAAATATAGGTGCTAGAGTTGTGTGGAGAGTGATAGCAAAGGAGGCTTAGGATTTAGAGGTATGCCAGGTTGAAAATAAATTTGAGATTTGACTGGTTTTTGAGACGTGGATTTTCATAATATTACAGACGTCATAGTACAGATTAATAACCCTTTATCAAAATCTCTTTGTTGTTGTGTTGCATTGGTTTGGAAATATTCAAGTTCTGTTAATAGACTAACAGTGGACTTTTCCATTTGCAGAATATATTGAATGACCAGCAGAGGCAGTGTTTCAGAAGAAAATTTCTCTGAGTTGCTGAGACCAAAAAGAAACGAAAAAAAAATACAGCAGCCTTCGGCGTGATTTACCTATTTAAATGGTGAGTCAAACTCTCGATTTATCATTTTGCTTGTCCTTAAAAGAAGTTCATAGCACTGGGGTCTTCCGCATGAATATTATTTGTCAAGAATAAAGCGATTACGATGGCGCTATGGGCATCATGTTAGCTTTTTTAAGACGTTGATTGTCTACAAGGCTGACAATCCTATTTTAAATACTTGTGCTAGCAATATGTCATCCGAGGAAATTAGTGTCTTTGAGGCTGGAATGAGGTGTCTTGTATTAGAGCAATTGACTTACTCTCTCATGGAGGGAAGCTAATCAATGCTTTCAATGTTGCAGAGCTCTTTCCCATTACACCTCCTACTTGGCTTAGAGTCATAATTACAGATCACTACCTAGTGCGGAATTGCTAATGCCTCATTGTTCTGTGTAATTGTCACCTATGGCGATTGGTCAAGTGTTCCCTGACATCTTAAAGCTAACGCAGGATGTCATCTGACATGTTGGCGAGCAATACGATACATTTATCATGGTATTGAAATAGGTAGGATAGACAGGACTCCCTGCTGAAGGCAAAGATGGTGAGATGAATGAAACAAGGGCATTATTTGAGACTTATTTATTTGACGTGTCGGTGATCATAATATTCTCAGGTTCTCTATAGGTTAACTGATAGGGATGTGCAAGAATGAAGATGTCAGAATCTGTTGTTCATAGTTTTTCTCATTCCCACTAACTGTAGCATAAACCTTCCTTTATAAACTTATCAGATCACTTAATGGTTATTGGTGTACCATAACCTAAAAGAATTGCAGTGAGCAGCGTACACCGTCACTTGAATAGCAATGAGATCTTTTCTATACGTTCAAATATAGGTGCTAGAGTTGTGTGGAGAGTGATAGCAAAGGAGGCTTAGGATTTAGAGGTATGCCAGGTTGAAAATAAATTTGAGATTTGACTGGTTTTTGAGACGTGGATTTTCATAATATTACAGACGTCATAGTACAGATTAATAACCCTTTATCAAAATCTCTTTGTTGTTGTGTTGCATTGGTTTGGAAATATTCAAGTTCTGTTAATAGACTAACAGTGGACTTTTCCATTTGCAGAATATATTGAATGACCAGCAGAGGCAGTGTTTCAGAAGAAAATTTCTCTGAGTTGCTGAGACCAAAAAGAAACGAAAAAAAAATGTTCAGCAGCCTTCGGCGTGATTTACCTATTTAAATGGTGAGTCAAACTCTCAATTTATCATTTTGCTAGTCCTTAAAAGAAGTTCATAGCATTTGACAGCTCTCAGCTCCTTTTACTGGGGTCTTACGCATGAATATTATTTGTCAAGTATAAAGCGATAAGGATGGTGCTATGGGCATCATGATAGCTTTTTAAAGACGTTGATTGTCTACAAGGCTGACAATCCTATTTTACATACTCGTGCTAGCAATATGTCATCCGAGGAAATTAGTGTCTTTGAGGCTGGAATGAGGTGTCTTGTATTAGAGCAATTGACTTACTCTCTCATGGAGGGAAGCTAATTTAACCTTCCTCCCTTCACACTGAATGTGGGACTCTTATACTGAAGAAGGATTGCTCTTTAGGATACTCTGTGTTCTTCTACCTCCTGCCCTCTTTCAAAAGGGGAGCCCAATGCTTTCAATGTTGCAGAGCCCTTTCCCATTACACCTCCTACTTGGCTTCATAATTACAGATCACTACCTAGTACGGAATTACTAATGCCTCATTGTTCTGTGTAATTGTCACCTATGGCGATTGGTCAAGTGTTCCCTGACATCTTAAAGCTAACGCAGGATGTCATCTGACATGTTGGCGAGCAATACGATACATTTATCATGGTATTGAAATAGGTAGGATAAACAGGACTCCCTGCTGAAGGCAAAAATGGTGAGATGATTGAAACAAGGCATTATTTGAGACTAATTTGTTTGACGGTGTCGGTGATCATAATATTCTCAGGTTCTCTATAGGTTAACTGATAGGGATGTGCAAGAATGAAGATGTCAGAATCTGTTGTTCATAGTTTTTCTCATTCCCACTAACTGTAGCATAAACCTTCCTCTATAAACTTATCAGATCATTTAATGGTTATTGGTGTACCATAACCTAAAAGAATTGCAGTGAGCAGCGTACGCTGTCACTTGAATAGCAATGAGATCTTTTCTATACGTTCAAATATAGGTGCTAGAGTTGTGTGGAGAGTGATAGCAAAGGAGGCTTAGGATTTAGTGGTATGCCAGGTTGAAAATAAATTTGAGATTTGACTGGTTTTTGAGACGTGGATTTTCATAATATTACAGACGTCATAGTACAGATTAATAACCCTTTATCAAAATCTCTTTGTTGTTGTGTTGCATTGGTTTGGAAATATTCAAGTTCTGTTAATAGACTAACAGTGGACTTTTCCATTTGCAGAATATATTGAATGACCAGCAGAGGCAGTGTTTCAGAAGAAAATTTCTCTGAGTTGCTGAGACCAAAAAGAAACGAAAAAAAAATTCAGCAGCCTTCGGCGTGATTTACCTATTTAAATGGTGAGTCAAACTCTCGATTTATCATTTTGCTTGTCCTTAAAAGAAGTTCATAGCACTGGGGTCTTCCGCATGAATATTACTTGTCAAGAATAAAGCGATTACGATGGCGCTATGGGCATCATGTTAGCTTTTTAAAGACGTTGATTGTCTACAAGGCTGACAATCCTATTTTAAATACTCGTGCTAGCAATATGTCATCCGAGGAAATTAGTGTCTTTGAGGCTGGAATGAGGTGTCTTGTATTAGAGCAATTGACTTACTCTCTCATGGAGGGAAGCTAATTTAACCTTCCTCCCTTCACACTGAATGTGGGACTCTTATACTGAAGAAGGATTGCTCTTTAGAATACTCTGTGTTCTTCTACCTCCTGCCCTCTTTCAAAAGGGGAGCCCAATGCTTTCAATGTTGCAGAGCCCTTTCCCATTACACCTCCTACTTGGCTTGGAGTCATAATTACAGATCACTACCTAGTACGGAATTACTAATGCCTCATTGTTCTGTGTAATTGTCACCTATGGCGATTGGTCAAGTGTTCCCTGACATCTTAAAGCTAACGCAGGATGTCATCTGACATGTTGGCGAGCAATACGATACATTTATCATGGTATTGAAATAGGTAGGATAGACAGGACTCCCTGCTGAAGGCAAAGATAGTGAGATGAATGAAACAAGGGCATTATTTGAGACTAATTTGTTTGACGGTGTCGGTGATCATAATATTCTCAGGTTCTCTATAGGTTAACTGATAGGGATGTGCAAGAATGAAGATGTCAGAATCTGTTGTTCATAGTTTTTCTCATTCCCACTAACTGTAGCATAAACCTTCCTCTATAAACTTATCAGATCATTTAATGGTTATTGGTGTACCATAACCTAAAAGAATTGCAGTGAGCAGCGTACGCTGTCACTTGAATAGCAATGAGATCTTTTCTATACGTTCAAATATAGGTGCTAGAGTTGTGTGGAGAGTGATAGCAAAGGAGGCTTAGGATTTAGAGGTATGCCAGGTTGAAAATAAATTTGAGATTTGACTGGTTTTTGAGGCGTGGATTTTCATAATATTACAGACGTCATAGTACAGATTAATAACCCTTTATCAAAATCTCTTTGTTGTTGTGTTGCATTGGTTTGGAAATATTCAAGTTCTGTTAATAGACTAACAGTGGACTTTTCCATTTGCAGAATATATTGAATGACCAGCAGAGGCAGTGTTTCAGAAGAAAATTTCTCTGAGTTGCTGAGACCAAAAAGAAACGAGAAAAAAATGTTCAGCAGCCTTCGGCGTGATTTACCTATTTAAATGGTGAGTCAAACTCTCAATTTATCATTTTGCTAGTCCTTAAAAGAAGTTCATAGCATTTGACAGCTCTCAGCTCCTTTTACTGGGGTCTTACGCATGAATATTATTTGTCAAGTATAAAGCGATAAGGATGGTGCTATGGGCATCATGATACCTTTTTAAAGACGTTGATTGTCTACAAGGCTGACAATCCTATTTTACATACTCGTGCTAGCAATATGTCATCCGAGGAAATTAGTGTCTTTGAGGCTGGAATGAGGTGTCTTGTATTAGAGCAATTGACTTACTCTCTCATGGAGGGAAGCTAATTTAACCTTCCTCCCTTCACACTGAATGTGGGACTCTTATACTGAAGAAGGATTGCTCTTTAGAATACTCTGTGTTCTTCTACCTCCTGCCCTCTTTCAAAAGGGGAGCCCAATGCTTTCAATGTTGCAGAGCCCTTTCCCATTACACCTCCTACTTGGCTTGGAGTCATAATTACAGATCACTACCTAGTACGGAATTACTAATGCCTCATTGTTCTGTGTAATTGTCACCTATGGCGATTGGTCAAGTGTTCCCTGACATCTTAAAGCTAACGCAGGATGTCATCTGACATGTTGGCGAGCAATACGATACATTTATCATGGTATTGAAATAGGTAGGATAGACAGGAATCCCTGCTGAAGGCAAAGATAGTGAGATGAATGAAACAAGGGCATTATTTGAGACTAATTTGTTTGACGGTGTCGGTGATCATAATATTCTCAGGTTCTCTATAGGTTAACTGATAGGGATGTGCAAGAATGAAGATGTCAGAATCTGTTGTTCATAGTTTTTCTCATTCCCACTAACTGTAGCATAAACCTTCCTCTATAAACTTATCAGATCATTTAATGGTTATTGGTGTACCATAACCTAAAAGAATTGCAGTGAGCAGCGTATGCTGTCACTTGAATAGCAATGAGATCTTTTCTATACGTTCAAATATAGGTGCTAGAGTTGTGTGGAGAGTGATAGCAAAGGAGGCTTAGGATTTAGAGGTATGCCAGGTTGAAAATAAATTTGAGATTTGACTGGTTTTTGAGGCGTGGATTTTCATAATATTACAGACGTCATAGTACAGATTAATAACCCTTTATCAAAATCTCTTTGTTGTTGTGTTGCATTGGTTTGGAAATATTCAAGTTCTGTTAATAGACTAACAGTGGACTTTTCCATTTGCAGAATATATTGAATGACCAGCAGAGGCAGTGTTTCAGAAGAAAATTTCTCTGAGTTGCTGAGACCAAAAAGAAACGAAAAAAAAATTCAGCAGCCTTCGGCGAGATTTACCTATTTAAATGGTGAGTCAAACTCTCGATTTATCATTTTGCTTGTCCTTAAAAGAAGTTCATAGCACTGGGGTCTTCCGCATGAATATTATTTGTCAAGAATAAAGCGATTACGATGGCGCTATGGGCATCATGTTAGCTTTTTAAAGACGTTGATTGTCTACAAGGCTGACAATCCTATTTTAAATACTCGTGCTAGCAATATGTCATCCGAGGAAATTAGTGTCTTTGAGGCTGAAATGAGATGTCTTGTATTAGAGCAATTGACTTACTCTCTCATGGAGGGAAGCTAATCAATGCTTTCAATGTTGCAGAGCTCTTTCCCATTACACCTCCTACTTGGCTTAGAGTCATAATTACAGATCACTACCTAGTGCGGAATTGCTAATGCCTCATTTTTCTGTGTAATTGTCACCTATGGCGATTGGTCAAGTGTTCCCTGACATCTTAAAGCTAACGCAGGATGTCATCTGACATGTTGGCGAGCAATACGATACATTTATCATGGTATTAAAATAGGTAGTAGGATAGACAGGACTCCCTGCTGAATTCAAAGATGGTGAGATGAATGAAACAAGGGCATTATTTGAGACTTATTTATTTGACGGTGTCGGTGATCATAATATTCTCAGGTTCTCTATAGGTTAACTGATAGGGATGTGCAAGAATGAAGATGTCAGAATCTGTTGTTCATAGTTTTTCTCATTCCCACTAACTGTAGCATAAACCTTCCTCTATAAACTTATCAGATCACTTAATGGTTATTGGTGTACCATAACCTAAAAGAATTGCAGTGAGCAGCGTACGCTGTCACTTGAATAGCAATGAGATCTTTTCTATGCGTTCAAATATAGGTGCTAGAGTTGTGTGGAGAGTGATAGCAAAGGAGGCTTAGGATTTAGTGGTATGCCAGGTTGAAAATAAATTTGAGATTTGACTGGTTTTTGAGGCGTGGATTTTCATAATATTACAGACGTCATAGTACAGATTAATAACCCTTTATCAAAATCTCTTTGTTGTTGTGTTGCATTGGTTTGGAAATATTCAAGTTCTGTTAATAGACTAACAGTGGACTTTTCCATTTGCAGAATATATTGAATGACCAGCAGAGGCAGTGTTTCAGAAGAAAATTTCTCTGAGTTGCTGAGACCAAAAAGAAACGAGAAAAAAATGTTCAGCAGCCTTCGGCGTGATTTACCTATTTAAATGGTGAGTCAAACTCTCAATTTATCATTTTGCTAGTCCTTAAAAGAAGTTCATAGCATTTGACAGCTCTCAGCTCCTTTTACTGGGGTCTTACGCATGAATATTATTTGTCAAGTATAAAGCGATAAGGATGGTGCTATGGGCATCATGATACCTTTTTAAAGACGTTGATTGTCTACAAGGCTGACAATCCTATTTTACATACTCGTGCTAGCAATATGTCATCCGAGGAAATTAGTGTCTTTGAGGCTGGAATGAGGTGTCTTGTATTAGAGCAATTGACTTACTCTCTCATGGAGGGAAGCTAATTTAACCTTCCTCCCTTCACACTGAATGTGGGACTCTTATACTGAAGAAGGATTGCTCTTTAGAATACTCTGTGTTCTTCTACCTCCTGCCCTCTTTCAAAAGGGGAGCCCAATGCTTTCAATGTTGCAGAGCCCTTTCCCATTACACCTCCTACTTGGCTTGGAGTCATAATTACAGATCACTACCTAGTACGGAATTACTAATGCCTCATTGTTCTGTGTAATTGTCACCTATGGCGATTGGTCAAGTGTTCCCTGACATCTTAAAGCTAACGCAGGATGTCATCTGACATGTTGGCGAGCAATACGATACATTTATCATGGTATTGAAATAGGTAGGATAGACAGGAATCCCTGCTGAAGGCAAAGATAGTGAGATGAATGAAACAAGGGCATTATTTGAGACTAATTTGTTTGACGGTGTCGGTGATCATAATATTCTCAGGTTCTCTATAGGTTAACTGATAGGGATGTGCAAGAATGAAGATGTCAGAATCTGTTGTTCATAGTTTTTCTCATTCCCACTAACTGTAGCATAAACCTTCCTCTATAAACTTATCAGATCATTTAATGGTTATTGGTGTACCATAACCTAAAAGAATTGCAGTGAGCAGCGTATGCTGTCACTTGAATAGCAATGAGATCTTTTCTATACGTTCAAATATAGGTGCTAGAGTTGTGTGGAGAGTGATAGCAAAGGAGGCTTAGGATTTAGAGGTATGCCAGGTTGAAAATAAATTTGAGATTTGACTGGTTTTTGAGGCGTGGATTTTCATAATATTACAGACGTCATAGTACAGATTAATAACCCTTTATCAAAATCTCTTTGTTGTTGTGTTGCATTGGTTTGGAAATATTCAAGTTCTGTTAATAGACTAACAGTGGACTTTTCCATTTGCAGAATATATTGAATGACCAGCAGAGGCAGTGTTTCAGAAGAAAATTTCTCTGAGTTGCTGAGACCAAAAAGAAACGAAAAAAAAATTCAGCAGCCTTCGGCGAGATTTACCTATTTAAATGGTGAGTCAAACTCTCGATTTATCATTTTGCTTGTCCTTAAAAGAAGTTCATAGCACTGGGGTCTTCCGCATGAATATTATTTGTCAAGAATAAAGCGATTACGATGGCGCTATGGGCATCATGTTAGCTTTTTAAAGACGTTGATTGTCTACAAGGCTGACAATCCTATTTTAAATACTCGTGCTAGCAATATGTCATCCGAGGAAATTAGTGTCTTTGAGGCTGAAATGAGATGTCTTGTATTAGAGCAATTGACTTACTCTCTCATGGAGGGAAGCTAATCAATGCTTTCAATGTTGCAGAGCTCTTTCCCATTACACCTCCTACTTGGCTTAGAGTCATAATTACAGATCACTACCTAGTGCGGAATTGCTAATGCCTCATTTTTCTGTGTAATTGTCACCTATGGCGATTGGTCAAGTGTTCCCTGACATCTTAAAGCTAACGCAGGATGTCATCTGACATGTTGGCGAGCAATACGATACATTTATCATGGTATTAAAATAGGTAGTAGGATAGACAGGACTCCCTGCTGAATTCAAAGATGGTGAGATGAATGAAACAAGGGCATTATTTGAGACTTATTTATTTGACGGTGTCGGTGATCATAATATTCTCAGGTTCTCTATAGGTTAACTGATAGGGATGTGCAAGAATGAAGATGTCAGAATCTGTTGTTCATAGTTTTTCTCATTCCCACTAACTGTAGCATAAACCTTCCTCTATAAACTTATCAGATCACTTAATGGTTATTGGTGTACCATAACCTAAAAGAATTGCAGTGAGCAGCGTACGCTGTCACTTGAATAGCAATGAGATCTTTTCTATGCGTTCAAATATAGGTGCTAGAGTTGTGTGGAGAGTGATAGCAAAGTAGGCTTAGGATTTAGAGGTATGCCAGGTTGAAAATAAATTTGAGATTTGACTGGTTTTTGAGACGTGGATTTCCATAATATTACAGACGTCATAGTACAGATTAATAACCCTTTATCAAAATCTCTTTGTTGTTGTGTTGCATTGGTTTGGAAATATTCAAGTTCTGTTAATAGACTAACAGTGGACTTTTCCATTTGCAGAATATATTGAATGACCAGCAGAGGCAGTGTTTCAGAAGAAAATTTCTCTGAGTTGCTGAGACCAAAAAGAAACGAAAAAAAAATTCAGCAGCCTTCGGCGTGATTTACCTATTTAAATGGTGAGTCAAACTCTCGATTTATCATTTTGCTTGTCCTTAAAAGAAGTTCATAGCACTGGGGTCTTCCGCATGAATATTATTTGTCAAGAATAAAGCGATTACGATGGCGCTATGGGCATCATGTTAGCTTTTTAAAGACGTTGATTGTCTACAAGGCTGACAATCCTATTTTAAATACTCGTGCTAGCAATATGTCATCCGAGGAAATTAGTGTCTTTGAGGCTGGAATAAGGTGTCTTGTATTAGAGCAATTGACTTACTCTCTCATGGAGGGAAGCTAATCAATGCTTTCAATGTTGCAGAGCTCTTTCCCATTACACCTCCTACTTGGCTTAGAGTCATAATTACAGATCACTACCTAGTGCGGAATTGCTAATGCCTCATTGTTCTGTGTAATTGTCACCTATGGCGATTGGTCAAGTGTTCCCTGACATCTTAAAGCTAACGCAGGATGTCATCTGACATGTTGGAGAAGCAATACGATACATTTATCATGGTATTAAAATAGGTAGTAGGATAGACAGGACTCCCTGCTGAATTCAAAGATGGTGAGATGAATGAAACAAGGGCATTATTTGAGACTTATTTATTTGACGGTGTCGGTGATCATAATATTCTCAGGTTCTCTATAGGTTAACTGATAGGGATGTGCAAGAATGAAGATGTCAGAATCTGTTGTTCATAGTTTTTCTCATTCCCACTAACTGTAGCATAAACCTTCCTCTATAAACTTATCAGATCACTTAATGGTTATTGGTGTACCATAACCTAAAAGAATTGCAGTGAGCAGCGTACGCTGTCACTTGAATAGCAATGAGATCTTTTCTATGCGTTCAAATATAGGTGCTAGAGTTGTGTGGAGAGTGATAGCAAAGGAGGCTTAGGATTTAGTGGTATGCCAGGTTGAAAATAAATTTGAGATTTGACTGGTTTTTGAGACGTGGATTTTCATAATATTACAGACGTCATAGTACAGATTAATAACCCTTTATCAAAATCTCTTTGTTGTTGTGTTGCATTGGTTTGGAAATATTCAAGTTCTGTTAATAGACTAACAGTGGACTTTTCCATTTGCAGAATATATTGAATGACCAGCAGAGGCAGTGTTTCAGAAGAAAATTTCTCTGAGTTGCTGAGACCAAAAAGAAACGAGAAAAAAATGTTCAGCAGCCTTCGGCGTGATTTACCTATTTAAATGGTGAGTCAAACTCTCAATTTATCATTTTGCTAGTCCTTAAAAGAAGTTCATAGCATTTGACAGCTCTCAGCTCCTTTTACTGGGGTCTTACGCATGAATATTATTTGTCAAGTATAAAGCGATAAGGATGGTGCTATGGGCATCATGATACCTTTTTAAAGACGTTGATTGTCTACAAGGCTGACAATCCTATTTTACATACTCGTGCTAGCAATATGTCATCCGAGGAAATTAGTGTCTTTGAGGCTGGAATGAGGTGTCTTGTATTAGAGCAATTGACTTACTCTCTCATGGAGGGAAGCTAATTTAACCTTCCTCCCTTCACACTGAATGTGGGACTCTTATACTGAAGAAGGATTGCTCTTTAGGATACTCTGTGTTCTTCTACCTCCTGCCCTCTTTCAAAAGGGGAGCCCAATGCTTTCAATGTTGCAGAGCCCTTTCCCATTACACCTCCTACTTGGCTTGGAGTCATAATTACAGATCACTACCTAGTACGGAATTACTAATGCCTCATTGTTCTGTGTAATTGTCACCTATGGCGATTGGTCAAGTGTTCCCTGACATCTTAAAGCTAACGCAGGATGTCATCTGACATGTTGGCGAGCAATACGATACATTTATCATGGTATTGAAATAGGTAGGATAGACAGGACTCCCTGCTGAAGGCAAAGATAGTGAGATGAATGAAACAAGGGCATTATTTGAGACTAATTTGTTTGACGGTGTCGGTGATCATAATATTCTCAGGTTCTCTATAGGTTAACTGATAGGGATGTGCAAGAATGAAGATGTCAGAATCTGTTGTTCATAGTTTTTCTCATTCCCACTAACTGTAGCATAAACCTTCCTCTATAAACTTATCAGATCATTTAATGGTTATTGGTGTACCATAACCTAAAAGAATTGCAGTGAGCAGCGTACGCTGTCACTTGAATAGCAATGAGATCTTTTCTATACGTTCAAATATAGGTGCTAGAGTTGTGTGGAGAGTGATAGCAAAGGAGGCTTAGGATTTAGAGGTATGCCAGGTTGAAAATAAATTTGAGATTTGACTGGTTTTTGAGGCGTGGATTTTCATAATATTACAGACGTCATAGTACAGATTAATAACCCTTTATCAAAATCTCTTTGTTGTTGTGTTGCATTGGTTTGGAAATATTCAAGTTCTGTTAATAGACTAACAGTGGACTTTTCCATTTGCAGAATATATTGAATGACCAGCAGAGGCAGTGTTTCAGAAGAAAATTTCTCTGAGTTGCTGAGACCAAAAAGAAACGAAAAAAAAATTCAGCAGCCTTCGGCGAGATTTACCTATTTAAATGGTGAGTCAAACTCTCAATTTATCATTTTGCTTGTCCTTAAAAGAAGTTCATAGCACTGGGGTCTTCCGCATGAATATTATTTGTCAAGAATAAAGCGATTACGATGGCGCTATGGGCATCATGTTAGCTTTTTAAAGACGTTGATTGTCTACAAGGCTGACAATCCTATTTTAAATACTCGTGCTAGCAATATGTCATCCGAGGAAATTAGGGGCAGATTTATGAGGCCCTTGCGCAACGTTTACGCCGCTGTTGCGTCACGCAAGGCGGCGTAAACGTGGCGCATCCCTACGAACGATTTACAACGTGACGCATTTAGGTAGATGCGTCACGTTGTAAAGCCCTGCGCCGCTTGTGGGCGTTCCAGCGCAGGGTGGGCGTTCCGGGGAAGGTGCGCCTCGCAAAAGTGGCTGAGTGAAATCTATAAGATTTCACTCAGTCACTTTCAGGCCAATGCTGCGTCAAAAGCCTGCGCCTGCTTGAAGCAGGCGTAGGTCTTGACGCAGCATTGTTAAGATGGGGCACCCCTGAGCCTTGCTGGAGCTGCGTCACGCTTGCGACGCAACTCCAGCAATGCGCCAACTTAACGGCACAGATGCGTCACGCATCTGTGCCGTTTTTGCCCCATGGTGCGCCGCATTGTAAATGCGGCGCACCAAGGGTGGCGGAGCTGTGGCGCACTGTGGCGCATATTAACTGGCGCATCCCTGGGGATGGGCCAGTTAACATAAATCTGCCCCTTAGTGTCTTTGAGGCTGGAATGAGGTGTCTTGTATTAGAGCAATTGACTTACTCTCTCATGGAGGGAAGCTAATCAATGCTTTCAATGTTGCAGAGCTCTTTCCCATTACACCTCCTACTTGGCTTAGAGTCATAATTACAGATCACTACCTAATGCGGAATTGCTAATGCCTCATTTTTCTGTGTAATTGTCACCTATGGCGATTGGTCAAGTGTTCCCTGACATCTTAAAGCTAACGCAGGATGTCATCTGACATGTTGGCGAGCAATACGATACATTTATCATGGTATTAAAATAGGTAGTAGGATAGACAGGACTCCCTGCTGAATTCAAAGATGGTGAGATGAATGAAACAAGGGCATTATTTGAGACTTATTTATTTGACGGTGTCGGTGATCATAATATTCTCAGGTTCTCTATAGGTTAACTGATAGGGATGTGCAAGAATGAAGATGTCAGAATCTGTTGTTCATAGTTTTTCTCATTCCCACTAACTGTAGCATAAACCTTCCTCTATAAACTTATCAGATCATTTAATGGTTATTGGTGTACCATAACCTAAAAGAATTGCAGTGAGCAGCGTACGCTGTCACTTGAATAGCAATGAGATCTTTTCTATACGTTCAAATATAGGTGCTAGAGTTGTGTGGAGAGTGATAGCAAAGGAGGCTTAGGATTTAGAGGTATGCCAGGTTGAAAATAAATTTGAGATTTGACTGGTTTTTGAGGCGTGGATTTTCATAATATTACAGACGTCATAGTACAGATTAATAACCCTTTATCAAAATCTCTTTGTTGTTGTGTTGCATTGGTTTGGAAATATTCAAGTTCTGTTAATAGACTAACAGTGGACTTTTCCATTTGCAGAATATATTGAATGACCAGCAGAGGCAGTGTTTCAGAAGAAAATTTCTCTGAGTTGCTGAGACCAAAAAGAAACGAAAAAAAAATTCAGCAGCCTTCGGCGAGATTTACCTATTTAAATGGTGAGTCAAACTCTCAATTTATCATTTTGCTTGTCCTTAAAAGAAGTTCATAGCACTGGGGTCTTCCGCATGAATATTATTTGTCAAGAATAAAGCGATTACGATGGCGCTATGGGCATCATGTTAGCTTTTTAAAGACGTTGATTGTCTACAAGGCTGACAATCCTATTTTAAATACTCGTGCTAGCAATATGTCATCCGAGGAAATTAGGGGCAGATTTATGAGGCCCTTGCGCAACGTTTACGCCGCTGTTGCGTCACGCAAGGCGGCGTAAACGTGGCGCATCCCTACGAACGATTTACAACGTGACGCATTTAGGTAGATGCGTCACGTTGTAAAGCCCTGCGCCGCTTGTGGGCGTTCCAGCGCAGGGTGGGCGTTCCGGGGAAGGTGCGCCTCGCAAAAGTGGCTGAGTGAAATCTATAAGATTTCACTCAGTCACTTTCAGGCCAATGCTGCGTCAAAAGCCTGCGCCTGCTTGAAGCAGGCGTAGGTCTTGACGCAGCATTGTTAAGATGGGGCACCCCTGAGCCTTGCTGGAGCTGCGTCACGCTTGCGACGCAACTCCAGCAATGCGCCAACTTAACGGCACAGATGCGTCACGCATCTGTGCCGTTTTTGCCCCATGGTGCGCCGCATTGTAAATGCGGCGCACCAAGGGTGGCGGAGCTGTGGCGCACTGTGGCGCATATTAACTGGCGCATCCCTGGGGATGGGCCAGTTAACATAAATCTGCCCCTTAGTGTCTTTGAGGCTGGAATGAGGTGTCTTGTATTAGAGCAATTGACTTACTCTCTCATGGAGGGAAGCTAATCAATGCTTTCAATGTTGCAGAGCTCTTTCCCATTACACCTCCTACTTGGCTTAGAGTCATAATTACAGATCACTACCTAATGCGGAATTGCTAATGCCTCATTTTTCTGTGTAATTGTCACCTATGGCGATTGGTCAAGTGTTCCCTGACATCTTAAAGCTAACGCAGGATGTCATCTGACATGTTGGCGAGCAATACGATACATTTATCATGGTATTAAAATAGGTAGTAGGATAGACAGGACTCCCTGCTGAATTCAAAGATGGTGAGATGAATGAAACAAGGGCATTATTTGAGACTTATTTATTTGACGGTGTCGGTGATCATAATATTCTCAGGTTCTCTATAGGTTAACTGATAGGGATGTGCAAGAATGAAGATGTCAGAATCTGTTGTTCATAGTTTTTCTCATTCCCACTAACTGTAGCATAAACCTTCCTCTATAAACTTATCAGATCACTTAATGGTTATTGGTGTACCATAACCTAAAAGAATTGCAGTGAGCAGCGTACGCTGTCACTTGAATAGCAATGAGATCTTTTCTATACGTTCAAATATAGGTGCTAGAGTTGTGTGGAGAGTGATAGCAAAGGAGGCTTAGGATTTAGAGGTATGCCAGGTTGAAAATAAATTTGAGATTTGACTGGTTTTTGAGGCGTGGATTTTCATAATATTACAGACGTCATAGTACAGATTAATAACCCTTTATCAAAATCTCTTTGTTGTTGTGTTGCATTGGTTTGGAAATATTCAAGTTCTGTTAATAGACTAACAGTGGACTTTTCCATTTGCAGAATATATTGAATGACCAGCAGAGGCAGTGTTTCAGAAGAAAATTTCTCTGAGTTGCTGAGACCAAAAAGAAACGAAAAAAAAATTCAGCAGCCTTCGGCGAGATTTACCTATTTAAATGGTGAGTCAAACTCTCAATTTATCATTTTGCTTGTCCTTAAAAGAAGTTCATAGCACTGGGGTCTTCCGCATGAATATTATTTGTCAAGAATAAAGCGATTACGATGGCGCTATGGGCATCATGTTAGCTTTTTAAAGACGTTGATTGTCTACAAGGCCGACAATCCTATTTTAAATACTCGTGCTAGCAATATGTCATCCGAGGAAATTAGTGTCTTTGAGGCTGGAATGAGGTGTCTTGTATTAGAGCAATTGACTTACTCTCTCATGGAGGGAAGCTAATCAATGCTTTCAATGTTGCAGAGCTCTTTCCCATTACACCTCCTACTTGGCTTAGAGTCATAATTATAGATCATTACCTAGTGCGGAATTGCTAATGCCTCATTTTTCTGTGTAATTGTCACCTATGGCGATTGGTCAAGTGTTCCCTGACATCTTAAAGCTAACGCAGGATGTCATCTGACATGTTGGCGAGCAATACGATACATTTATCATGGTATTAAAATAGGTAGTAGGATAGACAGGACTCCCTGCTGAATTCAAAGATGGTGAGATGAATGAAACAAGGGCATTATTTGAGACTTATTTATTTGACGGTGTCGGTGATCATAATATTCTCAGGTTCTCTATAGGTTAACTGATAGGGATGTGCAAGAATGAAGATGTCAGAATCTGTTGTTGATAGTTTTTCTCATTCCCACTAACTGTAGCATAAACCTTCCTCTATAAACTTATCAGATCACTTAATGGTTATTGGTGTACCATAACCTAAAAGAATTGCAGTGAGCAGCGTACGCTGTCACTTGAATAGCAATGAGATCTTTTCTATACGTTCAAATATAGGTGCTAGAGTTGTGTGGAGAGTGATAGCAAAGGAGGCTTAGGATTTAGAGGTATGCCAGGTTGAAAATAAATTTGAGATTTGACTGGTTTTTGAGACGTGGATTTTCATAATATTACAGACGTCATAGTACAGATTAATAACCCTTTATCAAAATCTCTTTGTTGTTGTGTTGCATTGGTTTGGAAATATTCAAGTTCTGTTAATAGACTAACAGTGGACTTTTCCATTTGCAGAATATATTGAATGACCAGCAGAGGCAGTGTTTCAGAAGAAAATTTCTCTGAGTTGCTGAGACCAAAAAGAAACGAAAAAAAAATACAGCAGCCTTCGGCGTGATTTACCTATTTAAATGGTGAGTCAAACTCTCGATTTATCATTTTGCTTGTCCTTAAAAGAAGTTCATAGCACTGGGGTCTTCCGCATGAATATTATTTGTCAAGAATAAAGCGATTACGATGGCGCTATGGGCATCATGTTAGCTTTTTTAAGACGTTGATTGTCTACAAGGCTGACAATCCTATTTTAAATACTTGTGCTAGCAATATGTCATCCGAGGAAATTAGTGTCTTTGAGGCTGGAATGAGGTGTCTTGTATTAGAGCAATTGACTTACTCTCTCATGGAGGGAAGCTAATCAATGCTTTCAATGTTGCAGAGCTCTTTCCCATTACACCTCCTACTTGGCTTAGAGTCATAATTACAGATCACTACCTAGTGCGGAATTGCTAATGCCTCATTGTTCTGTGTAATTGTCACCTATGGCGATTGGTCAAGTGTTCCCTGACATCTTAAAGCTAACGCAGGATGTCATCTGACATGTTGGCGAGCAATACGATACATTTATCATGGTATTGAAATAGGTAGGATAGACAGGACTCCCTGCTGAAGGCAAAGATGGTGAGATGAATGAAACAAGGGCATTATTTGAGACTTATTTATTTGACGTGTCGGTGATCATAATATTCTCAGGTTCTCTATAGGTTAACTGATAGGGATGTGCAAGAATGAAGATGTCAGAATCTGTTGTTCATAGTTTTTCTCATTCCCACTAACTGTAGCATAAACCTTCCTTTATAAACTTATCAGATCACTTAATGGTTATTGGTGTACCATAACCTAAAAGAATTGCAGTGAGCAGCGTACACCGTCACTTGAATAGCAATGAGATCTTTTCTATACGTTCAAATATAGGTGCTAGAGTTGTGTGGAGAGTGATAGCAAAGGAGGCTTAGGATTTAGAGGTATGCCAGGTTGAAAATAAATTTGAGATTTGACTGGTTTTTGAGACGTGGATTTTCATAATATTACAGACGTCATAGTACAGATTAATAACCCTTTATCAAAATCTCTTTGTTGTTGTGTTGCATTGGTTTGGAAATATTCAAGTTCTGTTAATAGACTAACAGTGGACTTTTCCATTTGCAGAATATATTGAATGACCAGCAGAGGCAGTGTTTCAGAAGAAAATTTCTCTGAGTTGCTGAGACCAAAAAGAAACGAAAAAAAAATGTTCAGCAGCCTTCGGCGTGATTTACCTATTTAAATGGTGAGTCAAACTCTCAATTTATCATTTTGCTAGTCCTTAAAAGAAGTTCATAGCATTTGACAGCTCTCAGCTCCTTTTACTGGGGTCTTACGCATGAATATTATTTGTCAAGTATAAAGCGATAAGGATGGTGCTATGGGCATCATGATAGCTTTTTAAAGACGTTGATTGTCTACAAGGCTGACAATCCTATTTTACATACTCGTGCTAGCAATATGTCATCCGAGGAAATTAGTGTCTTTGAGGCTGGAATGAGGTGTCTTGTATTAGAGCAATTGACTTACTCTCTCATGGAGGGAAGCTAATTTAACCTTCCTCCCTTCACACTGAATGTGGGACTCTTATACTGAAGAAGGATTGCTCTTTAGGATACTCTGTGTTCTTCTACCTCCTGCCCTCTTTCAAAAGGGGAGCCCAATGCTTTCAATGTTGCAGAGCCCTTTCCCATTACACCTCCTACTTGGCTTCATAATTACAGATCACTACCTAGTACGGAATTACTAATGCCTCATTGTTCTGTGTAATTGTCACCTATGGCGATTGGTCAAGTGTTCCCTGACATCTTAAAGCTAACGCAGGATGTCATCTGACATGTTGGCGAGCAATACGATACATTTATCATGGTATTGAAATAGGTAGGATAAACAGGACTCCCTGCTGAAGGCAAAAATGGTGAGATGATTGAAACAAGGCATTATTTGAGACTAATTTGTTTGACGGTGTCGGTGATCATAATATTCTCAGGTTCTCTATAGGTTAACTGATAGGGATGTGCAAGAATGAAGATGTCAGAATCTGTTGTTCATAGTTTTTCTCATTCCCACTAACTGTAGCATAAACCTTCCTCTATAAACTTATCAGATCATTTAATGGTTATTGGTGTACCATAACCTAAAAGAATTGCAGTGAGCAGCGTACGCTGTCACTTGAATAGCAATGAGATCTTTTCTATACGTTCAAATATAGGTGCTAGAGTTGTGTGGAGAGTGATAGCAAAGGAGGCTTAGGATTTAGTGGTATGCCAGGTTGAAAATAAATTTGAGATTTGACTGGTTTTTGAGACGTGGATTTTCATAATATTACAGACGTCATAGTACAGATTAATAACCCTTTATCAAAATCTCTTTGTTGTTGTGTTGCATTGGTTTGGAAATATTCAAGTTCTGTTAATAGACTAACAGTGGACTTTTCCATTTGCAGAATATATTGAATGACCAGCAGAGGCAGTGTTTCAGAAGAAAATTTCTCTGAGTTGCTGAGACCAAAAAGAAACGAAAAAAAAATTCAGCAGCCTTCGGCGTGATTTACCTATTTAAATGGTGAGTCAAACTCTCGATTTATCATTTTGCTTGTCCTTAAAAGAAGTTCATAGCACTGGGGTCTTCCGCATGAATATTACTTGTCAAGAATAAAGCGATTACGATGGCGCTATGGGCATCATGTTAGCTTTTTAAAGACGTTGATTGTCTACAAGGCTGACAATCCTATTTTAAATACTCGTGCTAGCAATATGTCATCCGAGGAAATTAGTGTCTTTGAGGCTGGAATGAGGTGTCTTGTATTAGAGCAATTGACTTACTCTCTCATGGAGGGAAGCTAATTTAACCTTCCTCCCTTCACACTGAATGTGGGACTCTTATACTGAAGAAGGATTGCTCTTTAGAATACTCTGTGTTCTTCTACCTCCTGCCCTCTTTCAAAAGGGGAGCCCAATGCTTTCAATGTTGCAGAGCCCTTTCCCATTACACCTCCTACTTGGCTTGGAGTCATAATTACAGATCACTACCTAGTACGGAATTACTAATGCCTCATTGTTCTGTGTAATTGTCACCTATGGCGATTGGTCAAGTGTTCCCTGACATCTTAAAGCTAACGCAGGATGTCATCTGACATGTTGGCGAGCAATACGATACATTTATCATGGTATTGAAATAGGTAGGATAGACAGGACTCCCTGCTGAAGGCAAAGATAGTGAGATGAATGAAACAAGGGCATTATTTGAGACTAATTTGTTTGACGGTGTCGGTGATCATAATATTCTCAGGTTCTCTATAGGTTAACTGATAGGGATGTGCAAGAATGAAGATGTCAGAATCTGTTGTTCATAGTTTTTCTCATTCCCACTAACTGTAGCATAAACCTTCCTCTATAAACTTATCAGATCATTTAATGGTTATTGGTGTACCATAACCTAAAAGAATTGCAGTGAGCAGCGTACGCTGTCACTTGAATAGCAATGAGATCTTTTCTATACGTTCAAATATAGGTGCTAGAGTTGTGTGGAGAGTGATAGCAAAGGAGGCTTAGGATTTAGAGGTATGCCAGGTTGAAAATAAATTTGAGATTTGACTGGTTTTTGAGGCGTGGATTTTCATAATATTACAGACGTCATAGTACAGATTAATAACCCTTTATCAAAATCTCTTTGTTGTTGTGTTGCATTGGTTTGGAAATATTCAAGTTCTGTTAATAGACTAACAGTGGACTTTTCCATTTGCAGAATATATTGAATGACCAGCAGAGGCAGTGTTTCAGAAGAAAATTTCTCTGAGTTGCTGAGACCAAAAAGAAACGAGAAAAAAATGTTCAGCAGCCTTCGGCGTGATTTACCTATTTAAATGGTGAGTCAAACTCTCAATTTATCATTTTGCTAGTCCTTAAAAGAAGTTCATAGCATTTGACAGCTCTCAGCTCCTTTTACTGGGGTCTTACGCATGAATATTATTTGTCAAGTATAAAGCGATAAGGATGGTGCTATGGGCATCATGATACCTTTTTAAAGACGTTGATTGTCTACAAGGCTGACAATCCTATTTTACATACTCGTGCTAGCAATATGTCATCCGAGGAAATTAGTGTCTTTGAGGCTGGAATG
Source organism: Lissotriton helveticus (assembly GCF_964261635.1). Classification (NCBI taxonomy): domain Eukaryota; kingdom Metazoa; phylum Chordata; class Amphibia; order Caudata; family Salamandridae; genus Lissotriton; species Lissotriton helveticus. The sequence goes on along the minus strand of NC_136073.1, from coordinate 666,317,980 downwards.
AGGTGTCTTGTATTAGAGCAATTGACTTACTCTCTCATGGAGGGAAGCTAATTTAACCTTCCTCCCTTCACACTGAATGTGGGACTCTTATACTGAAGAAGGATTGCTCTTTAGAATACTCTGTGTTCTTCTACCTCCTGCCCTCTTTCAAAAGGGGAGCCCAATGCTTTCAATGTTGCAGAGCCCTTTCCCATTACACCTCCTACTTGGCTTGGAGTCATAATTACAGATCACTACCTAGTACGGAATTACTAATGCCTCATTGTTCTGTGTAATTGTCACCTATGGCGATTGGTCAAGTGTTCCCTGACATCTTAAAGCTAACGCAGGATGTCATCTGACATGTTGGCGAGCAATACGATACATTTATCATGGTATTGAAATAGGTAGGATAGACAGGAATCCCTGCTGAAGGCAAAGATAGTGAGATGAATGAAACAAGGGCATTATTTGAGACTAATTTGTTTGACGGTGTCGGTGATCATAATATTCTCAGGTTCTCTATAGGTTAACTGATAGGGATGTGCAAGAATGAAGATGTCAGAATCTGTTGTTCATAGTTTTTCTCATTCCCACTAACTGTAGCATAAACCTTCCTCTATAAACTTATCAGATCATTTAATGGTTATTGGTGTACCATAACCTAAAAGAATTGCAGTGAGCAGCGTATGCTGTCACTTGAATAGCAATGAGATCTTTTCTATACGTTCAAATATAGGTGCTAGAGTTGTGTGGAGAGTGATAGCAAAGGAGGCTTAGGATTTAGAGGTATGCCAGGTTGAAAATAAATTTGAGATTTGACTGGTTTTTGAGGCGTGGATTTTCATAATATTACAGACGTCATAGTACAGATTAATAACCCTTTATCAAAATCTCTTTGTTGTTGTGTTGCATTGGTTTGGAAATATTCAAGTTCTGTTAATAGACTAACAGTGGACTTTTCCATTTGCAGAATATATTGAATGACCAGCAGAGGCAGTGTTTCAGAAGAAAATTTCTCTGAGTTGCTGAGACCAAAAAGAAACGAAAAAAAAATTCAGCAGCCTTCGGCGAGATTTACCTATTTAAATGGTGAGTCAAACTCTCGATTTATCATTTTGCTTGTCCTTAAAAGAAGTTCATAGCACTGGGGTCTTCCGCATGAATATTATTTGTCAAGAATAAAGCGATTACGATGGCGCTATGGGCATCATGTTAGCTTTTTAAAGACGTTGATTGTCTACAAGGCTGACAATCCTATTTTAAATACTCGTGCTAGCAATATGTCATCCGAGGAAATTAGTGTCTTTGAGGCTGAAATGAGATGTCTTGTATTAGAGCAATTGACTTACTCTCTCATGGAGGGAAGCTAATCAATGCTTTCAATGTTGCAGAGCTCTTTCCCATTACACCTCCTACTTGGCTTAGAGTCATAATTACAGATCACTACCTAGTGCGGAATTGCTAATGCCTCATTTTTCTGTGTAATTGTCACCTATGGCGATTGGTCAAGTGTTCCCTGACATCTTAAAGCTAACGCAGGATGTCATCTGACATGTTGGCGAGCAATACGATACATTTATCATGGTATTAAAATAGGTAGTAGGATAGACAGGACTCCCTGCTGAATTCAAAGATGGTGAGATGAATGAAACAAGGGCATTATTTGAGACTTATTTATTTGACGGTGTCGGTGATCATAATATTCTCAGGTTCTCTATAGGTTAACTGATAGGGATGTGCAAGAATGAAGATGTCAGAATCTGTTGTTCATAGTTTTTCTCATTCCCACTAACTGTAGCATAAACCTTCCTCTATAAACTTATCAGATCACTTAATGGTTATTGGTGTACCATAACCTAAAAGAATTGCAGTGAGCAGCGTACGCTGTCACTTGAATAGCAATGAGATCTTTTCTATGCGTTCAAATATAGGTGCTAGAGTTGTGTGGAGAGTGATAGCAAAGGAGGCTTAGGATTTAGTGGTATGCCAGGTTGAAAATAAATTTGAGATTTGACTGGTTTTTGAGGCGTGGATTTTCATAATATTACAGACGTCATAGTACAGATTAATAACCCTTTATCAAAATCTCTTTGTTGTTGTGTTGCATTGGTTTGGAAATATTCAAGTTCTGTTAATAGACTAACAGTGGACTTTTCCATTTGCAGAATATATTGAATGACCAGCAGAGGCAGTGTTTCAGAAGAAAATTTCTCTGAGTTGCTGAGACCAAAAAGAAACGAGAAAAAAATGTTCAGCAGCCTTCGGCGTGATTTACCTATTTAAATGGTGAGTCAAACTCTCAATTTATCATTTTGCTAGTCCTTAAAAGAAGTTCATAGCATTTGACAGCTCTCAGCTCCTTTTACTGGGGTCTTACGCATGAATATTATTTGTCAAGTATAAAGCGATAAGGATGGTGCTATGGGCATCATGATACCTTTTTAAAGACGTTGATTGTCTACAAGGCTGACAATCCTATTTTACATACTCGTGCTAGCAATATGTCATCCGAGGAAATTAGTGTCTTTGAGGCTGGAATGAGGTGTCTTGTATTAGAGCAATTGACTTACTCTCTCATGGAGGGAAGCTAATTTAACCTTCCTCCCTTCACACTGAATGTGGGACTCTTATACTGAAGAAGGATTGCTCTTTAGAATACTCTGTGTTCTTCTACCTCCTGCCCTCTTTCAAAAGGGGAGCCCAATGCTTTCAATGTTGCAGAGCCCTTTCCCATTACACCTCCTACTTGGCTTGGAGTCATAATTACAGATCACTACCTAGTACGGAATTACTAATGCCTCATTGTTCTGTGTAATTGTCACCTATGGCGATTGGTCAAGTGTTCCCTGACATCTTAAAGCTAACGCAGGATGTCATCTGACATGTTGGCGAGCAATACGATACATTTATCATGGTATTGAAATAGGTAGGATAGACAGGAATCCCTGCTGAAGGCAAAGATAGTGAGATGAATGAAACAAGGGCATTATTTGAGACTAATTTGTTTGACGGTGTCGGTGATCATAATATTCTCAGGTTCTCTATAGGTTAACTGATAGGGATGTGCAAGAATGAAGATGTCAGAATCTGTTGTTCATAGTTTTTCTCATTCCCACTAACTGTAGCATAAACCTTCCTCTATAAACTTATCAGATCATTTAATGGTTATTGGTGTACCATAACCTAAAAGAATTGCAGTGAGCAGCGTATGCTGTCACTTGAATAGCAATGAGATCTTTTCTATACGTTCAAATATAGGTGCTAGAGTTGTGTGGAGAGTGATAGCAAAGGAGGCTTAGGATTTAGAGGTATGCCAGGTTGAAAATAAATTTGAGATTTGACTGGTTTTTGAGGCGTGGATTTTCATAATATTACAGACGTCATAGTACAGATTAATAACCCTTTATCAAAATCTCTTTGTTGTTGTGTTGCATTGGTTTGGAAATATTCAAGTTCTGTTAATAGACTAACAGTGGACTTTTCCATTTGCAGAATATATTGAATGACCAGCAGAGGCAGTGTTTCAGAAGAAAATTTCTCTGAGTTGCTGAGACCAAAAAGAAACGAAAAAAAAATTCAGCAGCCTTCGGCGAGATTTACCTATTTAAATGGTGAGTCAAACTCTCGATTTATCATTTTGCTTGTCCTTAAAAGAAGTTCATAGCACTGGGGTCTTCCGCATGAATATTATTTGTCAAGAATAAAGCGATTACGATGGCGCTATGGGCATCATGTTAGCTTTTTAAAGACGTTGATTGTCTACAAGGCTGACAATCCTATTTTAAATACTCGTGCTAGCAATATGTCATCCGAGGAAATTAGTGTCTTTGAGGCTGAAATGAGATGTCTTGTATTAGAGCAATTGACTTACTCTCTCATGGAGGGAAGCTAATCAATGCTTTCAATGTTGCAGAGCTCTTTCCCATTACACCTCCTACTTGGCTTAGAGTCATAATTACAGATCACTACCTAGTGCGGAATTGCTAATGCCTCATTTTTCTGTGTAATTGTCACCTATGGCGATTGGTCAAGTGTTCCCTGACATCTTAAAGCTAACGCAGGATGTCATCTGACATGTTGGCGAGCAATACGATACATTTATCATGGTATTAAAATAGGTAGTAGGATAGACAGGACTCCCTGCTGAATTCAAAGATGGTGAGATGAATGAAACAAGGGCATTATTTGAGACTTATTTATTTGACGGTGTCGGTGATCATAATATTCTCAGGTTCTCTATAGGTTAACTGATAGGGATGTGCAAGAATGAAGATGTCAGAATCTGTTGTTCATAGTTTTTCTCATTCCCACTAACTGTAGCATAAACCTTCCTCTATAAACTTATCAGATCACTTAATGGTTATTGGTGTACCATAACCTAAAAGAATTGCAGTGAGCAGCGTACGCTGTCACTTGAATAGCAATGAGATCTTTTCTATGCGTTCAAATATAGGTGCTAGAGTTGTGTGGAGAGTGATAGCAAAGTAGGCTTAGGATTTAGAGGTATGCCAGGTTGAAAATAAATTTGAGATTTGACTGGTTTTTGAGACGTGGATTTCCATAATATTACAGACGTCATAGTACAGATTAATAACCCTTTATCAAAATCTCTTTGTTGTTGTGTTGCATTGGTTTGGAAATATTCAAGTTCTGTTAATAGACTAACAGTGGACTTTTCCATTTGCAGAATATATTGAATGACCAGCAGAGGCAGTGTTTCAGAAGAAAATTTCTCTGAGTTGCTGAGACCAAAAAGAAACGAAAAAAAAATTCAGCAGCCTTCGGCGTGATTTACCTATTTAAATGGTGAGTCAAACTCTCGATTTATCATTTTGCTTGTCCTTAAAAGAAGTTCATAGCACTGGGGTCTTCCGCATGAATATTATTTGTCAAGAATAAAGCGATTACGATGGCGCTATGGGCATCATGTTAGCTTTTTAAAGACGTTGATTGTCTACAAGGCTGACAATCCTATTTTAAATACTCGTGCTAGCAATATGTCATCCGAGGAAATTAGTGTCTTTGAGGCTGGAATAAGGTGTCTTGTATTAGAGCAATTGACTTACTCTCTCATGGAGGGAAGCTAATCAATGCTTTCAATGTTGCAGAGCTCTTTCCCATTACACCTCCTACTTGGCTTAGAGTCATAATTACAGATCACTACCTAGTGCGGAATTGCTAATGCCTCATTGTTCTGTGTAATTGTCACCTATGGCGATTGGTCAAGTGTTCCCTGACATCTTAAAGCTAACGCAGGATGTCATCTGACATGTTGGAGAAGCAATACGATACATTTATCATGGTATTAAAATAGGTAGTAGGATAGACAGGACTCCCTGCTGAATTCAAAGATGGTGAGATGAATGAAACAAGGGCATTATTTGAGACTTATTTATTTGACGGTGTCGGTGATCATAATATTCTCAGGTTCTCTATAGGTTAACTGATAGGGATGTGCAAGAATGAAGATGTCAGAATCTGTTGTTCATAGTTTTTCTCATTCCCACTAACTGTAGCATAAACCTTCCTCTATAAACTTATCAGATCACTTAATGGTTATTGGTGTACCATAACCTAAAAGAATTGCAGTGAGCAGCGTACGCTGTCACTTGAATAGCAATGAGATCTTTTCTATGCGTTCAAATATAGGTGCTAGAGTTGTGTGGAGAGTGATAGCAAAGGAGGCTTAGGATTTAGTGGTATGCCAGGTTGAAAATAAATTTGAGATTTGACTGGTTTTTGAGACGTGGATTTTCATAATATTACAGACGTCATAGTACAGATTAATAACCCTTTATCAAAATCTCTTTGTTGTTGTGTTGCATTGGTTTGGAAATATTCAAGTTCTGTTAATAGACTAACAGTGGACTTTTCCATTTGCAGAATATATTGAATGACCAGCAGAGGCAGTGTTTCAGAAGAAAATTTCTCTGAGTTGCTGAGACCAAAAAGAAACGAGAAAAAAATGTTCAGCAGCCTTCGGCGTGATTTACCTATTTAAATGGTGAGTCAAACTCTCAATTTATCATTTTGCTAGTCCTTAAAAGAAGTTCATAGCATTTGACAGCTCTCAGCTCCTTTTACTGGGGTCTTACGCATGAATATTATTTGTCAAGTATAAAGCGATAAGGATGGTGCTATGGGCATCATGATACCTTTTTAAAGACGTTGATTGTCTACAAGGCTGACAATCCTATTTTACATACTCGTGCTAGCAATATGTCATCCGAGGAAATTAGTGTCTTTGAGGCTGGAATGAGGTGTCTTGTATTAGAGCAATTGACTTACTCTCTCATGGAGGGAAGCTAATTTAACCTTCCTCCCTTCACACTGAATGTGGGACTCTTATACTGAAGAAGGATTGCTCTTTAGAATACTCTGTGTTCTTCTACCTCCTGCCCTCTTTCAAAAGGGGAGCCCAATGCTTTCAATGTTGCAGAGCCCTTTCCCATTACACCTCCTACTTGGCTTGGAGTCATAATTACAGATCACTACCTAGTACGGAATTACTAATGCCTCATTGTTCTGTGTAATTGTCACCTATGGCGATTGGTCAAGTGTTCCCTGACATCTTAAAGCTAACGCAGGATGTCATCTGACATGTTGGCGAGCAATACGATACATTTATCATGGTATTGAAATAGGTAGGATAGACAGGACTCCCTGCTGAAGGCAAAGATAGTGAGATGAATGAAACAAGGGCATTATTTGAGACTAATTTGTTTGACGGTGTCGGTGATCATAATATTCTCAGGTTCTCTATAGGTTAACTGATAGGGATGTGCAAGAATGAAGATGTCAGAATCTGTTGTTCATAGTTTTTCTCATTCCCACTAACTGTAGCATAAACCTTCCTCTATAAACTTATCAGATCATTTAATGGTTATTGGTGTACCATAACCTAAAAGAATTGCAGTGAGCAGCGTACGCTGTCACTTGAATAGCAATGAGATCTTTTCTATACGTTCAAATATAGGTGCTAGAGTTGTGTGGAGAGTGATAGCAAAGGAGGCTTAGGATTTAGAGGTATGCCAGGTTGAAAATAAATTTGAGATTTGACTGGTTTTTGAGGCGTGGATTTTCATAATATTACAGACGTCATAGTACAGATTAATAACCCTTTATCAAAATCTCTTTGTTGTTGTGTTGCATTGGTTTGGAAATATTCAAGTTCTGTTAATAGACTAACAGTGGACTTTTCCATTTGCAGAATATATTGAATGACCAGCAGAGGCAGTGTTTCAGAAGAAAATTTCTCTGAGTTGCTGAGACCAAAAAGAAACGAAAAAAAAATTCAGCAGCCTTCGGCGAGATTTACCTATTTAAATGGTGAGTCAAACTCTCGATTTATCATTTTGCTTGTCCTTAAAAGAAGTTCATAGCACTGGGGTCTTCCGCATGAATATTATTTGTCAAGAATAAAGCGATTACGATGGCGCTATGGGCATCATGTTAGCTTTTTAAAGACGTTGATTGTCTACAAGGCTGACAATCCTATTTTAAATACTCGTGCTAGCAATATGTCATCCGAGGAAATTAGTGTCTTTGAGGCTGAAATGAGATGTCTTGTATTAGAGCAATTGACTTACTCTCTCATGGAGGGAAGCTAATCAATGCTTTCAATGTTGCAGAGCTCTTTCCCATTACACCTCCTACTTGGCTTAGAGTCATAATTACAGATCACTACCTAGTGCGGAATTGCTAATGCCTCATTTTTCTGTGTAATTGTCACCTATGGCGATTGGTCAAGTGTTCCCTGACATCTTAAAGCTAACGCAGGATGTCATCTGACATGTTGGCGAGCAATACGATACATTTATCATGGTATTAAAATAGGTAGTAGGATAGACAGGACTCCCTGCTGAATTCAAAGATGGTGAGATGAATGAAACAAGGGCATTATTTGAGACTTATTTATTTGACGGTGTCGGTGATCATAATATTCTCAGGTTCTCTATAGGTTAACTGATAGGGATGTGCAAGAATGAAGATGTCAGAATCTGTTGTTCATAGTTTTTCTCATTCCCACTAACTGTAGCATAAACCTTCCTCTATAAACTTATCAGATCACTTAATGGTTATTGGTGTACCATAACCTAAAAGAATTGCAGTGAGCAGCGTACGCTGTCACTTGAATAGCAATGAGATCTTTTCTATGCGTTCAAATATAGGTGCTAGAGTTGTGTGGAGAGTGATAGCAAAGTAGGCTTAGGATTTAGAGGTATGCCAGGTTGAAAATAAATTTGAGATTTGACTGGTTTTTGAGACGTGGATTTCCATAATATTACAGACGTCATAGTACAGATTAATAACCCTTTATCAAAATCTCTTTGTTGTTGTGTTGCATTGGTTTGGAAATATTCAAGTTCTGTTAATAGACTAACAGTGGACTTTTCCATTTGCAGAATATATTGAATGACCAGCAGAGGCAGTGTTTCAGAAGAAAATTTCTCTGAGTTGCTGAGACCAAAAAGAAACGAAAAAAAAATTCAGCAGCCTTCGGCGTGATTTACCTATTTAAATGGTGAGTCAAACTCTCGATTTATCATTTTGCTTGTCCTTAAAAGAAGTTCATAGCACTGGGGTCTTCCGCATGAATATTATTTGTCAAGAATAAAGCGATTACGATGGCGCTATGGGCATCATGTTAGCTTTTTAAAGACGTTGATTGTCTACAAGGCTGACAATCCTATTTTAAATACTCGTGCTAGCAATATGTCATCCGAGGAAATTAGTGTCTTTGAGGCTGGAATAAGGTGTCTTGTATTAGAGCAATTGACTTACTCTCTCATGGAGGGAAGCTAATCAATGCTTTCAATGTTGCAGAGCTCTTTCCCATTACACCTCCTACTTGGCTTAGAGTCATAATTACAGATCACTACCTAGTGCGGAATTGCTAATGCCTCATTGTTCTGTGTAATTGTCACCTATGGCGATTGGTCAAGTGTTCCCTGACATCTTAAAGCTAACGCAGGATGTCATCTGACATGTTGGAGAAGCAATACGATACATTTATCATGGTATTAAAATAGGTAGTAGGATAGACAGGACTCCCTGCTGAATTCAAAGATGGTGAGATGAATGAAACAAGGGCATTATTTGAGACTTATTTATTTGACGGTGTCGGTGATCATAATATTCTCAGGTTCTCTATAGGTTAACTGATAGGGATGTGCAAGAATGAAGATGTCAGAATCTGTTGTTCATAGTTTTTCTCATTCCCACTAACTGTAGCATAAACCTTCCTCTATAAACTTATCAGATCACTTAATGGTTATTGGTGTACCATAACCTAAAAGAATTGCAGTGAGCAGCGTACGCTGTCACTTGAATAGCAATGAGATCTTTTCTATGCGTTCAAATATAGGTGCTAGAGTTGTGTGGAGAGTGATAGCAAAGGAGGCTTAGGATTTAGTGGTATGCCAGGTTGAAAATAAATTTGAGATTTGACTGGTTTTTGAGACGTGGATTTTCATAATATTACAGACGTCATAGTACAGATTAATAACCCTTTATCAAAATCTCTTTGTTGTTGTGTTGCATTGGTTTGGAAATATTCAAGTTCTGTTAATAGACTAACAGTGGACTTTTCCATTTGCAGAATATATTGAATGACCAGCAGAGGCAGTGTTTCAGAAGAAAATTTCTCTGAGTTGCTGAGACCAAAAAGAAACGAGAAAAAAATGTTCAGCAGCCTTCGGCGTGATTTACCTATTTAAATGGTGAGTCAAACTCTCAATTTATCATTTTGCTAGTCCTTAAAAGAAGTTCATAGCATTTGACAGCTCTCAGCTCCTTTTACTGGGGTCTTACGCATGAATATTATTTGTCAAGTATAAAGCGATAAGGATGGTGCTATGGGCATCATGATACCTTTTTAAAGACGTTGATTGTCTACAAGGCTGACAATCCTATTTTACATACTCGTGCTAGCAATATGTCATCCGAGGAAATTAGTGTCTTTGAGGCTGGAATGAGGTGTCTTGTATTAGAGCAATTGACTTACTCTCTCATGGAGGGAAGCTAATTTAACCTTCCTCCCTTCACACTGAATGTGGGACTCTTATACTGAAGAAGGATTGCTCTTTAGAATACTCTGTGTTCTTCTACCTCCTGCCCTCTTTCAAAAGGGGAGCCCAATGCTTTCAATGTTGCAGAGCCCTTTCCCATTACACCTCCTACTTGGCTTGGAGTCATAATTACAGATCACTACCTAGTACGGAATTACTAATGCCTCATTGTTCTGTGTAATTGTCACCTATGGCGATTGGTCAAGTGTTCCCTGACATCTTAAAGCTAACGCAGGATGTCATCTGACATGTTGGCGAGCAATACGATACATTTATCATGGTATTGAAATAGGTAGGATAGACAGGACTCCCTGCTGAAGGCAAAGATAGTGAGATGAATGAAACAAGGGCATTATTTGAGACTAATTTGTTTGACGGTGTCGGTGATCATAATATTCTCAGGTTCTCTATAGGTTAACTGATAGGGATGTGCAAGAATGAAGATGTCAGAATCTGTTGTTCATAGTTTTTCTCATTCCCACTAACTGTAGCATAAACCTTCCTCTATAAACTTATCAGATCATTTAATGGTTATTGGTGTACCATAACCTAAAAGAATTGCAGTGAGCAGCGTACGCTGTCACTTGAATAGCAATGAGATCTTTTCTATACGTTCAAATATAGGTGCTAGAGTTGTGTGGAGAGTGATAGCAAAGGAGGCTTAGGATTTAGAGGTATGCCAGGTTGAAAATAAATTTGAGATTTGACTGGTTTTTGAGGCGTGGATTTTCATAATATTACAGACGTCATAGTACAGATTAATAACCCTTTATCAAAATCTCTTTGTTGTTGTGTTGCATTGGTTTGGAAATATTCAAGTTCTGTTAATAGACTAACAGTGGACTTTTCCATTTGCAGAATATATTGAATGACCAGCAGAGGCAGTGTTTCAGAAGAAAATTTCTCTGAGTTGCTGAAACCAAAAAGAAACGAAAAAAAAATTCAGCAGCCTTCGGCGAGATTTACCTATTTAAATGGTGAGTCAAACTCTCAATTTATCATTTTGCTTGTCCTTAAAAGAAGTTCATAGCACTGGGGTCTTCCGCATGAATATTATTTGTCAAGAATAAAGCGATTACGATGGCGCTATGGGCATCATGTTAGCTTTTTAAAGACGTTGATTGTCTACAAGGCTGACAATCCTATTTTAAATACTCGTGCTAGCAATATGTCATCCGAGGAAATTAGGGGCAGATTTATGAGGCCCTTGCGCAACGTTTACGCCGCTGTTGCGTCACGCAAGGCGGCGTAAACGTGGCGCATCCCTACGAACGATTTACAACGTGACGCATTTAGGTAGATGCGTCACGTTGTAAAGCCCTGCGCCGCTTGTGGGCGTTCCAGCGCAGGGTGGGCGTTCCGGGGAAGGTGCGCCTCGCAAAAGTGGCTGAGTGAAATCTATAAGATTTCACTCAGTCACTTTCAGGCCAATGCTGCGTCAAAAGCCTGCGCCTGCTTGAAGCAGGCGTAGGTCTTGACGCAGCATTGTTAAGATGGGGCACCCCTGAGCCTTGCTGGAGCTGCGTCACGCTTGCGACGCAACTCCAGCAATGCGCCAACTTAACGGCACAGATGCGTCACGCATCTGTGCCGTTTTTGCCCCATGGTGCGCCGCATTGTAAATGCGGCGCACCAAGGGTGGCGGAGCTGTGGCGCACTGTGGCGCATATTAACTGGCGCATCCCTGGGGATGGGCCAGTTAACATAAATCTGCCCCTTAGTGTCTTTGAGGCTGGAATGAGGTGTCTTGTATTAGAGCAATTGACTTACTCTCTCATGGAGGGAAGCTAATCAATGCTTTCAATGTTGCAGAGCTCTTTCCCATTACACCTCCTACTTGGCTTAGAGTCATAATTACAGATCACTACCTAATGCGGAATTGCTAATGCCTCATTTTTCTGTGTAATTGTCACCTATGGCGATTGGTCAAGTGTTCCCTGACATCTTAAAGCTAACGCAGGATGTCATCTGACATGTTGGCGAGCAATACGATACATTTATCATGGTATTAAAATAGGTAGTAGGATAGACAGGACTCCCTGCTGAATTCAAAGATGGTGAGATGAATGAAACAAGGGCATTATTTGAGACTTATTTATTTGACGGTGTCGGTGATCATAATATTCTCAGGTTCTCTATAGGTTAACTGATAGGGATGTGCAAGAATGAAGATGTCAGAATCTGTTGTTCATAGTTTTTCTCATTCCCACTAACTGTAGCATAAACCTTCCTCTATAAACTTATCAGATCACTTAATGGTTATTGGTGTACCATAACCTAAAAGAATTGCAGTGAGCAGCGTACGCTGTCACTTGAATAGCAATGAGATCTTTTCTATACGTTCAAATATAGGTGCTAGAGTTGTGTGGAGAGTGATAGCAAAGGAGGCTTAGGATTTAGAGGTATGCCAGGTTGAAAATAAATTTGAGATTTGACTGGTTTTTGAGGCGTGGATTTTCATAATATTACAGACGTCATAGTACAGATTAATAACCCTTTATCAAAATCTCTTTGTTGTTGTGTTGCATTGGTTTGGAAATATTCAAGTTCTGTTAATAGACTAACAGTGGACTTTTCCATTTGCAGAATATATTGAATGACCAGCAGAGGCAGTGTTTCAGAAGAAAATTTCTCTGAGTTGCTGAGACCAAAAAGAAACGAAAAAAAAATTCAGCAGCCTTCGGCGAGATTTACCTATTTAAATGGTGAGTCAAACTCTCAATTTATCATTTTGCTTGTCCTTAAAAGAAGTTCATAGCACTGGGGTCTTCCGCATGAATATTATTTGTCAAGAATAAAGCGATTACGATGGCGCTATGGGCATCATGTTAGCTTTTTAAAGACGTTGATTGTCTACAAGGCCGACAATCCTATTTTAAATACTCGTGCTAGCAATATGTCATCCGAGGAAATTAGTGTCTTTGAGGCTGGAATGAGGTGTCTTGTATTAGAGCAATTGACTTACTCTCTCATGGAGGGAAGCTAATCAATGCTTTCAATGTTGCAGAGCTCTTTCCCATTACACCTCCTACTTGGCTTAGAGTCATAATTATAGATCACTACCTAGTGCGGAATTGCTAATGCCTCATTTTTCTGTGTAATTGTCACCTATGGCGATTGGTCAAGTGTTCCCTGACATCTTAAAGCTAACGCAGGATGTCATCTGACATGTTGGCGAGCAATACGATACATTTATCATGGTATTAAAATAGGTAGTAGGATAGACAGGACTCCCTGCTGAATTCAAAGATGGTGAGATGAATGAAACAAGGGCATTATTTGAGACTTATTTATTTGACGGTGTCGGTGATCATAATATTCTCAGGTTCTCTATAGGTTAACTGATAGGGATGTGCAAGAATGAAGATGTCAGAATCTGTTGTTGATAGTTTTTCTCATTCCCACTAACTGTAGCATAAACCTTCCTCTATAAACTTATCAGATCACTTAATGGTTATTGGTGTACCATAACCTAAAAGAATTGCAGTGAGCAGCGTACGCTGTCACTTTAATAGCAATGAGATCTTTTCTATGCGTTCAAATATAGGTGCTAGAGTTGTGTGGAGAGTGATAGCAAAGGAGGCTTAGGATTTAGAGGTATGCCAGGTTGAAAATAAATTTGAGATTTGAGTGGTTTTTGAGACGTGGATTTTCATAATATTACAGACGTCATAGTACAGATTAATAACCCTTTATCAAAATCTCTTTGTTGTTGTGTTGCATTGGTTTGGAAATATTCAAGTTCTGTTAATAGACTAACAGTGGACTTTTCCATTTGCAGAATATATTGAATGACCAGCAGAGGCAGTGTTTCAGAAGAAAATTTCTCTGAGTTGCTGAGACCAAAAAGAAACGAAAAAAAAATACAGCAGCCTTCGGCGTGATTTACCTATTTAAATGGTGAGTCAAACTCTCGATTTATCATTTTGCTTGTCCTTAAAAGAAGTTCATAGCACTGGGGTCTTCCGCATGAATATTATTTGTCAAGAATAAAGCGATTACGATGGCGCTATGGGCATCATGTTAGCTTTTTAAAGACGTTGATTGTCTACAAGGCTGACAATCCTATTTTAAATACTTGTGCTAGCAATATGTCATCCGAGGAAATTAGTGTCTTTGAGGCTGGAATGAGGTGTCTTGTATTAGAGCAATTTACTTACTCTCTCATGGAGGGAAGCTAATCAATGCTTTCAATGTTGCAGAGCTCTTTCCCATTACACCTCCTACTTGGCTTAGAGTCATAATTACAGATCACTACCTAGTGCGGAATTGCTAATGCCTCATTGTTCTGTGTAATTGTCACCTATGGCGATTGGTCAAGTGTTCCCTGACATCTTAAAGCTAACGCAGGATGTCATCTGACATGTTGGCGAGCAATACGATACATTTATCATGGTATTGAAATAGGTAGGATAGACAGGACTCCCTGCTGAAGGCAAAGATGGTGAGATGAATGAAACAAGGGCATTATTTGAGACTTATTTATTTGACGTGTCGGTGATCATAATATTCTCAGGTTCTCTATAGGTTAACTGATAGGGATGTGCAAGAATGAAGATGTCAGAATCTGTTGTTCATAGTTTTTCTCATTCCCACTAACTGTAGCATAAACCTTCCTTTATAAACTTATCAGATCACTTAATGGTTATTGGTGTACCATAACCTAAAAGAATTGCAGTGAGCAGCGTACACCGTCACTTGAATAGCAATGAGATCTTTTCTATACGTTCAAATATAGGTGCTAGAGTTGTGTGGAGAGTGATAGCAAAGGAGGCTTAGGATTTAGAGGTATGCCAGGTTGAAAATAAATTTGAGATTTGACTGGTTTTTGAGACGTGGATTTTCATAATATTACAGACGTCATAGTACAGATTAATAACCCTTTATCAAAATCTCTTTGTTGTTGTGTTGCATTGGTTTGGAAATATTCAAGTTCTGTTAATAGACTAACAGTGGACTTTTCCATTTGCAGAATATATTGAATGACCAGCAGAGGCAGTGTTTCAGAAGAAAATTTCTCTGAGTTGCTGAGACCAAAAAGAAACGAAAAAAAAATGTTCAGCAGCCTTCGGCGTGATTTACCTATTTAAATGGTGAGTCAAACTCTCAATTTATCATTTTGCTAGTCCTTAAAAGAAGTTCATAGCATTTGACAGCTCTCAGCTCCTTTTACTGGGGTCTTACGCATGAATATTATTTGTCAAGTATAAAGCGATAAGGATGGTGCTATGGGCATCATGATAGCTTTTTAAAGACGTTGATTGTCTACAAGGCTGACAATCCTATTTTACATACTCGTGCTAGCAATATGTCATCCGAGGAAATTAGTGTCTTTGAGGCTGGAATGAGGTGTCTTGTATTAGAGCAATTGACTTACTCTCTCATGGAGGGAAGCTAATTTAACCTTCCTCCCTTCACACTGAATGTGGGACTCTTATACTGAAGAAGGATTGCTCTTTAGGATACTCTGTGTTCTTCTACCTCCTGCCCTCTTTCAAAAGGGGAGCCCAATGCTTTCAATGTTGCAGAGCCCTTTCCCATTACACCTCCTACTTGGCTTGGAGTCATAATTACAGATCACTACCTAGTACGGAATTACTAATGCCTCATTGTTCTGTGTAATTGTCACCTATGGCGATTGGTCAAGTGTTCCCTGACATCTTAAAGCTAACGCAGGATGTCATCTGACATGTTGGCGAGCAATACGATACATTTATCATGGTATTGAAATAGGTAGGATAGACAGGACTCCCTGCTGAAGGCAAAGATGGTGAGATGATTGAAACAAGGCATTATTTGAGACTAATTTGTTTGACGGTGTCGGTGATCATAATATTCTCAGGTTCTCTATAGGTTAACTGATAGGGATGTGCAAGAATGAAGATGTCAGAATCTGTTGTTCATAGTTTTTCTCATTCCCACTAACTGTAGCATAAACCTTCCTCTATAAACTTATCAGATCATTTAATGGTTATTGGTGTACCATAACCTAAAAGAATTGCAGTGAGCAGCGTACGCTGTCACTTGAATAGCAATGAGATCTTTTCTATACGTTCAAATATAGGTGCTAGAGTTGTGTGGAGAGTGATAGCAAAGGAGGCTTAGGATTTAGTGGTATGCCAGGTTGAAAATAAATTTGAGATTTGACTGGTTTTTGAGACGTGGATTTTCATAATATTACAGACGTCATAGTACAGATTAATAACCCTTTATCAAAATCTCTTTGTTGTTGTGTTGCATTGGTTTGGAAATATTCAAGTTCTGTTAATAGACTAACAGTGGACTTTTCCATTTGCAGAATATATTGAATGACCAGCAGAGGCAGTGTTTCAGAAGAAAATTTCTCTGAGTTGCTGAGACCAAAAAGAAACGAAAAAAAAATTCAGCAGCCTTCGGCGTGATTTACCTATTTAAATGGTGAGTCAAACTCTCGATTTATCATTTTGCTTGTCCTTAAAAGAAGTTCATAGCACTGGGGTCTTCCGCATGAATATTACTTGTCAAGAATAAAGCGATTACGATGGCGCTATGGGCATCATGTTAGCTTTTTAAAGACGTTGATTGTCTACAAGGCTGACAATCCTATTTTAAATACTCGTGCTAGCAATATGTCATCCGAGGAAATTAGTGTCTTTGAGGCTGGAATGAGGTGTCTTGTATTAGAGCAATTGACTTACTCTCTCATGGAGGGAAGCTAATTTAACCTTCCTCCCTTCACACTGAATGTGGGACTCTTATACTGAAGAAGGATTGCTCTTTAGAATACTCTGTGTTCTTCTACCTCCTGCCCTCTTTCAAAAGGGGAGCCCAATGCTTTCAATGTTGCAGAGCCCTTTCCCATTACACCTCCTACTTGGCTTGGAGTCATAATTACAGATCACTACCTAGTACGGAATTACTAATGCCTCATTGTTCTGTGTAATTGTCACCTATGGCGATTGGTCAAGTGTTCCCTGACATCTTAAAGCTAACGCAGGATGTCATCTGACATGTTGGCGAGCAATACGATACATTTATCATGGTATTGAAATAGGTAGGATAGACAGGACTCCCTGCTGAAGGCAAAGATGGTGAGATGATTGAAACAAGGCATTATTTGAGACTAATTTGTTTGACGGTGTCGGTGATCATAATATTCTCAGGTTCTCTATAGGTTAACTGATAGGGATGTGCAAGAATGAAGATGTCAGAATCTGTTGTTCATAGTTTTTCTCATTCCCACTAACTGTAGCATAAACCTTCCTCTATAAACTTATCAGATCATTTAATGGTTATTGGTGTACCATAAC
Organism: Lissotriton helveticus; assembly: GCF_964261635.1. NCBI lineage: Eukaryota > Metazoa > Chordata > Amphibia > Caudata > Salamandridae > Lissotriton > Lissotriton helveticus. The sequence goes on along the minus strand of NC_136073.1, from coordinate 666,300,639 downwards.
CTAAAAGAATTGCAGTGAGCAGCGTACGCTGTCACTTGAATAGCAATGAGATCTTTTCTATACGTTCAAATATAGGTGCTAGAGTTGTGTGGAGAGTGATAGCAAAGGAGGCTTAGGATTTAGTGGTATGCCAGGTTGAAAATAAATTTGAGATTTGACTGGTTTTTGAGACGTGGATTTTCATAATATTACAGACGTCATAGTACAGATTAATAACCCTTTATCAAAATCTCTTTGTTGTTGTGTTGCATTGGTTTGGAAATATTCAAGTTCTGTTAATAGACTAACAGTGGACTTTTCCATTTGCAGAATATATTGATTGACCAGCAGAGGCAGTGTTTCAGAAGAAAATTTCTCTGAGTTGCTGAGACCAAAAAGAAACGAAAAAAAAATTCAGCAGCCTTCGGCGTGATTTACCTATTTAAATGGTGAGTCAAACTCTCGATTTATCATTTTGCTTGTCCTTAAAAGAAGTTCATAGCACTGGGGTCTTCCGCATGAATATTACTTGTCAAGAATAAAGCGATTACGATGGCGCTATGGGCATCATGTTAGCTTTTTAAAGACGTTGATTGTCTACAAGGCTGACAATCCTATTTTAAATACTCGTGCTAGCAATATGTCATCCGAGGAAATTAGTGTCTTTGAGGCTGGAATGAGGTGTCTTGTATTAGAGCAATTGACTTACTCTCTCATGGAGGGAAGCTAATCAATGCTTTCAATGTTGCAGAGCTCTTTCCCATTACACCTCCTACTTGGCTTAGAGTCATAATTACAGATCACTACCTAGTGCGGAATTGCTAATGCCTCATTGTTCTGTGTAATTGTCACCTATGGCGATTGGTCAAGTGTTCCCTGACATCTTAAAGCTAACGCAGGATGTCATCTGACATGTTGGCGAGCAATACGATACATTTATCATGGTATTAAAATAGGTAGTAGGATAGACAGGACTCCCTGCTGAAGGCAAAGATGGTGAGATGAATGAAACAAGGGCATTATTTGAGACTTATTTATTTGACGGTGTCGGTGATCATAATATTCTCAGGTTCTCTATAGGTTAACTGATAGGGATGTGCAAGAATGAAGATGTCAGAATCTGTTGTTCATAGTTTTTCTCATTCCCACTAACTGTAGCATAAACCTTCCTCTATAAACTTATCAGATCATTTAATGGTTATTGGTGTACCATAACCTAAAAGAATTGCAGTGAGCAGCGTACGCTGTCACTTGAATAGCAATGAGATCTTTTCTATGCGTTCAAATATAGGTGCTAGAGTTGTGTGGAGAGTGATAGCAAAGGAGGCTTAGGATTTAGTGGTATGCCAGGTTGAAAATAAATTTGAGATTTGACTGGTTTTTGAGACGTGGATTTTCATAATATTACAGACGTCATAGTACAGATTAATAACCCTTTATCAAAATCTCTTTGTTGTTGTGTTGCATTGGTTTGGAAATATTCAAGTTCTGTTAATAGACTAACAGTGGACTTTTCCATTTGCAGAATATATTGAATGACCAGCAGAGGCAGTGTTTCAGAAGAAAATTTCTCTGAGTTGCTGAGACCAAAAAGAAACGAAAAAAAAATTCAGCAGCCTTCGGCGTGATTTACCTATTTAAATGGTGAGTCAAACTCTCGATTTATCATTTTGCTTGTCCTTAAAAGAAGTTCATAGCACTGGGGTCTTCCGCATGAATATTATTTGTCAAGAATAAAGCGATTACGATGGCGTATGGGCATCATGTTAGCTTTTTAAAGACGTTGATTGTCTACAAGGCTGACAATCCTATTTTAAATACTCGTGCTAGCAATATGTCATCCGAGGAAATTAGTGTCTTTGAGGCTGGAATGAGGTGTCTTGTATTAGAGCAATTGACTTACTCTCTCATGGAGGGAAGCTAATCAATGCTTTCAATGTTGCAGAGCTCTTTCCCATTACACCTCCTACTTGGCTTAGAGTCATAATTACAGATCACTACCTAGTGCGGAATTGCTAATGCCTCATTGTTCTGTGTAATTGTCACCTATGGCGATTGGTCAAGTGTTCCCTGACATCTTAAAGCTAACGCAGGATGTCATCTGACATGTTGGCGAGCAATACGATACATTTATCATGGTATTGAAATAGGTAGGATAGACAGGACTCCCTGCTGAAGGCAAAGATGGTGAGATGAATGAAACAAGGGCATTATTTGAGACTTATTTATTTGACATGTCGTTGATCATAATATTCTCAGGTTCTCTATAGGTTAACTGATAGGGATGTGCAAGAATGAAGATGTCAGAATCTGTTGTTCATAGTTTTTCTCATTCCCACTAACTGTAGCATAAACCTTCCTTTATAAACTTATCAGATCACTTAATGGTTATTGGTGTACCATAACCTAAAAGAATTGCAGTGAGCAGCGTACACCGTCACTTGAATAGCAATGAGATCTTTTCTATACGTTCAAATATAGGTGCTAGAGTTGTGTGGAGAGTGATAGCAAAGGAGGCTTAGGATTTAGAGGTATGCCAGGTTGAAAATAAATTTGAGATTTGACTGGTTTTTGAGACGTGGATTTTCATAATATTACAGACGTCATAGTACAGATTAATAACCCTTTATCAAAATCTCTTTGTTGTTGTGTTGCATTGGTTTGGAAATATTCAAGTTCTGTTAATAGACTAACAGTGGACTTTTCCATTTGCAGAATATATTGAATGACCAGCAGAGGCAGTGTTTCAGAAGAAAATTTCTCTGAGTTGCTGAGACCAAAAAGAAACGAAAAAAAAATGTTCAGCAGCCTTCGGCGTGATTTACCTATTTAAATGGTGAGTCAAACTCTCAATTTATCATTTTGCTAGTCCTTAAAAGAAGTTCATAGCATTTGACAGCTCTCAGCTCCTTTTACTGGGGTCTTACGCATGAATATTATTTGTCAAGTATAAAGCGATAAGGATGGTGCTATGGGCATCATGATAGCTTTTTAAAGACGTTGATTGTCTACAAGGCTGACAATCCTATTTTACATACTCGTGCTAGCAATATGTCATCCGAGGAAATTAGTGTCTTTGAGGCTGGAATGAGGTGTCTTGTATTAGAGCAATTGACTTACTCTCTCATGGAGGGAAGCTAATTTAACCTTCCTCCCTTCACACTGAATGTGGGACTCTTATACTGAAGAAGGATTGCTCTTTAGGATACTCTGTGTTCTTCTACCTCCTGCCCTCTTTCAAAAGGGGAGCCCAATGCTTTCAATGTTGCAGAGCCCTTTCCCATTACACCTCCTACTTGGCTTGGAGTCATAATTACAGATCACTACCTAGTACGGAATTACTAATGCCTCATTGTTCTGTGTAATTGTCACCTATGGCGATTGGTCAAGTGTTCCCTGACATCTTAAAGCTAACGCAGGATGTCATCTGACATGTTGGCGAGCAATACGATACATTTATCATGGTATTGAAATAGGTAGGATAGACAGGACTCCCTGCTGAAGGCAAAGATGGTGAGATGATTGAAACAAGGCATTATTTGAGACTAATTTGTTTGACGGTGTCGGTGATCATAATATTCTCAGGTTCTCTATAGGTTAACTGATAGGGATGTGCAAGAATGAAGATGTCAGAATCTGTTGTTCATAGTTTTTCTCATTCCCACTAACTGTAGCATAAACCTTCCTCTATAAACTTATCAGATCATTTAATGGTTATTGGTGTACCATAACCTAAAAGAATTGCAGTGAGCAGCGTACGCTGTCACTTGAATAGCAATGAGATCTTTTCTATACGTTCAAATATAGGTGCTAGAGTTGTGTGGAGAGTGATAGCAAAGGAGGCTTAGGATTTAGTGGTATGCCAGGTTGAAAATAAATTTGAGATTTGACTGGTTTTTGAGACGTGGATTTTCATAATATTACAGACGTCATAGTACAGATTAATAACCCTTTATCAAAATCTCTTTGTTGTTGTGTTGCATTGGTTTGGAAATATTCAAGTTCTGTTAATAGACTAACAGTGGACTTTTCCATTTGCAGAATATATTGATTGACCAGCAGAGGCAGTGTTTCAGAAGAAAATTTCTCTGAGTTGCTGAGACCAAAAAGAAACGAAAAAAAAATTCAGCAGCCTTCGGCGTGATTTACCTATTTAAATGGTGAGTCAAACTCTCGATTTATCATTTTGCTTGTCCTTAAAAGAAGTTCATAGCACTGGGGTCTTCCGCATGAATATTACTTGTCAAGAATAAAGCGATTACGATGGCGCTATGGGCATCATGTTAGCTTTTTAAAGACGTTGATTGTCTACAAGGCTGACAATCCTATTTTAAATACTCGTGCTAGCAATATGTCATCCGAGGAAATTAGTGTCTTTGAGGCTGGAATGAGGTGTCTTGTATTAGAGCAATTGACTTACTCTCTCATGGAGGGAAGCTAATCAATGCTTTCAATGTTGCAGAGCTCTTTCCCATTACACCTCCTACTTGGCTTAGAGTCATAATTACAGATCACTACCTAGTGCGGAATTGCTAATGCCTCATTGTTCTGTGTAATTGTCACCTATGGCGATTGGTCAAGTGTTCCCTGACATCTTAAAGCTAACGCAGGATGTCATCTGACATGTTGGCGAGCAATACGATACATTTATCATGGTATTAAAATAGGTAGTAGGATAGACAGGACTCCCTGCTGAAGGCAAAGATGGTGAGATGAATGAAACAAGGGCATTATTTGAGACTTATTTATTTGACGGTGTCGGTGATCATAATATTCTCAGGTTCTCTATAGGTTAACTGATAGGGATGTGCAAGAATGAAGATGTCAGAATCTGTTGTTCATAGTTTTTCTCATTCCCACTAACTGTAGCATAAACCTTCCTCTATAAACTTATCAGATCATTTAATGGTTATTGGTGTACCATAACCTAAAAGAATTGCAGTGAGCAGCGTACGCTGTCACTTGAATAGCAATGAGATCTTTTCTATACGTTCAAATATAGGTGCTAGAGTTGTGTGGAGAGTGATAGCAAAGGAGGCTTAGGATTTAGTGGTATGCCAGGTTGAAAATAAATTTGAGATTTGACTGGTTTTTGAGACGTGGATTTTCATAATATTACAGACGTCATAGTACAGATTAATAACCCTTTATCAAAATCTCTTTGTTGTTGTGTTGCATTGGTTTGGAAATATTCAAGTTCTGTTAATAGACTAACAGTGGACTTTTCCATTTGCAGAATATATTGAATGACCAGCAGAGGCAGTGTTTCAGAAGAAAATTTCTCTGAGTTGCTGAGACCAAAAAGAAACGAAAAAAAAATTCAGCAGCCTTCGGCGTGATTTACCTATTTAAATGGTGAGTCAAACTCTCGATTTATCATTTTGCTTGTCCTTAAAAGAAGTTCATAGCACTGGGGTCTTCCGCATGAATATTATTTGTCAAGAATAAAGCGATTACGATGGCGCTTTGGGCATCATGTTAGCTTTTTAAAGACGTTGATTGTCTACAAGGCTGACAATCCTATTTTCAATACTCGTGCTAGCAATATGTCATCCGAGGAAATTAGTGTCTTTGAGGCTGGAATGAGGTGTCTTGTATTAGAGCAATTGACTTACTCTCTCATGGAGGGAAGCTAATCAATGCTTTCAATGTTGCAGAGCTCTTTCCCATTACACCTCCTACTTGGCTTAGAGTCATAATTACAGATCACTACCTAGTGCGGAATTGCTAATGCCTCATTGTTCTGTGTAGTTGTCACCTATGGCGATTGGTCAAGTGTTCCCTGACATCTTAAAGCTACAGCAGGATGTCATCTGACATGAGGGCGAGCAATACCATACATTTATCATGGTATTAAAATAGGTAGTAGGATAGACAGGACTCCCTGCTGAATTCAAAGATGGTGAGATGAATGAAACAAGGGCATTATTTGAGACGTATTTATTTGACGGTGTCGGTGATCATAATATTCTCAGGTTCTCTATAGGTTAACTGATAGGGATGTGCAAGAATGAAGATGTCAGAATCTGTTGTTCATAGTTTTTCTCATTCCCACTAACTGTAGCATAAACCTTCCTCTATAAACTTATCAGATCATTTAATGGTTATTGGTGTACCATAACCTAAAAGAATTGCAGTGAGCAGCGTACGCTGTCACTTGAATAGCAATGAGATCTTTTCTATACGTTCAAATATAGGTGCTAGAGTTGTGTGGAGAGTGATAGCAAAGGAGGCTTAGGATTTAGTGGTATGCCAGGTTGAAAATAAATTTGAGATTTGACTGGTTTTTGAGACGTGGATTTTCATAATATTACAGACGTCATAGTACAGATTAATAACCCTTTATCAAAATCTCTTTGTTGTTGTGTTGCATTGGTTTGGAAATATTCAAGTTCTGTTAATAGACTAACAGTGGACTTTTCCATTTGCAGAATATATTGAATGACCAGCAGAGGCAGTGTATCAGAAGAAAATTTCTCTGAGTTGCTGAGACCAAAAAGGAACGAAAAAAAAATTCAGCAGCCTTCGGCGTGATTTACCTATTTAAATGGTGAGTCAAACTCTCGATTTATCATTTTGCTTGTCCTTAAAAGAAGTTCATAGCACTGGGGTCTTCCGCATGAATATTATTTGTCAAGAATAAAGCGATTACGATGGCGCTTTGGGCATCATGTTAGCTTTTTAAAGACGTTGATTGTCTACAAGGCTGACAATCCTATTTTAAATACTCGTGCTAGCAATATGTCATCCGAGGAAATTAGTGTCTTTGAGGCTGGAATGAGGTGTCTTGTATTAGAGCAATTGACTTACTCTCTCATGGAGGGAAGCTAATCAATGCTTTCAATGTTGCAGAGCTCTTTCCCATTACACCTCCTACTTGGCTTAGAGTCATAATTACAGATCACTACCTAGTGCGGAATTGCTAATGCCTCATTGTTCTGTGTAATTGTCACCTATGGCGATTGGTCAAGTGTTCCCTGACATCTTAAAGCTAACGCAGGATGTCATCTGACATGTTGGCGAGCAATACGATACATTTATCATGGTATTAAAATAGGTAGTAGGATAGACAGGACTCCCTGCTGAATTCAAAGATGGTGAGATGAATGAAACAAGGGCATTATTTGAGACTTATTTATTTGACGGTGTCGGTGATCATAATATTCTCAGGTTCTCTATAGGTTAACTGATAGGGATGTGCAAGAATGAAGATGTCAGAATCTGTTGTTCATAGTTTTTCTCATTCCCACTAACTGTAGCATAAACCTTCCTTTATAAACTTATCAGATCACTTAATGGTTATTGGTGTACCATAACCTAAAAGAATTGCAGTGAGCAGCGTACGCCGTCACTTGAATAGCAATGAGATCTTTTCTATACGTTCAAATATAGGTGCTAGAGTTGTGTGGAGAGTGATAGCAAAGGAGGCTTAGGATTTAGAGGTATGCCAGGTTGAAAATAAATTTGAGATTTGACTGGTTTTTGAGACGTGGATTTTCATAATATTACAGACGTCATAGTACAGATTAATAACCCTTTATCAAAATCTCTTTGTTGTTGTGTTGCATTGGTTTGGAAATATTCAAGTTCTGTTAATAGACTAACAGTGGACCTTTCCATTTGCAGAATATATTGAATGACCAGCAGAGGCAGTGTTTCAGAAGAAAATTTCTCTGAGTTGCTGAGACCAAAAAGAAACGGAAAAAAAATTCAGCAGCCTTCGGCGTGATTTACCTATTTAAATGGTGAGTCAAACTCTCGATTTATCATTTTGCTAGTCCTTAAAAGAAGTTCATAGCACTGGGGTCTTCCGCATGAATATTATTTGTCAAGAATAAAGCGATTACGATGGCGCTATGGGCATCATGTTAGCTTTTTAAAGACGTTGATTGTCTACAAGGCTGACAATCCTATTTTAAATACTCGTGCTAGCAATATGTCATCCGAGGAAATTAGTGTCTTTGAGGCTGGAATGAGGTGTCTTGTATTAGAGCAATTGACTTACTCTCTCATGGAGGGAAGCTAATCAATGCTTTCAATGTTGCAGAGCTCTTTCCCATTACACCTCCTACTTGGTTTAGAGTCATAATTACAGATCACTACCTAGTGCGGAATTGCTAATGCCTCATTTTTCTGTGTAATTGTCACCTATGGCGATTGGTCAAGTGTTCCCTGACATCTTAAAGCTAACGCAGGATGTCATCTGACATGAGGGCGAGCAATACGATACATTTATCATGGTATTAAAATAGGTAGTATGATAGACAGGACTCCCTGCTGAATTCAAAGATGGTGAGATGAATGAAACAAGGGCATTATTTGAGACTTATTTATTTGACGGTGTCGGTGATCATAATATTCTCAGGTTCTCTATAGGTTAACTGATAGGGATGTGCAAGAATGAAGATGTCAGAATCTGTTGTTCATAGTTTTTCTCATTCCCACTAACTGTAGCATAAACCTTCCTCTATAAACTTATCAGATCATTTAATGGTTATTGGTGTACCATAACCTAAAAGAATTGCAGTGAGCAGCGTACGCTGTCACTTGAATAGCAATGAGATCTTTTCTATACGTTCAAATATAGGTGCTAGAGTTGTGTGGAGAGTGATAGCAAAGGAGGCTTAGGATTTAGTGGTATGCCAGGTTGAAAATAAATTTGAGATTTGACTGGTTTTTGAGACGTGGATTTTCATAATATTACAGACGTCATAGTACAGATTAATAACCCTTTATCAAAATCTCTTTGTTGTTGTGTTGCATTGGTTTGGAAATATTCAAGTTCTGTTAATAGACTAACAGTGGACTTTTCCATTTGCAGAATATATTGAATGACCAGCAGAGGCAGTGTTTCAGAAGAAAATTTCTCTGAGTTGCTGAGACCAAAAAGAAACGAAAAAAAAATTCAGCAGCCTTCGGCGTGATTTACCTATTTAAATGGTGAGTCAAACTCTCGATTTATCATTTTGCTTGTCCTTAAAAGAAGTTCATAGCACTGGGGTCTTCCGCATGAATATTATTTGTCAAGAATAAAGCGATTACGATGGCGCTTTGGGCATCATGTTAGCTTTTTAAAGACGTTGATTGTCTACAAGGCTGACAATCCTATTTTAAATACTCGTGCTAGCAATATGTCATCCAAGGAAATTAGTGTCTTTGAGGCTGGAATGAGGTGTCTTGTATTAGAGCAATTGACTTACTCTCTCATGGAGGGAAGCTAATCAATGCTTTCAATGTTGCAGAGCTCTTTCCCATTACACCTCCTACTTGGCTTAGAGTCATAATTACAGATCACTACCTAGTGCGGAATTGCTAATGCCTCATTGTTCTGTGTAGTTGTCACCTATGGCGATTGGTCAAGTGTTCCCTGACATCTTAAAGCTACAGCAGGATGTCATCTGACATGAGGGCGAGCAATACCATACATTTATCATGGTATTAAAATAGGTAGTAGGATAGACAGGACTCCCTGCTGAATTCAAAGATGGTGAGATGAATGAAACAAGGGCATTATTTGAGACTTATTTATTTGACGGTGTCGGTGATCATAATATTCTCAGGTTCTCTATAGGTTAACTGATAGGGATGTGCAAGAATGAAGATGTCAGAATCTGTTGTTCATAGTTTTTCTCATTCCCACTAACTGTAGCATAAACCTTCCTCTATAAACTTATCAGATCATTTAATGGTTATTGGTGTACCATAACCTAAAAGAATTGCAGTGAGCAGCGTACGCTGTCACTTGAATAGCAATGAGATCTTTTCTATACGTTCAAATATAGGTGCTAGAGTTGTGTGGAGAGTGATAGCAAAGGAGGCTTAGGATTTAGTGGTATGCCAGGTTGAAAATAAATTTGAGATTTGACTGGTTTTTGAGACGTGGATTTTCATAATATTACAGACGTCATAGTACAGATTAATAACCCTTTATCAAAATCTCTTTGTTGTTGTGTTGCATTGGTTTGGAAATATTCAAGTTCTGTTAATAGACTAACAGTGGACTTTTCCATTTGCAGAATATATTGAATGACCAGCAGAGGCAGTGTATCAGAAGAAAATTTCTCTGAGTTGCTGAAACCAAAAAGGAACGAAAAAAAAATTCAGCAGCCTTCGGCGTGATTTACCTATTTAAATGGTGAGTCAAACTCTCAATTTATCATTTTGCTTGTCCTTAAAAGAAGTTCATAGCACTGGGGTCTTCCGCATGAATATTATTTGTCAAGAATAAAGCGATTACGATGGCGCTTTGGGCATCATGTTAGCTTTTTAAAGACGTTGATTGTCTACAGGGCTGACAATCCTATTTTAAATACTCGTGCTAGCAATATGTCATCCGAGGAAATTAGTGTCTTTGAGGCTGGAATGAGGTGTCTTGTATTAGAGCAATTGACTTACTCTCTCATGGAGGGAAGCTAATCAATGCTTTCAATGTTGCAGAGCTCTTTCCCATTACACCTCCTACTTGGCTTAGAGTCATAATTACAGATCACTACCTAGTGCGGAATTGCTAATGCCTCATTGTTCTGTGTAATTGTCACCTCTGGCGATTGGTCAAGTGTTCCCTGACATCTTAAAGCTAACGCAGGATGTCATCTGACATGTTGGCGAGCAATACGATACATTTATCATGGTATTAAAATAGGTAGTAGGATAGACAGGACTCCCTGCTGAAGGCAAAGATGGTGAGATGAATGAAACAAGGGCATTATTTGAGACTTATTTATTTGACGGTGTCGGTGATCATAATATTCTCAGGTTCTCTATAGGTTAACTGATAGGGATGTGCAAGAATGAAGATGTCAGAATCTGTTGTTCATAGTTTTTCTCATTCCCACTAACTGTAGCATAAACCTTCCTCTATAAACTTATCAGATCATTTAATGGTTATTGGTGTACCATAACCTAAAAGAATTGCAGTGAGCAGCGTACGCTGTCACTTGAATAGCAATGAGATCTTTTCTATACGTTCAAATATAGGTGCTAGAGTTGTGTGGAGAGTGATAGCAAAGGAGGCTTAGGATTTAGTGGTATGCCAGGTTGAAAATAAATTTGAGATTTGACTGGTTTTTGAGACGTGGATTTTCATAATATTACAGACGTCATAGTACAGATTAATAACCCTTTATCAAAATCTCTTTGTTGTTGTGTTGCATTGGTTTGGAAATATTCAAGTTCTGTTAATAGACTAACAGTGGACTTTTCCATTTGCAGAATATATTGAATGACCAGCAGAGGCAGTGTATCAGAAGAAAATTTCTCTGAGTTGCTGAGACCAAAAAGGAACGAAAAAAAAATTCAGCAGCCTTCGGCGTGATTTACCTATTTAAATGGTGAGTCAAACTCTCGATTTATCATTTTGCTTGTCCTTAAAAGAAGTTCATAGCACTGGGGTCTTCCGCATGAATATTATTTGTCAAGAATAAAGCGATTACGATGGCGCTTTGGGCATCATGTTAGCTTTTTAAAGACGTTGATTGTCTACAGGGCTGACAATCCTATTTTAAATACTCGTGCTAGCAATATGTCATCCGAGGAAATTAGTGTCTTTGAGGCTGGAATGAGGTGTCTTGTATTAGAGCAATTGACTTACTCTCTCATGGAGGGAAGCTAATCAATGCTTTCAATGTTGCAGAGCTCTTTCCCATTACACCTCCTACTTGGCTTAGAGTCATAATTACAGATCACTACCTAGTGCGGAATTGCTAATGCCTCATTGTTCTGTGTAATTGTCACCTCTGGCGATTGGTCAAGTGTTCCCTGACATCTTAAAGCTAACGCAGGATGTCATCTGACATGTTGGCGAGCAATACGATACATTTATCATGGTATTAAAATAGGTAGTAGGATAGACAGGACTCCCTGCTGAAGGCAAAGATGGTGAGATGAATGAAACAAGGGCATTATTTGAGACTTATTTATTTGACGGTGTCGGTGATCATAATATTCTCAGGTTCTCTATAGGTTAACTGATAGGGATGTGCAAGAATGAAGATGTCAGAATCTGTTGTTCATAGTTTTTCTCATTCCCACTAACTGTAGCATAAACCTTCCTTTATAAACTTATCAGATCACTTAATGGTTATTGGTGTACCATAACCTAAAAGAATTGCAGTGAGCAGCGTACGCCGTCACTTGAATAGCAATGAGATCTTTTCTATACGTTCAAATATAGGTGCTAGAGTTGTGTGGAGAGTGATAGCAAAGGAGGCTTAGGATTTAGAGGTATGCCAGGTTGAAAATAAATTTGAGATTTGACTGGTTTTTGAGACGTGGATTTTCATAATATTACAGACGTCATAGTACAGATTAATAACCCTTTATCAAAATCTCTTTGTTGTTGTGTTGCATTGGTTTGGAAATATTCAAGTTCTGTTAATAGACTAACTGTGGACCTTTCCATTTGCAGAATATATTGAATGACCAGCAGAGGCAGTGTTTCAGAAGAAAATTTCTCTGAGTTGCTGAGACCAAAAAGAAACAAAAAAAAAATTCAGCAGCCTTCGGCGTGATTTACCTATTTAAATGGTGAGTCAAACTCTCGATTTATCATTTTGCTAGTCCTTAAAAGAAGTTCATAGCACTGGGGTCTTCCGCATGAATATTATTTGTCAAGAATAAAGCGATTACGATGGCGCTATGGGCATCATGTTAGCTTTTTAAAGACGTTGATTGTCTACAAGGCTGACAATCCTATTTTAAATACTCGTGCTAGCAATATGTCATCCGAGGAAATTAGTGTCTTTGAGGCTGGAATGAGGTGTCTTGTATTAGAGCAATTGACTTACTCTCTCATGGAGGGAAGCTAATCAATGCTTTCAATGTTGCAGAGCTCTTTCCCATTACACCTCCTACTTGGTTTAGAGTCATAATTACAGATCACTACCTAGTGCGGAATTGCTAATGCCTCATTTTTCTGTGTAATTGTCACCTATGGCGATTGGTCAAGTGTTCCCTGACATCTTAAAGCTAACGCAGGATGTCATCTGACATGAGGGCGAGCAATACGATACATTTATCATGGTATTAAAATAGGTAGTATGATAGACAGGACTCCCTGCTGAATTCAAAGATGGTGAGATGAATGAAACAAGGGCATTATTTGAGACTTATTTATTTGACGGTGTCGGTGATCATAATATTCTCAGGTTCTCTATAGGTTAACTGATAGGGATGTGCAAGAATGAAGATGTCAGAATCTGTTGTTCATAGTTTTTCTCATTCCCACTAACTGTAGCATAAACCTTCCTCTATAAACTTATCAGATCATTTAATGGTTATTGGTGTACCATAACCTAAAAGAATTGCAGTGAGCAGCGTACGCTGTCACTTGAATAGCAATGAGATCTTTTCTATACGTTCAAATATAGGTGCTAGAGTTGTGTGGAGAGTGATAGCAAAGGAGGCTTAGGATTTAGTGGTATGCCAGGTTGAAAATAAATTTGAGATTTGACTGGTTTTTGAGACGTGGATTTTCATAATATTACAGACGTCATAGTACAGATTAATAACCCTTTATCAAAATCTCTTTGTTGTTGTGTTGCATTGGTTTGGAAATATTCAAGTTCTGTTAATAGACTAACAGTGGACTTTTCCATTTGCAGAATATATTGAATGACCAGCAGAGGCAGTGTTTCAGAAGAAAATTTCTCTGAGTTGCTGAGACCAAAAAGAAACGAAAAAAAAATTCAGCAGCCTTCGGCGTGATTTACCTATTTAAATGGTGAGTCAAACTCTCGATTTATCATTTTGCTTGTCCTTAAAAGAAGTTCATAGCACTGGGGTCTTCCGCATGAATATTATTTGTCAAGAATAAAGCGATTACGATGGCGCTTTGGGCATCATGTTAGCTTTTTAAAGACGTTGATTGTCTACAAGGCTGACAATCCTATTTTAAATACTCGTGCTAGCAATATGTCATCCGAGGAAATTAGTGTCTTTGAGGCTGGAATGAGGTGTCTTGTATTAGAGCAATTGACTTACTCTCTCATGGAGGGAAGCTAATCAATGCTTTCAATGTTGCAGAGCTCTTTCCCATTACACCTCCTACTTGGCTTAGAGTCATAATTACAGATCACTACCTAGTGCGGAATTGCTAATGCCTCATTGTTCTGTGTAGTTGTCACCTATGGCGATTGGTCAAGTGTTCCCTGACATCTTAAAGCTACAGCAGGATGTCATCTGACATGAGGGCGAGCAATACCATACATTTATCATGGTATTAAAATAGGTAGTAGGATAGACAGGACTCCCTGCTGAATTCAAAGATGGTGAGATGAATGAAACAAGGGCATTATTTGAGACTTATTTATTTGACGGTGTCGGTGATCATAATATTCTCAGGTTCTCTATAGGTTAACTGATAGGGATGTGCAAGAATGAAGATGTCAGAATCTGTTGTTCATAGTTTTTCTCATTCCCACTAACTGTAGCATAAACCTTCCTCTATAAACTTATCAGATCATTTAATGGTTATTGGTGTACCATAACCTAAAAGAATTGCAGTGAGCAGCGTACGCTGTCACTTGAATAGCAATGAGATCTTTTCTATACGTACAAATATAGGTGCTAGAGTTGTGTGGAGAGTGATAGCAAAGGAGGCTTAGGATTTAGAGGTATGCCAGGTTGAAAATAAATTTGAGATTTGACTGGTTTTTGAGACGTGGATTTTCATAATATTACAGACGTCATAGTACAGATTAATACCCTTTATCAAAATCTCTTTGTTGTTGTGTTGCATTGGTTTGGAAATATTCAAGTTCTGTTAATAGACTAACAGTGGACCTTTCCATTTGCAGAATATATTGAATGACCAGCAGAGGCAGTGTTTCAGAAGAAAATTTCTCTGAGTTGCTGAGACCAAAAAGAAACGAAAAAAAAATTCAGCAGCCTTCGGCGTGATTTACCTATTTAAATGGTGAGTCAAACTCTCGATTTATCATTTTGCTAGTCCTTAAAAGAAGTTCATAGCACTGGGGTCTTCCGCATGAATATTATTTGTCAAGAATAAAGCGATTACGATGGCGCTATGGGCATCATGTTAGCTTTTTAAAGACGTTGATTGTCTACAAGGCTGACAATCCTATTTTAAATACTCGTGCTAGCAATATGTCATCCGAGGAAATTAGTGTCTTTGAGGCTGGAATGAGGTGTCTTGTATTAGAGCAATTGACTTACTCTCTCATGGAGGGAAGCTAATCAATGCTTTCAATGTTGCAGAGCTCTTTCCCATTACACCTCCTACTTGGCTTAGAGTCATAATTACAGATCACTACCTAGTGCGGAATTGCTAATGCCTCATTTTTCTGTGTAATTGTCACCTATGGCGATTGGTCAAGTGTTCCCTGACATCTTAAAGCTAACGCAGGATGTCATCTGACATGAGGGCGAGCAATACGATACATTTATCATGGTATTAAAATAGGTAGTAGGATAGACAGGACTCCCTGCTGAATTCAAAGATGGTGAGATGAATGAAACAAGGGCATTATTTGAGACTTATTTATTTGACGGTGTCGGTGATCATAATATTCTCAGGTTCTCTATAGGTTAACTGATAGGGATGTGCAAGAATGAAGATGTCAGAATCTGTTGTTCATAGTTTTTCTCATTCCCACTAACTGTAGCATAAACCTTCCTCTATAAACTTATCAGATCATTTAATGGTTATTGGTGTACCATAACCTAAAAGAATTGCAGTGAGCAGCGTACGCTGTCACTTGAATAGCAATGAGATCTTTTCTATACGTTCAAATATAGGTGCTAGAGTTGTGTGGAGAGTGATAGCAAAGGAGGCTTAGGATTTAGTGGTATGCCAGGTTGAAAATAAATTTGAGATTTGACTGGTTTTTGAGACGTGGATTTTCATAATATTACAGACGTCATAGTACAGATTAATAACCCTTTATCAAAATCTCTTTGTTGTTGTGTTGCATTGGTTTGGAAATATTCAAGTTCTGTTAATAGACTAACAGTGGACTTTTCCATTTGCAGAATATATTAAATGACCAGCAGAGGCAGTGTTTCAGAAGAAAATTTCTCTGAGTTGCTGAGACCAAAAAGAAACGAAAAAAAAATTCAGCAGCCTTCGGCGTGATTTACCTATTTAAATGGTGAGTCAAACTCTCGATTTATCATTTTGCTTGTCCTTAAAAGAAGTTCATAGCACTGGGGTCTTCCGCATGAATATTATTTGTCAAGAATAAAGCGATTACGATGGCGCTTTGGGCATCATGTTAGCTTTTTAAAGACGTTGATTGTCTACAAGGCTGACAATCCTATTTTAAATACTCGTGCTAGCAATATGTCATCCGAGGAAATTAGTGTCTTTGAGGCTGTAATGAGGTGTCTTGTATTAGAGCAATTGACTTACTCTCTCATGGAGGGAAGCTAATCAATGCTTTCAATGTTGCAGAGCTCTTTCCCATTACACCTCCTACTTGGCTTAGAGTCATAATTACAGATCACTACCTAGTGCGGAATTGCTAATGCCTCATTGTTCTGTGTAATTGTCACCTATGGCGATTGGTCAAGTGTTCCCTGACATCTTAAAGCTAACGCAGGATGTCATCTGACATGTTGGCGAGCAATACGATACATTTATCATGGTATTAAAATAGGTAGTAGGATAGACAGGACTCCCTGCTGAAGGCAAAGATGGTGAGATGAATGAAACAAGGGCATTATTTGAGACTTATTTATTTGACGGTGTCGGTGATCATAATATTCTCAGGTTCTCTATAGGTTAACTGATAGGGATGTGCAAGAATGAAGATGTCAGAATCTGTTGTTCATAGTTTTTCTCATTCCCACTAACTGTAGCATAAACCTTCCTTTATAAACTTATCAGATCACTTAATGGTTATTGGTGTACCATAACCTAAAAGAATTGCAGTGAGCAGCGTACGCCGTCACTTGAATAGCAATGAGATCTTTTCTATACGTTCAAATATAGGTGCTAGAGTTGTGTGGAGAGTGATAGCAAAGGAGGCTTAGGATTTAGAGGTATGCCAGGTTGAAAATAAATTTGAGATTTGACTGGTTTTTGAGACGTGGATTTTCATAATATTACAGACGTCATAGTACAGATTAATAACCCTTTATCAAAATCTCTTTGTTGTTGTGTTGCATTGGTTTGGAAATATTCAAGTTCTGTTAATAGACTAACAGTGGACCTTTCCATTTGCAGAATATATTGAATGACCAGCAGAGGCAGTGTTTCAGAAGAAAATTTCTCTGAGTTGCTGAGACCAAAAAGAAACGAAAAAAAAATTCAGCAGCCTTCGGCGTGATTTACCTATTTAAATGGTGAGTCAAACTCTCGATTTATCATTTTGCTAGTCCTTAAAAGAAGTTCATAGCACTGGGGTCTTCCGCATGAATATTATTTGTCAAGAATAAAGCGATTACGATGGCGCTATGGGCATCATGTTAGCTTTTTAAAGACGTTGATTGTCTACAAGGCTGACAATCCTATTTTAAATACTCGTGCTAGCAATATGTCATCCGAGGAAATTAGTGTCTGTGAGGCTGGAATGAGGTGTCTTGTATTAGAGCAATTGACTTACTCTCTCATGGAGGGAAGCTAATCAATGCTTTCAATGTTGCAGAGCTCTTTCCCATTACACCTCCTACTTGGCTTAGAGTCATAATTACAGATCACTACCTAGTGCGGAATTGCTAATGCCTCATTTTTCTGTGTAATTGTCACCTATGGCGATTGGTCAAGTGTTCCCTGACATCTTAAAGCTAACGCAGGATGTCATCTGACATGAGGGCGAGCAATACGATACATTTATCATGGTATTAAAATAGGTAGTAGGATAGACAGGACTCCCTGCTGAATTCAAAGATGGTGAGATGAATGAAACAAGGGCATTATTTGAGACTTATTTATTTGACGGTGTCGGTGATCATAATATTCTCAGGTTCTCTATAGGTTAACTGATAGGGATGTGCAAGAATGAAGATGTCAGAATCTGTTGTTCATAGTTTTTCTCATTCCCACTAACTGTAGCATAAACCTTCCTCTATAAACTTATCAGATCATTTAATGGTTATTGGTGTACCATAACCTAAAAGAATTGCAGTGAGCAGCGTACGCTGTCACTTGAATAGCAATGAGATCTTTTCTATACGTTCAAATATAGGTGCTAGAGTTGTGTGGAGAGTGATAGCAAAGGAGGCTTAGGATTTAGTGGTATGCCAGGTTGAAAATAAATTTGAGATTTGACTGGTTTTTGAGACGTGGATTTTCATAATATTACAGACGTCATAGTACAGATTAATAACCCTTTATCAAAATCTCTTTGTTGTTGTGTTGCATTGGTTTGGAAATATTCAAGTTCTGTTAATAGACTAACAGTGGACTTTTCCATTTGCAGAATATATTGAATGACCAGCAGAGGCAGTGTATCAGAAGAAAATTTCTCTGAGTTGCTGAGACCAAAAAGGAACGAAAAAAAAATTCAGCAGCCTTCGGCGTGATTTACCTATTTAAATGGTGAGTCAAACTCTCGATTTATCATTTTGCTTGTCCTTAAAAGAAGTTCATAGCACTGGGGTCTTCCGCATGAATATTATTTGTCAAGAATAAAGCGATTACGATGGCGCTTTGGGCATCATGTTAGCTTTTTAAAGACGTTGATTGTCTACAGGGCTGACAATCCTATTTTAAATACTCGTGCTAGCAATATGTCATCCGAGGAAATTAGTGTCTTTGAGGCTGGAATGAGGTGTCTTGTATTAGAGCAATTGACTTACTCTCTCATGGAGGGAAGCTAATCAATGCTTTCAATGTTGCAGAGCTCTTTCCCATTACACCTCCTACTTGGCTTAGAGTCATAATTACAGATCACTACCTAGTGCGGAATTGCTAATGCCTCATTGTTCTGTGTAATTGTCACCTCTGGCGATTGGTCAAGTGTTCCCTGACATCTTAAAGCTAACGCAGGATGTCATCTGACATGTTGGCGAGCAATACGATACATTTATCATGGTATTAAAATAGGTAGTAGGATAGACAGGACTCCCTGCTGAAGGCAAAGATGGTGAGATGAATGAAACAAGGGCATTATTTGAGACTTATTTATTTGACGGTGTCGGTGATCATAATATTCTCAGGTTCTCTATAGGTTAACTGATAGGGATGTGCAAGAATGAAGATGTCAGAATCTGTTGTTCATAGTTTTTCTCATTCCCACTAACTGTAGCATAAACCTTCCTTTATAAACTTATCAGATCACTTAATGGTTATTGGTGTACCATAACCTAAAAGAATTGCAGTGAGCAGCGTACGCCGTCACTTGAATAGCAATGAGATCTTTTCTATACGTTCAAATATAGGTGCTAGAGTTGTGTGGAGAGTGATAGCAAAGGAGGCTTAGGATTTAGAGGTATGCCAGGTTGAAAATAAATTTGAGATTTGACTGGTTTTTGAGACGTGGATTTTCATAATATTACAGACGTCATAGTACAGATTAATAACCCTTTATCAAAATCTCTTTGTTGTTGTGTTGCATTGGTTTGGAAATATTCAAGTTCTGTTAATAGACTAACTGTGGACCTTTCCATTTGCAGAATATATTGAATGACCAGCAGAGGCAGTGTTTCAGAAGAAAATTTCTCTGAGTTGCTGAGACCAAAAAGAAACAAAAAAAAAATTCAGCAGCCTTCGGCGTGATTTACCTATTTAAATGGTGAGTCAAACTCTCGATTTATCATTTTGCTAGTCCTTAAAAGAAGTTCATAGCACTGGGGTCTTCCGCATGAATATTATTTGTCAAGAATAAAGCGATTACGATGGCGCTATGGGCATCATGTTAGCTTTTTAAAGACGTTGATTGTCTACAAGGCTGACAATCCTATTTTAAATACTCGTGCTAGCAATATGTCATCCGAGGAAATTAGTGTCTTTGAGGCTGGAATGAGGTGTCTTGTATTAGAGCAATTGACTTACTCTCTCATGGAGGGAAGCTAATCAATGCTTTCAATGTTGCAGAGCTCTTTCCCATTACACCTCCTACTTGGTTTAGAGTCATAATTACAGATCACTACCTAGTGCGGAATTGCTAATGCCTCATTTTTCTGTGTAATTGTCACCTATGGCGATTGGTCAAGTGTTCCCTGACATCTTAAAGCTAACGCAGGATGTCATCTGACATGAGGGCGAGCAATACGATACATTTATCATGGTATTAAAATAGGTAGTATGATAGACAGGACTCCCTGCTGAATTCAAAGATGGTGAGATGAATGAAACAAGGGCATTATTTGAGACTTATTTATTTGACGGTGTCGGTGATCATAATATTCTCAGGTTCTCTATAGGTTAACTGATAGGGATGTGCAAGAATGAAGATGTCAGAATCTGTTGTTCATAGTTTTTCTCATTCCCACTAACTGTAGCATAAACCTTCCTCTATAAACTTATCAGATCATTTAATGGTTATTGGTGTACC
The DNA here is from genome assembly GCF_964261635.1 of Lissotriton helveticus. Classification (NCBI taxonomy): domain Eukaryota; kingdom Metazoa; phylum Chordata; class Amphibia; order Caudata; family Salamandridae; genus Lissotriton; species Lissotriton helveticus. Next base: position 666,280,204 of record NC_136073.1, on the reverse strand, counting down.
ATAACCTAAAAGAATTGCAGTGAGCAGCGTACGCTGTCACTTGAATAGCAATGAGATCTTTTCTATACGTTCAAATATAGGTGCTAGAGTTGTGTGGAGAGTGATAGCAAAGGAGGCTTAGGATTTAGAGGTATGCCAGGTTGAAAATAAATTTGAGATTTGACTGGTTTTTGAGACGTGGATTTTCATAATATTACAGACGTCATAGTACAGATTAATACCCTTTATCAAAATCTCTTTGTTGTTGTGTTGCATTGGTTTGGAAATATTCAAGTTCTGTTAATAGACTAACAGTGGACCTTTCCATTTGCAGAATATATTGAATGACCAGCAGAGGCAGTGTTTCAGAAGAAAATTTCTCTGAGTTGCTGAGACCAAAAAGAAACGAAAAAAAAATTCAGCAGCCTTCGGCGTGATTTACCTATTTAAATGGTGAGTCAAACTCTCGATTTATCATTTTGCTAGTCCTTAAAAGAAGTTCATAGCACTGGGGTCTTCCGCATGAATATTATTTGTCAAGAATAAAGCGATTACGATGGCGCTATGGGCATCATGTTAGCTTTTTAAAGACGTTGATTGTCTACAAGGCTGACAATCCTATTTTAAATACTCGTGCTAGCAATATGTCATCCGAGGAAATTAGTGTCTGTGAGGCTGGAATGAGGTGTCTTGTATTAGAGCAATTGACTTACTCTCTCATGGAGGGAAGCTAATCAATGCTTTCAATGTTGCAGAGCTCTTTCCCATTACACCTCCTACTTGGCTTAGAGTCATAATTACAGATCACTACCTAGTGCGGAATTGCTAATGCCTCATTTTTCTGTGTAATTGTCACCTATGGCGATTGGTCAAGTGTTCCCTGACATCTTAAAGCTAACGCAGGATGTCATCTGACATGAGGGCGAGCAATACGATACATTTATCATGGTATTAAAATAGGTAGTAGGATAGACAGGACTCCCTGCTGAATTCAAAGATGGTGAGATGAATGAAACAAGGGCATTATTTGAGACTTATTTATTTGACGGTGTCGGTGATCATAATATTCTCAGGTTCTCTATAGGTTAACTGATAGGGATGTGCAAGAATGAAGATGTCAGAATCTGTTGTTCATAGTTTTTCTCATTCCCACTAACTGTAGCATAAACCTTCCTCTATAAACTTATCAGATCATTTAATGGTTATTGGTGTACCATAACCTAAAAGAATTGCAGTGAGCAGCGTACGCTGTCACTTGAATAGCAATGAGATCTTTTCTATACGTTCAAATATAGGTGCTAGAGTTGTGTGGAGAGTGATAGCAAAGGAGGCTTAGGATTTAGTGGTATGCCAGGTTGAAAATAAATTTGAGATTTGACTGGTTTTTGAGACGTGGATTTTCATAATATTACAGACGTCATAGTACAGATTAATAACCCTTTATCAAAATCTCTTTGTTGTTGTGTTGCATTGGTTTGGAAATATTCAAGTTCTGTTAATAGACTAACAGTGGACTTTTCCATTTGCAGAATATATTAAATGACCAGCAGAGGCAGTGTTTCAGAAGAAAATTTCTCTGAGTTGCTGAGACCAAAAAGAAACGAAAAAAAAATTCAGCAGCCTTCGGCGTGATTTACCTATTTAAATGGTGAGTCAAACTCTCGATTTATCATTTTGCTTGTCCTTAAAAGAAGTTCATAGCACTGGGGTCTTCCGCATGAATATTATTTGTCAAGAATAAAGCGATTACGATGGCGCTTTGGGCATCATGTTAGCTTTTTAAAGACGTTGATTGTCTACAAGGCTGACAATCCTATTTTAAATACTCGTGCTAGCAATATGTCATCCGAGGAAATTAGTGTCTTTGAGGCTGGAATGAGGTGTCTTGTATTAGAGCAATTGACTTACTCTCTCATGGAGGGAAGCTAATCAATGCTTTCAATGTTGCAGAGCTCTTTCCCATTACACCTCCTACTTGGCTTAGAGTCATAATTACAGATCACTACCTAGTGCGGAATTGCTAATGCCTCATTGTTCTGTGTAATTGTCACCTATGGCGATTGGTCAAGTGTTCCCTGACATCTTAAAGCTAACGCAGGATGTCATCTGACATGTTGGCGAGCAATACGATACATTTATCATGGTATTAAAATAGGTAGTAGGATAGACAGGACTCCCTGCTGAAGGCAAAGATGGTGAGATGAATGAAACAAGGGCATTATTTGAGACTTATTTATTTGACGGTGTCGGTGATCATAATATTCTCAGGTTCTCTATAGGTTAACTGATAGGGATGTGCAAGAATGAAGATGTCAGAATCTGTTGTTCATAGTTTTTCTCATTCCCACTAACTGTAGCATAAACCTTCCTTTATAAACTTATCAGATCACTTAATGGTTATTGGTGTACCATAACCTAAAAGAATTGCAGTGAGCAGCGTACGCCGTCACTTGAATAGCAATGAGATCTTTTCTATACGTTCAAATATAGGTGCTAGAGTTGTGTGGAGAGTGATAGCAAAGGAGGCTTAGGATTTAGAGGTATGCCAGGTTGAAAATAAATTTGAGATTTGACTGGTTTTTGAGACGTGGATTTTCATAATATTACAGACGTCATAGTACAGATTAATAACCCTTTATCAAAATCTCTTTGTTGTTGTGTTGCATTGGTTTGGAAATATTCAAGTTCTGTTAATAGACTAACTGTGGACCTTTCCATTTGCAGAATATATTGAATGACCAGCAGAGGCAGTGTTTCAGAAGAAAATTTCTCTGAGTTGCTGAGACCAAAAAGAAACGAAAAAAAAATTCAGCAGCCTTCGGCGTGATTTACCTATTTAAATGGTGAGTCAAACTCTCGATTTATCATTTTGCTAGTCCTTAAAAGAAGTTCATAGCACTGGGGTCTTCCGCATGAATATTATTTGTCAAGAATAAAGCGATTACGATGGCGCTATGGGCATCATGTTAGCTTTTTAAAGACGTTGATTGTCTACAAGGCTGACAATCCTATTTTAAATACTCGTGCTAGCAATATGTCATCCGAGGAAATTAGTGTCTGTGAGGCTGGAATGAGGTGTCTTGTATTAGAGCAATTGACTTACTCTCTCATGGAGGGAAGCTAATCAATGCTTTCAATGTTGCAGAGCTCTTTCCCATTACACCTCCTACTTGGCTTAGAGTCATAATTACAGATCACTACCTAGTGCGGAATTGCTAATGCCTCATTGTTCTGTGTAATTGTCACCTATGGTGATTGGTCAAGTGTTCCCTGACATCTTAAAGCTAACGCAGGATGTCATCTGACATGTTGGCGAGCAATACGATACATTTATCATGGTATTGAAATAGGTAGGATAGACAGGACTCCCTGCTGAAGGCAAAGATGGTGAGATGAATGAAACAAGGGCATTATTTGAGACTTATTTATTTGACGGTGTCGGTGATCATAATATTCTCAGGTTCTCTATAGGTTAACTGATAGGGATGTGCAAGAATGAAGATGTCAGAATCTGTTGTTCATAGTTTTTCTCATTCCCACTAACTGTAGCATAAACCTTCCTTTATAAACTTATCAGATCACTTAATGGTTATTGGTGTACCATAACCTAAAAGAATTGCAGTGAGCAGCGTACGCCGTCACTTGAATAGCAATGAGATCTTTTCTATACGTTCAAATATAGGTGCTAGAGTTGTGTGGAGAGTGATAGCAAAGGAGGCTTAGGATTTAGAGGTATGCCAGGTTGAAAATAAATTTGAGATTTGACTGGTTTTTGAGACGTGGATTTTCATAATATTACAGACGTCATAGTACAGATTAATAACCCTTTATCAAAATCTCTTTGTTGTTGTGTTGCATTGGTTTGGAAATATTCAAGTTCTGTTAATAGACTAACAGTGGACTTTTCCATTTGCAGAATATATTGAATGACCAGCAGAGGCAGTGTTTCAGAAGAAAATTTCTCTGAGTTGCTGAGACCAAAAAGAAACGAAAAAAAAATTCAGCAGCCTTCGGCGTGATTTACCTATTTAAATGGTGAGTCAAACTCTCGATTTATCATTTTGCTTGTCCTTAAAAGAAGTTCATAGCACTGGGGTCTTCCGCATGAATATTATTTGTCAAGAATAAAGCGATTACGATGGCGCTTTGGGCATCATGTTAGCTTTTTAAAGACGTTGATTGTCTACAAGGCTGACAATCCTATTTTAAATACTCGTGCTAGCAATATGTCATCCGAGGAAATTAGTGTCTTTGAGGCTGGAATGAGGTGTCTTGTATTAGAGCAATTGACTTACTCTCTCATGGAGGGAAGCTAATCAATGCTTTCAATGTTGCAGAGCTCTTTCCCATTACACCTCCTACTTGGCTTAGAGTCATAATTACAGATCACTACCTAGTGCGGAATTGCTAATGCCTCATTGTTCTGTGTAGTTGTCACCTATGGCGATTGGTCAAGTGTTCCCTGACATCTTAAAGCTAACGCAGGATGTCATCTGACATGTTGGCGAGCAATACGATACATTTATCATGGTATTAAAATAGGTAGTAGGATAGACAGGACTCCCTGCTGAAGGCAAAGATGGTGAGATGAATGAAACAAGGGCATTATTTGAGACTTATTTATTTGACGGTGTCGGTGATCATAATATTCTCAGGTTCTCTATAGGTTAACTGATAGGGATGTGCAAGAATGAAGATGTCAGAATCTGTTGTTCATAGTTTTTCTCATTCCCACTAACTGTAGCATAAACCTTCCTTTATAAACTTATCAGATCACTTAATGGTTATTGGTGTACCATAACCTAAAAGAATTGCAGTGAGCAGCGTACGCCGTCACTTGAATAGCAATGAGATCTTTTCTATACGTTCAAATATAGGTGCTAGAGTTGTGTGGAGAGTGATAGCAAAGGAGGCTTAGGATTTAGAGGTATGCCAGGTTGAAAATAAATTTGAGATTTGACTGGTTTTTGAGACGTGGATTTTCATAATATTACAGACGTCATAGTACAGATTAATAACCCTTTATCAAAATCTCTTTGTTGTTGTGTTGCATTGGTTTGGAAATATTCAAGTTCTGTTAATAGACTAACAGTGGACCTTTCCATTTGCAGAATATATTGAATGACCAGCAGAGGCAGTGTTTCAGAAGAAAATTTCTCTGAGTTGCTGAGACCAAAAAGAAACGAAAAAAAAATTCAGCAGCCTTCGGCGTGATTTACCTATTTAAATGGTGAGTCAAACTCTCGATTTATCATTTTGCTAGTCCTTAAAAGAAGTTCATAGCACTGGGGTCTTCCGCATGAATATTATTTGTCAAGAATAAAGCGATTACGATGGCGCTATGGGCATCATGTTAGCTTTTTAAAGACGTTGATTGTCTACAAGGCTGACAATCCTATTTTAAATACTCGTGCTAGCAATATGTCATCCGAGGAAATTAGTGTCTTTGAGGCTGGAATGAGGTGTCTTGTATTAGAGCAATTGACTTACTCTCTCATGGAGGGAAGCTAATCAATGCTTTCAATGTTGCAGAGCTCTTTCCCATTACACCTCCTACTTGGTTTAGAGTCATAATTACAGATCACTACCTAGTGCGGAATTGCTAATGCCTCATTTTTCTGTGTAATTGTCACCTATGGCGATTGGTCAAGTGTTCCCTGACATCTTAAAGCTAACGCAGGATGTCATCTGACAAGAGGGCGAGCAATACGATACATTTATCATGGTATTAAAATAGGTAGTATGATAGACAGGACTCCCTGCTGAATTCAAAGATGGTGAGATGAATGAAACAAGGGCATTATTTGAGACTTATTTATTTGATGGTGTCGGTGATCATAATATTCTCAGGTTCTCTATAGGTTAACTGATAGGGATGTGCAAGAATGAAGATGTCAGAATCTGTTGTTCATAGTTTTTCTCATTCCCACTAACTGTAGCATAAACCTTCCTCTATAAACTTATCAGATCATTTAATGGTTATTGGTGTACCATAACCTAAAAGAATTGCAGTGAGCAGCGTACGCTGTCACTTGAATAGCAATGAGATCTTTTCTATACGTTCAAATATAGGTGCTAGAGTTGTGTGGAGAGTGATAGCAAAGGAGGCTTAGGATTTAGTGGTATGCCAGGTTGAAAATAAATTTGAGATTTGACTGGTTTTTGAGACGTGGATTTTCATAATATTACAGACGTCATAGTACAGATTAATAACCCTTTATCAAAATCTCTTTGTTGTTGTGTTGCATTGGTTTGGAAATATTCAAGTTCTGTTAATAGACTAACAGTGGACTTTTCCATTTGCAGAATATATTGAATGACCAGCAGAGGCAGTGTTTCAGAAGAAAATTTCTCTGAGTTGCTGAGACCAAAAAGAAACGAAAAAAAAATTCAGCAGCCTTCGGCGTGATTTACCTATTTAAATGGTGAGTCAAACTCTCGATTTATCATTTTGCTTGTCCTTAAAAGAAGTTCATAGCACTGGGGTCTTCCGCATGAATATTATTTGTCAAGAATAAAGCGATTACGATGGCGCTTTGGGCATCATGTTAGCTTTTTAAAGACGTTGATTGTCTACAAGGCTGACAATCCTATTTTAAATACTCGTGCTAGCAATATGTCATCCAAGGAAATTAGTGTCTTTGAGGCTGGAATGAGGTGTCTTGTATTAGAGCAATTGACTTACTCTCTCATGGAGGGAAGCTAATCAATGCTTTCAATGTTGCAGAGCTCTTTCCCATTACACCTCCTACTTGGCTTAGAGTCATAATTACAGATCACTACCTAGTGCGGAATTGCTAATGCCTCATTGTTCTGTGTAGTTGTCACCTATGGCGATTGGTCAAGTGTTCCCTGACATCTTAAAGCTAACGCAGGATGTCATCTGACATGTTGGCGAGCAATACGATACATTTATCATGGTATTAAAATAGGTAGTAGGATAGACAGGACTCCCTGCTGAAGGCAAAGATGGTGAGATGAATGAAACAAGGGCATTATTTGAGACTTATTTATTTGACGGTGTCGGTGATCATAATATTCTCAGGTTCTCTATAGGTTAACTGATAGGGATGTGCAAGAATGAAGATGTCAGAATCTGTTGTTCATAGTTTTTCTCATTCCCACTAACTGTAGCATAAACCTTCCTCTATAAACTTATCAGATCATTTAATGGTTATTGGTGTACCATAACCTAAAAGAATTGCAGTGAGCAGCGTACGCTGTCACTTGAATAGCAATGAGATCTTTTCTATACGTTCAAATATAGGTGCTAGAGTTGTGTGGAGAGTGATAGCAAAGGAGGCTTAGGATTTAGTGGTATGCCAGGTTGAAAATAAATTTGAGATTTGACTGGTTTTTGAGACGTGGATTTTCATAATATTACAGACGTCATAGTACAGATTAATAACCCTTTATCAAAATCTCTTTGTTGTTGTGTTGCATTGGTTTGGAAATATTCAAGTTCTGTTAATAGACTAACAGTGGACTTTTCCATTTGCAGAATATATTGAATGACCAGCAGAGGCAGTGTATCAGAAGAAAATTTCTCTGAGTTGCTGAGACCAAAAAGGAACGAAAAAAAAATTCAGCAGCCTTCGGCGTGATTTACCTATTTAAATGGTGAGTCAAACTCTCGATTTATCATTTTGCTTGTCCTTAAAAGAAGTTCATAGCACTGGGGTCTTCCGCATGAATATTATTTGTCAAGAATAAAGCGATTACGATGGCGCTTTGGGCATCATGTTAGCTTTTTAAAGACGTTGATTGTCTACAAGGCTGACAATCCTATTTTAAATACTCGTGCTAGCAATATGTCATCCGAGGAAATTAGTGTCTTTGAGGCTGGAATGAGGTGTCTTGTATTAGAGCAATTGACTTACTCTCTCATGGAGGGAAGCTAATCAATGCTTTCAATGTTGCAGAGCTCTTTCCCATTACACCTCCTACTTGGCTTAGAGTCATAATTACAGATCACTACCTAGTGCGGAATTGCTAATGCCTCATTGTTCTGTGTAATTGTCACCTATGGCGATTGGTCAAGTGTTCCCTGACATCTTAAAGCTAACGCAGGATGTCATCTGACATGTTGGCGAGCAATACGATACATTTATCATGGTATTAAAATAGGTAGTAGGATAGACAGGACTCCCTGCTGAAGGCAAAGATGGTGAGATGAATGAAACAAGGGCATTATTTGAGACTTATTTATTTGACGGTGTCGTGATCATAATATTCTCAGGTTCTCTATAGGTTAACTGATAGGGATGTGCAAGAATGAAGATGTCAGAATCTGTTGTTCATAGTTTTTCTCATTCCCACTAACTGTAGCATAAACCTTCCTTTATAAACTTATCAGATCACTTAATGGTTATTGGTGTACCATAACCTAAAAGAATTGCAGTGAGCAGCGTACGCCGTCACTTGAATAGCAATGAGATCTTTTCTATACGTTCAAATATAGGTGCTAGAGTTGTGTGGAGAGTGATAGCAAAGGAGGCTTAGGATTTAGAGGTATGCCAGGTTGAAAATAAATTTGAGATTTGACTGGTTTTTGAGACGTGGATTTTCATAATATTACAGACGTCATAGTACAGATTAATAACCCTTTATCAAAATCTCTTTGTTGTTGTGTTGCATTGGTTTGGAAATATTCAAGTTCTGTTAATAGACTAACTGTGGACCTTTCCATTTGCAGAATATATTGAATGACCAGCAGAGGCAGTGTTTCAGAAGAAAATTTCTCTGAGTTGCTGAGACCAAAAAGAAACGAGAAAAAAAATTCAGCAGCCTTCGGCGTGATTTACCTATTTAAATGGTGAGTCAAACTCTCGATTTATCATTTTGCTAGTCCTTAAAAGAAGTTCATAGCACTGGGGTCTTCCGCATGAATATTATTTGTCAAGAATAAAGCGATTACGATGGCGCTATGGGCATCATGTTAGCTTTTTGAAGACATTGATTGTCTACAAGGCTGACAATCCTATTTTAAATACTCGTGCTAGCAATATGTCATCCGAGGAAATTAGTGTCTTTGAGGCTGGAATGAGGTGTCTTGTATTAGAGCAATTGACTTACTCTCTCATGGAGGGAAGCTAATCAATGCTTTCAATGTTGCAGAGCTCTTTCCCATTACACCTCCTACTTGGTTTAGAGTCATAATTACAGATCACTACCTAGTGCGGAATTGCTAATGCCTCATTTTTCTGTGTAATTGTCACCTATGGCGATTGGTCAAGTGTTCCCTGACATCTTAAAGCTAACGCAGGATGTCATCTGACATGAGGGCGAGCAATACGATACATTTATCATGGTATTAAAATAGGTAGTATGATAGACAGGACTCCCTGCTGAATTCAAAGATGGTGAGATGAATGAAACAAGGGCATTATTTGAGACTTATTTATTTGACGGTGTCGGTGATCATAATATTCTCAGGTTCTCTATAGGTTAACTGATAGGGATGTGCAAGAATGAAGATGTCAGAATCTGTTGTTCATAGTTTTTCTCATTCCCACTAACTGTAGCATAAACCTTCCTCTATAAACTTATCAGATCATTTAATGGTTATTGGTGTACCATAACCTAAAAGAATTGCAGTGAGCAGCGTACGCTGTCACTTGAATAGCAATGAGATCTTTTCTATACGTTCAAATATAGGTGCTAGAGTTGTGTGGAGAGTGATAGCAAAGGAGGCTTAGGATTTAGTGGTATGCCAGGTTGAAAATAAATTTGAGATTTGACTGGTTTTTGAGACGTGGATTTTCATAATATTACAGACGTCATAGTACAGATTAATAACCCTTTATCAAAATCTCTTTGTTGTTGTGTTGCATTGGTTTGGAAATATTCAAGTTCTGTTAATAGACTAACAGTGGACTTTTCCATTTGCAGAATATATTGAATGACCAGCAGAGGCAGTGTTTCAGAAGAAAATTTCTCTGAGTTGCTGAGACCAAAAAGAAACGAAAAAAAAATTCAGCAGCCTTCGGCGTGATTTACCTATTTAAATGGTGAGTCAAACTCTCGATTTATCATTTTGCTTGTCCTTAAAAGAAGTTCATAGCACTGGGGTCTTCCGCATGAATATTATTTGTCAAGAATAAAGCGATTACGATGGCGCTTTGGGCATCATGTTAGCTTTTTAAAGACGTTGATTGTCTACAAGGCTGACAATCCTATTTTAAATACTCGTGCTAGCAATATGTCATCCAAGGAAATTAGTGTCTTTGAGGCTGGAATGAGGTGTCTTGTATTAGAGCAATTGACTTACTCTCTCATGGAGGGAAGCTAATCAATGCTTTCAATGTTGCAGAGCTCTTTCCCATTACACCTCCTACTTGGCTTAGAGTCATAATTACAGATCACTACCTAGTGCGGAATTGCTAATGCCTCATTGTTCTGTGTAGTTGTCACCTATGGCGATTGGTCAAGTGTTCCCTGACATCTTAAAGCTAACGCAGGATGTCATCTGACATGTTGGCGAGCAATACGATACATTTATCATGGTATTAAAATAGGTAGTAGGATAGACAGGACTCCCTGCTGAAGGCAAAGATGGTGAGATGAATGAAACAAGGGCATTATTTGAGACTTATTTATTTGACGGTGTCGGTGATCATAATATTCTCAGGTTCTCTATAGGTTAACTGATAGGGATGTGCAAGAATGAAGATGTCAGAATCTGTTGTTCATAGTTTTTCTCATTCCCACTAACTGTAGCATAAACCTTCCTCTATAAACTTATCAGATCATTTAATGGTTATTGGTGTACCATAACCTAAAAGAATTGCAGTGAGCAGCGTACGCTGTCACTTGAATAGCAATGAGATCTTTTCTATACGTTCAAATATAGGTGCTAGAGTTGTGTGGAGAGTGATAGCAAAGGAGGCTTAGGATTTAGTGGTATGCCAGGTTGAAAATAAATTTGAGATTTGACTGGTTTTTGAGACGTGGATTTTCATAATATTACAGACGTCATAGTACAGATTAATAACCCTTTATCAAAATCTCTTTGTTGTTGTGTTGCATTGGTTTGGAAATATTCAAGTTCTGTTAATAGACTAACAGTGGACTTTTCCATTTGCAGAATATATTGAATGACCAGCAGAGGCAGTGTATCAGAAGAAAATTTCTCTGAGTTGCTGAGACCAAAAAGGAACGAAAAAAAAATTCAGCAGCCTTCGGCGTGATTTACCTATTTAAATGGTGAGTCAAACTCTCGATTTATCATTTTGCTTGTCCTTAAAAGAAGTTCATAGCACTGGGGTCTTCCGCATGAATATTATTTGTCAAGAATAAAGCGATTACGATGGCGCTTTGGGCATCATGTTAGCTTTTTAAAGACGTTGATTGTCTACAAGGCTGACAATCCTATTTTAAATACTCGTGCTAGCAATATGTCATCCGAGGAAATTAGTGTCTTTGAGGCTGGAATGAGGTGTCTTGTATTAGAGCAATTGACTTACTCTCTCATGGAGGGAAGCTAATCAATGCTTTCAATGTTGCAGAGCTCTTTCCCATTACACCTCCTACTTGGCTTAGAGTCATAATTACAGATCACTACCTAGTGCGGAATTGCTAATGCCTCATTGTTCTGTGTAATTGTCACCTATGGCGATTGGTCAAGTGTTCCCTGACATCTTAAAGCTAACGCAGGATGTCATCTGACATGTTGGCGAGCAATACGATACATTTATCATGGTATTAAAATAGGTAGTAGGATAGACAGGACTCCCTGCTGAAGGCAAAGATGGTGAGATGAATGAAACAAGGGCATTATTTGAGACTTATTTATTTGACGGTGTCGGTGATCATAATATTCTCAGGTTCTCTATAGGTTAACTGATAGGGATGTGCAAGAATGAAGATGTCAGAATCTGTTGTTCATAGTTTTTCTCATTCCCACTAACTGTAGCATAAACCTTCCTTTATAAACTTATCAGATCACTTAATGGTTATTGGTGTACCATAACCTAAAAGAATTGCAGTGAGCAGCGTACGCCGTCACTTGAATAGCAATGAGATCTTTTCTATACGTTCAAATATAGGTGCTAGAGTTGTGTGGAGAGTGATAGCAAAGGAGGCTTAGGATTTAGAGGTATGCCAGGTTGAAAATAAATTTGAGATTTGACTGGTTTTTGAGACGTGGATTTTCATAATATTACAGACGTCATAGTACAGATTAATAACCCTTTATCAAAATCTCTTTGTTGTTGTGTTGCATTGGTTTGGAAATATTCAAGTTCTGTTAATAGACTAACTGTGGACCTTTCCATTTGCAGAATATATTGAATGACCAGCAGAGGCAGTGTTTCAGAAGAAAATTTCTCTGAGTTGCTGAGACCAAAAAGAAACGAGAAAAAAAAATTCAGCAGCCTTCGGCGTGATTTACCTATTTAAATGGTGAGTCAAACTCTCGATTTATCATTTTGCTTGTCCTTAAAAGAAGTTCATAGCACTGGGGTCTTCCGCATGAATATTATTTGTCAAGAATAAAGCGATTACGATGGCGCTTTGGGCATCATGTTAGCTTTTTAAAGACGTTGATTGTCTACAAGGCTGACAATCCTATTTTAAATACTCGTGCTAGCAATATGTCATCCGAGGAAATTAGTGTCTTTGAGGCTGGAATGAGGTGTCTTGTATTAGAGCAATTGACTTACTCTCTCATGGAGGGAAGCTAATCAATGCTTTCAATGTTGCAGAGCTCTTTCCCATTACACCTCCTACTTGGCTTAGAGTCATAATTACAGATCACTACCTAGTGCGGAATTGCTAATGCCTCATTGTTCTGTGTAATTGTCACCTATGGCGATTGGTCAAGTGTTCCCTGACATCTTAAAGCTAACGCAGGATGTCATCTGACATGTTGGCGAGCAATACGATACATTTATCATGGTATTAAAATAGGTAGTAGGATAGACAGGACTCCCTGCTGAAGGCAAAGATGGTGAGATGAATGAAACAAGGGCATTATTTGAGACTTATTTATTTGACGGTGTCGGTGATCATAATATTCTCAGGTTCTCTATAGGTTAACTGATAGGGATGTGCAAGAATGAAGATGTCAGAATCTGTTGTTCATAGTTTTTCTCATTCCCACTAACTGTAGCATAAACCTTCCTTTATAAACTTATCAGATCACTTAATGGTTATTGGTGTACCATAACCTAAAAGAATTGCAGTGAGCAGCGTACGCCGTCACTTGAATAGCAATGAGATCTTTTCTATACGTTCAAATATAGGTGCTAGAGTTGTGTGGAGAGTGATAGCAAAGGAGGCTTAGGATTTAGAGGTATGCCAGGTTGAAAATAAATTTGAGATTTGACTGGTTTTTGAGACGTGGATTTTCATAATATTACAGACGTCATAGTACAGATTAATAACCCTTTATCAAAATCTCTTTGTTGTTGTGTTGCATTGGTTTGGAAATATTCAAGTTCTGTTAATAGACTAACTGTGGACCTTTCCATTTGCAGAATATATTGAATGACCAGCAGAGGCAGTGTTTCAGAAGAAAATTTCTCTGAGTTGCTGAGACCAAAAAGAAACGAAAAAAAAATTCAGCAGCCTTCGGCGTGATTTACCTGTTTAAATGGTGAGTCAAACTCTCGATTTATCATTTTGCTAGTCCTTAAAAGAAGTTCATAGCACTGGGGTCTTCCGCATGAATATTATTTGTCAAGAATAAAGCGATTACGATGGCGCTATGGGCATCATGTTAGCTTTTTAAAGACGTTGATTGTCTACAAGGCTGACAATCCTATTTTAAATACTCGTGCTAGCAATATGTCATCCGAGGAAATTAGTGTCTTTGAGGCTGGAATGAGGTGTCTTGTATTAGAGCAATTGACTTACTCTCTCATGGAGGGAAGCTAATCAATGCTTTCAATGTTGCAGAGCTCTTTCCCATTACACCTCCTACTTGGCTTAGAGTCATAATTACAGATCACTACCTAGTGCGGAATTGCTAATGCCTCATTGTTCTGTGTAGTTGTCACCTATGGCGATTGGTCAAGTGTTCCCTGACATCTTAAAGCTACAGCAGGATGTCATCTGACATGAGGGCGAGCAATACCATACATTTATCATGGTATTAAAATAGGTAGTAGGATAGACAGGACTCCCTGCTGAATTCAAAGATGGTGAGATGAATGAAACAAGGGCATTATTTGAGACTTATTTATTTGACGGTGTCGGTGATCATAATATTCTCAGGTTCTCTATAGGTTAACTGATAGGGATGTGCAAGAATGAAGATGTCAGAATCTGTTGTTCATAGTTTTTCTCATTCCCACTAACTGTAGCATAAACCTTCCTCTATAAACTTATCAGATCATTTAATGGTTATTGGTGTACCATAACCTAAAAGAATTGCAGTGAGCAGCGTACGCTGTCACTTGAATAGCAATGAGATCTTTTCTATACGTACAAATATAGGTGCTAGAGTTGTGTGGAGAGTGATAGCAAAGGAGGCTTAGGATTTAGAGGTATGCCAGGTTGAAAATAAATTTGAGATTTGACTGGTTTTTGAGACGTGGATTTTCATAATATTACAGACGTCATAGTACAGATTAATACCCTTTATCAAAATCTCTTTGTTGTTGTGTTGCATTGGTTTGGAAATATTCAAGTTCTGTTAATAGACTAACAGTGGACCTTTCCATTTGCAGAATATATTGAATGACCAGCAGAGGCAGTGTTTCAGAAGAAAATTTCTCTGAGTTGCTGAGACCAAAAAGAAACGAAAAAAAAATTCAGCAGCCTTCGGCGTGATTTACCTATTTAAATGGTGAGTCAAACTCTCGATTTATCATTTTGCTAGTCCTTAAAAGAAGTTCATAGCACTGGGGTCTTCCGCATGAATATTATTTGTCAAGAATAAAGCGATTACGATGGCGCTATGGGCATCATGTTAGCTTTTTAAAGACGTTGATTGTCTACAAGGCTGACAATCCTATTTTAAATACTCGTGCTAGCAATATGTCATCCGAGGAAATTAGTGTCTTTGAGGCTGGAATGAGGTGTCTTGTATTAGAGCAATTGACTTACTCTCTCATGGAGGGAAGCTAATCAATGCTTTCAATGTTGCAGAGCTCTTTCCCATTACACCTCCTACTTGGCTTAGAGTCATAATTACAGATCACTACCTAGTGCGGAATTGCTAATGCCTCATTTTTCTGTGTAATTGTCACCTATGGCGATTGGTCAAGTGTTCCCTGACATCTTAAAGCTAATGCAGGATGTCATCTGACATGAGGGCGAGCAATACGATACATTTATCATGGTATTAAAATAGGTAGTAGGATAGACAGGACTCCCTGCTGAATTCAAAGATGGTGAGATGAATGAAACAAGGGCATTATTTGAGACTTATTTATTTGACGGTGTCGGTGATCATAATATTCTCAGGTTCTCTATAGGTTAACTGATAGGGATGTGCAAGAATGAAGATGTCAGAATCTGTTGTTCATAGTTTTTCTCATTCCCACTAACTGTAGCATAAACCTTCCTCTATAAACTTATCAGATCATTTAATGGTTATTGGTGTACCATAACCTAAAAGAATTGCAGTGAGCAGCGTACGCTGTCACTTGAATAGCAATGAGATCTTTTCTATACGTTCAAATATAGGTGCTAGAGTTGTGTGGAGAGTGATAGCAAAGGAGGCTTAGGATTTAGTGGTATGCCAGGTTGAAAATAAATTTGAGATTTGACTGGTTTTTGAGACGTGGATTTTCATAATATTACAGACGTCATAGTACAGATTAATAACCCTTTATCAAAATCTCTTTGTTGTTGTGTTGCATTGGTTTGGAAATATTCAAGTTCTGTTAATAGACTAACAGTGGACTTTTCCATTTGCAGAATATATTGAATGACCAGCAGAGGCAGTGTTTCAGAAGAAAATTTCTCTGAGTTGCTGAGACCAAAAAGAAACGAAAAAAAAATTCAGCAGCCTTCGGCGTGATTTACCTATTTAAATGGTGAGTCAAACTCTCGATTTATCATTTTGCTTGTCCTTAAAAGAAGTTCATAGCACTGGGGTCTTCCGCATGAATATTATTTGTCAAGAATAAAGCGATTACGATGGCGCTTTGGGCATCATGTTAGCTTTTTAAAGACGTTGATTGTCTACAAGGCTGACAATCCTATTTTAAATACTCGTGCTAGCAATATGTCATCCGAGGAAATTAGTGTCTTTGAGGCTGGAATGAGGTGTCTTGTATTAGAGCAATTGACTTACTCTCTCATGGAGGGAAGCTAATCAATGCTTTCAATGTTGCAGAGCTCTTTCCCATTACACCTCCTACTTGGCTTAGAGTCATAATTACAGATCACTACCTAGTGCGGAATTGCTAATGCCTCATTGTTCTGTGTAATTGTCACCTATGGCGATTGGTCAAGTGTTCCCTGACATCTTAAAGCTAACGCAGGATGTCATCTGACATGTTGGCGAGCAATACGATACATTTATCATGGTATTAAAATAGGTAGTAGGATAGACAGGACTCCCTGCTGAAGGCAAAGATGGTGAGATGAATGAAACAAGGGCATTATTTGAGACTTATTTATTTGACGGTGTCGGTGATCATAATATTCTCAGGTTCTCTATAGGTTAACTGATAGGGATGTGCAAGAATGAAGATGTCAGAATCTGTTGTTCATAGTTTTTCTCATTCCCACTAACTGTAGCATAAACCTTCCTTTATAAACTTATCAGATCACTTAATGGTTATTGGTGTACCATAACCTAAAAGAATTGCAGTGAGCAGCGTACGCCGTCACTTGAATAGCAATGAGATCTTTTCTATACGTTCAAATATAGGTGCTAGAGTTGTGTGGAGAGTGATAGCAAAGGAGGCTTAGGATTTAGAGGTATGCCAGGTTGAAAATAAATTTGAGATTTGACTGGTTTTTGAGACGTGGATTTTCATAATATTACAGACGTCATAGTACAGATTAATAACCCTTTATCAAAATCTCTTTGTTGTTGTGTTGCATTGGTTTGGAAATATTCAAGTTCTGTTAATAGACTAACAGTGGACTTTTCCATTTGCAGAATATATTGAATGACCAGCAGAGGCAGTGTTTCAGAAGAAAATTTCTCTGAGTTGCTGAGACCAAAAAGAAACGAAAAAAAAATTCAGCAGCCTTCGGCGTGATTTACCTATTTAAATGGTGAGTCAAACTCTCGATTTATCATTTTGCTTGTCCTTAAAAGAAGTTCATAGCACTGGGGTGTTCCGCATGAATATTATTTGTCAAGAATAAAGCGATTACGATGGCGCTATGGGCATCATGTTAGCTTTTTAAAGACGTTGATTGTCTACAAGGCTGACAATCCTATTTTAAATACTCGTGCTAGCAATATGTCATCCGAGGAAATTAGTGTCTTTGAGGCTGGAATGAGGTGTCTTGTATTAGAGCAATTGACTTACTCTCTCATGGAGGGAAGCTAATCAATGCTTTCAATGTTGCAGAGCTCTTTCCCATTACACCTCCTACTTGGCTTAGAGTCATAATTACAGATCACTACCTAGTGCGGAATTGCTAATGCCTCATTGTTCTGTGTAATTGTCACCTATGGCGATTGGTCAAGTGTTCCCTGACATCTTAAAGCTAACGCAGGATGTCATCTGACATGTTGGCGAGCAATACGATACATTTATCATGGTATTAAAATAGGTAGTAGGATAGACAGGACTCCCTGCTGAAGGCAAAGATGGTGAGATGAATGAAACAAGGGCATTATTTGAGACTTATTTATTTGACGGTGTCGGTGATCATAATATTCTCAGGTTCTCTATAGGTTAACTGATAGGGATGTGCAAGAATGAAGATGTCAGAATCTGTTGTTCATAGTTTTTCTCATTCCCACTAACTGTAGCATAAACCTTCCTTTATAAACTTATCAGATCACTTAATGGTTATTGGTGTACCATAACCTAAAAGAATTGCAGTGAGCAGCGTACGCCGTCACTTGAATAGCAATGAGATCTTTTCTATACGTTCAAATATAGGTGCTAGAGTTGTGTGGAGAGTGATAGCAAAGGAGGCTTAGGATTTAGAGGTATGCCAGGTTGAAAATAAATTTGAGATTTGACTGGTTTTTGAGACGTGGATTTTCATAATATTACAGACGTCATAGTACAGATTAATAACCCTTTATCAAAATCTCTTTGTTGTTGTGTTGCATTGGTTTGGAAATATTCAAGTTCTGTTAATAGACTAACAGTGGACCTTTCCATTTGCAGAATATATTGAATGACCAGCAGAGGCAGTGTTTCAGAAGAAAATTTCTCTGAGTTGCTGAGACCAAAAAGAAACGAAAAAAAAATTCAGCAGCCTTCGGCGTGATTTACCTATTTAAATGGTGAGTCAAACTCTCGATTTATCATTTTGCTAGTCCTTAAAAGAAGTTCATAGCACTGGGGTCTTCCGCATGAATATTATTTGTCAAGAATAAAGCGATTACGATGGCGCTATGGGCATCATGTTAGCTTTTTAAAGACGTTGATTGTCTACAAGGCTGACAATCCTATTTTAAATACTCGTGCTAGCAATATGTCATCCGAGGAAATTAGTGTCTGTGAGGCTGGAATGAGGTGTCTTGTATTAGAGCAATTGACTTACTCTCTCATGGAGGGAAGCTAATCAATGCTTTCAATGTTGCAGAGCTCTTTCCCATTACACCTCCTACTTGGCTTAGAGTCATAATTACAGATCACTACCTAGTGCGGAATTGCTAATGCCTCATTGTTCTGTGTAATTGTCACCTATGGCGATTGGTCAAGTGTTCCCTGACATCTTAAAGCTAACGCAGGATGTCATCTGACATGTTGGCGAGCAATACGATACATTTATCATGGTATTGAAATAGGTAGGATAGACAGGACTCCCTGCTGAAGGCAAAGATGGTGAGATGAATGAAACAAGGGCATTATTTGAGACTTATTTATTTGACGGTGTCGGTGATCATAATATTCTCAGGTTCTCTATAGGTTAACTGATAGGGATGTGCAAGAATGAAGATGTCAGAATCTGTTGTTCATAGTTTTTCTCATTCCCACTAACTGTAGCATAAACCTTCCTTTATAAACTTATCAGATCACTTAATGGTTATTGGTGTACCATAACCTAAAAGAATTGCAGTGAGCAGCGTACGCCGTCACTTGAATAGCAATGAGATCTTTTCTATACGTTCAAATATAGGTGCTAGAGTTGTGTGGAGAGTGATAGCAAAGGAGGCTTAGGATTTAGAGGTATGCCAGGTTGAAAATAAATTTGAGATTTGACTGGTTTTTGAGACGTGGATTTTCATAATATTACAGACGTCATAGTACAGATTAATAACCCTTTATCAAAATCTCTTTGTTGTTGTGTTGCATTGGTTTGGAAATATTCAAGTTCTGTTAATAGACTAACAGTGGACTTTTCCATTTGCAGAATATATTGAATGACCAGCAGAGGCAGTGTTTCAGAAGAAAATTCCTCTGAGTTGCTGAGACCAAAAAGAAACGAAAAAAAAATGTTCAGCAGCCTTCGGCGTGATTTACCTATTTAAATGGTGAGTCAAACTCTCAATTTATCATTTTGCTAGTCCTTAAAAGAAGTTCATAGCATTTGACAGCTCTCAGCTCCTTTTACTGGGGTCTTACGCATGAATATTATTTGTCAAGTATAAAGCGATAAGGATGGTGCTATGGGCATCACGATAGCTTTTTAAAGACGTTGATTGTCTACAAGGCTGACAATCCTATTTTACATACTCGTGCTAGCAATATGTCATCCGAGGAAATTAGTGTCTTTGAGGCTGGAATGAGGTGTCTTGTATTAGAGCAATTGACTTACTCTCTCATGGAGGGAAGCTAATTTAATCTTCCTCCCTTCACACTGAATGTGGGACTCTTATACTGAAGAAGGATTGCTCTTTAGGATACTCTGTGTTCTTCTACCTCCTGCCCTCTTTCAAAAGGGGAGCCCAATGCTTTCAATGTTGCAGAGCCCTTTCCCATTACACCTCCTACTTGGCTTGGAGTCATAATTACAGATCACTACCTAGTACGGAATTACTAATGCCTCATTGTTCTGTGTAATTGTCACCTATGGCGATTGGTCAAGTGTTCCCTGACATCTTAAAGCTAACGCAAGATGTCATCTGACATGTTGGCGAGCAATACGATACATTTATCATGGTATTGAAATAGGTAGGATAGACAGGACTCCCTGCTGAAGGCAAAGATGGTGAGATGAATGAAACAAGGGCATTATTTGAGACTTATTTATTTGACGGTGTCGGTGATCATAATATTCTCAGGTTCTCTATAGGTTAACTGATAGGGATGTGCAAGAATGAAGATGTCAGAATCTGTTGTTCATAGTTTTTCTCATTCCCACTAACTGTAGCATAAACCTTCCTCTATAAACTTATCAGATCATTTAATGGTTATTGGTGTACCATAACCTAAAAGAATTGCAGTGAGCAGCGTACGCTGTCACTTGAATAGCAATGAGATCTTTTCTATACGTTCAAATATAGGTGCTAGAGTTGTGTGGAGAGTGATAGCAAAGGAGGCTTAGGATTTAGTGGTATGCCAGGTTGAAAATAAATTTGAGATTTGACTGGTTTTTGAGACGTGGATTTTCATAATATTACAGACGTCATAGTACAGATTAATAACCCTTTATCAAAATCTCTTTGTTGTTGTGTTGCATTGGTTTGGAAATATTCAAGTTCTGTTAATAGACTAACAGTGGACTTTTCCATTTGCAGAATATATTGAATGACCAGCAGAGGCAGTGTTTCAGAAGAAAATTTCTCTGAGTTGCTGAGACCAAAAAGAAACGAAAAAAAAATTCAGCAGCCTTCGGCGTGATTTACCTATTTAAATGGTGAGTCAAACTCTCGATTTATCATTTTGCTTGTCCTTAAAAGAAGTTCATAGCACTGGGGTCTTCCGCATGAATATTATTTGTCAAGAATAAAGCGATTACGATGGCGCTTTGGGCATCATGTTAGCTTTTTAAAGACGTTGATTGTCTACAAGGCTGACAATCCTATTTTAAATACTCGTGCTAGCAATATGTCATCCGAGGAAATTAGTGTCTTTGAGGCTGGAATGAGGTGTCTTGTATTAGAGCAATTGACTTACTCTCTCATGGAGGGAAGCTAATCAATGCTTTCAATGTTGCAGAGCTCTTTCCCATTACACCTCCTACTTGGCTTAGAGTCATAATTACAGATCACTACCTAGTGCGGAATTGCTAATGCCTCATTGTTCTGTGTAATTGTCACCTATGGCGATTGGTCAAGTGTTCCCTGACATCTTAAAGCTAACGCAGGATGTCATCTGACATGTTGGCGAGCAATACGATACATTTATCATGGTATTAAAATAGGTAGTAGGATAGACAGGACTCCCTGCTGAAGGCAAAGATGGTGAGATGAATGAAACAAGGGCATTATTTGAGACTTATTTATTTGACGGTGTCGGTGATCATAATATTCTCAGGTTCTCTATAGGTTAACTGATAGGGATGTGCAAGAATGAAGATGTCAGAATCTGTTGTTCATAGTTTTTCTCATTCCCACTAACTGTAGCATAAACCTTCCTTTATAAACTTATCAGATCACTTAATGGTTATTGGTGTGCCATAACCTCAAAGAATTGCAGTGAGCAGCGTACGCCGTCACTTGAATAGCAATGAGATCTTTTCTATACGTTCAAATATAGGTGCTAGAGTTGTGTGGAGAGTGATAGCAAAGGAGGCTTAGGATTTAGAGGTATGCCAGGTTGAAAATAAATTTGAGATTTGACTGGTTTTTGAGACGTGGATTTTCATAATATTACAGACGTCATAGTACAGATTAATAACCCTTTATCAAAATCTCTTTGTTGTTGTGTTGCATTGGTTTGGAAATATTCAAGTTCTGTTAATAGACTAACAGTGGACCTTTCCATTTGCAGAATATATTGAATGACCAGCAGAGGCAGTGTTTCAGAAGAAAATTTCTCTGAGTTGCTGAGACCAAAAAGAAACGAAAAAAAAATTCAGCAGCCTTCGGCGTGATTTACCTATTTAAATGGTGAGTCAAACTCTCGATTTATCATTTTGCTAGTCCTTAAAAGAAGTTCATAGCACTGGGGTCTTCCGCATGAATATTATTTGTCAAGAATAAAGCGATTACGATGGCGCTATGGGCATCATGTTAGCTTTTTAAAGACGTTGATTGTCTACAAGGCTGACAATCCTATTTTAAATACTCGTGCTAGCAATATGTCATCCGAGGAAATTAGTGTCTTTGAGGCTGGAATGAGGTGTCTTGTATTAGAGCAATTGACTTACTCTCTCATGGAGGGAAGCTAATCAATGCTTTCAATGTTGCAGAGCTCTTTCCCATTACACCTCCTACTTGGTTTAGAGTCATAATTACAGATCACTACCTAGTGCGGAATTGCTAATGCCTCATTTTTCTGTGTAATTGTCACCTATGGCGATTGGTCAAGTGTTCCCTGACATCTTAAAGCTAACGCAGGATTTCATCTGACATGAGGGCGAGCAATACGATACATTTATCATGGTATTAAAATAGGTAGTATGATAGACAGGACTCCCTGCTGAATTCAAAGATGGTGAGATGAATGAAACAAGGGCATTATTTGAGACTTATTTATTTGACGGTGTCGGTGATCATAATATTCTCAGGTTCTCTATAGGTTAACTGATAGGGATGTGCAAGAATGAAGATGTCAGAATCTGTTGTTCATAGTTTTTCTCATTCCCACTAACTGTAGCATAAACCTTCCTCTATAAACTTATCAGATCATTTAATGGTTATTGGTGTACCATAACCTAAAAGAATTGCAGTGAGCAGCGTACGCTGTCACTTGAATAGCAATGAGATCTTTTCTATACGTTCAAATATAGGTGCTAGAGTTGTGTGGAGAGTGATAGCAAAGGAGGCTTAGGATTTAGTGGTATGCCAGGTTGAAAATAAATTTGAGATTTGACTGGTTTTTGAGACGTGGATTTTCATAATATTACAGACGTCATAGTACAGATTAATAACCCTTTATCAAAATCTCTTTGTTGTTGTGTTGCATTGGTTTGGAAATATTCAAGTTCTGTTAATAGACTAACAGTGGACTTTTCCATTTGCAGAATATATTGAATGACCAGCAGAGGCAGTGTATCAGAAGAAAATTTCTCTGAGTTGCTGAGACCAAAAAGGAACGAAAAAAAAATTCAGCAGCCTTCGGCGTGATTTACCTATTTAAATGGTGAGTCAAACTCTCGATTTATCATTTTGCTTGTCCTTAAAAGAAGTTCATAGCACTGGGGTCTTCCGCATGAATATTATTTGTCAAGAATAAAGCGATTACGATGGCGCTTTGGGCATCATGTTAGCTTTTTAAAGACGTTGATTGTCTACAAGGCTGACAATCCTATTTTAAATACTCGTGCTAGCAATATGTCATCCGAGGAAATTAGTGTCTTTGAGGCTGGAATGAGGTGTCTTGTATTAGAGCAATTGACTTACTCTCTCATGGAGGGAAGCTAATCAATGCTTTCAATGTTGCAGAGCTCTTTCCCATTACACCTCCTACTTGGCTTAGAGTCATAATTACAGATCACTACCTAGTGCGGAATTGCTAATGCCTCATTGTTCTGTGTAATTGTCACCTATGGCGATTGGTCAAGTGTTCCCTGACATCTTAAAGCTAACGCAGGATGTCATCTGACATGTTGGCGAGCAATACGATACATTTATCATGGTATTAAAATAGGTAGTAGGATAGACAGGACTCCCTGCTGAAGGCAAAGATGGTGAGATGAATGAAACAAGGGCATTATTTGAGACTTATTTATTTGACGGTGTCGGTGACCATAATATTCTCAGGTTTTCTATAGGTTAACTGATAGGGATGTGCAAGAATGAAGATGTCAGAATCTGTTGTTCATAGTTTTTCTCATTCCCACTAACTGTAGCATAAACCTTCCTTTATAAACTTATCAGATCACTTAATGGTTATTGGTGTACCATAACCTAAAAGAATTGCAGTGAGCAGCGTACGCCGTCACTTGAATAGCAATGAGATCTTTTCTATACGTTCAAATATAGGTGCTAGAGTTGTGTGGAGAGTGATAGCAAAGGAGGCTTAGGATTTAGAGGTATGCCAGGTTGAAAATAAATTTGAGATTTGACTGGTTTTTGAGACGTGGATTTTCATAATATTACAGACGTCATAGTACAGATTAATAACCCTTTATCAAAATCTCTTTGTTGTTGTGTTGCATTGGTTTGGAAATATTCAAGTTCTGTTAATAGACTAACAGTGGACCTTTCCATTTGCAGAATATATTGAATGACCAGCAGAGGCAGTGTTTCAGAAGAAAATTTCTCTGAGTTGCTGAGACCAAAAAGAAACGAAAAAAAAATTCAGCAGCCTTCGGCGTGATTTACCTATTTAAATGGTGAGTCAAACTCTCGATTTATCATTTTGCTAGTCCTTAAAAGAAGTTCATAGCACTGGGGTCTTCCGCATGAATATTATTTGTCAAGAATAAAGCGATTACGATGGCGCTATGGGCATCATGTTAGCTTTTTAAAGACGTTGATTGTCTACAAGGCTGACAATCCTATTTTAAATACTCGTGCTAGCAATATGTCATCCGAGGAAATTAGTGTCTTTGAGGCTGGAATGAGGTGTCTTGTATTAGAGCAATTGACTTACTCTCTCATGGAGGGAAGCTAATCAATGCTTTCAATGTTGCAGAGCTCTTTCCCATTACACCTCCTACTTGGTTTAGAGTCATAATTACAGATCACTACCTAGTGCGGAATTGCTAATGCCTCATTTTTCTGTGTAATTGTCACCTATGGCGATTGGTCAAGTGTTCCCTGACATCTTAAAGCTAACGCAGGATTTCATCTGACATGAGGGCGAGCAATACGATACATTTATCATGGTATTAAAATAGGTAGTATGATAGACAGGACTCCCTGCTGAATTCAAAGATGGTGAGATGAATGAAACAAGGGCATTATTTGAGACTTATTTATTTGACGGTGTCGGTGATCATAATATTCTCAGGTTCTCTATAGGTTAACTGATAGGGATGTGCAAGAATGAAGATGTCAGAATCTGTTGTTCATAGTTTTTCTCATTCCCACTAACTGTAGCATAAACCTTCCTCTATAAACTTATCAGATCATTTAATGGTTATTGGTGTACCATAACCTAAAAGAATTGCAGTGAGCAGCGTACGCTGTCACTTGAATAGCAATGAGATCTTTTCTATACGTTCAAATATAGGTGCTAGAGTTGTGTGGAGAGTGATAGCAAAGGAGGCTTAGGATTTAGTGGTATGCCAGGTTGAAAATAAATTTGAGATTTGACTGGTTTTTGAGACGTGGATTTTCATAATATTACAGACGTCATAGTACAGATTAATAACCCTTTATCAAAATCTCTTTGTTGTTGTGTTGCATTGGTTTGGAAATATTCAAGTTCTGTTAATAGACTAACAGTGGACTTTTCCATTTGCAGAATATATTGAATGACCAGCAGAGGCAGTGTTTCAGAAGAAAATTCCTCTGAGTTGCTGAGACCAAAAAGAAACGAAAAAAAAATGTTCAGCAGCCTTCGGCGTGATTTACCTATTTAAATGGTGAGTCAAACTCTCAATTTATCATTTTGCTAGTCCTTAAAAGAAGTTCATAGCATTTGACAGCTCTCAGCTCCTTTTACTGGGGTCTTACGCATGAATATTATTTGTCAAGTATAAAGCGATAAGGATGGTGCTATGGGCATCACGATAGCTTTTTAAAGACGTTGATTGTCTACAAGGCTGACAATCCTATTTTACATACTCGTGCTAGCAATATGTCATCCGAGGAAATTAGTGTCTTTGAGGCTGGAATGAGGTGTCTTGTATTAGAGCAATTGACTTACTCTCTCATGGAGGGAAGCTAATTTAATCTTCCTCCCTTCACACTGAATGTGGGACTCTTATACTGAAGAAGGATTGCTCTTTAGGATACTCTGTGTTCTTCTACCTCCTGCCCTCTTTCAAAAGGGGAGCCCAATGCTTTCAATGTTGCAGAGCCCTTTCCCATTACACCTCCTACTTGGCTTGGAGTCATAATTACAGATCACTACCTAGTACGGAATTACTAATGCCTCATTGTTCTGTGTAATTGTCACCTATGGCGATTGGTCAAGTGTTCCCTGACATCTTAAAGCTAACGCAAGATGTCATCTGACATGTTGGCGAGCAATACGATACATTTATCATGGTATTGAAATAGGTAGGATAGACAGGACTCCCTGCTGAAGGCAAAGATGGTGAGATGAATGAAACAAGGGCATTATTTGAGACTTATTTATTTGACGGTGTCGGTGATCATAATATTCTCAGGTTCTCTATAGGTTAACTGATAGGGATGTGCAAGAATGAAGATGTCAGAATCTGTTGTTCATAGTTTTTCTCATTCCCACTAACTGTAGCATAAACCTTCCTCTATAAACTTATCAGATCATTTAATGGTTATTGGTGTACCATAACCTAAAAGAATTGCAGTGAGCAGCGTACGCTGTCACTTGAATAGCAATGAGATCTTTTCTATACGTTCAAATATAGGTGCTAGAGTTGTGTGGAGAGTGATAGCAAAGGAGGCTTAGGATTTAGTGGTATGCCAGGTTGAAAATAAATTTGAGATTTGACTGGTTTTTGAGACGTGGATTTTCATAATATTACAGACGTCATAGTACAGATTAATAACCCTTTATCAAAATCTCTTTGTTGTTGTGTTGCATTGGTTTGGAAATATTCAAGTTCTGTTAATAGACTAACAGTGGACTTTTCCATTTGCAGAATATATTGAATGACCAGCAGAGGCAGTGTTTCAGAAGAAAATTTCTCTGAGTTGCTGAGACCAAAAAGAAACGAAAAAAAAATTCAGCAGCCTTCGGCGTGATTTACCTATTTAAATGGTGAGTCAAACTCTCGATTTATCATTTTGCTAGTCCTTAAAAGAAGTTCATAGCACTGGGGTCTTCCGCATGAATATTATTTGTCAAGAATAAAGCGATTACGATGGCGCTATGGGCATCATGTTAGCTTTTTAAAGACGTTGATTGTCTACAAGGCTGACAATCCTATTTTAAATACTCGTGCTAGCAATATGTCATCCGAGGAAATTAGTGTCTTTGAGGCTGGAATGAGGTGTCTTGTATTAGAGCAATTGACTTACTCTCTCATGGAGGGAAGCTAATCAATGCTTTCAATGTTGCAGAGCTCTTTCCCATTACACCTCCTACTTGGTTTAGAGTCATAATTACAGATCACTACCTAGTGCGGAATTGCTAATGCCTCATTTTTCTGTGTAATTGTCACCTATGGCGATTGGTCAAGTGTTCCCTGACATCTTAAAGCTAACGCAGGATTTCATCTGACATGAGGGCGAGCAATACGATACATTTATCATGGTATTAAAATAGGTAGTATGATAGACAGGACTCCCTGCTGAATTCAAAGATGGTGAGATGAATGAAACAAGGGCATTATTTGAGACTTATTTATTTGACGGTGTCGGTGATCATAATATTCTCAGGTTCTCTATAGGTTAACTGATAGGGATGTGCAAGAATGAAGATGTCAGAATCTGTTGTTCATAGTTTTTCTCATTCCCACTAACTGTAGCATAAACCTTCCTCTATAAACTTATCAGATCATTTAATGGTTATTGGTGTACCATAACCTAAAAGAATTGCAGTGAGCAGCGTACGCTGTCACTTGAATAGCAATGAGATCTTTTCTATACGTTCAAATATAGGTGCTAGAGTTGTGTGGAGAGTGATAGCAAAGGAGGCTTAGGATTTAGTGGTATGCCAGGTTGAAAATAAATTTGAGATTTGACTGGTTTTTGAGACGTGGATTTTCATAATATTACAGACGTCATAGTACAGATTAATAACCCTTTATCAAAATCTCTTTGTTGTTGTGTTGCATTGGTTTGGAAATATTCAAGTTCTGTTAATAGACTAACAGTGGACTTTTCCATTTGCAGAATATATTGAATGACCAGCAGAGGCAGTGTATCAGAAGAAAATTTCTCTGAGTTGCTGAGACCAAAAAGGAACGAAAAAAAAATTCAGCAGCCTTCGGCGTGATTTACCTATTTAAATGGTGAGTCAAACTCTCGATTTATCATTTTGCTTGTCCTTAAAAGAAGTTCATAGCACTGGGGTCTTCCGCATGAATATTATTTGTCAAGAATAAAGCGATTACGATGGCGCTTTGGGCATCATGTTAGCTTTTTAAAGACGTTGATTGTCTACAAGGCTGACAATCCTATTTTAAATACTCGTGCTAGCAATATGTCATCCGAGGAAATTAGTGTCTTTGAGGCTGGAATGAGGTGTCTTGTATTAGAGCAATTGACTTACTCTCTCATGGAGGGAAGCTAATCAATGCTTTCAATGTTGCAGAGCTCTTTCCCATTACACCTCCTACTTGGCTTAGAGTCATAATTACAGATCACTACCTAGTGCGGAATTGCTAATGCCTCATTGTTCTGTGTAATTGTCACCTATGGCGATTGGTCAAGTGTTCCCTGACATCTTAAAGCTAACGCAGGATGTCATCTGACATGTTGGCGAGCAATACGATACATTTATCATGGTATTAAAATAGGTAGTAGGATAGACAGGACTCCCTGCTGAAGGCAAAGATGGTGAGATGAATGAAACAAGGGCATTATTTGAGACTTATTTATTTGACGGTGTCGGTGACCATAATATTCTCAGGTTTTCTATAGGTTAACTGATAGGGATGTGCAAGAATGAAGATGTCAGAATCTGTTGTTCATAGTTTTTCTCATTCCCACTAACTGTAGCATAAACCTTCCTTTATAAACTTATCAGATCACTTAATGGTTATTGGTGTACCATAACCTAAAAGAATTGCAGTGAGCAGCGTACGCCGTCACTTGAATAGCAATGAGATCTTTTCTATACGTTCAAATATAGGTGCTAGAGTTGTGTGGAGAGTGATAGCAAAGGAGGCTTAGGATTTAGAGGTATGCCAGGTTGAAAATAAATTTGAGATTTGACTGGTTTTTGAGACGTGGATTTTCATAATATTACAGACGTCATAGTACAGATTAATAACCCTTTATCAAAATCTCTTTGTTGTTGTGTTGCATTGGTTTGGAAATATTCAAGTTCTGTTAATAGACTAACAGTGGACCTTTCCATTTGCAGAATATATTGAATGACCAGCAGAGGCAGTGTTTCAGAAGAAAATTTCTCTGAGTTGCTGAGACCAAAAAGAAACGAAAAAAAAATTCAGCAGCCTTCGGCGTGATTTACCTATTTAAATGGTGAGTCAAACTCTCGATTTATCATTTTGCTAGTCCTTAAAAGAAGTTCATAGCACTGGGGTCTTCCGCATGAATATTATTTGTCAAGAATAAAGCGATTACGATGGCGCTATGGGCATCATGTTAGCTTTTTAAAGACGTTGATTGTCTACAAGGCTGACAATCCTATTTTAAATACTCGTGCTAGCAATATGTCATCCGAGGAAATTAGTGTCTTTGAGGCTGGAATGAGGTGTCTTGTATTAGAGCAATTGACTTACTCTCTCATGGAGGGAAGCTAATCAATGCTTTCAATGTTGCAGAGCTCTTTCCCATTACACCTCCTACTTGGTTTAGAGTCATAATTACAGATCACTACCTAGTGCGGAATTGCTAATGCCTCATTTTTCTGTGTAATTGTCACCTATGGCGATTGGTCAAGTGTTCCCTGACATCTTAAAGCTAACGCAGGATTTCATCTGACATGAGGGCGAGCAATACGATACATTTATCATGGTATTAAAATAGGTAGTATGATAGACAGGACTCCCTGCTGAATTCAAAGATGGTGAGATGAATGAAACAAGGGCATTATTTGAGACTTATTTATTTGACGGTGTCGGTGATCATAATATTCTCAGGTTCTCTATAGGTTAACTGATAGGGATGTGCAAGAATGAAGATGTCAGAATCTGTTGTTCATAGTTTTTCTCATTCCCACTAACTGTAGCATAAACCTTCCTCTATAAACTTATCAGATCATTTAATGGTTATTGGTGTACCATAACCTAAAAGAATTGCAGTGAGCAGCGTACGCTGTCACTTGAATAGCAATGAGATCTTTTCTATACGTTCAAATATAGGTGCTAGAGTTGTGTGGAGAGTGATAGCAAAGGAGGCTTAGGATTTAGTGGTATGCCAGGTTGAAAATAAATTTGAGATTTGACTGGTTTTTGAGACGTGGATTTTCATAATATTACAGACGTCATAGTACAGATTAATAACCCTTTATCAAAATCTCTTTGTTGTTGTGTTGCATTGGTTTGGAAATATTCAAGTTCTGTTAATAGACTAACAGTGGACTTTTCCATTTGCAGAATATATTGAATGACCAGCAGAGGCAGTGTTTCAGAAGAAAATTCCTCTGAGTTGCTGAGACCAAAAAGAAACGAAAAAAAAATGTTCAGCAGCCTTCGGCGTGATTTACCTATTTAAATGGTGAGTCAAACTCTCAATTTATCATTTTGCTAGTCCTTAAAAGAAGTTCATAGCATTTGACAGCTCTCAGCTCCTTTTACTGGGGTCTTACGCATGAATATTATTTGTCAAGTATAAAGCGATAAGGATGGTGCTATGGGCATCACGATAGCTTTTTAAAGACGTTGATTGTCTACAAGGCTGACAATCCTATTTTACATACTCGTGCTAGCAATATGTCATCCGAGGAAATTAGTGTCTTTGAGGCTGGAATGAGGTGTCTTGTATTAGAGCAATTGACTTACTCTCTCATGGAGGGAAGCTAATTTAATCTTCCTCCCTTCACACTGAATGTGGGACTCTTATACTGAAGAAGGATTGCTCTTTAGGATACTCTGTGTTCTTCTACCTCCTGCCCTCTTTCAAAAGGGGAGCCCAATGCTTTCAATGTTGCAGAGCCCTTTCCCATTACACCTCCTACTTGGCTTGGAGTCATAATTACAGATCACTACCTAGTACGGAATTACTAATGCCTCATTGTTCTGTGTAATTGTCACCTATGGCGATTGGTCAAGTGTTCCCTGACATCTTAAAGCTAACGCAAGATGTCATCTGACATGTTGGCGAGCAATACGATACATTTATCATGGTATTGAAATAGGTAGGATAGACAGGACTCCCTGCTGAAGGCAAAGATGGTGAGATGAATGAAACAAGGGCATTATTTGAGACTTATTTATTTGACGGTGTCGGTGATCATAATATTCTCAGGTTCTCTATAGGTTAACTGATAGGGATGTGCAAGAATGAAGATGTCAGAATCTGTTGTTCATAGTTTTTCTCATTCCCACTAACTGTAGCATAAACCTTCCTCTATAAACTTATCAGATCATTTAATGGTTATTGGTGTACCATAACCTAAAAGAATTGCAGTGAGCAGCGTACGCTGTCACTTGAATAGCAATGAGATCTTTTCTATACGTTCAAATATAGGTGCTAGAGTTGTGTGGAGAGTGATAGCAAAGGAGGCTTAGGATTTAGTGGTATGCCAGGTTGAAAATAAATTTGAGATTTGACTGGTTTTTGAGACGTGGATTTTCATAATATTACAGACGTCATAGTACAGATTAATAACCCTTTATCAAAATCTCTTTGTTGTTGTGTTGCATTGGTTTGGAAATATTCAAGTTCTGTTAATAGACTAACAGTGGACTTTTCCATTTGCAGAATATATTGAATGACCAGCAGAGGCAGTGTTTCAGAAGAAAATTTCTCTGAGTTGCTGAGACCAAAAAGAAACGAAAAAAAAATTCAGCAGCCTTCGGCGTGATTTACCTATTTAAATGGTGAGTCAAACTCTCGATTTATCATTTTGCTTGTCCTTAAAAGAAGTTCATAGCACTGGGGTCTTCCGCATGAATATTATTTGTCAAGAATAAAGCGATTACGATGGCGCTTTGGGCATCATGTTAGCTTTTTAAAGACGTTGATTGTCTACAAGGCTGACAATCCTATTTTAAATACTCGTGCTAGCAATATGTCATCCGAGGAAATTAGTGTCTTTGAGGCTGGAATGAGGTGTCTTGTATTAGAGCAATTGACTTACTCTCTCATGGAGGGAAGCTAATCAATGCTTTCAATGTTGCAGAGCTCTTTCCCATTACACCTCCTACTTGGCTTAGAGTCATAATTACAGATCACTACCTAGTGCGGAATTGCTAATGCCTCATTGTTCTGTGTAATTGTCACCTATGGCGATTGGTCAAGTGTTCCCTGACATCTTAAAGCTAACGCAGGATGTCATCTGACATGTTGGCGAGCAATACGATACATTTATCATGGTATTAAAATAGGTAGTAGGATAGACAGGACTCCCTGCTGAAGGCAAAGATGGTGAGATGAATGAAACAAGGGCATTATTTGAGACTTATTTATTTGACGGTGTCGGTGATCATAATATTCTCAGGTTCTCTATAGGTTAACTGATAGGGATGTGCAAGAATGAAGATGTCAGAATCTGTTGTTCATAGTTTTTCTCATTCCCACTAACTGTAGCATAAACCTTCCTTTATAAACTTATCAGATCACTTAATGGTTATTGGTGTGCCATAACCTCAAAGAATTGCAGTGAGCAGCGTACGCCGTCACTTGAATAGCAATGAGATCTTTTCTATACGTTCAAATATAGGTGCTAGAGTTGTGTGGAGAGTGATAGCAAAGGAGGCTTAGGATTTAGAGGTATGCCAGGTTGAAAATAAATTTGAGATTTGACTGGTTTTTGAGACGTGGATTTTCATAATATTACAGACGTCATAGTACAGATTAATAACCCTTTATCAAAATCTCTTTGTTGTTGTGTTGCATTGGTTTGGAAATATTCAAGTTCTGTTAATAGACTAACAGTGGACCTTTCCATTTGCAGAATATATTGAATGACCAGCAGAGGCAGTGTTTCAGAAGAAAATTTCTCTGAGTTGCTGAGACCAAAAAGAAACGAAAAAAAAATTCAGCAGCCTTCGGCGTGATTTACCTATTTAAATGGTGAGTCAAACTCTCGATTTATCATTTTGCTAGTCCTTAAAAGAAGTTCATAGCACTGGGGTCTTCCGCATGAATATTATTTGTCAAGAATAAAGCGATTACGATGGCGCTATGGGCATCATGTTAGCTTTTTAAAGACGTTGATTGTCTACAAGGCTGACAATCCTATTTTAAATACTCGTGCTAGCAATATGTCATCCGAGGAAATTAGTGTCTTTGAGGCTGGAATGAGGTGTCTTGTATTAGAGCAATTGACTTACTCTCTCATGGAGGGAAGCTAATCAATGCTTTCAATGTTGCAGAGCTCTTTCCCATTACACCTCCTACTTGGTTTAGAGTCATAATTACAGATCACTACCTAGTGCGGAATTGCTAATGCCTCATTTTTCTGTGTAATTGTCACCTATGGCGATTGGTCAAGTGTTCCCTGACATCTTAAAGCTAACGCAGGATTTCATCTGACATGAGGGCGAGCAATACGATACATTTATCATGGTATTAAAATAGGTAGTATGATAGACAGGACTCCCTGCTGAATTCAAAGATGGTGAGATGAATGAAACAAGGGCATTATTTGAGACTTATTTATTTGACGGTGTCGGTGATCATAATATTCTCAGGTTCTCTATAGGTTAACTGATAGGGATGTGCAAGAATGAAGATGTCAGAATCTGTTGTTCATAGTTTTTCTCATTCCCACTAACTGTAGCATAAACCTTCCTCTATAAACTTATCAGATCATTTAATGGTTATTGGTGTACCATAACCTAAAAGAATTGCAGTGAGCAGCGTACGCTGTCACTTGAATAGCAATGAGATCTTTTCTATACGTTCAAATATAGGTGCTAGAGTTGTGTGGAGAGTGATAGCAAAGGAGGCTTAGGATTTAGTGGTATGCCAGGTTGAAAATAAATTTGAGATTTGACTGGTTTTTGAGACGTGGATTTTCATAATATTACAGACGTCATAGTACAGATTAATAACCCTTTATCAAAATCTCTTTGTTGTTGTGTTGCATTGGTTTGGAAATATTCAAGTTCTGTTAATAGACTAACAGTGGACTTTTCCATTTGCAGAATATATTGAATGACCAGCAGAGGCAGTGTATCAGAAGAAAATTTCTCTGAGTTGCTGAGACCAAAAAGGAACGAAAAAAAAATTCAGCAGCCTTCGGCGTGATTTACCTATTTAAATGGTGAGTCAAACTCTCGATTTATCATTTTGCTTGTCCTTAAAAGAAGTTCATAGCACTGGGGTCTTCCGCATGAATATTATTTGTCAAGAATAAAGCGATTACGATGGCGCTTTGGGCATCATGTTAGCTTTTTAAAGACGTTGATTGTCTACAAGGCTGACAATCCTATTTTAAATACTCGTGCTAGCAATATGTCATCCGAGGAAATTAGTGTCTTTGAGGCTGGAATGAGGTGTCTTGTATTAGAGCAATTGACTTACTCTCTCATGGAGGGAAGCTAATCAATGCTTTCAATGTTGCAGAGCTCTTTCCCATTACACCTCCTACTTGGCTTAGAGTCATAATTACAGATCACTACCTAGTGCGGAATTGCTAATGCCTCATTGTTCTGTGTAATTGTCACCTATGGCGATTGGTCAAGTGTTCCCTGACATCTTAAAGCTAACGCAGGATGTCATCTGACATGTTGGCGAGCAATACGATACATTTATCATGGTATTAAAATAGGTAGTAGGATAGACAGGACTCCCTGCTGAAGGCAAAGATGGTGAGATGAATGAAACAAGGGCATTATTTGAGACTTATTTATTTGACGGTGTCGGTGACCATAATATTCTCAGGTTTTCTATAGGTTAACTGATAGGGATGTGCAAGAATGAAGATGTCAGAATCTGTTGTTCATAGTTTTTCTCATTCCCACTAACTGTAGCATAAACCTTCCTTTATAAACTTATCAGATCACTTAATGGTTATTGGTGTACCATAACCTAAAAGAATTGCAGTGAGCAGCGTACGCCGTCACTTGAATAGCAATGAGATCTTTTCTATACGTTCAAATATAGGTGCTAGAGTTGTGTGGAGAGTGATAGCAAAGGAGGCTTAGGATTTAGAGGTATGCCAGGTTGAAAATAAATTTGAGATTTGACTGGTTTTTGAGACGTGGATTTTCATAATATTACAGACGTCATAGTACAGATTAATAACCCTTTATCAAAATCTCTTTGTTGTTGTGTTGCATTGGTTTGGAAATATTCAAGTTCTGTTAATAGACTAACAGTGGACCTTTCCATTTGCAGAATATATTGAATGACCAGCAGAGGCAGTGTTTCAGAAGAAAATTTCTCTGAGTTGCTGAGACCAAAAAGAAACGAAAAAAAAATTCAGCAGCCTTCGGCGTGATTTACCTATTTAAATGGTGAGTCAAACTCTCGATTTATCATTTTGCTAGTCCTTAAAAGAAGTTCATAGCACTGGGGTCTTCCGCATGAATATTATTTGTCAAGAATAAAGCGATTACGATGGCGCTATGGGCATCATGTTAGCTTTTTAAAGACGTTGATTGTCTACAAGGCTGACAATCCTATTTTAAATACTCGTGCTAGCAATATGTCATCCGAGGAAATTAGTGTCTTTGAGGCTGGAATGAGGTGTCTTGTATTAGAGCAATTGACTTACTCTCTCATGGAGGGAAGCTAATCAATGCTTTCAATGTTGCAGAGCTCTTTCCCATTACACCTCCTACTTGGTTTAGAGTCATAATTACAGATCACTACCTAGTGCGGAATTGCTAATGCCTCATTTTTCTGTGTAATTGTCACCTATGGCGATTGGTCAAGTGTTCCCTGACATCTTAAAGCTAACGCAGGATTTCATCTGACATGAGGGCGAGCAATACGATACATTTATCATGGTATTAAAATAGGTAGTATGATAGACAGGACTCCCTGCTGAATTCAAAGATGGTGAGATGAATGAAACAAGGGCATTATTTGAGACTTATTTATTTGACGGTGTCGGTGATCATAATATTCTCAGGTTCTCTATAGGTTAACTGATAGGGATGTGCAAGAATGAAGATGTCAGAATCTGTTGTTCATAGTTTTTCTCATTCCCACTAACTGTAGCATAAACCTTCCTCTATAAACTTATCAGATCATTTAATGGTTATTGGTGTACCATAACCTAAAAGAATTGCAGTGAGCAGCGTACGCTGTCACTTGAATAGCAATGAGATCTTTTCTATACGTTCAAATATAGGTGCTAGAGTTGTGTGGAGAGTGATAGCAAAGGAGGCTTAGGATTTAGTGGTATGCCAGGTTGAAAATAAATTTGAGATTTGACTGGTTTTTGAGACGTGGATTTTCATAATATTACAGACGTCATAGTACAGATTAATAACCCTTTATCAAAATCTCTTTGTTGTTGTGTTGCATTGGTTTGGAAATATTCAAGTTCTGTTAATAGACTAACAGTGGACTTTTCCATTTGCAGAATATATTGAATGACCAGCAGAGGCAGTGTTTCAGAAGAAAATTCCTCTGAGTTGCTGAGACCAAAAAGAAACGAAAAAAAAATGTTCAGCAGCCTTCGGCGTGATTTACCTATTTAAATGGTGAGTCAAACTCTCAATTTATCATTTTGCTAGTCCTTAAAAGAAGTTCATAGCATTTGACAGCTCTCAGCTCCTTTTACTGGGGTCTTACGCATGAATATTATTTGTCAAGTATAAAGCGATAAGGATGGTGCTATGGGCATCACGATAGCTTTTTAAAGACGTTGATTGTCTACAAGGCTGACAATCCTATTTTACATACTCGTGCTAGCAATATGTCATCCGAGGAAATTAGTGTCTTTGAGGCTGGAATGAGGTGTCTTGTATTAGAGCAATTGACTTACTCTCTCATGGAGGGAAGCTAATTTAATCTTCCTCCCTTCACACTGAATGTGGGACTCTTATACTGAAGAAGGATTGCTCTTTAGGATACTCTGTGTTCTTCTACCTCCTGCCCTCTTTCAAAAGGGGAGCCCAATGCTTTCAATGTTGCAGAGCCCTTTCCCATTACACCTCCTACTTGGCTTGGAGTCATAATTACAGATCACTACCTAGTACGGAATTACTAATGCCTCATTGTTCTGTGTAATTGTCACCTATGGCGATTGGTCAAGTGTTCCCTGACATCTTAAAGCTAACGCAAGATGTCATCTGACATGTTGGCGAGCAATACGATACATTTATCATGGTATTGAAATAGGTAGGATAGACAGGACTCCCTGCTGAAGGCAAAGATGGTGAGATGAATGAAACAAGGGCATTATTTGAGACTTATTTATTTGACGGTGTCGGTGATCATAATATTCTCAGGTTCTCTATAGGTTAACTGATAGGGATGTGCAAGAATGAAGATGTCAGAATATGTTGTTCATAGTTTTTCTCATTCCCACTAACTGTAGCATAAACCTTCCTCTATAAACTTATCAGATCATTTAATGGTTATTGGTGTACCATAACCTAAAAGAATTTCAGTGAGCAGCGTACGCTGTCACTTGAATAGCAATGAGATCTTTTCTATACGTTCAAATATAGGTGCTAGAGTTGTGTGGAGAGTGATAGCAAAGGAGGCTTAGGATTTAGTGGTATGCCAGGTTGAAAATAAATTTGAGATTTGACTGGTTTTTGAGACGTGGATTTTCATAATATTACAGACGTCATAGTACAGATTAATAACCCTTTATCAAAATCTCTTTGTTGTTGTGTTGCATTGGTTTGGAAATATTCAAGTTCTGTTAATAGACTAACAGTGGACTTTTCCATTTGCAGAATATATTGAATGACCAGCAGAGGCAGTGTTTCAGAAGAAAATTTCTCTGAGTTGCTGAGACCAAAAAGAAACGAAAAAAAAATTCAGCAGCCTTCGGCGTGATTTACCTATTTAAATGGTGAGTCAAACTCTCGATTTATCATTTTGCTTGTCCTTAAAAGAAGTTCATAGCACTGGGGTCTTCCGCATGAATATTATTTGTCAAGAATAAAGCGATTACGATGGCGCTTTGGGCATCATGTTAGCTTTTTAAAGACGTTGATTGTCTACAAGGCTGACAATCCTATTTTAAATACTCGTGCTAGCAATATGTCATCCGAGGAAATTACTGTCTTTGAGGCTGGAATGAGGTGTCTTGTATTAGAGCAATTGACTTACTCTCTCATGGAGGGAAGCTAATCAATGCTTTCAATGTTGCAGAGCTCTTTCCCATTACACCTCCTACTTGGCTTAGAGTCATAATTACAGATCACTACCTAGTGCGGAATTGCTAATGCCTCATTGTTCTGTGTAATTGTCACCTATGGCGATTGGTCAAGTGTTCCCTGACATCTTAAAGCTAACGCAGGATGTCATCTGACATGTTGGCGAGCAATACGATACATTTATCATGGTATTAAAATAGGTAGTAGGATAGACAGGACTCCCTGCTGAAGGCAAAGATGGTGAGATGAATGAAACAAGGGCATTATTTGAGACTTATTTATTTGACGGTGTCGGTGATCATAATATTCTCAGGTTCTCTATAGGTTAACTGATAGGGATGTGCAAGAATGAAGATGTCAGAATCTGTTGTTCATAGTTTTTCTCATTCCCACTAACTGTAGCATAAACCTTCCTTTATAAACTTATCAGATCACTTAATGGTTATTGGTGTACCATAACCTAAAAGAATTGCAGTGAGCAGCGTACGCCGTCACTTGAATAGCAATGAGATCTTTTCTATACGTTCAAATATAGGTGCTAGAGTTGTGTGGAGAGTGATAGCAAAGGAGGCTTAGGATTTAGAGGTATGCCAGGTTGAAAATAAATTTGAGATTTGACTGGTTTTTGAGACGTGGATTTTCATAATATTACAGACGTCATAGTACAGATTAATAACCCTTTATCAAAATCTCTTTGTTGTTGTGTTGCATTGGTTTGGAAATATTCAAGTTCTGTTAATAGACTAACAGTGGACTTTTCCATTTGCAGAATATATTGAATGACCAGCAGAGGCAGTGTTTCAGAAGAAAATTTCTCTGAGTTGCTGAGACCAAAAAGAAACGAAAAAAAAATTCAGCAGCCTTCGGCGTGATTTACCTATTTAAATGGTGAGTCAAACTCTCGATTTATCATTTTGCTTGTCCTTAAAAGAAGTTCATAGCACTGGGGTCTTCCGCATGAATATTATTTGTCAAGAATAAAGCGATTACGATGGCGCTATGGGCATCATGTTAGCTTTTTAAAGACGTTGATTGTCTACAAGGCTGACAATCCTATTTTAAATACTCGTGCTAGCAATATGTCATCCGAGGAAATTAGTGTCTTTGAGGCTGGAATGAGGTGTCTTGTATTAGAGCAATTGACTTACTCTCTCATGGAGGGAAGCTAATCAATGCTTTCAATGTTGCAGAGCTCTTTCCCATTACACCTCCTACTTGGCTTAGAGTCATAATTACAGATCACTACCTAGTGCGGAATTGCTAATGCCTCATTGTTCTGTGTAATTGTCACCTATGGCGATTGGTCAAGTGTTCCCTGACATCTTAAAGCTAACGCAGGATGTCATCTGACATGTTGGCGAGCAATACGATACATTTATCATGGTATTAAAATAGGTAGTAGGATAGACAGGACTCCCTGCTGAATTCAAAGATGGTGAGATGAATGAAACAAGGGCATTATTTGAGACGTATTTATTTGACGGTGTCGGTGATCATAATATTCTCAGGTTCTCTATAGGTTAACTGATAGGGATGTGCAAGAATGAAGATGTCAGAATCTGTTGTTCATAGTTTTTCTCATTCCCACTAACTGTAGCATAAACCTTCCTCTATAAACTTATCAGATCATTTAATGGTTATTGGTGTACCATAACCTAAAAGAATTGCAGTGAGCAGCGTACGCTGTCACTTGAATAGCAATGAGATCTTTTCTATACGTTCAAATATAGGTGCTAGAGTTGTGTGGAGAGTGATAGCAAAGGAGGCTTAGGATTTAGTGGTATGCCAGGTTGAAAATAAATTTGAGATTTGACTGGTTTTTGAGACGTGGATTTTCATAATATTACAGACGTCATAGTACAGATTAATCAATGCTTTCAATGTTGCAGAGCTCTTTCCCATTACACCTCCTACTTGGCTTAGAGTCATAATTACAGATCACTACCTAGTGCGGAATTGCTAATGCCTCATTGTTCTGTGTAATTGTCACCTATGGCGATTGGTCAAGTGTTCCCTGACATCTTAAAGCTAACGCAGGATGTCATCTGACATGTTGGCGAGCAATACGATACATTTATCATGGTATTAAAATAGGTAGTAGGATAGACAGGACTCCCTGCTGAAGGCAAAGATGGTGAGATGAATGAAACAAGGGCATTATTTGAGACTTATTTATTTGACGGTGTCGGTGA
The DNA here is from genome assembly GCF_964261635.1 of Lissotriton helveticus. Lineage (NCBI taxonomy): Eukaryota > Metazoa > Chordata > Amphibia > Caudata > Salamandridae > Lissotriton > Lissotriton helveticus. The sequence continues at coordinate 666,239,705 of NC_136073.1, read as the reverse complement.
TCATAATATTCTCAGGTTCTCTATAGGTTAACTGATAGGGATGTGCAAGAATGAAGATGTCAGAATCTGTTGTTCATAGTTTTTCTCATTCCCACTAACTGTAGCATAAACCTTCCTGTATAAACTTATCAGATCACTTAATGGTTATTGGTGTACCATAACCTAAAAGAATTGCAGTGAGCAGCGTACGCCGTCACTTGAATAGCAATGAGATCTTTTCTATACGTTCAAATATAGGTGCTAGAGTTGTGTGGAGAGTGATAGCAAAGGAGGCTTAGGATTTAGAGGTATGCCAGGTTGAAAATAAATTTGAGATTTGACTGGTTTTTGAGACGTGGATTTTCATAATATTACAGACGTCATAGTACAGATTAATAACCCTTTATCAAAATCTCTTTGTTGTTGTGTTGCATTGGTTTGGAAATATTCAAGTTCTGTTAATAGACTAACAGTGGACCTTTCCATTTGCAGAATATATTGAATGACCAGCAGAGGCAGTGTTTCAGAAGAAAATTTCTCTGAGTTGCTGAGACCAAAAAGAAACGGAAAAAAAATTCAGCAGCCTTCGGCGTGATTTACCTATTTAAATGGTGAGTCAAACTCTCGATTTATCATTTTGCTAGTCCTTAAAAGAAGTTCATAGCACTGGGGTCTTCCGCATGAATATTATTTGTCAAGAATAAAGCGATTACGATGGCGCTATGGGCATCATGTTAGCTTTTTAAAGACGTTGATTGTCTACAAGGCTGACAATCCTATTTTAAATACTCGTGCTAGCAATATGTCATCCGAGGAAATTAGTGTCTTTGAGGCTGGAATGAGGTGTCTTGTATTAGAGCAATTGACTTACTCTCTCATGGAGGGAAGCTAATCAATGCTTTCAATGTTGCAGAGCTCTTTCCCATTACACCTCCTACTTGGCTTAGAGTCATAATTACAGATCACTACCTAGTGCGGAATTGCTAATGCCTCATTGTTCTGTGTAGTTGTCACCTATGGCGATTGGTCAAGTGTTCCCTGACATCTTAAAGCTACAGCAGGATGTCATCTGACATGAGGGCGAGCAATACCATACATTTATCATGGTATTAAAATAGGTAGTAGGATAGACAGGACTCCCTGCTGAATTCAAAGATGGTGAGATGAATGAAACAAGGGCATTATTTGAGACTTATTTATTTGACGGTGTCGGTGATCATAATATTCTCAGGTTCTCTATAGGTTAACTGATAGGGATGTGCAAGAATGAAGATGTCAGAATCTGTTGTTCATAGTTTTTCTCATTCCCACTAACTGTAGCATAAACCTTCCTCTATAAACTTATCAGATCATTTAATGGTTATTGGTGTACCATAACCTAAAAGAATTGCAGTGAGCAGCGTACGCTGTCACTTGAATAGCAATGAGATCTTTTCTATACGTTCAAATATAGGTGCTAGAGTTGTGTGGAGAGTGATAGCAAAGGAGGCTTAGGATTTAGTGGTATGCCAGGTTGAAAATAAATTTGAGATTTGACTGGTTTTTGAGACGTGGATTTTCATAATATTACAGACGTCATAGTACAGATTAATAACCCTTTATCAAAATCTCTTTGTTGTTGTGTTGCATTGGTTTGGAAATATTCAAGTTCTGTTAATAGACTAACAGTGGACTTTTCCATTTGCAGAATATATTGAATGACCAGCAGAGGCAGTGTATCAGAAGAAAATTTCTCTGAGTTGCTGAGACCAAAAAGGAACGAAAAATAAATTCAGCAGCCTTCGGCGTGATTTACCTATTTAAATGGTGAGTCAAACTCTTGATTTATCATTTTGCTTGTCCTTAAAAGAAGTTCATAGCACTGGGGTCTTCCGCATGAATATTATTTGTCAAGAATAAAGCGATTACGATGGCGCTTTGGGCATCATGTTAGCTTTTTAAAGACGTTGATTGTCTACAAGGCTGACAATCCTATTTTAAATACTCGTGCTAGCAATATGTCATCCGAGGAAATTAGTGTCTTTGAGGCTGGAATGAGGTGTCTTGTATTAGAGCAATTGACTTACTCTCTCATGGAGGGAAGCTAATCAATGCTTTCAATGTTGCAGAGCTCTTTCCCATTACACCTCCTACTTGGCTTAGAGTCATAATTACAGATCACTACCTAGTGCGGAATTGCTAATGCCTCATTGTTCTGTGTAATTGTCACCTATGGCGATTGGTCAAGTGTTCCCTGACATCTTAAAGCTAACGCAGGATGTCATCTGACATGTTGGCGAGCAATACGATACATTTATCATGGTATTAAAATAGGTAGTAGGATAGACAGGACTCCCTGCTGAAGGCAAAGATGGTGAGATGAATGAAACAAGGGCATTATTTGAGACTTATTTATTTGACGGTGTCGGTGATCATAATATTCTCAGGTTCTCTATAGGTTAACTGATAGGGATGTGCAAGAATGAAGATGTCAGAATCTGTTGTTCATAGTTTTTCTCATTCCCACTAACTGTAGCATAAACCTTCCTTTATAAACTTATCAGATCACTTAATGGTTATTGGTGTACCATAACCTAAAAGAATTGCAGTGAGCAGCGTACGCCGTCACTTGAATAGCAATGAGATCTTTTCTATACGTTCAAATATAGGTGCTAGAGTTGTGTGGAGAGTGATAGCAAAGGAGGCTTAGGATTTAGAGGTATGCCAGGTTGAAAATAAATTTGAGATTTGACTGGTTTTTGAGACGTGGATTTTCATAATATTACAGACGTCATAGTACAGATTAATAACCCTTTATCAAAATCTCTTTGTTGTTGTGTTGCATTGGTTTGGAAATATTCAAGTTCTGTTAATAGACTAACTGTGGACCTTTCCATTTGCAGAATATATTGAATGACCAGCAGAGGCAGTGTTTCAGAAGAAAATTTCTCTGAGTTGCTGAGACCAAAAAGAAACGAAAAAAAAATTCAGCAGCCTTCGGCGTGATTTACCTATTTAAATGGTGAGTCAAACTCTCGATTTATCATTTTGCTAGTCCTTAAAAGAAGTTCATAGCACTGGGGTCTTCCGCATGAATATTATTTGTCAAGAATAAAGCGATTACGATGGCGCTATGGGCATCATGTTAGCTTTTTAAAGACGTTGATTGTCTACAAGGCTGACAATCCTATTTTAAATACTCGTGCTAGCAATATGTCATCCGAGGAAATTAGTGTCTTTGAGGCTGGAATGAGGTGTCTTGTATTAGAGCAATTGACTTACTCTCTAATGGAGGGAAGCTAATCAATGCTTTCAATGTTGCAGAGCTCTTTCCCATTACACCTCCTACTTGGTTTAGAGTCATAATTACAGATCACTACCTAGTGCGGAATTGCTAATGCCTCATTTTTCTGTGTAATTGTCACCTATGGCGATTGGTCAAGTGTTCCCTGACATCTTAAAGCTAACGCAGGATGTCATCTGACATGAGGGCGAGCAATACGATACATTTATCATGGTATTAAAATAGGTAGTATGATAGACAGGACTCCCTGCTTAATTCAAAGATGGTGAGATGAATGAAACAAGGGCATTATTTGAGACTTATTTATTTGACGGTGTCGGTGATCATAATATTCTCAGGTTCTCTATAGGTTAACTGATAGGGATGTGCAAGAATGAAGATGTCAGAATCTGTTGTTCATAGTTTTTCTCATTCCCACTAACTGTAGCATAAACCTTCCTCTATAAACTTATCAGATCATTTAATGGTTATTGGTGTACCATAACCTAAAAGAATTGCAGTGAGCAGCGTACGCTGTCACTTGAATAGCAATGAGATCTTTTCTATACGTTCAAATATAGGTGCTAGAGTTGTGTGGAGAGTGATAGCAAAGGAGGCTTAGGATTTAGTGGTATGCCAGGTTGAAAATAAATTTGAGATTTGACTGGTTTTTGAGACGTGGATTTTCATAATATTACAGACGTCATAGTACAGATTAATAACCCTTTATCAAAATCTCTTTGTTGTTGTGTTGCATTGGTTTGGAAATATTCAAGTTCTGTTAATAGACTAACAGTGGACTTTTCCATTTGCAGAATATATTGAATGACCAGCAGAGGCAGTGTATCAGAAGAAAATTTCTCTGAGTTGCTGAGACCAAAAAGGAACGAAAAAAAAATTCAGCAGCCTTCGGCGTGATTTACCTATTTAAATGGTGAGTCAAACTCTTGATTTATCATTTTGCTTGTCCTTAAAAGAAGTTCATAGCACTGGGGTCTTCCGCATGAATATTATTTGTCAAGAATAAAGCGATTACGATGGCGCTTTGGGCATCATGTTAGCTTTTTAAAGACGTTGATTGTCTACAAGGCTGACAATCCTATTTTAAATACTCGTGCTAGCAATATGTCATCCGAGGAAATTAGTGTCTTTGAGGCTGGAATGAGGTGTCTTGTATTAGAGCAATTGACTTACTCTCTCATGGAGGGAAGCTAATCAATGCTTTCAATGTTGCAGAGCTCTTTCCCATTACACCTCCTACTTGGCTTAGAGTCATAATTACAGATCACTACCTAGTGCGGAATTGCTAATGCCTCATTGTTCTGTGTAATTGTCACCTATGGCGATTGGTCAAGTGTTCCCTGACATCTTAAATCTAACGCAGGATGTCATCTGACATGTTGGCGAGCAATACGATACATTTATCATGGTATTAAAATAGGTAGTAGGATAGACAGGACTCCCTGCTGAAGGCAAAGATGGTGAGATGAATGAAACAAGGGCATTATTTGAGACTTATTTATTTGACGGTGTCGGTGATCATAATATTCTCAGGTTCTCTATAGGTTAACTGATAGGGATGTGCAAGAATGAAGATGTCAGAATCTGTTGTTCATAGTTTTTCTCATTCCCACTAACTGTAGCATAAACCTTCCTTTATAAACTTATCAGATCACTTAATGGTTATTGGTGTACCATAACCTAAAAGAATTGCAGTGAGCAGCGTACGCCGTCACTTGAATAGCAATGAGATCTTTTCTATACGTTCAACTATAGGTGCTAGAGTTGTGTGGAGAGTGATAGCAAAGGAGGCTTAGGATTTAGAGGTATGCCAGGTTGAAAATAAATTTGAGATTTGACTGGTTTTTGAGACGTGGATTTTCATAATATTACAGACGTCATAGTACAGATTAATAACCCTTTATCAAAATCTCTTTGTTGTTGTGTTGCATTGGTTTGGAAATATTCAAGTTCTGTTAATAGACTAACTGTGGACCTTTCCATTTGCAGAATATATTGAATGACCAGCAGAGGCAGTGTTTCAGAAGAAAATTTCTCTGAGTTGCTGAGACCAAAAAGAAACGAAAAAAAAATTCAGCAGCCTTCGGCGTGATTTACCTATTTAAATGGTGAGTCAAACTCTCGATTTATCATTTTGCTTGTCCTTAAAAGAAGTTCATAGCACTGGGGTCTTCCGCATGAATATTATTTGTCAAGAATAAAGCGATTACGATGGCGCTTTGGGCATCATGTTAGCTTTTTAAAGACGTTGATTGTCTACAAGGCTGACAATCCTATTTTAAATACTCGTGCTAGCAATATGTCATCCGAGGAAATTAGTGTCTTTGAGGCTGGAATGAGGTGTCTTGTATTAGAGCAATTGACTTACTCTCTCATGGAGGGAAGCTAATCAATGCTTTCAATGTTGCAGAGCTCTTTCCCATTACACCTCCTACTTGGCTTAGAGTCATAATTACAGATCACTACCTAGTGCGGAATTGCTAATGCCTCATTGTTCTGTGTAATTGTCACCTATGGCGATTGGTCAAGTGTTCCCTGACATCTTAAAGCTAACGCAGGATGTCATCTGACATGTTGGCGAGCAATACGATACATTTATCATGGTATTAAAATACGTAGTAGGATAGACAGGACTCCCTGCTGAAGGCAAAGATGGTGAGATGAATGAAACAAGGGCATTATTTGAGACTTATTTATTTGACGGTGTCGGTGATCATAATATTCTCAGGTTCTCTATAGGTTAACTGATAGGGATGTGCAAGAATGAAGATGTCAGAATCTGTTGTTCATAGTTTTTCTCATTCCCACTAACTGTAGCATAAACCTTCCTTTATAAACTTATCAGATCACTTAATGGTTATTGGTGTACCATAACCTAAAAGAATTGCAGTGAGCAGCGTACGCCGTCACTTGAATAGCAATGAGATCTTTTCTATACGTTCAAATATAGGTGCTAGAGTTGTGTGGAGAGTGATAGCAAAGGAGGCTTAGGATTTAGAGGTATGCCAGGTTGAAAATAAATTTGAGATTTGACTGGTTTTTGAGACGTGGATTTTCATAATATTACAGACGTCATAGTACAGATTAATAACCCTTTATCAAAATCTCTTTGTTGTTGTGTTGCATTGGTTTGGAAATATTCAAGTTCTGTTAATAGACTAACTGTGGACCTTTCCATTTGCAGAATATATTGAATGACCAGCAGAGGCAGTGTTTCAGAAGAAAATTTCTCTGAGTTGCTGAGACCAAAAAGAAACGAAAAAAAAATTCAGCAGCCTTCGGCGTGATTTACCTATTTAAATGGTGAGTCAAACTCTCGATTTATCATTTTGCTAGTCCTTAAAAGAAGTTCATAGCACTGGGGTCTTCCGCATGAATATTATTTGTCAAGAATAAAGCGATTACGATGGCGCTATGGGCATCATGTTAGCTTTTTAAAGACGTTGATTGTCTACAAGGCTGACAATCCTATTTTAAATACTCGTGCTAGCAATATGTCATCCGAGGAAATTAGTGTCTTTGAGGCTGGAATGAGGTGTCTTGTATTAGAGCAATTGACTTACTCTCTCATGGAGGGAAGCTAATCAATGCTTTCAATGTTGCAGAGCTCTTTCCCATTACACCTCCTACTTGGTTTAGAGTCATAATTACAGATCACTACCTAGTGCGGAATTGCTAATGCCTCATTTTTCTGTGTAATTGTCACCTATGGCGATTGGTCAAGTGTTCCCTGACATCTTAAAGCTAACGCAGGATGTCATCTGACATGAGGGCGAGCAATACGATACATTTATCATGGTATTAAAATAGGTAGTATGATAGACAGGACTCCCTGCTGAATTCAAAGATGGTGAGATGAATGAAACAAGGGCATTATTTGAGACTTATTTATTTGACGGTGTCGGTGATCATAATATTCTCAGGTTCTCTATAGGTTAACTGATAGGGATGTGCAAGAATGAAGATGTCAGAATCTGTTGTTCATAGTTTTTCTCATTCCCACTAACTGTAGCATAAACCTTCCTCTATAAACTTATCAGATCATTTAATGGTTATTGGTGTACCATAACCTAAAAGAATTGCAGTGAGCAGCGTACGCTGTCACTTGAATAGCAATGAGATCTTTTCTATACGTTCAAATATAGGTGCTAGAGTTGTGTGGAGAGTGATAGCAAAGGAGGCTTAGGATTTAGTGGTATGCCAGGTTGAAAATAAATTTGAGATTTGACTGGTTTTTGAGACGTGGATTTTCATAATATTACAGACGTCATAGTACAGATTAATAACCCTTTATCAAAATCTCTTTGTTGTTGTGTTGCATTGGTTTGGAAATATTCAAGTTCTGTTAATAGACTAACAGTGGACTTTTCCATTTGCAGAATATATTGAATGACCAGCAGAGGCAGTGTTTCAGAAGAAAATTTCTCTGAGTTGCTGAGACCAAAAAGAAACGAAAAAAAAATTCAGCAGCCTTCGGCGTGATTTACCTATTTAAATGGTGAGTCAAACTCTCGATTTATCATTTTGCTTGTCCTTAAAAGAAGTTCATAGCACTGGGGTCTTCCGCATGAATATTATTTGTCAAGAATAAAGCGATTACGATGGCGCTTTGGGCATCATGTTAGCTTTTTAAAGACGTTGATTGTCTACAAGGCTGACAATCCTATTTTAAATACTCGTGCTAGCAATATGTCATCCGAGGAAATTAGTGTCTTTGAGGCTGGAATGAGGTGTCTTGTATTAGAGCAATTGACTTACTCTCTCATGGAGGGAAGCTAATCAATGCTTTCAATGTTGCAGAGCTCTTTCCCATTACACCTCCTACTTGGCTTAGAGTCATAATTACAGATCACTACCTAGTGCGGAATTGCTAATGCCTCATTGTTCTGTGTAATTGTCACCTATGGCGATTGGTCAAGTGTTCCCTGACATCTTAAAGCTAACGCAGGATGTCATCTGACATGTTGGCGAGCAATACGATACATTTATCATGGTATTAAAATAGGTAGTAGGATAGACAGGACTCCCTGCTGAAGGCAAAGATGGTGAGATGAATGAAACAAGGGCATTATTTGAGACTTATTTATTTGACGGTGTCGGTGATCATAATATTCTCAGGTTCTCTATAGGTTAACTGATAGGGATGTGCAAGAATGAAGATGTCAGAATCTGTTGTTCATAGTTTTTCTCATTCCCACTAACTGTAGCATAAACCTTCCTTTATAAACTTATCAGATCACTTAATGGTTATTGGTGTACCATAACCTAAAAGAATTGCAGTGAGCAGCGTACGCCGTCACTTGAATAGCAATGAGATCTTTTCTATACGTTCAAATATAGGTGCTAGAGTTGTGTGGAGAGTGATAGCAAAGGAGGCTTAGGATTTAGAGGTATGCCAGGTTGAAAATAAATTTGAGATTTGACTGGTTTTTGAGACGTGGATTTTCATAATATTACAGACGTCATAGTACAGATTAATAACCCTTTATCAAAATCTCTTTGTTGTTGTGTTGCATTGGTTTGGAAATATTCAAGTTCTGTTAATAGACTAACTGTGGACCTTTCCATTTGCAGAATATATTGAATGACCAGCAGAGGCAGTGTTTCAGAAGAAAATTTCTCTGAGTTGCTGAGACCAAAAAGAAACGAAAAAAAAATTCAGCAGCCTTCGGCGTGATTTACCTATTTAAATGGTGAGTCAAACTCTCGATTTATCATTTTGCTAGTCCTTAAAAGAAGTTCATAGCACTGGGGTCTTCCGCATGAATATTATTTGTCAAGAATAAAGCGATTACGATGGCGCTATGGGCATCATGTTAGCTTTTTAAAGACGTTGATTGTCTACAAGGCTGACAATCCTATTTTAAATACTCGTGCTAGCAATATGTCATTCGAGGAAATTAGTGTCTTTGAGGCTGGAATGAGGTGTCTTGTATTAGAGCAATTGACTTACTCTCTCATGGAGGGAAGCTAATCAATGCTTTCAATGTTGCAGAGCTCTTTCCCATTACACCTCCTACTTGGTTTAGAGTCATAATTACAGATCACTACCTAGTGCGGAATTGCTAATGCCTCATTTTTCTGTGTAATTGTCACCTATGGCGATTGGTCAAGTGTTCCCTGACATCTTAAAGCTAACGCAGGATGTCATCTGACATGAGGGCGAGCAATACGATACATTTATCATGGTATTAAAATAGGTAGTATGATAGACAGGACTCCCTGCTTAATTCAAAGATGGTGAGATGAATGAAACAAGGGCATTATTTGAGACTTATTTATTTGACGGTGTCGGTGATCATAATATTCTCAGGTTCTCTATAGGTTAACTGATAGGGATGTGCAAGAATGAAGATGTCAGAATCTGTTGTTCATAGTTTTTCTCATTCCCACTAACTGTAGCATAAACCTTCCTCTATAAACTTATCAGATCATTTAATGGTTATTGGTGTACCATAACCTAAAAGAATTGCAGTGAGCAGCGTACGCTGTCACTTGAATAGCAATGAGATCTTTTCTATACGTTCAAATATAGGTGCTAGAGTTGTGTGGAGAGTGATAGCAAAGGAGGCTTAGGATTTAGTGGTATGCCAGGTTGAAAATAAATTTGAGATTTGACTGGTTTTTGAGACGTGGATTTTCATAATATTACAGACGTCATAGTACAGATTAATAACCCTTTATCAAAATCTCTTTGTTGTTGTGTTGCATTGGTTTGGAAATATTCAAGTTCTGTTAATAGACTAACAGTGGACTTTTCCATTTGCAGAATATATTGAATGACCAGCAGAGGCAGTGTATCAGAAGAAAATTTCTCTGAGTTGCTGAGACCAAAAAGGAACGAAAAAAAAATTCAGCAGCCTTCGGCGTGATTTACCTATTTAAATGGTGAGTCAAACTCTTGATTTATCATTTTGCTTGTCCTTAAAAGAAGTTCATAGCACTGGGGTCTTCCGCATGAATATTATTTGTCAAGAATAAAGCGATTACGATGGCGCTTTGGGCATCATGTTAGCTTTTTAAAGACGTTGATTGTCTACAAGGCTGACAATCCTATTTTAAATACTCGTGCTAGCAATATGTCATCCGAGGAAATTAGTGTCTTTGAGGCTGGAATGAGGTGTCTTGTATTAGAGCAATTGACTTACTCTCTCATGGAGGGAAGCTAATCAATGCTTTCAATGTTGCAGAGCTCTTTCCCATTACACCTCCTACTTGGCTTAGAGTCATAATTACAGATCACTACCTAGTGCGGAATTGCTAATGCCTCATTGTTCTGTGTAATTGTCACCTATGGCGATTGGTCAAGTGTTCCCTGACATCTTAAAGCTAACGCAGGATGTCATCTGACATGTTGGCGAGCAATACGATACATTTATCATGGTATTAAAATAGGTAGTAGGATAGACAGGACTCCCTGCTGAAGGCAAAGATGGTGAGATGAATGAAACAAGGGCATTATTTGAGACTTATTTATTTGACGGTGTCGGTGATCATAATATTCTCAGGTTCTCTATAGGTTAACTGATAGGGATGTGCAAGAATGAAGATGTCAGAATCTGTTGTTCATAGTTTTTCTCATTCCCACTAACTGTAGCATAAACCTTCCTTTATAAACTTATCAGATCACTTAATGGTTATTGGTGTACCATAACCTAAAAGAATTGCAGTGAGCAGCGTACGCCGTCACTTGAATAGCAATGAGATCTTTTCTATACGTTCAAATATAGGTGCTAGAGTTGTGTGGAGAGTGATAGCAAAGGAGGCTTAGGATTTAGAGGTATGCCAGGTTGAAAATAAATTTGAGATTTGACTGGTTTTTGAGACGTGGATTTTCATAATATTACAGACGTCATAGTACAGATTAATAACCCTTTATCAAAATCTCTTTGTTGTTGTGTTGCATTGGTTTGGAAATATTCAAGTTCTGTTAATAGACTAACTGTGGACCTTTCCATTTGCAGAATATATTGAATGACCAGCAGAGGCAGTGTTTCAGAAGAAAATTTCTCTGAGTTGCTGAGACCAAAAAGAAACGAAAAAAAAATTCAGCAGCCTTCGGCGTGATTTACCTATTTAAATGGTGAGTCAAACTCTCGATTTATCATTTTGCTAGTCCTTAAAAGAAGTTCATAGCACTGGGGTCTTCCGCATGAATATTATTTGTCAAGAATAAAGCGATTACGATGGCGCTATGGGCATCATGTTAGCTTTTTAAAGACGTTGATTGTCTACAAGGCTGACAATCCTATTTTAAATACTCGTGCTAGCAATATGTCATCCGAGGAAATTAGTGTCTTTGAGGCTGGAATGAGGTGTCTTGTATTAGAGCAATTGACTTACTCTCTCATGGAGGGAAGCTAATCAATGCTTTCAATGTTGCAGAGCTCTTTCCCATTACACCTCCTACTTGGTTTAGAGTCATAATTACAGATCACTACCTAGTGCGGAATTGCTAATGCCTCATTTTTCTGTGTAATTGTCACCTATGGCGATTGGTCAAGTGTTCCCTGACATCTTAAAGCTAACGCAGGATGTCATCTGACATGAGGGCGAGCAATACGATACATTTATCATGGTATTAAAATAGGTAGTATGATAGACAGGACTCCCTGCTTAGTTCAAAGATGGTGAGATGAATGAAACAAGGGCATTATTTGAGACTTATTTATTTGACGGTGTCGGTGATCATAATATTCTCAGGTTCTCTATAGGTTAACTGATAGGGATGTGCAAGAATGAAGATGTCAGAATCTGTTGTTCATAGTTTTTCTCATTCCCACTAACTGTAGCATAAACCTTCCTCTATAAACTTATCAGATCATTTAATGGTTATTGGTGTACCATAACCTAAAAGAATTGCAGTGAGCAGCGTACGCTGTCACTTGAATAGCAATGAGATCTTTTCTATACGTTCAAATATAGGTGCTAGAGTTTTGTGGAGAGTGATAGCAAAGGAGGCTTAGGATTTAGTGGTATGCCAGGTTGAAAATAAATTTGAGATTTGACTGGTTTTTGAGACGTGGATTTTCATAATATTACAGACGTCATAGTACAGATTAATAACCCTTTATCAAAATCTCTTTGTTGTTGTGTTGCATTGGTTTGGAAATATTCAAGTTCTGTTAATAGACTAACAGTGGACTTTTCCATTTGCAGAATATATTGAATGACCAGCAGAGGCAGTGTATCAGAAGAAAATTTCTCTGAGTTGCTGAGACCAAAAAGGAACGAAAAAAAAATTCAGCAGCCTTCGGCGTGATTTACCTATTTAAATGGTGAGTCAAACTCTTGATTTATCATTTTGCTTGTCCTTAAAAGAAGTTCATAGCACTGGGGTCTTCCGCATGAATATTATTTGTCAAGAATAAAGCGATTACGATGGCGCTTTGGGCATCATGTTAGCTTTTTAAAGACGTTGATTGTCTACAAGGCTGACAATCCTATTTTAAATACTCGTGCTAGCAATATGTCATCCGAGGAAATTAGTGTCTTTGAGGCTGGAATGAGGTGTCTTGTATTAGAGCAATTGACTTACTCTCTCATGGAGGGAAGCTAATCAATGCTTTCAATGTTGCAGAGCTCTTTCCCATTACACCTCCTACTTGGCTTAGAGTCATAATTACAGATCACTACCTAGTGCGGAATTGCTAATGCCTCATTGTTCTGTGTAATTGTCACCTATGGCGATTGGTCAAGTGTTCCCTGACATCTTAAAGCTAACGCAGGATGTCATCTGACATGTTGGCGAGCAATACGATACATTTATCATGGTATTAAAATAGGTAGTAGGATAGACAGGACTCCCTGCTGAAGGCAAAGATGGTGAGATGAATGAAACAAGGGCATTATTTGAGACTTATTTATTTGACGGTGTCGGTGATCATAATATTCTTAGGTTCTCTATAGGTTAACTGATAGGGATGTGCAAGAATGAAGATGTCAGAATCTGTTGTTCATAGTTTTTCTCATTCCCACTAACTGTAGCATAAACCTTCCTTTATAAACTTATCAGATCACTTAATGGTTATTGGTGTACCATAACCTAAAAGAATTGCAGTGAGCAGCGTACGCCGTCACTTGAATAGCAATGAGATCTTTTCTATACGTTCAAATATAGGTGCTAGAGTTGTGTGGAGAGTGATAGCAAAGGAGGCTTAGGATTTAGAGGTATGCCAGGTTGAAAATAAATTTGAGATTTGACTGGTTTTTGAGACGTGGATTTTCATAATATTACAGACGTCATAGTACAGATTAATAACCCTTTATCAAAATCTCTTTGTTGTTGTGTTGCATTGGTTTGGAAATATTCAAGTTCTGTTAATAGACTAACTGTGGACCTTTCCATTTGCAGAATATATTGAATGACCAGCAGAGGCAGTGTTTCAGAAGAAAATTTCTCTGAGTTGCTGAGACCAAAAAGAAACGAAAAAAAAATTCAGCAGCCTTCGGCGTGATTTACCTATTTAAATGGTGAGTCAAACTCTCGATTTATCATTTTGCTAGTCCTTAAAAGAAGTTCATAGCACTGGGGTCTTCCGCATGAATATTATTTGTCAAGAATAAAGCGATTACGATGGCGCTATGGGCATCATGTTAGCTTTTTAAAGACGTTGATTGTCTACAAGGCTGACAATCCTATTTTAAATACTCGTGCTAGCAATATGTCATCCGAGGAAATTAGTGTCTTTGAGGCTGGAATGAGGTGTCTTGTATTAGAGCAATTGACTTACTCTCTCATGGAGGGAAGCTAATCAATGCTTTCAATGTTGCAGAGCTCTTTCCCATTACACCTCCTACTTGGTTTAGAGTCATAATTACAGATCACTACCTAGTGCGGAATTGCTAATGCCTCATTTTTCTGTGTAATTGTCACCTATGGCGATTGGTCAAGTGTTCCCTGACATCTTAAAGCTAACGCAGGATGTCATCTGACATGAGGGCGAGCAATACGATACATTTATCATGGTATTAAAATAGGTAGTATGATAGACAGGACTCCCTGCTGAATTCAAAGATGGTGAGATGAATGAAACAAGGGCATTATTTGAGACTTATTTATTTGACGGTGTCGGTGATCATAATATTCTCAGGTTCTCTATAGGTTAACTGATAGGGATGTGCAAGAATGAAGATGTCAGAATCTGTTGTTCATAGTTTTTCTCATTCCCACTAACTGTAGCATAAACCTTCCTCTATAAACTTATCAGATCATTTAATGGTTATTGGTGTACCATAACCTAAAAGAATTGCAGTGAGCAGCGTACGCTGTCACTTGAATAGCAATGAGATCTTTTCTATACGTTCAAATATAGGTGCTAGAGTTGTGTGGAGAGTGATAGCAAAGGAGGCTTAGGATTTAGTGGTATGCCAGGTTGAAAATAAATTTGAGATTTGACTGGTTTTTGAGACGTGGATTTTCATAATATTACAGACGTCATAGTACAGATTAATAACCCTTTATCAAAATCTCTTTGTTGTTGTGTTGCATTGGTTTGGAAATATTCAAGTTCTGTTAATAGACTAACAGTGGACTTTTCCATTTGCAGAATATATTGAATGACCAGCAGAGGCAGTGTTTCAGAAGAAAATTTCTCTGAGTTGCTGAGACCAAAAAGAAACGAAAAAAAAATTCAGCAGCCTTCGGCGTGATTTACCTATTTAAATGGTGAGTCAAACTCTTGATTTATCATTTTGCTTGTCCTTAAAAGAAGTTCATAGCACTGGGGTCTTCCGCATGAATATTATTTGTCAAGAATAAAGCGATTACGATGGCGCTTTGGGCATCATGTTAGCTTTTTAAAGACGTTGATTGTCTACAAGGCTGACAATCCTATTTTAAATACTCGTGCTAGCAATATGTCATCCGAGGAAATTAGTGTCTTTGAGGCTGGAATGAGGTGTCTTGTATTAGAGCAATTGACTTACTCTCTCATGGAGGGAAGCTAATCAATGCTTTCAATGTTGCAGAGCTCTTTCCCATTACACCTCCTACTTGGCTTAGAGTCATAATTACAGATCACTACCTAGTGCGGAATTGCTAATGCCTCATTGTTCTGTGTAATTGTCACCTATGGCGATTGGTCAAGTGTTCCCTGACATCTTAAAGCTAACGCAGGATGTCATCTGACATGTTGGCGAGCAATACGATACATTTATCATGGTATTAAAATAGGTAGTAGGATAGACAGGACTCCCTGCTGAAGGCAAAGATGGTGAGATGAATGAAACAAGGGCATTATTTGAGACTTATTTATTTGACGGTGTCGGTGATCATAATATTCTCAGGTTCTCTATAGGTTAACTGATAGGGATGTGCAAGAATGAAGATGTCAGAATCTGTTGTTCATAGTTTTTCTCATTCCCACTAACTGTAGCATAAACCTTCCTTTATAAACTTATCAGATCACTTAATGGTTATTGGTGTACCATAACCTAAAAGAATTGCAGTGAGCAGCGTACGCCGTCACTTGAATAGCAATGAGATCTTTTCTATACGTTCAAATATAGGTGCTAGAGTTGTGTGGAGAGTGATAGCAAAGGAGGCTTAGGATTTAGAGGTATGCCAGGTTGAAAATAAATTTGAGATTTGACTGGTTTTTGAGACGTGGATTTTCATAATATTACAGACGTCATAGTACAGATTAATAACCCTTTATCAAAATCTCTTTGTTGTTGTGTTGCATTGGTTTGGAAATATTCAAGTTCTGTTAATAGACTAACTGTGGACCTTTCCATTTGCAGAATATATTGAATGACCAGCAGAGGCAGTGTTTCAGAAGAAAATTTCTCTGAGTTGCTGAGACCAAAAAGAAACGAAAAAAAAATTCAGCAGCCTTCGGCGTGATTTACCTATTTAAATGGTGAGTCAAACTCTCGATTTATCATTTTGCTAGTCCTTAAAAGAAGTTCATAGCACTGGGGTCTTCCGCATGAATATTATTTGTCAAGAATAAAGCGATTACGATGGCGCTATGGGCATCATGTTAGCTTTTTAAAGACGTTGATTGTCTACAAGGCTGACAATCCTATTTTAAATACTCGTGCTAGCAATATGTCATCCGAGGAAATTAGTGTCTTTGAGGCTGGAATGAGGTGTCTTGTATTAGAGCAATTGACTTACTCTCTCATGGAGGGAAGCTAATCAATGCTTTCAATGTTGCAGAGCTCTTTCCCATTACACCTCCTACTTGGTTTAGAGTCATAATTACAGATCACTACCTAGTGCGGAATTGCTAATGCCTCATTTTTCTGTGTAATTGTCACCTATGGCGATTGGTCAAGTGTTCCCTGACATCTTAAAGCTAACGCAGGATGTCATCTGACATGAGGGCGAGCAATACGATACATTTATCATGGTATTAAAATAGGTAGTATGATAGACAGGACTCCCTGCTGAATTCAAAGATGGTGAGATGAATGAAACAAGGGCATTATTTGAGACTTATTTATTTGACGGTGTCGGTGATCATAATATTCTCAGGTTCTCTATAGGTTAACTGATAGGGATGTGCAAGAATGAAGATGTCAGAATCTGTTGTTCATAGTTTTTCTCATTCCCACTAACTGTAGCATAAACCTTCCTCTATAAACTTATCAGATCATTTAATGGTTATTGGTGTACCATAACCTAAAAGAATTGCAGTGAGCAGCGTACGCTGTCACTTGAATAGCAATGAGATCTTTTCTATACGTTCAAATATAGGTGCTAGAGTTGTGTGGAGAGTGATAGCAAAGGAGGCTTAGGATTTAGTGGTATGCCAGGTTGAAAATAAATTTGAGATTTGACTGGTTTTTGAGACGTGGATTTTCATAATATTACAGACGTCATAGTACAGATTAATAACCCTTTATCAAAATCTCTTTGTTGTTGTGTTGCATTGGTTTGGAAATATTCAAGTTCTGTTAATAGACTAACAGTGGACTTTTCCATTTGCAGAATATATTGAATGACCAGCAGAGGCAGTGTTTCAGAAGAAAATTTCTCTGAGTTGCTGAGACCAAAAAGAAACGAAAAAAAAATTCAGCAGCCTTCGGCGTGATTTACCTATTTAAATGGTGAGTCAAACTCTCGATTTATCATTTTGCTTGTCCTTAAAAGAAGTTCATAGCACTGGGGTCTTCCGCATGAATATTATTTGTCAAGAATAAAGCGATTACGATGGCGCTTTGGGCATCATGTTAGCTTTTTAAAGACGTTGATTGTCTACAAGGCTGACAATCCTATTTTAAATACTCGTGCTAGCAATATGTCATCCGAGGAAATTAGTGTCTTTGAGGCTGGAATGAGGTGTCTTGTATTAGAGCAATTGACTTACTCTCTCATGGAGGGAAGCTAATCAATGCTTTCAATGTTGCAGAGCTCTTTCCCATTACACCTCCTACTTGGTTTAGAGTCATAATTACAGATCACTACCTAGTGCGGAATTGCTAATGCCTCATTTTTCTGTGTAATTGTCACCTATGGCGATTGGTCAAGTGTTCCCTGACATCTTAAAGCTAACGCAGGATGTCATCTGACATGAGGGCGAGCAATACGATACATTTATCATGGTATTAAAATAGGTAGTATGATAGACAGGACTCCCTGCTGAATTCAAAGATGGTGAGATGAATGAAACAAGGGCATTATTTGAGACTTATTTATTTGACGGTGTCGGTGATCATAATATTCTCAGGTTCTCTATAGGTTAACTGATAGGGATGTGCAAGAATGAAGATGTCAGAATCTGTTGTTCATAGTTTTTCTCATTCCCACTAACTGTAGCATAAACCTTCCTCTATAAACTTATCAGATCATTTAATGGTTATTGGTGTACCATAACCTAAAAGAATTGCAGTGAGCAGCGTACGCTGTCACTTGAATAGCAATGAGATCTTTTCTATACGTTCAAATATAGGTGCTAGAGTTGTGTGGAGAGTGATAGCAAAGGAGGCTTAGGATTTAGTGGTATGCCAGGTTGAAAATAAATTTGAGATTTGACTGGTTTTTGAGACGTGGATTTTCATAATATTACAGACGTCATAGTACAGATTAATAACCCTTTATCAAAATCTCTTTGTTGTTGTGTTGCATTGGTTTGGAAATATTCAAGTTCTGTTAATAGACTAACAGTGGACTTTTCCATTTGCAGAATATATTGAATGACCAGCAGAGGCAGTGTTTCAGAAGAAAATTTCTCTGAGTTGCTGAGACCAAAAAGAAACGAAAAAAAAACTCAGCAGCCTTCGGCGTGATTTACCTATTTAAATGGTGAGTCAAACTCTCGATTTATCATTTTGCTTGTCCTTAAAAGAAGTTCATAGCACTGGGGTCTTCCGCATGAATATTATTTGTCAAGAATAAAGCGATTACGATGGCTCTTTGGGCATCATGTTAGCTTTTTAAAGACGTTGATTGTCTACAAGGCTGACAATCCTATTTTAAATACTCGTGCTAGCAATATGTCATCCGAGGAAATTAGTGTCTTTGAGGCTGGAATGAGGTGTCTTGTATTAGAGCAATTGACTTACTCTCTCATGGAGGGAAGCTAATCAATGCTTTCAATGTTGCAGAGCTCTTTCCCATTACACCTCCTACTTGGCTTAGAGTCATAATTACAGATCACTACCTAGTGCGGAATTGCTAATGCCTCATTGTTCTGTGTAGTTGTCACCTATGGCGATTGGTCAAGTGTTCCCTGACATCCTAAAGCTACAGCAGGATGTCATCTGACATGAGGGCGAGCAATACCATACATTTATCATGGTATTAAAATAGGTAGTAGGATAGACAGGACTCCCTGCTGAATTCAAAGATGGTGAGATGAATGAAACAAGGGCATTATTTGAGACTTATTTATTTGACGGTGTCGGTGATCATAATATTCTCAGGTTCTCTATAGGTTAACTGATAGGGATGTGCAAGAATGAAGATGTCAGAATCTGTTGTTCATAGTTTTTCTCATTCCCACTAACTGTAGCATAAACCTTCCTCTATAAACTTATCAGATCATTTAATGGTTATTGGTGTACCATAACCTAAAAGAATTGCAGTGAGCAGCGTACGCTGTCACTTGAATAGCAATGAGATCTTTTCTATACGTTCAAATATAGGTGCTAGAGTTGTGTGGAGAGTGATAGCAAAGGAGGCTTAGGATTTAGTGGTATGCCAGGTTGAAAATAAATTTGAGATTTGACTGGTTTTTGAGACGTGGATTTTCATAATATTACAGACGTCATAGTACAGATTAATAACCCTTTATCAAAATCTCTTTGTTGTTGTGTTGCATTGGTTTGGAAATATTCAAGTTCTGTTAATAGACTAACAGTGGACTTTTCCATTTGCAGAATATATTGAATGACCAGCAGAGGCAGTGTATCAGAAGAAAATTTCTCTGAGTTGCTGAGACCAAAAAGGAACGAAAAAAAAATTCAGCAGCCTTCGGCGTGATTTACCTATTTAAATGGTGAGTCAAACTCTCGATTTATCATTTTGCTTGTCCTTAAAAGAAGTTCATAGCACTGGGGTCTTCCGCATGAATATTATTTGTCAAGAATAAAGCGATTACGATGGCGCTTTGGGCATCATGTTAGCTTTTTAAAGACGTTGATTGTCTACAAGGCTGACAATCCTATTTTAAATACTCGTGCTAGCAATATGTCATCCGAGGAAATTAGTGTCTTTGAGGCTGGAATGAGGTGTCTTGTATTAGAGCAATTGACTTACTCTCTCATGGAGGGAAGCTAATCAATGCTTTCAATGTTGCAGAGCTCTTTCCCATTACACCTCCTACTTGGCTTAGAGTCATAATTACAGATCACTACCTAGTGCGGAATTGCTAATGCCTCATTGTTCTGTGTAGTTGTCACCTATGGCAATTGGTCAAGTGTTCCCTGACATCTTAAAGCTACAGCAGGATGTCATCTGACATGAGGGCGAGCAATACGATACATTTATCATGGTATTAAAATAGGTAGTATGATAGACAGGACTCCCTGCTGAATTCAAAGATGGTGAGATGAATGAAACAAGGGCATTATTTGAGACTTATTTATTTGACGGTGTCGGTGATCATAATATTCTCAGGTTCTCTATAGGTTAACTGATAGGGATGTGCAAGAATGAAGATGTCAGAATCTGTTGTTCATAGTTTTTCTCATTCCCACTAACTGTAGCATAAACCTTCCTCTATAAACTTATCAGATCATTTAATGGTTATTGGTGTACCATAACCTAAAAGAATTGCAGTGAGCAGCGTACGCTGTCACTTGAATAGCAATGAGATCTTTTCTATACGTTCAAATATAGGTGCTAGAGTTGTGTGGAGAGTGATAGCAAAGGAGGCTTAGGATTTAGAGGTATGCCAGGTTGAAAATAAATTTGAGATTTGACTGGTTTTTGAGACGTGGATTTTCATAATATTACAGACGTCATAGTACAGATTAATAACCCTTTATCAAAATCTCTTTGTTGTTGTGTTGCATTGGTTTGGAAATATTCAAGTTCTGTTAATAGACTAACAGTGGACTTTTCCATTTGCAGAATATATTGAATGACCAGCAGAGGCAGTGTTTCAGAAGAAAATTTCTCTGAGTTGCTGAGACCAAAAAGAAACGAAAAAAAAATTCAGCAGCCTTCGGCGTGATTTACCTATTTAAATGGTGAGTCAAACTCTCGATTTATCATTTTGCTTGTCCTTAAAAGAAGTTCATAGCACTGGGGTCTTCCGCATGAATATTATTTGTCAAGAATAAAGCGATTACGATGGCGCTTTGGGCATCATGTTAGCTTTTTAAAGACGTTGATTGTCTACAAGGCTGACAATCCTATTTTAAATACTCGTGCTAGCAATATGTCATCCGAGGAAATTAGTGTCTTTGAGGCTGGAATGAGGTGTCTTGTATTAGAGCAATTGACTTACTCTCTCATGGAGGGAAGCTAATCAATGCTTTCAATGTTGCAGAGCTCTTTCCCATTACACCTCCTACTTGGCTTAGAGTCATAATTACAGATCACTACCTAGTGCGGAATTGCTAATGCCTCATTGTTCTGTGTAATTGTCACCTATGGCGATTGGTCAAGTGTTCCCTGACATCTTAAAGCTAACGCAGGATGTCATCTGACATGTTGGCGAGCAATACGATACATTTATCATGGTATTAAAATAGGTAGTAGGATAGACAGGACTCCCTGCTGAAGGCAAAGATGGTGAGATGAATGAAACAAGGGCATTATTTGAGACTTATTTATTTGACGGTGTCGGTGATCATAATATTCTCAGGTTCTCTATAGGTTAACTGATAGGGATGTGCAAGAATGAAGATGTCAGAATCTGTTGTTCATAGTTTTTCTCATTCCCACTAACTGTAGCATAAACCTTCCTTTATAAACTTATCAGATCACTTAATGGTTATTGGTGTACCATAACCTAAAAGAATTGCAGTGAGCAGCGTACGCCGTCACTTGAATAGCAATGAGATCTTTTCTATACGTTCAAATATAGGTGCTAGAGTTGTGTGGAGAGTGATAGCAAAGGAGGCTTAGGATTTAGAGGTAAGCCAGGTTGAAAATAAATTTGAGATTTGACTGGTTTTTGAGACGTGGATTTTCATAATATTACAGACGTCATAGTACAGATTAATAACCCTTTATCAAAATCTCTTTGTTGTTGTGTTGCATTGGTTTGGAAATATTCAAGTTCTGTTAATAGACTAACTGTGGACCTTTCCATTTGCAGAATATATTGAATGACCAGCAGAGGCAGTGTTTCAGAAGAAAATTTCTCTGAGTTGCTGAGACCAAAAAGAAACGAAAAAAAAATTCAGCAGCCTTCGGCGTGATTTACCTATTTAAATGGTGAGTCAAACTCTCGATTTATCATGTTGCTAGTCCTTAAAAGAAGTTCATAGCACTGGGGTCTTCCGCATGAATATTATTTGTCAAGAATAAAGCGATTACGATGGCGCTATGGGCATCATGTTAGCTTTTTAAAGACGTTGATTGTCTACAAGGCTGACAATCCTATTTTAAATACTCGTGCTAGCAATATGTCATCCGAGGAAATTAGTGTCTTTGAGGCTGGAATGAGGTGTCTTGTATTAGAGCAATTGACTTACTCTCTCATGGAGGGAAGCTAATCAATGCTTTCAATGTTGCAGAGCTCTTTCCCATTACACCTCCTACTTGGTTTAGAGTCATAATTACAGATCACTACCTAGTGCGGAATTGCTAATGCCTCATTTTTCTGTGTAATTGTCACCTATGGCGATTGGTCAAGTGTTCCCTGACATCTTAAAGCTAACGCAGGATGTCATCTGACATGAGGGCGAGCAATACGATACATTTATCATGGTATTAAAATAGGTAGTATGATAGACAGGACTCCCTGCTGAATTCAAAGATGGTGAGATGAATGAAACAAGGGCATTATTTGAGACTTATTTATTTGACGGTGTCGGTGATCATAATATTCTCAGGTTCTCTATAGGTTAACTGATAGGGATGTGCAAGAATGAAGATGTCAGAATCTGTTGTTCATAGTTTTTCTCATTCCCACTAACTGTAGCATAAACCTTCCTCTATAAACTTATCAGATCATTTAATGGTTATTGGTGTACCATAACCTAAAAGAATTGCAGTGAGCAGCGTACGCTGTCACTTGAATAGCAATGAGATCTTTTCTATACGTTCAAATATAGGTGCTAGAGTTGTGTGGAGAGTGATAGCAAAGGAGGCTTAGGATTTAGTGGTATGCCAGGTTGAAAATAAATTTGAGATTTGACTGGTTTTTGAGACGTGGATTTTCATAATATTACAGACGTCATAGTACAGATTAATAACCCTTTATCAAAATCTCTTTGTTGTTGTGTTGCATTGGTTTGGAAATATTCAAGTTCTGTTAATAGACTAACAGTGGACTTTTCCATTTGCAGAATATATTGAATGACCAGCAGAGGCAGTGTTTCAGAAGAAAATTTCTCTGAGTTGCTGAGACCAAAAAGAAACGAAAAAAAAACTCAGCAGCCTTCGGCGTGATTTACCTATTTAAATGGTGAGTCAAACTCTCGATTTATCATTTTGCTTGTCCTTAAAAGAAGTTCATAGCACTGGGGTCTTCCGCATGAATATTATTTGTCAAGAATAAAGCGATTACGATGGCGCTTTGGGCATCATGTTAGCTTTTTAAAGACGTTGATTGTCTACAAGGCTGACAATCCTATTTTAAATACTCGTGCTAGCAATATGTCATCCGAGGAAATTAGTGTCTTTGAGGCTGGAATGAGGTGTCTTGTATTAGAGCAATTGACTTACTCTCTCATGGAGGGAAGCTAATCAATGCTTTCAATGTTGCAGAGCTCTTTCCCATTACACCTCCTACTTGGCTTAGAGTCATAATTACAGATCACTACCTAGTGCGGAATTGCTAATGCCTCATTGTTCTGTGTAGTTGTCACCTATGGCGATTGGTCAAGTGTTCCCTGACATCTTAAAGCTACAGCAGGATGTCATCTGACATGAGGGCGAGCAATACCATACATTTATCATGGTATTAAAATAGGTAGTAGGATAGACAGGACTCCCTGCTGAATTCAAAGATGGTGAGATGAATGAAACAAGGGCATTATTTGAGACTTATTTATTTGACGGTGTCGGTGATCATAATATTCTCAGGTTCTCTATAGGTTAACTGATAGGGATGTGCAAGAATGAAGATGTCAGAATCTGTTGTTCATAGTTTTTCTCATTCCCACTAACTGTAGCATAAACCTTCCTCTATAAACTTATCAGATCATTTAATGGTTATTGGTGTACCATAACCTAAAAGAATTGCAGTGAGCAGCGTACGCTGTCACTTGAATAGCAATGAGATCTTTTCTATACGTTCAAATATAGGTGCTAGAGTTGTGTGGAGAGTGATAGCAAAGGAGGCTTAGGATTTAGTGGTATGCCAGGTTGAAAATAAATTTGAGATTTGACTGGTTTTTGAGACGTGGATTTTCATAATATTACAGACGTCATAGTACAGATTAATAACCCTTTATCAAAATCTCTTTGTTGTTGTGTTGCATTGGTTTGGAAATATTCAAGTTCTGTTAATAGACTAACAGTGGACTTTTCCATTTGCAGAATATATTGAATGACCAGCAGAGGCAGTGTATCAGAAGAAAATTTCTCTGAGTTGCTGAGACCAAAAAGGAACGAAAAAAAAATTCAGCAGCCTTCGGCGTGATTTACCTATTTAAATGGTGAGTCAAACTCTCGATTTATCATTTTGCTTGTCCTTAAAAGAAGTTCATAGCACTGGGGTCTTCCGCATGAATATTATTTGTCAAGAATAAAGCGATTACGATGGCGCTTTGGGCATCATGTTAGCTTTTTAAAGACGTTGATTGTCTACAAGGCTGACAATCCTATTTTAAATACTCGTGCTAGCAATATGTCATCCGAGGAAATTAGTGTCTTTGAGGCTGGAATGAGGTGTCTTGTATTAGAGCAATTGACTTACTCTCTCATGGAGGGAAGCTAATCAATGCTTTCAATGTTGCAGAGCTCTTTCCCATTACACCTCCTACTTGGCTTAGAGTCATAATTACAGATCACTACCTAGTGCGGAATTGCTAATGCCTCATTGTTCTGTGTAGTTGTCACCTATGGCAATTGGTCAAGTGTTCCCTGACATCTTAAAGCTACAGCAGGATGTCATCTGACATGAGGGCGAGCAATACGATACATTTATCATGGTATTAAAATAGGTAGTAGGATAGAAAGGACTCCCTGCTGAATTCAAAGATGGTGAGATGAATGAAACAAGGGCATTATTTGAGACTTATTTATTTGACGGTGTCGGTGATCATAATATTCTCAGGTTCTCTATAGGTTAACTGATAGGGATGTGCAAGAATGAAGATGTCAGAATCTGTTGTTCATAGTTTTTCTCATTCCCACTAACTGTAGCATAAACCTTCCTCTATAAACTTATCAGATCATTTAATGGTTATTGGTGTACCATAACCTAAAAGAATTGCAGTGAGCAGCGTACGCTGTCACTTGAATAGCAATGAGATCTTTTCTATACGTTCAAATATAGGTGCTAGAGTTGTGTGGAGAGTGATAGCAAAGGAGGCTTAGGATTTAGTGGTATGCCAGGTTGAAAATAAATTTGAGATTTGACTGGTTTTTGAGACGTGGATTTTCATAATATTACAGACGTCATAGTACAGATTAATAACCCTTTATCAAAATCTCTTTGTTGTTGTGTTGCATTGGTTTGGAAATATTCAAGTTCTGTTAATAGACTAACAGTGGACTTTTCCATTTGCAGAATATATTGAATGACCAGCAGAGGCAGTGTATCAGAAGAAAATTTCTCTGAGTTGCTGAGACCAAAAAGGAACGAAAAAAAAATTCAGCAGCCTTCGGCGTGATTTACCTATTTAAATGGTGAGTCAATCTCTCGATTTATCATTTTGCTTGTCCTTAAAAGAAGTTCATAGCACTGGGGTCTTCCGCATGAATATTATTTGTCAAGAATAAAGCGATTACGATGGCGCTTTGGGCATCATGTTAGCTTTTTAAAGACGTTGATTGTCTACAAGGCTGACAATCCTATTTTAAATACTCGTGCTAGCAATATGTCATCCGAGGAAATTAGTGTCTTTGAGGCTGGAATGAGGTGTCTTGTATTAGAGCAATTGACTTACTCTCTCATGGAGGGAAGCTAATCAATGCTTTCAATGTTGCAGAGCTCTTTCCCATTACACCTCCTACTTGGCTTAGAGTCATAATTACAGATCACTACCTAGTGCGGAATTGCTAATGCCTCATTGTTCTGTGTAGTTGTCACCTATGGCAATTGGTCAAGTGTTCCCTGACATCTTAAAGCTACAGCAGGATGTCATCTGACATGAGGGCGAGCAATACGATACATTTATCATGGTATTAAAATAGGTAGTAGGATAGAAAGGACTCCCTGCTGAATTCAAAGATGGTGAGATGAATGAAACAAGGGCATTATTTGAGACTTATTTATTTGACGGTGTCGGTGATCATAATATTCTCAGGTTCTCTATAGGTTAACTGATAGGGATGTGCAAGAATGAAGATGTCAGAATCTGTTGTTCATAGTTTTTCTCATTCCCACTAACTGTAGCATAAACCTTCCTCTATAAACTTATCAGATCATTTAATGGTTATTGGTGTACCATAACCTAAAAGAATTGCAGTGAGCAGCGTACGCTGTCACTTGAATAGCAATGAGATCTTTTCTATACGTACAAATATAGGTGCTAGAGTTGTGTGGAGAGTGATAGCAAAGGAGGCTTAGGATTTAGAGGTATGCCAGGTTGAAAATAAATTTGAGATTTGACTGGTTTTTGAGACGTGGATTTTCATAATATTACAGACGTCATAGTACAGATTAATACCCTTTATCAAAATCTCTTTGTTGTTGTGTTGCATTGGTTTTGAAATATTCAAGTTCTGTTAATAGACTAACAGTGGACTTTTCCATTTGCAGAATATATTGAATGACCAGCAGAGGCAGTGTTTCAGAAGAAAATTTCTCTGAGTTGCTGAGACCAAAAAGAAACGAAAAAAAAATTCAGCAGCCTTCGGCGTGATTTACCTATTTAAATGGTGAGTCAAACTCTCGATTTATCATTTTGCTAGTCCTTAAAAGAAGTTCATAGCACTGGGGTCTTCCGCATGAATATTATTTGTCAAGAATAAAGCGATTACGATGGCGCTATGGGCATCATGTTAGCTTTTTAAAGACGTTGATTGTCTACAAGGCTGACAATCCTATTTTAAATACTCGTGCTAGCAATATGTCATCCGAGGAAATTAGTGTCTTTGAGGCTGGAATGAGGTGTCTTGTATTAGAGCAATTGACTTACTCTCTCATGGAGGGAAGCTAATCAATGCTTTCAATGTTGCAGAGCTCTTTCCCATTACACCTCCTACTTGGTTTAGAGTCATAATTACAGATCACTACCTAGTGCGGAATTGCTAATGCCTCATTTTTCTGTGTAATTGTCACCTATGGCGATTGGTCAAGTGTTCCCTGACATCTTAAAGCTAACGCAGGATTTCATCTGACATGAGGGCGAGCAATACGATACATTTATCATGGTATTAAAATAGGTAGTATGATAGACAGGACTCCCTGCTGAATTCAAAGATGGTGAGATGAATGAAACAAGGGCATTATTTGAGACTTATTTATTTGACGGTGTCGGTGATCATAATATTCTCAGGTTCTCTATAGGTTAACTGATAGGGATGTGCAAGAATGAAGATGTCAGAATCTGTTGTTCATAGTTTTTCTCATTCCCACTAACTGTAGCATAAACCTTCCTCTATAAACTTATCAGATCATTTAATGGTTATTGGTGTACCATAACCTAAAAGAATTGCAGTGAGCAGCGTACGCTGTCACTTGAATAGCAATGAGATCTTTTCTATACGTTCAAATATAGGTGCTAGAGTTGTGTGGAGAGTGATAGCAAAGGAGGCTTAGGATTTAGTGGTATGCCAGGTTGAAAATAAATTTGAGATTTGACTGGTTTTTGAGACGTGGATTTTCATAATATTACAGACGTCATAGTACAGATTAATAACCCTTTATCAAAATCTCTTTGTTGTTGTGTTGCATTGGTTTGGAAATATTCAAGTTCTGTTAATAGACTAACAGTGGACTTTTCCATTTGCAGAATATATTGAATGACCAGCAGAGGCAGTGTTTCAGAAGAAAATTCCTCTGAGTTGCTGAGACCAAAAAGAAACGAAAAAAAAATGTTCAGCAGCCTTCGGCGTGATTTACCTATTTAAATGGTGAGTCAAACTCTCAATTTATCATTTTGCTAGTCCTTAAAAGAAGTTCATAGCATTTGACAGCTCTCAGCTCCTTTTACTGGGGTCTTACGCATGAATATTATTTGTCAAGTATAAAGCGATAAGGATGGTGCTATGGGCATCACGATAGCTTTTTAAAGACGTTGATTGTCTACAAGGCTGACAATCCTATTTTACATACTCGTGCTAGCAATATGTCATCCGAGGAAATTAGTGTCTTTGAGGCTGGAATGAGGTGTCTTGTATTAGAGCAATTGACTTACTCTCTCATGGAGGGAAGCTAATTTAATCTTCCTCCCTTCACACTGAATGTGGGACTCTTATACTGAAGAAGGATTGCTCTTTAGGATACTCTGTGTTCTTCTACCTCCTTCCCTCTTTCAAAAGGGGAGCCCAATGCTTTCAATGTTGCAGAGCCCTTTCCCATTACACCTCCTACTTGGCTTGGAGTCATAATTACAGATCACTACCTAGTACGGAATTACTAATGCCTCATTGTTCTGTGTAATTGTCACCTATGGCGATTGGTCAAGTGTTCCCTGACATCTTAAAGCTAACGCAAGATGTCATCTGACATGTTGGCGAGCAATACGATACATTTATCATGGTATTGAAATAGGTAGGATAGACAGGACTCCCTGCTGAAGGCAAAGATGGTGAGATGAATGAAACAAGGGCATTATTTGAGACTTATTTATTTGACGGTGTCGGTGATCATAATATTCTCAGGTTCTCTATAGGTTAACTGATAGGGATGTGCAAGAATGAAGATGTCAGAATCTGTTGTTCATAGTTTTTCTCATTCCCACTAACTGTAGCATAAACCTTCCTCTATAAACTTATCAGATCATTTAATGGTTATTGGTGTACCATAACCTAAAAGAATTGCAGTGAGCAGCGTACGCTGTCACTTGAATAGCAATGAGATCTTTTCTATACGTTCAAATATAGGTGCTAGAGTTGTGTGGAGAGTGATAGCAAAGGAGGCTTAGGATTTAGTGGTATGCCAGGTTGAAAATAAATTTGAGATTTGACTGGTTTTTGAGACGTGGATTTTCATAATATTACAGACGTCATAGTACAGATTAATAACCCTTTATCAAAATCTCTTTGTTGTTGTGTTGCATTGGTTTGGAAATATTCAAGTTCTGTTAATAGACTAACAGTGGACTTTTCCATTTGCAGAATATATTGAATGACCAGCAGAGGCAGTGTTTCAGAAGAAAATTTCTCTGAGTTGCTGAGACCAAAAAGAAACGAAAAAAAAATTCAGCAGCCTTCGGCGTGATTTACCTATTTAAATGGTGAGTCAAACTCTCGATTTATCATTTTGCTTGTCCTTAAAAGAAGTTCATAGCACTGGGGTCTTCCGCATGAATATTATTTGTCAAGAATAAAGCGATTACGATGGCGCTTTGGGCATCATGTTAGCTTTTTAAAGACGTTGATTGTCTACAAGGCTGACAATCCTATTTTAAATACTCGTGCTAGCAATATGTCATCCGAGGAAATTAGTGTCTTTGAGGCTGGAATGAGGTGTCTTGTATTAGAGCAATTGACTTACTCTCTCATGGAGGGAAGCTAATCAATGCTTTCAATGTTGCAGAGCTCTTTCCCATTACACCTCCTACTTGGCTTAGAGTCATAATTACAGATCACTACCTAGTGCGGAATTGCTAATGCCTCATTGTTCTGTGTAATTGTCACCTATGGCGATTGGTCAAGTGTTCCCTGACATCTTAAAGCTAACGCAGGATGTCATCTGACATGTTGGCGAGCAATACGATACATTTATCATGGTATTAAAATAGGTAGTAGGATAGACAGGACTCCCTGCTGAAGGCAAAGATGGTGAGATGAATGAAACAAGGGCATTATTTGAGACTTATTTATTTGACGGTGTCGGTGATCATAATATTCTCAGGTTCTCTATAGGTTAACTGATAGGGATGTGCAAGAATGAAGATGTCAGAATCTGTTGTTCATAGTTTTTCTCATTCCCACTAACTGTAGCATAAACCTTCCTTTATAAACTTATCAGATCACTTAATGGTTATTGGTGTACCATAACCTAAAAGAATTGCAGTGAGCAGCGTACGCCGTCACTTGAATAGCAATGAGATCTTTTCTATACGTTCAAATATAGGTGCTAGAGTTGTGTGGAGAGTGATAGCAAAGGAGGCTTAGGATTTAGAGGTATGCCAGGTTGAAAATAAATTTGAGATTTGACTGGTTTTTGAGACGTGGATTTTCATAATATTACAGACGTCATAGTACAGATTAATAACCCTTTCTCAAAATCTCTTTGTTGTTGTGTTGCATTGGTTTGGAAATATTCAAGTTCTGTTAATAGACTAACAGTGGACCTTTCCATTTGCAGAATATATTGAATGACCAGCAGAGGCAGTGTTTCAGAAGAAAATTTCTCTGAGTTGCTGAGACCAAAAAGAAACGAAAAAAAAATTCAGCAGCCTTCGGCGTGATTTACCTATTTAAATGGTGAGTCAAACTCTCGATTTATCATTTTGCTAGTCCTTAAAAGAAGTTCATAGCACTGGGGTCTTCCGCATGAATATTATTTGTCAAAAATAAAGCGATTACGATGGCGCTATGGGCATCATGTTAGCTTTTTAAAGACGTTGATTGTCTACAAGGCTGACAATCCTATTTTAAATACTCGTGCTAGCAATATGTCATCCGAGGAAATTAGTGTCTTTGAGGCTGGAATGAGGTGTCTTGTATTAGAGCAATTGACTTACTCTCTCATGGAGGGAAGCTAATCAATGCTTTCAATGTTGCAGAGCTCTTTCCCATTACACCTCCTACTTGGCTTAGAGTCATAATTACAGATCACTACCTAGTGCGGAATTGCTAATGCCTCATTGTTCTGTGTAGTTGTCACCTATGGCGATTGGTCAAGTGTTCCCTGACATCTTAAAGCTACAGCAGGATGTCATCTGACATGAGGGCGAGCAATACCATACATTTATCATGGTATTAAAATAGGTAGTAGGATAGACAGGACTCCCTGCTGAATTCAAAGATGGTGAGATGAATGAAACAAGGGCATTATTTGAGACGTATTTATTTGACGGTGTCGGTGATCATAATATTCTCAGGTTCTCTATAGGTTAACTGATAGGGATGTGCAAGAATGAAGATGTCAGAATCTGTTGTTCATAGTTTTTCTCATTCCCACTAACTGTAGCATAAACCTTCCTCTATAAACTTATCAGATCATTTAATGGTTATTGGTGTACCATAACCTAAAAGAATTGCAGTGAGCAGCGTACGCTGTCACTTGAATAGCAATGAGATCTTTTCTATACGTTCAAATATAGGTGCTAGAGTTGTGTGGAGAGTGATAGCAAAGGAGGCTTAGGATTTAGTGGTATGCCAGGTTGAAAATAAATTTGAGATTTGACTGGTTTTTGAGACGTGGATTTTCATAATATTACAGACGTCATAGTACAGATTAATAACCCTTTCTCAAAATCTCTTTGTTGTTGTGTTGCATTGGTTTGGAAATATTCAAGTTCTGTTAATAGACTAACAGTGGACTTTTCCATTTGCAGAATATATTGAATGACCAGCAGAGGCAGTGTTTCAGAAGAAAATTCCTCTGAGTTGCTGAGACCAAAAAGAAACGAAAAAAAAATGTTCAGCAGCCTTCGGCGTGATTTACCTATTTAAATGGTGAGTCAAACTCTCAATTTATCATTTTGCTAGTCCTTAAAAGAAGTTCATAGCATTTGACAGCTCTCAGCTCCTTTTACTGGGGTCTTACGCATGAATATTATTTGTCAAGTATAAAGCGATAAGGATGGTGCTATGGGCATCACGATAGCTTTTTAAAGACGTTGATTGTCTACAAGGCTGACAATCCTATTTTACATACTCGTGCTAGCAATATGTCATCCGAGGAAATTAGTGTCTTTGAGGCTGGAATGAGGTGTCTTGTATTAGAGCAATTGACTTACTCTCTCATGGAGGGAAGCTAATTTAATCTTCCTCCCTTCACACTGAATGTGGGACTCTTATACTGAAGAAGGATTGCTCTTTAGGATACTCTGTGTTCTTCTACCTCCTGCCCTCTTTCAAAAGGGGAGCCCAATGCTTTCAATGTTGCAGAGCCCTTTCCCATTACACCTCCTACTTGGCTTGGAGTCATAATTACAGATCACTACCTAGTACGGAATTACTAATGCCTCATTGTTCTGTGTAATTGTCACCTATGGCGATTGGTCAAGTGTTCCCTGACATCTTAAAGCTAACGCAAGATGTCATCTGACATGTTGGCGAGCAATACGATACATTTATCATGGTATTGAAATAGGTAGGATAGACAGGACTCCCTGCTGAAGGCAAAGATGGTGAGATGAATGAAACAAGGGCATTATTTGAGACTTATTTATTTGACGGTGTCGGTGATCATAATATTCTCAGGTTCTCTATAGGTTAACTGATAGGGATGTGCAAGAATGAAGATGTCAGAATCTGTTGTTCATAGTTTTTCTCATTCCCACTAACTGTAGCATAAACCTTCCTCTATAAACTTATCAGATCATTTAATGGTTATTGGTGTACCATAACCTAAAAGAATTGCAGTGAGCAGCGTACGCTGTCACTTGAATAGCAATGAGATCTTTTCTATACGTTCAAATATAGGTGCTAGAGTTGTGTGGAGAGTGATAGCAAAGGAGGCTTAGGATTTAGTGGTATGCCAGGTTGAAAATAAATTTGAGATTTGACTGGTTTTTGAGACGTGGATTTTCATAATATTACAGACGTCATAGTACAGATTAATAACCCTTTATCAAAATCTCTTTGTTGTTGTGTTGCATTGGTTTGGAAATATTCAAGTTCTGTTAATAGACTAACAGTGGACTTTTCCAATTGCAGAATATATTGAATGACCAGCAGAGGCAGTGTTTCAGAAGAAAATTTCTCTGAGTTGCTGAGACCAAAAAGAAACGAAAAAAAAATTCAGCAGCCTTCGGCGTGATTTACCTATTTAAATGGTGAGTCAAACTCTCGATTTATCATTTTGCTTGTCCTTAAAAGAAGTTCATAGCACTGGGGTCTTCCGCATGAATATTATTTGTCAAGAATAAAGCGATTACGATGGCGCTTTGGGCATCATGTTAGCTTTTTAAAGACGTTGATTGTCTACAAGGCTGACAATCCTATTTTAAATACTCGTGCTAGCAATATGTCATCCGAGGAAATTAGTGTCTTTGAGGCTGGAATGAGGTGTCTTGTATTAGAGCAATTGACTTACTCTCTCATGGAGGGAAGCTAATCAATGCTTTCAATGTTGCAGAGCTCTTTCCCATTACACCTCCTACTTGGCTTAGAGTCATAATTACAGATCACTACCTAGTGCGGAATTGCTAATGCCTCATTGTTCTGTGTAATTGTCACCTATGGCGATTGGTCAAGTGTTCCCTGACATCTTAAAGCTAACGCAGGATGTCATCTGACATGTTGGCGAGCAATACGATACATTTATCATGGTATTAAAATAGGTAGTAGGATAGACAGGACTCCCTGCTGAAGGCAAAGATGGTGAGATGAATGAAACAAGGGCATTATTTGAGACTTATTTATTTGACGGTGTCGGTGATCATAATATTCTCAGGTTCTCTATAGGTTAACTGATAGGGATGTGCAAGAATGAAGATATCAGAATCTGTTGTTCATAGTTTTTCTCATTCCCACTAACTGTAGCATAAACCTTCCTTTATAAACTTATCAGATCACTTAATGGTTATTGGTGTACCATAACCTAAAAGAATTGCAGTGAGCAGCGTACGCCGTCACTTGAATAGCAATGAGATCTTTTCTATACGTTCAAATATAGGTGCTAGAGTTGTGTGGAGAGTGATAGCAAAGGAGGCTTAGGATTTAGAGGTATGCCAGGTTGAAAATAAATTTGAGATTTGACTGGTTTTTGAGACGTGGATTTTCATAATATTACAGACGTCATAGTACAGATTAATAACCCTTTCTCAAAATCTCTTTGTTGTTGTGTTGCATTGGTTTGGAAATATTCAAGTTCTGTTAATAGACTAACAGTGGACCTTTCCATTTGCAGAATATATTGAATGACCAGCAGAGGCAGTGTTTCAGAAGAAAATTTCTCTGAGTTGCTGAGACCAAAAAGAAACGAAAAAAAAATTCAGCAGCCTTCGGCGTGATTTACCTATTTAAATGGTGAGTCAAACTCTCGATTTATCATTTTGCTAGTCCTTAAAAGAAGTTCATAGCACTGGGGTCTTCCGCATGAATATTATTTGTCAAGAATAAAGCGATTACGATGGCGCTATGGGCATCATGTTAGCTTTTTAAAGACGTTGATTGTCTACAAGGCTGACAATCCTATTTTAAATACTCGTGCTAGCAATATGTCATCCGAGGAAATTAGTGTCTTTGAGGCTGGAATGAGGTGTCTTGTATTAGAGCAATTGACTTACTCTCTCATGGAGGGAAGCTAATCAATGCTTTCAATGTTGCAGAGCTCTTTCCCATTACACCTCCTACTTGGCTTAGAGTCATAATTACAGATCACTACCTAGTGCGGAATTGCTAATGCCTCATTTTTCTGTGTAATTGTCACCTATGGCGATTGGTCAAGTGTTCCCTGACATCTTAAAGCTAACGCAGGATGTCATCTGACATGAGGGCGAGCAATACGATACATTTATCATGGTATTAAAATAGGTAGTATGATAGACAGGACTCCCTGCTGAATTCAAAGATGGTGAGATGAATGAAACAAGGGCATTATTTGAGACTTATTTATTTGACGGTGTCGGTGATCATAATATTCTCAGGTTCTCTATAGGTTAACTGATAGGGATGTGCAAGAATGAAGATGTCAGAATCTGTTGTTCATAGTTTTTCTCATTCCCACTAACTGTAGCATAAACCTTCCTCTATAAACTTATCAGATCATTTAATGGTTATTGGTGTACCATAACCTAAAAGAATTGCAGTGAGCAGCGTACGCTGTCACTTGAATAGCAATGAGATCTTTTCTATACGTTCAAATATAGGTGCTAGAGTTGTGTGGAGAGTGATAGCAAAGGAGGCTTAGGATTTAGTGGTATGCCAGGTTGAAAATAAATTTGAGATTTGACTGGTTTTTGAGACGTGGATTTTCATAATATTACAGACGTCATAGTACAGATTAATAACCCTTTATCAAAATCTCTTTGTTGTTGTGTTGCATTGGTTTGGAAATATTCAAGTTCTGTTAATAGACTAACAGTGGACTTTTCCATTTGCAGAATATATTGAATGACCAGCAGAGGCAGTGTTTCAGAAGAAAATTTCTCTGAGTTGCTGAGACCAAAAAGAAACGAAAAAAAAATTCAGCAGCCTTCGGCGTGATTTACCTATTTAAATGGTGAGTCAAACTCTCGATTTATCATTTTGCTTGTCCTTAAAAGAAGTTCATAGCACTGGGGTCTTCCGCATGAATATTATTTGTCAAGAATAAAGCGATTACGATGGCGCTTTGGGCATCATGTTAGCTTTTTAAAGACGTTGATTGTCTACAAGGCTGACAATCCTATTTTAAATACTCGTGCTAGCAATATGTCATCCGAGGAAATTAGTGTCTTTGAGGCTGGAATGAGGTGTCTTGTATTAGAGCAATTGACTTACTCTCTCATGGAGGGAAGCTAATCAATGCTTTCAATGTTGCAGAGCTCTTTCCCATTACACCTCCTACTTGGCTTAGAGTCATAATTACAGATCACTACCTAGTGCGGAATTGCTAATGCCTCATTGTTCTGTGTAGTTGTCACCTATGGCGATTGGTCAAGTGTTCCCTGACATCTTAAAGCTACAGCAGGATGTCATCTGACATGAGGGCGAGCAATACCATACATTTATCATGGTATTAAAATAGGTAGTAGGATAGACAGGACTCCCTGCTGAATTCAAAGATGGTGAGATGAATGAAACAAGGGCATTATTTGAGACTTATTTATTTGACGGTGTCGGTGATCATAATATTCTCAGGTTCTCTATAGGTTAACTGATAGGGATGTGCAAGAATGAAGATGTCAGAATCTGTTGTTCATAGTTTTTCTCATTCCCACTAACTGTAGCATAAACCTTCCTCTATAAACTTATCAGATCATTTAATGGTTATTGGTGTACCATAACCTAAAAGAATTGCAGTGAGCAGCGTACGCTGTCACTTGAATAGCAATGAGATCTTTTCTATACGTTCAAATATAGGTGCTAGAGTTGTGTGGAGAGTGATAGCAAAGGAGGCTTAGGATTTAGTGGTATGCCAGGTTGAAAATAAATTTGAGATTTGACTGGTTTTTGAGACGTGGATTTTCATAATATTACAGACGTCATAGTACAGATTAATAACCCTTTATCAAAATCTCTTTGTTGTTGTGTTGCATTGGTTTGGAAATATTCAAGTTCTGTTAATAGACTAACAGTGGACTTTTCCATTTGCAGAATATATTGAATGACCAGCAGAGGCAGTGTATCAGAAGAAAATTTCTCTGAGTTGCTGAGACCAAAAAGGAACGAAAAAAAAATTCAGCAGCCTTCGGCGTGATTTACCTATTTAAATGGTGAGTCAAACTCTTGATTTATCATTTTGCTTGTCCTTAAAAGATGTTCATAGCACTGGGGTCTTCCGCATGAATATTATTTGTCAAGAATAAAGCGATTACGATGGCGCTTTGGGCATCATGTTAGCTTTTTAAAGACGTTGATTGTCTACAAGGCTGACAATCCTATTTTAAATACTCGTGCTAGCAATATGTCATCCGAGGAAATTAGTGTCTTTGAGGCTGGAATGAGGTGTCTTGTATTAGAGCAATTGACTTACTCTCTCATGGAGGGAAGCTAATCAATGCTTTCAATGTTGCAGAGCTCTTTCCCATTACACCTCCTACTTGGCTTAGAGTCATAATTACAGATCACTACCTAGTGCGGAATTGCTAATGCCTCATTGTTCTGTGTAATTGTCACCTATGGCGATTGGTCAAGTGTTCCCTGACATCTTAAAGCTAACGCAGGATGTCATCTGACATGTTGGCGAGCAATACGATACATTTATCATGGTATTAAAATAGGTAGTAGGATAGACAGGACTCCCTGCTGAAGGCAAAGATGGTGAGATGAATGAAACAAGGGCATTATTTGAGACTTATTTATTTGACGGTGTCGGTGATCATAATATTCTCAGGTTCTCTATAGGTTAACTGATAGGGATGTGCAAGAATGAAGATGTCAGAATCTGTTGTTAATAGTTTTTCTCATTCCCACTAACTGTAGCATAAACCTTCCTTTATAAACTTATCAGATCACTTAATGGTTATTGGTGTACCATAACCTAAAAGAATTGCAGTGAGCAGCGTACGCCGTCACTTGAATAGCAATGAGATCTTTTCTATACGTTCAAATATAGGTGCTAGAGTTGTGTGGAGAGTGATAGCAAAGGAGGCTTAGGATTTAGAGGTATGCCAGGTTGAAAATAAATTTGAGATTTGACTGGTTTTTGAGACGTGGATTTTCATAATATTACAGACGTCATAGTACAGATTAATAACCCTTTATCAAAATCTCTTTGTTGTTGTGTTGCATTGGTTTGGAAATATTCAAGTTCTGTTAATAGACTAACTGTGGACCTTTCCATTTGCAGAATATATTGAATGACCAGCAGAGGCAGTGTTTCAGAAGAAAATTTCTCTGAGTTGCTGAGACCAAAAAGAAACGAAAAAAAAATTCAGCAGCCTTCGGCGTGATTTACCTATTTAAATGGTGAGTCAAACTCTCGATTTATCATTTTGCTTGTCCTTAAAAGAAGTTCATAGCACTGGGGTCTTCCGCATGAATATTATTTGTCAAGAATAAAGCGATTACGATGGCGCTTTGGGCATCATGTTAGCTTTTTAAAGACGTTGATTGTCTACAAGGCTGACAATCCTATTTTAAATACTCGTGCTAGCAATATGTCATCCGAGGAAATTAGTGTCTTTGAGGCTGGAATGAGGTGTCTTGTATTAGAGCAATTGACTTACTCTCTCATGGAGGGAAGCTAATCAATGCTTTCAATGTTGCAGAGCTCTTTCCCATTACACCTCCTACTTGGCTTAGAGTCATAATTACAGATCACTACCTAGTGCGGAATTGCTAATGCCTCATTGTTCTGTGTAGTTGTCACCTATGGCGATTGGTCAAGTGTTCCCTGACATCTTAAAGCTACAGCAGGATGTCATCTGACATGAGGGCGAGCAATACCATACATTTATCATGGTATTAAAATAGGTAGTAGGATAGACAGGACTCCCTGCTGAATTCAAAGATGGTGAGATGAATGAAACAAGGGCATTATTTGAGACTTATTTATTTGACGGTGTCGGTGATCATAATATTCTCAGGTTCTCTATAGGTTAACTGATAGGGATGTGCAAGAATGAAGATGTCAGAATCTGTTGTTCATAGTTTTTCTCATTCCCACTAACTGTAGCATAAACCTTCCTCTATAAACTTATCAGATCATTTAATGGTTATTGGTGTACCATAACCTAAAAGAATTGCAGTGAGCAGCGTACGCTGTCACTTGAATAGCAATGAGATCTTTTCTATACGTTCAAATATAGGTGCTAGAGTTGTGTGGAGAGTGATAGCAAAGGAGGCTTAGGATTTAGTGGTATGCCAGGTTGAAAATAAATTTGAGATTTGACTGGTTTTTGAGACGTGGATTTTCATAATATTACAGACGTCATAGTACAGATTAATAACCCTTTATCAAAATCTCTTTGTTGTTGTGTTGCATTGGTTTGGAAATATTCAAGTTCTGTTAATAGACTAACAGTGGACTTTTCCATTTGCAGAATATATTGAATGACCAGCAGAGGCAGTGTATCAGAAGAAAATTTCTCTGAGTTGCTGAGACCAAAAAGGAACGAAAAAAAAATTCAGCAGCCTTCGGCGTGATTTACCTATTTAAATGGTGAGTCAAACTCTCGATTTATCATTTTGCTAGTCCTTAAAAGAAGTTCATAGCACTGGGGTCTTCCGCATGAATATTATTTGTCAAGAATAAAGCGATTACGATGGCGCTATGGGCATCATGTTAGCTTTTTAAAGACGTTGATTGTCTACAAGGCTGACAATCCTATTTTAAATACTCGTGCTAGCAATATGTCATCCGAGGAAATTAGTGTCTTTGAGGCTGGAATGAGGTGTCTTGTATTAGAGCAATTGACTTACTCTCTCATGGAGGGAAGCTAATCAATGCTTTCAATGTTGCAGAGCTCTTTCCCATTACACCTCCTACTTGGTTTAGAGTCATAATTACAGATCACTACCTAGTGCGGAATTGCTAATGCCTCATTTTTCTGTGTAATTGTCACCTATGGCGATTGGTCAAGTGTTCCCTGACATCTTAAAGCTAACGCAGGATGTCATCTGACATGAGGGCGAGCAATACGATACATTTATCATGGTATTAAAATAGGTAGTATGATAGACAGGACTCCCTGCTGAATTCAAAGATGGTGAGATGAATGAAACAAGGGCATTATTTGAGACTTATTTATTTGACGGTGTCGGTGATCATAATATTCTCAGGTTCTCTATAGGTTAACTGATAGGGATGTGCAAGAATGAAGATGTCAGAATCTGTTGTTCATAGTTTTTCTCATTCCCACTAACTGTAGCATAAACCTTCCTCTATAAACTTATCAGATCATTTAATGGTTATTGGTGTACCATAACCTAAAAGAATTGCAGTGAGCAGCGTACGCTGTCACTTGAATAGCAATGAGATATTTTCTATACGTTCAAATATAGGTGCTAGAGTTGTGTGGAGAGTGATAGCAAAGGAGGCTTAGGATTTAGTGGTATGCCAGGTTGAAAATAAATTTGAGATTTGACTGGTTTTTGAGACGTGGATTTTCATAATATTACAGACGTCATAGTACAGATTAATAACCCTTTATCAAAATCTCTTTGTTGTTGTGTTGCATTGGTTTGGAAATATTCAAGTTCTGTTAATAGACTAACAGTGGACTTTTCCATTTGCAGAATATATTGAATGACCAGCAGAGGCAGTGTTTCAGAAGAAAATTTCTCTGAGTTGCTGAGACCAAAAAGAAACGAAAAAAAAACTCAGCAGCCTTCGGCGTGATTTACCTATTTAAATGGTGAGTCAAACTCTCGATTTATCATTTTGCTTGTCCTTAAAAGAAGTTCATAGCACTGGGGTCTTCCGCATGAATATTATTTGTCAAGAATAAAGCGATTACGATGGCGCTTTGGGCATCATGTTAGCTTTTTAAAGACGTTGATTGTCTACAAGGCTGACAATCCTATTTTAAATACTCGTGCTAGCAATATGTCATCCGAGGAAATTAGTGTCTTTGAGGCTGGAATGAGGTGTCTTGTATTAGAGCAATTGACTTACTCTCTCATGGAGGGAAGCTAATCAATGCTTTCAATGTTGCAGAGCTCTTTCCCATTACACCTCCTACTTGGCTTAGAGTCATAATTACAGATCACTACCTAGTGCGGAATTGCTAATGCCTCATTGTTCTGTGTAGTTGTCACCTATGGCGATTGGTCAAGTGTTCCCTGACATCTTAAAGCTACAGCAGGATGTCATCTGACATGAGGGCGAGCAATACCATACATTTATCATGGTATTAAAATAGGTAGTAGGATAGACAGGACTCCCTGCTGAATTCAAAGATGGTGAGATGAATGAAACAAGGGCATTATTTGAGACTTATTTATTTGACGGTGTCGGTGATCATAATATTCTCAGGTTCTCTATAGGTTAACTGATAGGGATGTGCAAGAATGAAGATGTCAGAATCTGTTGTTCATAGTTTTTCTCATTCCCACTAACTGTAGCATAAACCTTCCTCTATAAACTTATCAGATCATTTAATGGTTATTGGTGTACCATAACCTAAAAGAATTGCAGTGAGCAGCGTACGCTGTCACTTGAATAGCAATGAGATCTTTTCTATACGTTCAAATATAGGTGCTAGAGTTGTGTGGAGAGTGATAGCAAAGGAGGCTTAGGATTTAGTGGTATGCCAGGTTGAAAATAAATTTGAGATTTGACTGGTTTTTGAGACGTGGATTTTCATAATATTACAGACGTCATAGTACAGATTAATAACCCTTTATCAAAATCTCTTTGTTGTTGTGTTGCATTGGTTTGGAAATATTCAAGTTCTGTTAATAGACTAACAGTGGACTTTTCCATTTGCAGAATATATTGAATGACCAGCAGAGGCAGTGTATCAGAAGAAAATTTCTCTGAGTTGCTGAGACCAAAAAGGAACGAAAAAAAAATTCAGCAGCCTTCGGCGTGATTTACCTATTTAAATGGTGAGTCAAACTCTCGATTTATCATTTTGCTTGTCCTTAAAAGAAGTTCATAGCACTGGGGTCTTCCGCATGAATATTATTTGTCAAGAATAAAGCGATTACGATGGCGCTTTGGGCATCATGTTAGCTTTTTAAAGACGTTGATTGTCTACAAGGCTGACAATCCTATTTTAAATACTCGTGCTAGCAATATGTCATCCGAGGAAATTAGTGTCTTTGAGGCTGGAATGAGGTGTCTTGTATTAGAGCAATTGACTTACTCTCTCATGGAGGGAAGCTAATCAATGCTTTCAATGTTGCAGAGCTCTTTCCCATTACACCTCCTACTTGGCTTAGAGTCATAATTACAGATCACTACCTAGTGCGGAATTGCTAATGCCTCATTGTTCTGTGTAGTTGTCACCTATGGCAATTGGTCAAGTGTTCCCTGACATCTTAAAGCTACAGCAGGATGTCATCTGACATGAGGGCGAGCAATACGATACATTTATCATGGTATTAAAATAGGTAGTAGGATAGAAAGGACTCCCTGCTGAATTCAAAGATGGTGAGATGAATGAAACAAGGGCATTATTTGAGACTTATTTATTTGACGGTGTCGGTGATCATAATATTCTCAGGTTCTCTATAGGTTAACTGATAGGGATGTGCAAGAATGAAGATGTCAGAATCTGTTGTTCATAGTTTTTCTCATTCCCACTAACTGTAGCATAAACCTTCCTCTATAAACTTATCAGATCATTTAATGGTTATTGGTGTACCATAACCTAAAAGAATTGCAGTGAGCAGCGTACGCTGTCACTTGAATAGCAATGAGATCTTTTCTATACGTACAAATATAGGTGCTAGAGTTGTGTGGAGAGTGATAGCAAAGGAGGCTTAGGATTTAGAGGTATGCCAGGTTGAAAATAAATTTGAGATTTGACTGGTTTTTGAGACGTGGATTTTCATAATATTACAGACGTCATAGTACAGATTAATACCCTTTATCAAAATCTCTTTGTTGTTGTGTTGCATTGGTTTTGAAATATTCAAGTTCTGTTAATAGACTAACAGTGGACTTTTCCATTTGCAGAATATATTGAATGACCAGCAGAGGCAGTGTTTCAGAAGAAAATTTCTCTGAGTTGCTGAGACCAAAAAGAAACGAAAAAAAAATTCAGCAGCCTTCGGCGTGATTTACCTATTTAAATGGTGAGTCAAACTCTCGATTTATCATTTTGCTAGTCCTTAAAAGAAGTTCATAGCACTGGGGTCTTCCGCATGAATATTATTTGTCAAGAATAAAGCGATTACGATGGCGCTATGGGCATCATGTTAGCTTTTTAAAGACGTTGATTGTCTACAAGGCTGACAATCCTATTTTAAATACTCGTGCTAGCAATATGTCATCCGAGGAAATTAGTGTCTTTGAGGCTGGAATGAGGTGTCTTGTATTAGAGCAATTGACTTACTCTCTCATGGAGGGAAGCTAATCAATGCTTTCAATGTTGCAGAGCTCTTTCCCATTACACCTCCTACTTGGTTTAGAGTCATAATTACAGATCACTACCTAGTGCGGAATTGCTAATGCCTCATTTTTCTGTGTAATTGTCACCTATGGCGATTGGTCAAGTGTTCCCTGACATCTTAAAGCTAACGCAGGATTTCATCTGACATGAGGGCGAGCAATACGATACATTTATCATGGTATTAAAATAGGTAGTATGATAGACAGGACTCCCTGCTGAATTCAAAGATGGTGAGATGAATGAAACAAGGGC
The DNA here is from genome assembly GCF_964261635.1 of Lissotriton helveticus. Classification (NCBI taxonomy): domain Eukaryota; kingdom Metazoa; phylum Chordata; class Amphibia; order Caudata; family Salamandridae; genus Lissotriton; species Lissotriton helveticus. The sequence continues at coordinate 666,196,459 of NC_136073.1, read as the reverse complement.
ATTATTTGAGACTTATTTATTTGACGGTGTCGGTGATCATAATATTCTCAGGTTCTCTATAGGTTAACTGATAGGGATGTGCAAGAATGAAGATGTCAGAATCTGTTGTTCATAGTTTTTCTCATTCCCACTAACTGTAGCATAAACCTTCCTCTATAAACTTATCAGATCATTTAATGGTTATTGGTGTACCATAACTTAAAAGAATTGCAGTGAGCAGCGTACGCTGTCACTTGAATAGCAATGAGATCTTTTCTATACGTTCAAATATAGGTGCTAGAGTTGTGTGGAGAGTGATAGCAAAGGAGGCTTAGGATTTAGTGGTATGCCAGGTTGAAAATAAATTTGAGATTTGACTGGTTTTTGAGACGTGGATTTTCATAATATTACAGACGTCATAGTACAGATTAATAACCCTTTATCAAAATCTCTTTGTTGTTGTGTTGCATTGGTTTGGAAATATTCAAGTTCTGTTAATAGACTAACAGTGGACTTTTCCATTTGCAGAATATATTGAATGACCAGCAGAGGCAGTGTTTCAGAAGAAAATTCCTCTGAGTTGCTGAGACCAAAAAGAAACGAAAAAAAAATGTTCAGCAGCCTTCGGCGTGATTTACCTATTTAAATGGTGAGTCAAACTCTCAATTTATCATTTTGCTAGTCCTTAAAAGAAGTTCATAGCATTTGACAGCTCTCAGCTCCTTTTACTGGGGTCTTACGCATGAATATTATTTGTCAAGTATAAAGCGATAAGGATGGTGCTATGGGCATCACGATAGCTTTTTAAAGACGTTGATTGTCTACAAGGCTGACAATCCTATTTTACATACTCGTGCTAGCAATATGTCATCCGAGGAAATTAGTGTCTTTGAGGCTGGAATGAGGTGTCTTGTATTAGAGCAATTGACTTACTCTCTCATGGAGGGAAGCTAATTTAATCTTCCTCCCTTCACACTGAATGTGGGACTCTTATACTGAAGAAGGATTGCTCTTTAGGATACTCTGTGTTCTTCTACCTCCTGCCCTCTTTCAAAAGGGGAGCCCAATGCTTTCAATGTTGCAGAGCCCTTTCCCATTACACCTCCTACTTGGCTTGGAGTCATAATTACAGATCACTACCTAGTACGGAATTACTAATGCCTCATTGTTCTGTGTAATTGTCACCTATGGCGATTGGTCAAGTGTTCCCTGACATCTTAAAGCTAACGCAAGATGTCATCTGACATGTTGGCGAGCAATACGATACATTTATCATGGTATTGAAATAGGTAGGATAGACAGGACTCCCTGCTGAAGGCAAAGATGGTGAGATGAATGAAACAAGGGCATTATTTGAGACTTATTTATTTGACGGTGTCGGTGATCATAATATTCTCAGGTTCTCTATAGGTTAACTGATAGGGATGTGCAAGAATGAAGATGTCAGAATCTGTTGTTCATAGTTTTTCTCATTCCCACTAACTGTAGCATAAACCTTCCTCTATAAACTTATCAGATCATTTAATGGTTATTGGTGTACCATAACCTAAAAGAATTGCAGTGAGCAGCGTACGCTGTCACTTGAATAGCAATGAGATCTTTTCTATACGTTCAAATATAGGTGCTAGAGTTGTGTGGAGAGTGATAGCAAAGGAGGCTTAGGATTTAGTGGTATGCCAGGTTGAAAATAAATTTGAGATTTGACTGGTTTTTGAGACGTGGATTTTCATAATATTACAGACGTCATAGTACAGATTAATACCCTTTATCAAAATCTCTTTGTTGTTGTGTTGCATTGGTTTTGAAATATTCAAGTTCTGTTAATAGACTAACAGTGGACTTTTCCATTTGCAGAATATATTGAATGACCAGCAGAGGCAGTGTTTCAGAAGAAAATTTCTCTGAGTTGCTGAGACCAAAAAGAAACGAAAAAAAAATTCAGCAGCCTTCGGCGTGATTTACCTATTTAAATGGTGAGTCAAACTCTCGATTTATCATTTTGCTAGTCCTTAAAAGAAGTTCATAGCACTGGGGTCTTCCGCATGAATATTATTTGTCAAGAATAAAGCGATTACGATGGCGCTATGGGCATCATGTTAGCTTTTTAAAGACGTTGATTGTCTACAAGGCTGACAATCCTATTTTAAATACTCGTGCTAGCAATATGTCATCCGAGGAAATTAGTGTCTTTGAGGCTGGAATGAGGTGTCTTGTATTAGAGCAATTGACTTACTCTCTCATGGAGGGAAGCTAATCAATGCTTTCAATGTTGCAGAGCTCTTTCCCATTACACCTCCTACTTGGTTTAGAGTCATAATTACAGATCACTACCTAGTGCGGAATTGCTAATGCCTCATTTTTCTGTGTAATTGTCACCTATGGCGATTGGTCAAGTGTTCCCTGACATCTTAAAGCTAACGCAGGATTTCATCTGACATGAGGGCGAGCAATACGATACATTTATCATGGTATTAAAATAGGTAGTATGATAGACAGGACTCCCTGCTGAATTCAAAGATGGTGAGATGAATGAAACAAGGGCATTATTTGAGACTTATTTATTTGACGGTGTCGGTGATCATAATATTCTCAGGTTCTCTATAGGTTAACTGATAGGGATGTGCAAGAATGAAGATGTCAGAATCTGTTGTTCATAGTTTTTCTCATTCCCACTAACTGTAGCATAAACCTTCCTCTATAAACTTATCAGATCATTTAATGGTTATTGGTGTACCATAACCTAAAAGAATTGCAGTGAGCAGCGTACGCTGTCACTTGAATAGCAATGAGATCTTTTCTATACGTTCAAATATAGGTGCTAGAGTTGTGTGGAGAGTGATAGCAAAGGAGGCTTAGGATTTAGTGGTATGCCAGGTTGAAAATAAATTTGAGATTTGACTGGTTTTTGAGACGTGGATTTTCATAATATTACAGACGTCATAGTACAGATTAATAACCCTTTATCAAAATCTCTTTGTTGTTGTGTTGCATTGGTTTGGAAATATTCAAGTTCTGTTAATAGACTAACAGTGGACTTTTCCATTTGCAGAATATATTGAATGACCAGCAGAGGCAGTGTTTCAGAAGAAAATTCCTCTGAGTTGCTGAGACCAAAAAGAAACGAAAAAAAAATGTTCAGCAGCCTTCGGCGTGATTTACCTATTTAAATGGTGAGTCAAACTCTCAATTTATCATTTTGCTAGTCCTTAAAAGAAGTTCATAGCATTTGACAGCTCTCAGCTCCTTTTACTGGGGTCTTACGCATGAATATTATTTGTCAAGTATAAAGCGATAAGGATGGTGCTATGGGCATCACGATAGCTTTTTAAAGACGTTGATTGTCTACAAGGCTGACAATCCTATTTTACATACTCGTGCTAGCAATATGTCATCCGAGGAAATTAGTGTCTTTGAGGCTGGAATGAGGTGTCTTGTATTAGAGCAATTGACTTACTCTCTCATGGAGGGAAGCTAATTTAATCTTCCTCCCTTCACACTGAATGTGGGACTCTTATACTGAAGAAGGATTGCTCTTTAGGATACTCTGTGTTCTTCTACCTCCTGCCCTCTTTCAAAAGGGGAGCCCAATGCTTTCAATGTTGCAGAGCCCTTTCCCATTACACCTCCTACTTGGCTTGGAGTCATAATTACAGATCACTACCTAGTACGGAATTACTAATGCCTCATTGTTCTGTGTAATTGTCACCTATGGCGATTGGTCAAGTGTTCCCTGACATCTTAAAGCTAACGCAAGATGTCATCTGACATGTTGGCGAGCAATACGATACATTTATCATGGTATTGAAATAGGTAGGATAGACAGGACTCCCTGCTGAAGGCAAAGATGGTGAGATGAATGAAACAAGGGCATTATTTGAGACTTATTTATTTGACGGTGTCGGTGATCATAATATTCTCAGGTTCTCTATAGGTTAACTGATAGGGATGTGCAAGAATGAAGATGTCAGAATCTGTTGTTCATAGTTTTTCTCATTCCCACTAACTGTAGCATAAACCTTCCTCTATAAACTTATCAGATCATTTAATGGTTATTGGTGTACCATAACCTAAAAGAATTGCAGTGAGCAGCGTACGCTGTCACTTGAATAGCAATGAGATCTTTTCTATACGTTCAAATATAGGTGCTAGAGTTGTGTGGAGAGTGATAGCAAAGGAGGCTTAGGATTTAGTGGTATGCCAGGTTGAAAATAAATTTGAGATTTGACTGGTTTTTGAGACGTGGATTTTCATAATATTACAGACGTCATAGTACAGATTAATAACCCTTTATCAAAATCTCTTTGTTGTTGTGTTGCATTGGTTTGGAAATATTCAAGTTCTGTTAATAGACTAACAGTGGACTTTTCCATTTGCAGAATATATTGAATGACCAGCAGAGGCAGTGTTTCAGAAGAAAATTTCTCTGAGTTGCTGAGACCAAAAAGAAACGAAAAAAAAATTCAGCAGCCTTCGGCGTGATTTACCTATTTAAATGGTGAGTCAAACTCTCGATTTATCATTTTGCTTGTCCTTAAAAGAAGTTCATAGCACTGGGGTCTTCCGCATGAATATTATTTGTCAAGAATAAAGCGATTACGATGGCGCTTTGGGCATCATGTTAGCTTTCTAAAGACGTTGATTGTCTACAAGGCTGACAATCCTATTTTAAATACTCGTGCTAGCAATATGTCATCCGAGGAAATTAGTGTCTTTGAGGCTGGAATGAGGTGTCTTGTATTAGAGCAATTGACTTACTCTCTCATGGAGGGAAGCTAATCAATGCTTTCAATGTTGCAGAGCTCTTTCCCATTACACCTCCTACTTGGCTTAGAGTCATAATTACAGATCACTACCTAGTGCGGAATTGCTAATGCCTCATTGTTCTGTGTAATTGTCACCTATGGCGATTGGTCAAGTGTTCCCTGACATCTTAAAGCTAACGCAGGATGTCATCTGACATGTTGGCGAGCAATACGATACATTTATCATGGTATTAAAATAGGTAGTAGGATAGACAGGACTCCCTGCTGAAGGCAAAGATGGTGAGATGAATGAAACAAGGGCATTATTTGAGACTTATTTATTTGACGGTGTCGGTGATCATAATATTCTCAGGTTCTCTATAGGTTAACTGATAGGGATGTGCAAGAATGAAGATGTCAGAATCTGTTGTTCATAGTTTTTCTCATTCCCACTAACTGTAGCATAAACCTTCCTTTATAAACTTATCAGATCACTTAATGGTTATTGGTGTACCATAACCTAAAAGAATTGCAGTGAGCAGCGTACGCCGTCACTTGAATAGCAATGAGATCTTTTCTATACGTTCAAATATAGGTGCTAGAGTTGTGTGGAGAGTGATAGCAAAGGAGGCTTAGGATTTAGAGGTATGCCAGGTTGAAAATAAATTTGAGATTTGACTGGTTTTTGAGACGTGGATTTTCATAATATTACAGACGTCATAGTACAGATTAATAACCCTTTATCAAAATCTCTTTGTTGTTGTGTTGCATTGGTTTGGAAATATTCAAGTTCTGTTAATAGACTAACAGTGGACCTTTCCATTTGCAGAATATATTGAATGACCAGCAGAGGCAGTGTTTCAGAAGAAAATTTCTCTGAGTTGCTGAGACCAAAAAGAAACGGAAAAAAAATTCAGCAGCCTTCGGCGTGATTTACCTATTTAAATGGTGAGTCAAACTCTCGATTTATCATTTTGCTAGTCCTTAAAAGAAGTTCATAGCACTGGGGTCTTCCGCATGAATATTATTTGTCAAGAATAAAGCGATTACGATGGCGCTATGGGCATCATGTTAGCTTTTTAAAGACGTTGATTGTCTACAAGGCTGACAATCCTATTTTAAATACTCGTGCTAGCAATATGTCATCCGAGGAAATTAGTGTCTTTGAGGCTGGAATGAGGTGTCTTGTATTAGAGCAATTGACTTACTCTCTCATGGAGGGAAGCTAATCAATGCTTTCAATGTTGCAGAGCTCTTTCCCATTACACCTCCTACTTGGCTTAGAGTCATAATTACAGATCACTACCTAGTGCGGAATTGCTAATGCCTCATTGTTCTGTGTAGTTGTCACCTATGGCGATTGGTCAAGTGTTCCCTGACATCTTAAAGCTACAGCAGGATGTCATCTGACATGAGGGCGAGCAATACCATACATTTATCATGGTATTAAAATAGGTAGTAGGATAGACAGGACTCCCTGCTGAATTCAAAGATGGTGAGATGAATGAAACAAGGGCATTATTTGAGACGTATTTATTTGACGGTGTCGGTGATCATAATATTCTCAGGTTCTCTATAGGTTAACTGATAGGGATGTGCAAGAATGAAGATGTCAGAATCTGTTGTTCATAGTTTTTCTCATTCCCACTAACTGTAGCATAAACCTTCCTCTATAAACTTATCAGATCATTTAATGGTTATTGGTGTACCATAACCTAAAAGAATTGCAGTGAGCAGCGTACGCTGTCACTTGAATAGCAATGAGATCTTTTCTATACGTTCAAATATAGGTGCTAGAGTTGTGTGGAGAGTGATAGCAAAGGAGGCTTAGGATTTAGTGGTATGCCAGGTTGAAAATAAATTTGAGATTTGACTGGTTTTTGAGACGTGGATTTTCATAATATTACAGACGTCATAGTACAGATTAATAACCCTTTATCAAAATCTCTTTGTTGTTGTGTTGCATTGGTTTGGAAATATTCAAGTTCTGTTAATAGACTAACAGTGGACTTTTCCATTTGCAGAATATATTGAATGACCAGCAGAGGCAGTGTATCAGAAGAAAATTTCTCTGAGTTGCTGAGACCAAAAAGGAACGAAAAAAAAATTCAGCAGCCTTCGGCGTGATTTACCTATTTAAATGGTGAGTCAAACTCTCGATTTATCATTTTGCTAGTCCTTAAAAGAAGTTCATAGCACTGGGGTCTTCCGCATGAATATTATTTGTCAAGAATAAAGCGATTACGATGGCGCTATGGGCATCATGTTAGCTTTTTAAAGACGTTGATTGTCTACAAGGCTGACAATCCTATTTTAAATACTCGTGCTAGCAATATGTCATCCGAGGAAATTAGTGTCTTTGAGGCTGGAATGAGGTGTCTTGTATTAGAGCAATTGACTTACTCTCTCATGGAGGGAAGCTAATCAATGCTTTCAATGTTGCAGAGCTCTTTCCCATTACACCTCCTACTTGGTTTAGAGTCATAATTACAGATCACTACCTAGTGCGGAATTGCTAATGCCTCATTTTTCTGTGTAATTGTCACCTATGGCGATTGGTCAAGTGTTCCCTGACATCTTAAAGCTAACGCAGGATGTCATCTGACATGAGGGCGAGCAATACGATACATTTATCATGGTATTAAAATAGGTAGTATGATAGACAGGACTCCCTGCTGAATTCAAAGATGGTGAGATGAATGAAACAAGGGCATTATTTGAGACTTATTTATTTGACGGTGTCGGTGATCATAATATTCTCAGGTTCTCTATAGGTTAACTGATAGGGATGTGCAAGAATGAAGATGTCAGAATCTGTTGTTCATAGTTTTTCTCATTCCCACTAACTGTAGCATAAACCTTCCTCTATAAACTTATCAGATCATTTAATGGTTATTGGTGTACCATAACCTAAAAGAATTGCAGTGAGCAGCGTACGCTGTCACTTGAATAGCAATGAGATATTTTCTATACGTTCAAATATAGGTGCTAGAGTTGTGTGGAGAGTGATAGCAAAGGAGGCTTAGGATTTAGTGGTATGCCAGGTTGAAAATAAATTTGAGATTTGACTGGTTTTTGAGACGTGGATTTTCATAATATTACAGACGTCATAGTACAGATTAATAACCCTTTATCAAAATCTCTTTGTTGTTGTGTTGCATTGGTTTGGAAATATTCAAGTTCTGTTAATAGACTAACAGTGGACTTTTCCATTTGCAGAATATATTGAATGACCAGCAGAGGCAGTGTTTCAGAAGAAAATTTCTCTGAGTTGCTGAGACCAAAAAGAAACGAAAAAAAAACTCAGCAGCCTTCGGCGTGATTTACCTATTTAAATGGTGAGTCAAACTCTCGATTTATCATTTTGCTTGTCCTTAAAAGAAGTTCATAGCACTGGGGTCTTCCGCATGAATATTATTTGTCAAGAATAAAGCGATTACGATGGCGCTTTGGGCATCATGTTAGCTTTTTAAAGACGTTGATTGTCTACAAGGCTGACAATCCTATTTTAAATACTCGTGCTAGCAATATGTCATCCGAGGAAATTAGTGTCTTTGAGGCTGGAATGAGGTGTCTTGTATTAGAGCAATTGACTTACTCTCTCATGGAGGGAAGCTAATCAATGCTTTCAATGTTGCAGAGCTCTTTCCCATTACACCTCCTACTTGGCTTAGAGTCATAATTACAGATCACTACCTAGTGCGGAATTGCTAATGCCTCATTGTTCTGTGTAGTTGTCACCTATGGCGATTGGTCAAGTGTTCCCTGACATCTTAAAGCTACAGCAGGATGTCATCTGACATGAGGGCGAGCAATACCATACATTTATCATGGTATTAAAATAGGTAGTAGGATAGACAGGACTCCCTGCTGAATTCAAAGATGGTGAGATGAATGAAACAAGGGCATTATTTGAGACTTATTTATTTGACGGTGTCGGTGATCATAATATTCTCAGGTTCTCTATAGGTTAACTGATAGGGATGTGCAAGAATGAAGATGTCAGAATCTGTTGTTCATAGTTTTTCTCATTCCCACTAACTGTAGCATAAACCTTCCTCTATAAACTTATCAGATCATTTAATGGTTATTGGTGTACCATAACCTAAAAGAATTGCAGTGAGCAGCGTACGCTGTCACTTGAATAGCAATGAGATCTTTTCTATACGTTCAAATATAGGTGCTAGAGTTGTGTGGAGAGTGATAGCAAAGGAGGCTTAGGATTTAGTGGTATGCCAGGTTGAAAATAAATTTGAGATTTGACTGGTTTTTGAGACGTGGATTTTCATAATATTACAGACGTCATAGTACAGATTAATAACCCTTTATCAAAATCTCTTTGTTGTTGTGTTGCATTGGTTTGGAAATATTCAAGTTCTGTTAATAGACTAACAGTGGACTTTTCCATTTGCAGAATATATTGAATGACCAGCAGAGGCAGTGTATCAGAAGAAAATTTCTCTGAGTTGCTGAGACCAAAAAGGAACGAAAAAAAAATTCAGCAGCCTTCGGCGTGATTTACCTATTTAAATGGTGAGTCAAACTCTCGATTTATCATTTTGCTTGTCCTTAAAAGAAGTTCATAGCACTGGGGTCTTCCGCATGAATATTATTTGTCAAGAATAAAGCGATTACGATGGCGCTTTGGGCATCATGTTAGCTTTTTAAAGACGTTGATTGTCTACAAGGCTGACAATCCTATTTTAAATACTCGTGCTAGCAATATGTCATCCGAGGAAATTAGTGTCTTTGAGGCTGGAATGAGGTGTCTTGTATTAGAGCAATTGACTTACTCTCTCATGGAGGGAAGCTAATCAATGCTTTCAATGTTGCAGAGCTCTTTCCCATTACACCTCCTACTTGGCTTAGAGTCATAATTACAGATCACTACCTAGTGCGGAATTGCTAATGCCTCATTGTTCTGTGTAGTTGTCACCTATGGCAATTGGTCAAGTGTTCCCTGACATCTTAAAGCTACAGCAGGATGTCATCTGACATGAGGGCGAGCAATACGATACATTTATCATGGTATTAAAATAGGTAGTAGGATAGAAAGGACTCCCTGCTGAATTCAAAGATGGTGAGATGAATGAAACAAGGGCATTATTTGAGACTTATTTATTTGACGGTGTCGGTGATCATAATATTCTCAGGTTCTCTATAGGTTAACTGATAGGGATGTGCAAGAATGAAGATGTCAGAATCTGTTGTTCATAGTTTTTCTCATTCCCACTAACTGTAGCATAAACCTTCCTCTATAAACTTATCAGATCATTTAATGGTTATTGGTGTACCATAACCTAAAAGAATTGCAGTGAGCAGCGTACGCTGTCACTTGAATAGCAATGAGATCTTTTCTATACGTACAAATATAGGTGCTAGAGTTGTGTGGAGAGTGATAGCAAAGGAGGCTTAGGATTTAGAGGTATGCCAGGTTGAAAATAAATTTGAGATTTGACTGGTTTTTGAGACGTGGATTTTCATAATATTACAGACGTCATAGTACAGATTAATACCCTTTATCAAAATCTCTTTGTTGTTGTGTTGCATTGGTTTTGAAATATTCAAGTTCTGTTAATAGACTAACAGTGGACTTTTCCATTTGCAGAATATATTGAATGACCAGCAGAGGCAGTGTTTCAGAAGAAAATTTCTCTGAGTTGCTGAGACCAAAAAGAAACGAAAAAAAAATTCAGCAGCCTTCGGCGTGATTTACCTATTTAAATGGTGAGTCAAACTCTCGATTTATCATTTTGCTAGTCCTTAAAAGAAGTTCATAGCACTGGGGTCTTCCGCATGAATATTATTTGTCAAGAATAAAGCGATTACGATGGCGCTATGGGCATCATGTTAGCTTTTTAAAGACGTTGATTGTCTACAAGGCTGACAATCCTATTTTAAATACTCGTGCTAGCAATATGTCATCCGAGGAAATTAGTGTCTTTGAGGCTGGAATGAGGTGTCTTGTATTAGAGCAATTGACTTACTCTCTCATGGAGGGAAGCTAATCAATGCTTTCAATGTTGCAGAGCTCTTTCCCATTACACCTCCTACTTGGTTTAGAGTCATAATTACAGATCACTACCTAGTGCGGAATTGCTAATGCCTCATTTTTCTGTGTAATTGTCACCTATGGCGATTGGTCAAGTGTTCCCTGACATCTTAAAGCTAACGCAGGATTTCATCTGACATGAGGGCGAGCAATACGATACATTTATCATGGTATTAAAATAGGTAGTATGATAGACAGGACTCCCTGCTGAATTCAAAGATGGTGAGATGAATGAAACAAGGGCATTATTTGAGACTTATTTATTTGACGGTGTCGGTGATCATAATATTCTCAGGTTCTCTATAGGTTAACTGATAGGGATGTGCAAGAATGAAGATGTCAGAATCTGTTGTTCATAGTTTTTCTCATTCCCACTAACTGTAGCATAAACCTTCCTCTATAAACTTATCAGATCATTTAATGGTTATTGGTGTACCATAACCTAAAAGAATTGCAGTGAGCAGCGTACGCTGTCACTTGAATAGCAATGAGATCTTTTCTATACGTTCAAATATAGGTGCTAGAGTTGTGTGGAGAGTGATAGCAAAGGAGGCTTAGGATTTAGTGGTATGCCAGGTTGAAAATAAATTTGAGATTTGACTGGTTTTTGAGACGTGGATTTTCATAATATTACAGACGTCATAGTACAGATTAATAACCCTTTATCAAAATCTCTTTGTTGTTGTGTTGCATTGGTTTGGAAATATTCAAGTTCTGTTAATAGACTAACAGTGGACTTTTCCATTTGCAGAATATATTGAATGACCAGCAGAGGCAGTGTTTCAGAAGAAAATTCCTCTGAGTTGCTGAGACCAAAAAGAAACGAAAAAAAAATGTTCAGCAGCCTTCGGCGTGATTTACCTATTTAAATGGTGAGTCAAACTCTCAATTTATCATTTTGCTAGTCCTTAAAAGAAGTTCATAGCATTTGACAGCTCTCAGCTCCTTTTACTGGGGTCTTACGCATGAATATTATTTGTCAAGTATAAAGCGATAAGGATGGTGCTATGGGCATCACGATAGCTTTTTAAAGACGTTGATTGTCTACAAGGCTGACAATCCTATTTTACATACTCGTGCTAGCAATATGTCATCCGAGGAAATTAGTGTCTTTGAGGCTGGAATGAGGTGTCTTGTATTAGAGCAATTGACTTACTCTCTCATGGAGGGAAGCTAATTTAATCTTCCTCCCTTCACACTGAATGTGGGACTCTTATACTGAAGAAGGATTGCTCTTTAGGATACTCTGTGTTCTTCTACCTCCTGCCCTCTTTCAAAAGGGGAGCCCAATGCTTTCAATGTTGCAGAGCCCTTTCCCATTACACCTCCTACTTGGCTTGGAGTCATAATTACAGATCACTACCTAGTACGGAATTACTAATGCCTCATTGTTCTGTGTAATTGTCACCTATGGCGATTGGTCAAGTGTTCCCTGACATCTTAAAGCTAACGCAAGATGTCATCTGACATGTTGGCGAGCAATACGATACATTTATCATGGTATTGAAATAGGTAGGATAGACAGGACTCCCTGCTGAAGGCAAAGATGGTGAGATGAATGAAACAAGGGCATTATTTGAGACTTATTTATTTGACGGTGTCGGTGATCATAATATTCTCAGGTTCTCTATAGGTTAACTGATAGGGATGTGCAAGAATGAAGATGTCAGAATCTGTTGTTCATAGTTTTTCTCATTCCCACTAACTGTAGCATAAACCTTCCTCTATAAACTTATCAGATCATTTAATGGTTATTGGTGTACCATAACCTAAAAGAATTGCAGTGAGCAGCGTACGCTGTCACTTGAATAGCAATGAGATCTTTTCTATACGTTCAAATATAGGTGCTAGAGTTGTGTGGAGAGTGATAGCAAAGGAGGCTTAGGATTTAGTGGTATGCCAGGTTGAAAATAAATTTGAGATTTGACTGGTTTTTGAGACGTGGATTTTCATAATATTACAGACGTCATAGTACAGATTAATAACCCTTTATCAAAATCTCTTTGTTGTTGTGTTGCATTGGTTTGGAAATATTCAAGTTCTGTTAATAGACTAACAGTGGACTTTTCCATTTGCAGAATATATTGAATGACCAGCAGAGGCAGTGTTTCAGAAGAAAATTTCTCTGAGTTGCTGAGACCAAAAAGAAACGAAAAAAAAATTCAGCAGCCTTCGGCGTGATTTACCTATTTAAATGGTGAGTCAAACTCTCGATTTATCATTTTGCTTGTCCTTAAAAGAAGTTCATAGCACTGGGGTCTTCCGCATGAATATTATTTGTCAAGAATAAAGCGATTACGATGGCGCTTTGGGCATCATGTTAGCTTTCTAAAGACGTTGATTGTCTACAAGGCTGACAATCCTATTTTAAATACTCGTGCTAGCAATATGTCATCCGAGGAAATTAGTGTCTTTGAGGCTGGAATGAGGTGTCTTGTATTAGAGCAATTGACTTACTCTCTCATGGAGGGAAGCTAATCAATGCTTTCAATGTTGCAGAGCTCTTTCCCATTACACCTCCTACTTGGCTTAGAGTCATAATTACAGATCACTACCTAGTGCGGAATTGCTAATGCCTCATTGTTCTGTGTAATTGTCACCTATGGCGATTGGTCAAGTGTTCCCTGACATCTTAAAGCTAACGCAGGATGTCATCTGACATGTTGGCGAGCAATACGATACATTTATCATGGTATTAAAATAGGTAGTAGGATAGACAGGACTCCCTGCTGAAGGCAAAGATGGTGAGATGAATGAAACAAGGGCATTATTTGAGACTTATTTATTTGACGGTGTCGGTGATCATAATATTCTCAGGTTCTCTATAGGTTAACTGATAGGGATGTGCAAGAATGAAGATGTCAGAATCTGTTGTTCATAGTTTTTCTCATTCCCACTAACTGTAGCATAAACCTTCCTTTATAAACTTATCAGATCACTTAATGGTTATTGGTGTACCATAACCTAAAAGAATTGCAGTGAGCAGCGTACGCCGTCACTTGAATAGCAATGAGATCTTTTCTATACGTTCAAATATAGGTGCTAGAGTTGTGTGGAGAGTGATAGCAAAGGAGGCTTAGGATTTAGAGGTATGCCAGGTTGAAAATAAATTTGAGATTTGACTGGTTTTTGAGACGTGGATTTTCATAATATTACAGACGTCATAGTACAGATTAATAACCCTTTATCAAAATCTCTTTGTTGTTGTGTTGCATTGGTTTGGAAATATTCAAGTTCTGTTAATAGACTAACAGTGGACCTTTCCATTTGCAGAATATATTGAATGACCAGCAGAGGCAGTGTTTCAGAAGAAAATTTCTCTGAGTTGCTGAGACCAAAAAGAAACGGAAAAAAAATTCAGCAGCCTTCGGCGTGATTTACCTATTTAAATGGTGAGTCAAACTCTCGATTTATCATTTTGCTAGTCCTTAAAAGAAGTTCATAGCACTGGGGTCTTCCGCATGAATATTATTTGTCAAGAATAAAGCGATTACGATGGCGCTATGGGCATCATGTTAGCTTTTTAAAGACGTTGATTGTCTACAAGGCTGACAATCCTATTTTAAATACTCGTGCTAGCAATATGTCATCCGAGGAAATTAGTGTCTTTGAGGCTGGAATGAGGTGTCTTGTATTAGAGCAATTGACTTACTCTCTCATGGAGGGAAGCTAATCAATGCTTTCAATGTTGCAGAGCTCTTTCCCATTACACCTCCTACTTGGCTTAGAGTCATAATTACAGATCACTACCTAGTGCGGAATTGCTAATGCCTCATTGTTCTGTGTAGTTGTCACCTATGGCGATTGGTCAAGTGTTCCCTGACATCTTAAAGCTACAGCAGGATGTCATCTGACATGAGGGCGAGCAATACCATACATTTATCATGGTATTAAAATAGGTAGTAGGATAGACAGGACTCCCTGCTGAATTCAAAGATGGTGAGATGAATGAAACAAGGGCATTATTTGAGACGTATTTATTTGACGGTGTCGGTGATCATAATATTCTCAGGTTCTCTATAGGTTAACTGATAGGGATGTGCAAGAATGAAGATGTCAGAATCTGTTGTTCATAGTTTTTCTCATTCCCACTAACTGTAGCATAAACCTTCCTCTATAAACTTATCAGATCATTTAATGGTTATTGGTGTACCATAACCTAAAAGAATTGCAGTGAGCAGCGTACGCTGTCACTTGAATAGCAATGAGATCTTTTCTATACGTTCAAATATAGGTGCTAGAGTTGTGTGGAGAGTGATAGCAAAGGAGGCTTAGGATTTAGTGGTATGCCAGGTTGAAAATAAATTTGAGATTTGACTGGTTTTTGAGACGTGGATTTTCATAATATTACAGACGTCATAGTACAGATTAATAACCCTTTATCAAAATCTCTTTGTTGTTGTGTTGCATTGGTTTGGAAATATTCAAGTTCTGTTAATAGACTAACAGTGGACTTTTCCATTTGCAGAATATATTGAATGACCAGCAGAGGCAGTGTATCAGAAGAAAATTTCTCTGAGTTGCTGAGACCAAAAAGGAACGAAAAAAAAATTCAGCAGCCTTCGGCGTGATTTACCTATTTAAATGGTGAGTCAAACTCTCGATTTATCATTTTGCTAGTCCTTAAAAGAAGTTCATAGCACTGGGGTCTTCCGCATGAATATTATTTGTCAAGAATAAAGCGATTACGATGGCGCTATGGGCATCATGTTAGCTTTTTAAAGACGTTGATTGTCTACAAGGCTGACAATCCTATTTTAAATACTCGTGCTAGCAATATGTCATCCGAGGAAATTAGTGTCTTTGAGGCTGGAATGAGGTGTCTTGTATTAGAGCAATTGACTTACTCTCTCATGGAGGGAAGCTAATCAATGCTTTCAATGTTGCAGAGCTCTTTCCCATTACACCTCCTACTTGGTTTAGAGTCATAATTACAGATCACTACCTAGTGCGGAATTGCTAATGCCTCATTTTTCTGTGTAATTGTCACCTATGGCGATTGGTCAAGTGTTCCCTGACATCTTAAAGCTAACGCAGGATGTCATCTGACATGAGGGCGAGCAATACGATACATTTATCATGGTATTAAAATAGGTAGTATGATAGACAGGACTCCCTGCTGAATTCAAAGATGGTGAGATGAATGAAACAAGGGCATTATTTGAGACTTATTTATTTGACGGTGTCGGTGATCATAATATTCTCAGGTTCTCTATAGGTTAACTGATAGGGATGTGCAAGAATGAAGATGTCAGAATCTGTTGTTCATAGTTTTTCTCATTCCCACTAACTGTAGCATAAACCTTCCTCTATAAACTTATCAGATCATTTAATGGTTATTGGTGTACCATAACCTAAAAGAATTGCAGTGAGCAGCGTACGCTGTCACTTGAATAGCAATGAGATATTTTCTATACGTTCAAATATAGGTGCTAGAGTTGTGTGGAGAGTGATAGCAAAGGAGGCTTAGGATTTAGTGGTATGCCAGGTTGAAAATAAATTTGAGATTTGACTGGTTTTTGAGACGTGGATTTTCATAATATTACAGACGTCATAGTACAGATTAATAACCCTTTATCAAAATCTCTTTGTTGTTGTGTTGCATTGGTTTGGAAATATTCAAGTTCTGTTAATAGACTAACAGTGGACTTTTCCATTTGCAGAATATATTGAATGACCAGCAGAGGCAGTGTTTCAGAAGAAAATTTCTCTGAGTTGCTGAGACCAAAAAGAAACGAAAAAAAAACTCAGCAGCCTTCGGCGTGATTTACCTATTTAAATGGTGAGTCAAACTCTCGATTTATCATTTTGCTTGTCCTTAAAAGAAGTTCATAGCACTGGGGTCTTCCGCATGAATATTATTTGTCAAGAATAAAGCGATTACGATGGCGCTTTGGGCATCATGTTAGCTTTTTAAAGACGTTGATTGTCTACAAGGCTGACAATCCTATTTTAAATACTCGTGCTAGCAATATGTCATCCGAGGAAATTAGTGTCTTTGAGGCTGGAATGAGGTGTCTTGTATTAGAGCAATTGACTTACTCTCTCATGGAGGGAAGCTAATCAATGCTTTCAATGTTGCAGAGCTCTTTCCCATTACACCTCCTACTTGGCTTAGAGTCATAATTACAGATCACTACCTAGTGCGGAATTGCTAATGCCTCATTGTTCTGTGTAGTTGTCACCTATGGCGATTGGTCAAGTGTTCCCTGACATCTTAAAGCTACAGCAGGATGTCATCTGACATGAGGGCGAGCAATACCATACATTTATCATGGTATTAAAATAGGTAGTAGGATAGACAGGACTCCCTGCTGAATTCAAAGATGGTGAGATGAATGAAACAAGGGCATTATTTGAGACTTATTTATTTGACGGTGTCGGTGATCATAATATTCTCAGGTTCTCTATAGGTTAACTGATAGGGATGTGCAAGAATGAAGATGTCAGAATCTGTTGTTCATAGTTTTTCTCATTCCCACTAACTGTAGCATAAACCTTCCTCTATAAACTTATCAGATCATTTAATGGTTATTGGTGTACCATAACCTAAAAGAATTGCAGTGAGCAGCGTACGCTGTCACTTGAATAGCAATGAGATCTTTTCTATACGTTCAAATATAGGTGCTAGAGTTGTGTGGAGAGTGATAGCAAAGGAGGCTTAGGATTTAGTGGTATGCCAGGTTGAAAATAAATTTGAGATTTGACTGGTTTTTGAGACGTGGATTTTCATAATATTACAGACGTCATAGTACAGATTAATAACCCTTTATCAAAATCTCTTTGTTGTTGTGTTGCATTGGTTTGGAAATATTCAAGTTCTGTTAATAGACTAACAGTGGACTTTTCCATTTGCAGAATATATTGAATGACCAGCAGAGGCAGTGTATCAGAAGAAAATTTCTCTGAGTTGCTGAGACCAAAAAGGAACGAAAAAAAAATTCAGCAGCCTTCGGCGTGATTTACCTATTTAAATGGTGAGTCAAACTCTCGATTTATCATTTTGCTTGTCCTTAAAAGAAGTTCATAGCACTGGGGTCTTCCGCATGAATATTATTTGTCAAGAATAAAGCGATTACGATGGCGCTTTGGGCATCATGTTAGCTTTTTAAAGACGTTGATTGTCTACAAGGCTGACAATCCTATTTTAAATACTCGTGCTAGCAATATGTCATCCGAGGAAATTAGTGTCTTTGAGGCTGGAATGAGGTGTCTTGTATTAGAGCAATTGACTTACTCTCTCATGGAGGGAAGCTAATCAATGCTTTCAATGTTGCAGAGCTCTTTCCCATTACACCTCCTACTTGGCTTAGAGTCATAATTACAGATCACTACCTAGTGCGGAATTGCTAATGCCTCATTGTTCTGTGTAGTTGTCACCTATGGCAATTGGTCAAGTGTTCCCTGACATCTTAAAGCTACAGCAGGATGTCATCTGACATGAGGGCGAGCAATACGATACATTTATCATGGTATTAAAATAGGTAGTAGGATAGAAAGGACTCCCTGCTGAATTCAAAGATGGTGAGATGAATGAAACAAGGGCATTATTTGAGACTTATTTATTTGACGGTGTCGGTGATCATAATATTCTCAGGTTCTCTATAGGTTAACTGATAGGGATGTGCAAGAATGAAGATGTCAGAATCTGTTGTTCATAGTTTTTCTCATTCCCACTAACTGTAGCATAAACCTTCCTCTATAAACTTATCAGATCATTTAATGGTTATTGGTGTACCATAACCTAAAAGAATTGCAGTGAGCAGCGTACGCTGTCACTTGAATAGCAATGAGATCTTTTCTATACGTACAAATATAGGTGCTAGAGTTGTGTGGAGAGTGATAGCAAAGGAGGCTTAGGATTTAGAGGTATGCCAGGTTGAAAATAAATTTGAGATTTGACTGGTTTTTGAGACGTGGATTTTCATAATATTACAGACGTCATAGTACAGATTAATACCCTTTATCAAAATCTCTTTGTTGTTGTGTTGCATTGGTTTTGAAATATTCAAGTTCTGTTAATAGACTAACAGTGGACTTTTCCATTTGCAGAATATATTGAATGACCAGCAGAGGCAGTGTTTCAGAAGAAAATTTCTCTGAGTTGCTGAGACCAAAAAGAAACGAAAAAAAAATTCAGCAGCCTTCGGCGTGATTTACCTATTTAAATGGTGAGTCAAACTCTCGATTTATCATTTTGCTAGTCCTTAAAAGAAGTTCATAGCACTGGGGTCTTCCGCATGAATATTATTTGTCAAGAATAAAGCGATTACGATGGCGCTATGGGCATCATGTTAGCTTTTTAAAGACGTTGATTGTCTACAAGGCTGACAATCCTATTTTAAATACTCGTGCTAGCAATATGTCATCCGAGGAAATTAGTGTCTTTGAGGCTGGAATGAGGTGTCTTGTATTAGAGCAATTGACTTACTCTCTCATGGAGGGAAGCTAATCAATGCTTTCAATGTTGCAGAGCTCTTTCCCATTACACCTCCTACTTGGTTTAGAGTCATAATTACAGATCACTACCTAGTGCGGAATTGCTAATGCCTCATTTTTCTGTGTAATTGTCACCTATGGCGATTGGTCAAGTGTTCCCTGACATCTTAAAGCTAACGCAGGATTTCATCTGACATGAGGGCGAGCAATACGATACATTTATCATGGTATTAAAATAGGTAGTATGATAGACAGGACTCCCTGCTGAATTCAAAGATGGTGAGATGAATGAAACAAGGGCATTATTTGAGACTTATTTATTTGACGGTGTCGGTGATCATAATATTCTCAGGTTCTCTATAGGTTAACTGATAGGGATGTGCAAGAATGAAGATGTCAGAATCTGTTGTTCATAGTTTTTCTCATTCCCACTAACTGTAGCATAAACCTTCCTCTATAAACTTATCAGATCATTTAATGGTTATTGGTGTACCATAACCTAAAAGAATTGCAGTGAGCAGCGTACGCTGTCACTTGAATAGCAATGAGATCTTTTCTATACGTTCAAATATAGGTGCTAGAGTTGTGTGGAGAGTGATAGCAAAGGAGGCTTAGGATTTAGTGGTATGCCAGGTTGAAAATAAATTTGAGATTTGACTGGTTTTTGAGACGTGGATTTTCATAATATTACAGACGTCATAGTACAGATTAATAACCCTTTATCAAAATCTCTTTGTTGTTGTGTTGCATTGGTTTGGAAATATTCAAGTTCTGTTAATAGACTAACAGTGGACTTTTCCATTTGCAGAATATATTGAATGACCAGCAGAGGCAGTGTTTCAGAAGAAAATTCCTCTGAGTTGCTGAGACCAAAAAGAAACGAAAAAAAAATGTTCAGCAGCCTTCGGCGTGATTTACCTATTTAAATGGTGAGTCAAACTCTCAATTTATCATTTTGCTAGTCCTTAAAAGAAGTTCATAGCATTTGACAGCTCTCAGCTCCTTTTACTGGGGTCTTACGCATGAATATTATTTGTCAAGTATAAAGCGATAAGGATGGTGCTATGGGCATCACGATAGCTTTTTAAAGACGTTGATTGTCTACAAGGCTGACAATCCTATTTTACATACTCGTGCTAGCAATATGTCATCCGAGGAAATTAGTGTCTTTGAGGCTGGAATGAGGTGTCTTGTATTAGAGCAATTGACTTACTCTCTCATGGAGGGAAGCTAATTTAATCTTCCTCCCTTCACACTGAATGTGGGACTCTTATACTGAAGAAGGATTGCTCTTTAGGATACTCTGTGTTCTTCTACCTCCTGCCCTCTTTCAAAAGGGGAGCCCAATGCTTTCAATGTTGCAGAGCCCTTTCCCATTACACCTCCTACTTGGCTTGGAGTCATAATTACAGATCACTACCTAGTACGGAATTACTAATGCCTCATTGTTCTGTGTAATTGTCACCTATGGCGATTGGTCAAGTGTTCCCTGACATCTTAAAGCTAACGCAAGATGTCATCTGACATGTTGGCGAGCAATACGATACATTTATCATGGTATTGAAATAGGTAGGATAGACAGGACTCCCTGCTGAAGGCAAAGATGGTGAGATGAATGAAACAAGGGCATTATTTGAGACTTATTTATTTGACGGTGTCGGTGATCATAATATTCTCAGGTTCTCTATAGGTTAACTGATAGGGATGTGCAAGAATGAAGATGTCAGAATCTGTTGTTCATAGTTTTTCTCATTCCCACTAACTGTAGCATAAACCTTCCTCTATAAACTTATCAGATCATTTAATGGTTATTGGTGTACCATAACCTAAAAGAATTGCAGTGAGCAGCGTACGCTGTCACTTGAATAGCAATGAGATCTTTTCTATACGTTCAAATATAGGTGCTAGAGTTGTGTGGAGAGTGATAGCAAAGGAGGCTTAGGATTTAGTGGTATGCCAGGTTGAAAATAAATTTGAGATTTGACTGGTTTTTGAGACGTGGATTTTCATAATATTACAGACGTCATAGTACAGATTAATACCCTTTATCAAAATCTCTTTGTTGTTGTGTTGCATTGGTTTTGAAATATTCAAGTTCTGTTAATAGACTAACAGTGGACTTTTCCATTTGCAGAATATATTGAATGACCAGCAGAGGCAGTGTTTCAGAAGAAAATTTCTCTGAGTTGCTGAGACCAAAAAGAAACGAAAAAAAAATTCAGCAGCCTTCGGCGTGATTTACCTATTTAAATGGTGAGTCAAACTCTCGATTTATCATTTTGCTAGTCCTTAAAAGAAGTTCATAGCACTGGGGTCTTCCGCATGAATATTATTTGTCAAGAATAAAGCGATTACGATGGCGCTATGGGCATCATGTTAGCTTTTTAAAGACGTTGATTGTCTACAAGGCTGACAATCCTATTTTAAATACTCGTGCTAGCAATATGTCATCCGAGGAAATTAGTGTCTTTGAGGCTGGAATGAGGTGTCTTGTATTAGAGCAATTGACTTACTCTCTCATGGAGGGAAGCTAATCAATGCTTTCAATGTTGCAGAGCTCTTTCCCATTACACCTCCTACTTGGTTTAGAGTCATAATTACAGATCACTACCTAGTGCGGAATTGCTAATGCCTCATTTTTCTGTGTAATTGTCACCTATGGCGATTGGTCAAGTGTTCCCTGACATCTTAAAGCTAACGCAGGATTTCATCTGACATGAGGGCGAGCAATACGATACATTTATCATGGTATTAAAATAGGTAGTATGATAGACAGGACTCCCTGCTGAATTCAAAGATGGTGAGATGAATGAAACAAGGGCATTATTTGAGACTTATTTATTTGACGGTGTCGGTGATCATAATATTCTCAGGTTCTCTATAGGTTAACTGATAGGGATGTGCAAGAATGAAGATGTCAGAATCTGTTGTTCATAGTTTTTCTCATTCCCACTAACTGTAGCATAAACCTTCCTCTATAAACTTATCAGATCATTTAATGGTTATTGGTGTACCATAACCTAAAAGAATTGCAGTGAGCAGCGTACGCTGTCACTTGAATAGCAATGAGATCTTTTCTATACGTTCAAATATAGGTGCTAGAGTTGTGTGGAGAGTGATAGCAAAGGAGGCTTAGGATTTAGTGGTATGCCAGGTTGAAAATAAATTTGAGATTTGACTGGTTTTTGAGACGTGGATTTTCATAATATTACAGACGTCATAGTACAGATTAATAACCCTTTATCAAAATCTCTTTGTTGTTGTGTTGCATTGGTTTGGAAATATTCAAGTTCTGTTAATAGACTAACAGTGGACTTTTCCATTTGCAGAATATATTGAATGACCAGCAGAGGCAGTGTTTCAGAAGAAAATTCCTCTGAGTTGCTGAGACCAAAAAGAAACGAAAAAAAAATGTTCAGCAGCCTTCGGCGTGATTTACCTATTTAAATGGTGAGTCAAACTCTCAATTTATCATTTTGCTAGTCCTTAAAAGAAGTTCATAGCATTTGACAGCTCTCAGCTCCTTTTACTGGGGTCTTACGCATGAATATTATTTGTCAAGTATAAAGCGATAAGGATGGTGCTATGGGCATCACGATAGCTTTTTAAAGACGTTGATTGTCTACAAGGCTGACAATCCTATTTTACATACTCGTGCTAGCAATATGTCATCCGAGGAAATTAGTGTCTTTGAGGCTGGAATGAGGTGTCTTGTATTAGAGCAATTGACTTACTCTCTCATGGAGGGAAGCTAATTTAATCTTCCTCCCTTCACACTGAATGTGGGACTCTTATACTGAAGAAGGATTGCTCTTTAGGATACTCTGTGTTCTTCTACCTCCTGCCCTCTTTCAAAAGGGGAGCCCAATGCTTTCAATGTTGCAGAGCCCTTTCCCATTACACCTCCTACTTGGCTTGGAGTCATAATTACAGATCACTACCTAGTACGGAATTACTAATGCCTCATTGTTCTGTGTAATTGTCACCTATGGCGATTGGTCAAGTGTTCCCTGACATCTTAAAGCTAACGCAAGATGTCATCTGACATGTTGGCGAGCAATACGATACATTTATCATGGTATTGAAATAGGTAGGATAGACAGGACTCCCTGCTGAAGGCAAAGATGGTGAGATGAATGAAACAAGGGCATTATTTGAGACTTATTTATTTGACGGTGTCGGTGATCATAATATTCTCAGGTTCTCTATAGGTTAACTGATAGGGATGTGCAAGAATGAAGATGTCAGAATCTGTTGTTCATAGTTTTTCTCATTCCCACTAACTGTAGCATAAACCTTCCTCTATAAACTTATCAGATCATTTAATGGTTATTGGTGTACCATAACCTAAAAGAATTGCAGTGAGCAGCGTACGCTGTCACTTGAATAGCAATGAGATCTTTTCTATACGTTCAAATATAGGTGCTAGAGTTGTGTGGAGAGTGATAGCAAAGGAGGCTTAGGATTTAGTGGTATGCCAGGTTGAAAATAAATTTGAGATTTGACTGGTTTTTGAGACGTGGATTTTCATAATATTACAGACGTCATAGTACAGATTAATAACCCTTTATCAAAATCTCTTTGTTGTTGTGTTGCATTGGTTTGGAAATATTCAAGTTCTGTTAATAGACTAACAGTGGACTTTTCCATTTGCAGAATATATTGAATGACCAGCAGAGGCAGTGTTTCAGAAGAAAATTTCTCTGAGTTGCTGAGACCAAAAAGAAACGAAAAAAAAATTCAGCAGCCTTCGGCGTGATTTACCTATTTAAATGGTGAGTCAAACTCTCGATTTATCATTTTGCTTGTCCTTAAAAGAAGTTCATAGCACTGGGGTCTTCCGCATGAATATTATTTGTCAAGAATAAAGCGATTACGATGGCGCTTTGGGCATCATGTTAGCTTTTTAAAGACGTTGATTGTCTACAAGGCTGACAATCCTATTTTAAATACTCGTGCTAGCAATATGTCATCCGAGGAAATTAGTGTCTTTGAGGCTGGAATGAGGTGTCTTGTATTAGAGCAATTGACTTACTCTCTCATGGAGGGAAGCTAATCAATGCTTTCAATGTTGCAGAGCTCTTTCCCATTACACCTCCTACTTGGCTTAGAGTCATAATTACAGATCACTACCTAGTGCGGAATTGCTAATGCCTCATTGTTCTGTGTAGTTGTCACCTATGGCGATTGGTCAAGTGTTCCCTGACATCTTAAAGCTACAGCAGGATGTCATCTGACATGAGGGCGAGCAATACCATACATTTATCATGGTATTAAAATAGGTAGTAGGATAGACAGGACTCCCTGCTGAATTCAAAGATGGTGAGATGAATGAAACAAGGGCATTATTTGAGACTTATTTATTTGACGGTGTCGGTGATCATAATATTCTCAGGTTCTCTATAGGTTAACTGATAGGGATGTGCAAGAATGAAGATGTCAGAATCTGTTGTTCATAGTTTTTCTCATTCCCACTAACTGTAGCATAAACCTTCCTCTATAAACTTATCAGATCATTTAATGGTTATTGGTGTACCATAACCTAAAAGAATTGCAGTGAGCAGCGTACGCTGTCACTTGAATAGCAATGAGATCTTTTCTATACGTTCAAATATAGGTGCTAGAGTTGTGTGGAGAGTGATAGCAAAGGAGGCTTAGGATTTAGTGGTATGCCAGGTTGAAAATAAATTTGAGATTTGACTGGTTTTTGAGACGTGGATTTTCATAATATTACAGACGTCATAGTACAGATTAATAACCCTTTATCAAAATCTCTTTGTTGTTGTGTTGCATTGGTTTGGAAATATTCAAGTTCTGTTAATAGACTAACAGTGGACTTTTCCATTTGCAGAATATATTGAATGACCAGCAGAGGCAGTGTATCAGAAGAAAATTTCTCTGAGTTGCTGAGACCAAAAAGGAACGAAAAAAAAATTCAGCAGCCTTCGGCGTGATTTACCTATTTAAATGGTGAGTCAAACTCTTGATTTATCATTTTGCTTGTCCTTAAAAGATGTTCATAGCACTGGGGTCTTCCGCATGAATATTATTTGTCAAGAATAAAGCGATTACGATGGCGCTTTGGGCATCATGTTAGCTTTTTAAAGACGTTGATTGTCTACAAGGCTGACAATCCTATTTTAAATACTCGTGCTAGCAATATGTCATCCGAGGAAATTAGTGTCTTTGAGGCTGGAATGAGGTGTCTTGTATTAGAGCAATTGACTTACTCTCTCATGGAGGGAAGCTAATCAATGCTTTCAATGTTGCAGAGCTCTTTCCCATTACACCTCCTACTTGGCTTAGAGTCATAATTACAGATCACTACCTAGTGCGGAATTGCTAATGCCTCATTGTTCTGTGTAATTGTCACCTATGGCGATTGGTCAAGTGTTCCCTGACATCTTAAAGCTAACGCAGGATGTCATCTGACATGTTGGCGAGCAATACGATACATTTATCATGGTATTAAAATAGGTAGTAGGATAGACAGGACTCCCTGCTGAAGGCAAAGATGGTGAGATGAATGAAACAAGGGCATTATTTGAGACTTATTTATTTGACGGTGTCGGTGATCATAATATTCTCAGGTTCTCTATAGGTTAACTGATAGGGATGTGCAAGAATGAAGATGTCAGAATCTGTTGTTAATAGTTTTTCTCATTCCCACTAACTGTAGCATAAACCTTCCTTTATAAACTTATCAGATCACTTAATGGTTATTGGTGTACCATAACCTAAAAGAATTGCAGTGAGCAGCGTACGCCGTCACTTGAATAGCAATGAGATCTTTTCTATACGTTCAAATATAGGTGCTAGAGTTGTGTGGAGAGTGATAGCAAAGGAGGCTTAGGATTTAGAGGTATGCCAGGTTGAAAATAAATTTGAGATTTGACTGGTTTTTGAGACGTGGATTTTCATAATATTACAGACGTCATAGTACAGATTAATAACCCTTTATCAAAATCTCTTTGTTGTTGTGTTGCATTGGTTTGGAAATATTCAAGTTCTGTTAATAGACTAACTGTGGACCTTTCCATTTGCAGAATATATTGAATGACCAGCAGAGGCAGTGTTTCAGAAGAAAATTTCTCTGAGTTGCTGAGACCAAAAAGAAACGAAAAAAAAATTCAGCAGCCTTCGGCGTGATTTACCTATTTAAATGGTGAGTCAAACTCTCGATTTATCATTTTGCTTGTCCTTAAAAGAAGTTCATAGCACTGGGGTCTTCCGCATGAATATTATTTGTCAAGAATAAAGCGATTACGATGGCGCTTTGGGCATCATGTTAGCTTTTTAAAGACGTTGATTGTCTACAAGGCTGACAATCCTATTTTAAATACTCGTGCTAGCAATATGTCATCCGAGGAAATTAGTGTCTTTGAGGCTGGAATGAGGTGTCTTGTATTAGAGCAATTGACTTACTCTCTCATGGAGGGAAGCTAATCAATGCTTTCAATGTTGCAGAGCTCTTTCCCATTACACCTCCTACTTGGCTTAGAGTCATAATTACAGATCACTACCTAGTGCGGAATTGCTAATGCCTCATTGTTCTGTGTAGTTGTCACCTATGGCGATTGGTCAAGTGTTCCCTGACATCTTAAAGCTACAGCAGGATGTCATCTGACATGAGGGCGAGCAATACCATACATTTATCATGGTATTAAAATAGGTAGTAGGATAGACAGGACTCCCTGCTGAATTCAAAGATGGTGAGATGAATGAAACAAGGGCATTATTTGAGACTTATTTATTTGACGGTGTCGGTGATCATAATATTCTCAGGTTCTCTATAGGTTAACTGATAGGGATGTGCAAGAATGAAGATGTCAGAATCTGTTGTTCATAGTTTTTCTCATTCCCACTAACTGTAGCATAAACCTTCCTCTATAAACTTATCAGATCATTTAATGGTTATTGGTGTACCATAACCTAAAAGAATTGCAGTGAGCAGCGTACGCTGTCACTTGAATAGCAATGAGATCTTTTCTATACGTTCAAATATAGGTGCTAGAGTTGTGTGGAGAGTGATAGCAAAGGAGGCTTAGGATTTAGTGGTATGCCAGGTTGAAAATAAATTTGAGATTTGACTGGTTTTTGAGACGTGGATTTTCATAATATTACAGACGTCATAGTACAGATTAATAACCCTTTATCAAAATCTCTTTGTTGTTGTGTTGCATTGGTTTGGAAATATTCAAGTTCTGTTAATAGACTAACAGTGGACTTTTCCATTTGCAGAATATATTGAATGACCAGCAGAGGCAGTGTATCAGAAGAAAATTTCTCTGAGTTGCTGAGACCAAAAAGGAACGAAAAAAAAATTCAGCAGCCTTCGGCGTGATTTACCTATTTAAATGGTGAGTCAAACTCTCGATTTATCATTTTGCTAGTCCTTAAAAGAAGTTCATAGCACTGGGGTCTTCCGCATGAATATTATTTGTCAAGAATAAAGCGATTACGATGGCGCTATGGGCATCATGTTAGCTTTTTAAAGACGTTGATTGTCTACAAGGCTGACAATCCTATTTTAAATACTCGTGCTAGCAATATGTCATCCGAGGAAATTAGTGTCTTTGAGGCTGGAATGAGGTGTCTTGTATTAGAGCAATTGACTTACTCTCTCATGGAGGGAAGCTAATCAATGCTTTCAATGTTGCAGAGCTCTTTCCCATTACACCTCCTACTTGGTTTAGAGTCATAATTACAGATCACTACCTAGTGCGGAATTGCTAATGCCTCATTTTTCTGTGTAATTGTCACCTATGGCGATTGGTCAAGTGTTCCCTGACATCTTAAAGCTAACGCAGGATGTCATCTGACATGAGGGCGAGCAATACGATACATTTATCATGGTATTAAAATAGGTAGTATGATAGACAGGACTCCCTGCTGAATTCAAAGATGGTGAGATGAATGAAACAAGGGCATTATTTGAGACTTATTTATTTGACGGTGTCGGTGATCATAATATTCTCAGGTTCTCTATAGGTTAACTGATAGGGATGTGCAAGAATGAAGATGTCAGAATCTGTTGTTCATAGTTTTTCTCATTCCCACTAACTGTAGCATAAACCTTCCTCTATAAACTTATCAGATCATTTAATGGTTATTGGTGTACCATAACCTAAAAGAATTGCAGTGAGCAGCGTACGCTGTCACTTGAATAGCAATGAGATATTTTCTATACGTTCAAATATAGGTGCTAGAGTTGTGTGGAGAGTGATAGCAAAGGAGGCTTAGGATTTAGTGGTATGCCAGGTTGAAAATAAATTTGAGATTTGACTGGTTTTTGAGACGTGGATTTTCATAATATTACAGACGTCATAGTACAGATTAATAACCCTTTATCAAAATCTCTTTGTTGTTGTGTTGCATTGGTTTGGAAATATTCAAGTTCTGTTAATAGACTAACAGTGGACTTTTCCATTTGCAGAATATATTGAATGACCAGCAGAGGCAGTGTTTCAGAAGAAAATTTCTCTGAGTTGCTGAGACCAAAAAGAAACGAAAAAAAAACTCAGCAGCCTTCGGCGTGATTTACCTATTTAAATGGTGAGTCAAACT
This sequence comes from Lissotriton helveticus, assembly GCF_964261635.1. Classification (NCBI taxonomy): domain Eukaryota; kingdom Metazoa; phylum Chordata; class Amphibia; order Caudata; family Salamandridae; genus Lissotriton; species Lissotriton helveticus. The sequence goes on along the minus strand of NC_136073.1, from coordinate 666,167,680 downwards.
CTCGATTTATCATTTTGCTTGTCCTTAAAAGAAGTTCATAGCACTGGGGTCTTCCGCATGAATATTATTTGTCAAGAATAAAGCGATTACGATGGCGCTTTGGGCATCATGTTAGCTTTTTAAAGACGTTGATTGTCTACAAGGCTGACAATCCTATTTTAAATACTCGTGCTAGCAATATGTCATCCGAGGAAATTAGTGTCTTTGAGGCTGGAATGAGGTGTCTTGTATTAGAGCAATTGACTTACTCTCTCATGGAGGGAAGCTAATCAATGCTTTCAATGTTGCAGAGCTCTTTCCCATTACACCTCCTACTTGGCTTAGAGTCATAATTACAGATCACTACCTAGTGCGGAATTGCTAATGCCTCATTGTTCTGTGTAGTTGTCACCTATGGCGATTGGTCAAGTGTTCCCTGACATCTTAAAGCTACAGCAGGATGTCATCTGACATGAGGGCGAGCAATACCATACATTTATCATGGTATTAAAATAGGTAGTAGGATAGACAGGACTCCCTGCTGAATTCAAAGATGGTGAGATGAATGAAACAAGGGCATTATTTGAGACTTATTTATTTGACGGTGTCGGTGATCATAATATTCTCAGGTTCTCTATAGGTTAACTGATAGGGATGTGCAAGAATGAAGATGTCAGAATCTGTTGTTCATAGTTTTTCTCATTCCCACTAACTGTAGCATAAACCTTCCTCTATAAACTTATCAGATCATTTAATGGTTATTGGTGTACCATAACCTAAAAGAATTGCAGTGAGCAGCGTACGCTGTCACTTGAATAGCAATGAGATCTTTTCTATACGTTCAAATATAGGTGCTAGAGTTGTGTGGAGAGTGATAGCAAAGGAGGCTTAGGATTTAGTGGTATGCCAGGTTGAAAATAAATTTGAGATTTGACTGGTTTTTGAGACGTGGATTTTCATAATATTACAGACGTCATAGTACAGATTAATAACCCTTTATCAAAATCTCTTTGTTGTTGTGTTGCATTGGTTTGGAAATATTCAAGTTCTGTTAATAGACTAACAGTGGACTTTTCCATTTGCAGAATATATTGAATGACCAGCAGAGGCAGTGTATCAGAAGAAAATTTCTCTGAGTTGCTGAGACCAAAAAGGAACGAAAAAAAAATTCAGCAGCCTTCGGCGTGATTTACCTATTTAAATGGTGAGTCAAACTCTCGATTTATCATTTTGCTTGTCCTTAAAAGAAGTTCATAGCACTGGGGTCTTCCGCATGAATATTATTTGTCAAGAATAAAGCGATTACGATGGCGCTTTGGGCATCATGTTAGCTTTTTAAAGACGTTGATTGTCTACAAGGCTGACAATCCTATTTTAAATACTCGTGCTAGCAATATGTCATCCGAGGAAATTAGTGTCTTTGAGGCTGGAATGAGGTGTCTTGTATTAGAGCAATTGACTTACTCTCTCATGGAGGGAAGCTAATCAATGCTTTCAATGTTGCAGAGCTCTTTCCCATTACACCTCCTACTTGGCTTAGAGTCATAATTACAGATCACTACCTAGTGCGGAATTGCTAATGCCTCATTGTTCTGTGTAGTTGTCACCTATGGCAATTGGTCAAGTGTTCCCTGACATCTTAAAGCTACAGCAGGATGTCATCTGACATGAGGGCGAGCAATACGATACATTTATCATGGTATTAAAATAGGTAGTAGGATAGAAAGGACTCCCTGCTGAATTCAAAGATGGTGAGATGAATGAAACAAGGGCATTATTTGAGACTTATTTATTTGACGGTGTCGGTGATCATAATATTCTCAGGTTCTCTATAGGTTAACTGATAGGGATGTGCAAGAATGAAGATGTCAGAATCTGTTGTTCATAGTTTTTCTCATTCCCACTAACTGTAGCATAAACCTTCCTCTATAAACTTATCAGATCATTTAATGGTTATTGGTGTACCATAACCTAAAAGAATTGCAGTGAGCAGCGTACGCTGTCACTTGAATAGCAATGAGATCTTTTCTATACGTACAAATATAGGTGCTAGAGTTGTGTGGAGAGTGATAGCAAAGGAGGCTTAGGATTTAGAGGTATGCCAGGTTGAAAATAAATTTGAGATTTGACTGGTTTTTGAGACGTGGATTTTCATAATATTACAGACGTCATAGTACAGATTAATACCCTTTATCAAAATCTCTTTGTTGTTGTGTTGCATTGGTTTTGAAATATTCAAGTTCTGTTAATAGACTAACAGTGGACTTTTCCATTTGCAGAATATATTGAATGACCAGCAGAGGCAGTGTTTCAGAAGAAAATTTCTCTGAGTTGCTGAGACCAAAAAGAAACGAAAAAAAAATTCAGCAGCCTTCGGCGTGATTTACCTATTTAAATGGTGAGTCAAACTCTCGATTTATCATTTTGCTAGTCCTTAAAAGAAGTTCATAGCACTGGGGTCTTCCGCATGAATATTATTTGTCAAGAATAAAGCGATTACGATGGCGCTATGGGCATCATGTTAGCTTTTTAAAGACGTTGATTGTCTACAAGGCTGACAATCCTATTTTAAATACTCGTGCTAGCAATATGTCATCCGAGGAAATTAGTGTCTTTGAGGCTGGAATGAGGTGTCTTGTATTAGAGCAATTGACTTACTCTCTCATGGAGGGAAGCTAATCAATGCTTTCAATGTTGCAGAGCTCTTTCCCATTACACCTCCTACTTGGTTTAGAGTCATAATTACAGATCACTACCTAGTGCGGAATTGCTAATGCCTCATTTTTCTGTGTAATTGTCACCTATGGCGATTGGTCAAGTGTTCCCTGACATCTTAAAGCTAACGCAGGATTTCATCTGACATGAGGGCGAGCAATACGATACATTTATCATGGTATTAAAATAGGTAGTATGATAGACAGGACTCCCTGCTGAATTCAAAGATGGTGAGATGAATGAAACAAGGGCATTATTTGAGACTTATTTATTTGACGGTGTCGGTGATCATAATATTCTCAGGTTCTCTATAGGTTAACTGATAGGGATGTGCAAGAATGAAGATGTCAGAATCTGTTGTTCATAGTTTTTCTCATTCCCACTAACTGTAGCATAAACCTTCCTCTATAAACTTATCAGATCATTTAATGGTTATTGGTGTACCATAACTTAAAAGAATTGCAGTGAGCAGCGTACGCTGTCACTTGAATAGCAATGAGATCTTTTCTATACGTTCAAATATAGGTGCTAGAGTTGTGTGGAGAGTGATAGCAAAGGAGGCTTAGGATTTAGTGGTATGCCAGGTTGAAAATAAATTTGAGATTTGACTGGTTTTTGAGACGTGGATTTTCATAATATTACAGACGTCATAGTACAGATTAATAACCCTTTATCAAAATCTCTTTGTTGTTGTGTTGCATTGGTTTGGAAATATTCAAGTTCTGTTAATAGACTAACAGTGGACTTTTCCATTTGCAGAATATATTGAATGACCAGCAGAGGCAGTGTTTCAGAAGAAAATTCCTCTGAGTTGCTGAGACCAAAAAGAAACGAAAAAAAAATGTTCAGCAGCCTTCGGCGTGATTTACCTATTTAAATGGTGAGTCAAACTCTCAATTTATCATTTTGCTAGTCCTTAAAAGAAGTTCATAGCATTTGACAGCTCTCAGCTCCTTTTACTGGGGTCTTACGCATGAATATTATTTGTCAAGTATAAAGCGATAAGGATGGTGCTATGGGCATCACGATAGCTTTTTAAAGACGTTGATTGTCTACAAGGCTGACAATCCTATTTTACATACTCGTGCTAGCAATATGTCATCCGAGGAAATTAGTGTCTTTGAGGCTGGAATGAGGTGTCTTGTATTAGAGCAATTGACTTACTCTCTCATGGAGGGAAGCTAATTTAATCTTCCTCCCTTCACACTGAATGTGGGACTCTTATACTGAAGAAGGATTGCTCTTTAGGATACTCTGTGTTCTTCTACCTCCTGCCCTCTTTCAAAAGGGGAGCCCAATGCTTTCAATGTTGCAGAGCCCTTTCCCATTACACCTCCTACTTGGCTTGGAGTCATAATTACAGATCACTACCTAGTACGGAATTACTAATGCCTCATTGTTCTGTGTAATTGTCACCTATGGCGATTGGTCAAGTGTTCCCTGACATCTTAAAGCTAACGCAAGATGTCATCTGACATGTTGGCGAGCAATACGATACATTTATCATGGTATTGAAATAGGTAGGATAGACAGGACTCCCTGCTGAAGGCAAAGATGGTGAGATGAATGAAACAAGGGCATTATTTGAGACTTATTTATTTGACGGTGTCGGTGATCATAATATTCTCAGGTTCTCTATAGGTTAACTGATAGGGATGTGCAAGAATGAAGATGTCAGAATCTGTTGTTCATAGTTTTTCTCATTCCCACTAACTGTAGCATAAACCTTCCTCTATAAACTTATCAGATCATTTAATGGTTATTGGTGTACCATAACCTAAAAGAATTGCAGTGAGCAGCGTACGCTGTCACTTGAATAGCAATGAGATCTTTTCTATACGTTCAAATATAGGTGCTAGAGTTGTGTGGAGAGTGATAGCAAAGGAGGCTTAGGATTTAGTGGTATGCCAGGTTGAAAATAAATTTGAGATTTGACTGGTTTTTGAGACGTGGATTTTCATAATATTACAGACGTCATAGTACAGATTAATACCCTTTATCAAAATCTCTTTGTTGTTGTGTTGCATTGGTTTTGAAATATTCAAGTTCTGTTAATAGACTAACAGTGGACTTTTCCATTTGCAGAATATATTGAATGACCAGCAGAGGCAGTGTTTCAGAAGAAAATTTCTCTGAGTTGCTGAGACCAAAAAGAAACGAAAAAAAAATTCAGCAGCCTTCGGCGTGATTTACCTATTTAAATGGTGAGTCAAACTCTCGATTTATCATTTTGCTAGTCCTTAAAAGAAGTTCATAGCACTGGGGTCTTCCGCATGAATATTATTTGTCAAGAATAAAGCGATTACGATGGCGCTATGGGCATCATGTTAGCTTTTTAAAGACGTTGATTGTCTACAAGGCTGACAATCCTATTTTAAATACTCGTGCTAGCAATATGTCATCCGAGGAAATTAGTGTCTTTGAGGCTGGAATGAGGTGTCTTGTATTAGAGCAATTGACTTACTCTCTCATGGAGGGAAGCTAATCAATGCTTTCAATGTTGCAGAGCTCTTTCCCATTACACCTCCTACTTGGTTTAGAGTCATAATTACAGATCACTACCTAGTGCGGAATTGCTAATGCCTCATTTTTCTGTGTAATTGTCACCTATGGCGATTGGTCAAGTGTTCCCTGACATCTTAAAGCTAACGCAGGATTTCATCTGACATGAGGGCGAGCAATACGATACATTTATCATGGTATTAAAATAGGTAGTATGATAGACAGGACTCCCTGCTGAATTCAAAGATGGTGAGATGAATGAAACAAGGGCATTATTTGAGACTTATTTATTTGACGGTGTCGGTGATCATAATATTCTCAGGTTCTCTATAGGTTAACTGATAGGGATGTGCAAGAATGAAGATGTCAGAATCTGTTGTTCATAGTTTTTCTCATTCCCACTAACTGTAGCATAAACCTTCCTCTATAAACTTATCAGATCATTTAATGGTTATTGGTGTACCATAACCTAAAAGAATTGCAGTGAGCAGCGTACGCTGTCACTTGAATAGCAATGAGATCTTTTCTATACGTTCAAATATAGGTGCTAGAGTTGTGTGGAGAGTGATAGCAAAGGAGGCTTAGGATTTAGTGGTATGCCAGGTTGAAAATAAATTTGAGATTTGACTGGTTTTTGAGACGTGGATTTTCATAATATTACAGACGTCATAGTACAGATTAATAACCCTTTATCAAAATCTCTTTGTTGTTGTGTTGCATTGGTTTGGAAATATTCAAGTTCTGTTAATAGACTAACAGTGGACTTTTCCATTTGCAGAATATATTGAATGACCAGCAGAGGCAGTGTTTCAGAAGAAAATTCCTCTGAGTTGCTGAGACCAAAAAGAAACGAAAAAAAAATGTTCAGCAGCCTTCGGCGTGATTTACCTATTTAAATGGTGAGTCAAACTCTCAATTTATCATTTTGCTAGTCCTTAAAAGAAGTTCATAGCATTTGACAGCTCTCAGCTCCTTTTACTGGGGTCTTACGCATGAATATTATTTGTCAAGTATAAAGCGATAAGGATGGTGCTATGGGCATCACGATAGCTTTTTAAAGACGTTGATTGTCTACAAGGCTGACAATCCTATTTTACATACTCGTGCTAGCAATATGTCATCCGAGGAAATTAGTGTCTTTGAGGCTGGAATGAGGTGTCTTGTATTAGAGCAATTGACTTACTCTCTCATGGAGGGAAGCTAATTTAATCTTCCTCCCTTCACACTGAATGTGGGACTCTTATACTGAAGAAGGATTGCTCTTTAGGATACTCTGTGTTCTTCTACCTCCTGCCCTCTTTCAAAAGGGGAGCCCAATGCTTTCAATGTTGCAGAGCCCTTTCCCATTACACCTCCTACTTGGCTTGGAGTCATAATTACAGATCACTACCTAGTACGGAATTACTAATGCCTCATTGTTCTGTGTAATTGTCACCTATGGCGATTGGTCAAGTGTTCCCTGACATCTTAAAGCTAACGCAAGATGTCATCTGACATGTTGGCGAGCAATACGATACATTTATCATGGTATTGAAATAGGTAGGATAGACAGGACTCCCTGCTGAAGGCAAAGATGGTGAGATGAATGAAACAAGGGCATTATTTGAGACTTATTTATTTGACGGTGTCGGTGATCATAATATTCTCAGGTTCTCTATAGGTTAACTGATAGGGATGTGCAAGAATGAAGATGTCAGAATCTGTTGTTCATAGTTTTTCTCATTCCCACTAACTGTAGCATAAACCTTCCTCTATAAACTTATCAGATCATTTAATGGTTATTGGTGTACCATAACCTAAAAGAATTGCAGTGAGCAGCGTACGCTGTCACTTGAATAGCAATGAGATCTTTTCTATACGTTCAAATATAGGTGCTAGAGTTGTGTGGAGAGTGATAGCAAAGGAGGCTTAGGATTTAGTGGTATGCCAGGTTGAAAATAAATTTGAGATTTGACTGGTTTTTGAGACGTGGATTTTCATAATATTACAGACGTCATAGTACAGATTAATAACCCTTTATCAAAATCTCTTTGTTGTTGTGTTGCATTGGTTTGGAAATATTCAAGTTCTGTTAATAGACTAACAGTGGACTTTTCCATTTGCAGAATATATTGAATGACCAGCAGAGGCAGTGTTTCAGAAGAAAATTTCTCTGAGTTGCTGAGACCAAAAAGAAACGAAAAAAAAATTCAGCAGCCTTCGGCGTGATTTACCTATTTAAATGGTGAGTCAAACTCTCGATTTATCATTTTGCTTGTCCTTAAAAGAAGTTCATAGCACTGGGGTCTTCCGCATGAATATTATTTGTCAAGAATAAAGCGATTACGATGGCGCTTTGGGCATCATGTTAGCTTTCTAAAGACGTTGATTGTCTACAAGGCTGACAATCCTATTTTAAATACTCGTGCTAGCAATATGTCATCCGAGGAAATTAGTGTCTTTGAGGCTGGAATGAGGTGTCTTGTATTAGAGCAATTGACTTACTCTCTCATGGAGGGAAGCTAATCAATGCTTTCAATGTTGCAGAGCTCTTTCCCATTACACCTCCTACTTGGCTTAGAGTCATAATTACAGATCACTACCTAGTGCGGAATTGCTAATGCCTCATTGTTCTGTGTAATTGTCACCTATGGCGATTGGTCAAGTGTTCCCTGACATCTTAAAGCTAACGCAGGATGTCATCTGACATGTTGGCGAGCAATACGATACATTTATCATGGTATTAAAATAGGTAGTAGGATAGACAGGACTCCCTGCTGAAGGCAAAGATGGTGAGATGAATGAAACAAGGGCATTATTTGAGACTTATTTATTTGACGGTGTCGGTGATCATAATATTCTCAGGTTCTCTATAGGTTAACTGATAGGGATGTGCAAGAATGAAGATGTCAGAATCTGTTGTTCATAGTTTTTCTCATTCCCACTAACTGTAGCATAAACCTTCCTTTATAAACTTATCAGATCACTTAATGGTTATTGGTGTACCATAACCTAAAAGAATTGCAGTGAGCAGCGTACGCCGTCACTTGAATAGCAATGAGATCTTTTCTATACGTTCAAATATAGGTGCTAGAGTTGTGTGGAGAGTGATAGCAAAGGAGGCTTAGGATTTAGAGGTATGCCAGGTTGAAAATAAATTTGAGATTTGACTGGTTTTTGAGACGTGGATTTTCATAATATTACAGACGTCATAGTACAGATTAATAACCCTTTATCAAAATCTCTTTGTTGTTGTGTTGCATTGGTTTGGAAATATTCAAGTTCTGTTAATAGACTAACAGTGGACCTTTCCATTTGCAGAATATATTGAATGACCAGCAGAGGCAGTGTTTCAGAAGAAAATTTCTCTGAGTTGCTGAGACCAAAAAGAAACGGAAAAAAAATTCAGCAGCCTTCGGCGTGATTTACCTATTTAAATGGTGAGTCAAACTCTCGATTTATCATTTTGCTAGTCCTTAAAAGAAGTTCATAGCACTGGGGTCTTCCGCATGAATATTATTTGTCAAGAATAAAGCGATTACGATGGCGCTATGGGCATCATGTTAGCTTTTTAAAGACGTTGATTGTCTACAAGGCTGACAATCCTATTTTAAATACTCGTGCTAGCAATATGTCATCCGAGGAAATTAGTGTCTTTGAGGCTGGAATGAGGTGTCTTGTATTAGAGCAATTGACTTACTCTCTCATGGAGGGAAGCTAATCAATGCTTTCAATGTTGCAGAGCTCTTTCCCATTACACCTCCTACTTGGCTTAGAGTCATAATTACAGATCACTACCTAGTGCGGAATTGCTAATGCCTCATTGTTCTGTGTAGTTGTCACCTATGGCGATTGGTCAAGTGTTCCCTGACATCTTAAAGCTACAGCAGGATGTCATCTGACATGAGGGCGAGCAATACCATACATTTATCATGGTATTAAAATAGGTAGTAGGATAGACAGGACTCCCTGCTGAATTCAAAGATGGTGAGATGAATGAAACAAGGGCATTATTTGAGACGTATTTATTTGACGGTGTCGGTGATCATAATATTCTCAGGTTCTCTATAGGTTAACTGATAGGGATGTGCAAGAATGAAGATGTCAGAATCTGTTGTTCATAGTTTTTCTCATTCCCACTAACTGTAGCATAAACCTTCCTCTATAAACTTATCAGATCATTTAATGGTTATTGGTGTACCATAACCTAAAAGAATTGCAGTGAGCAGCGTACGCTGTCACTTGAATAGCAATGAGATCTTTTCTATACGTTCAAATATAGGTGCTAGAGTTGTGTGGAGAGTGATAGCAAAGGAGGCTTAGGATTTAGTGGTATGCCAGGTTGAAAATAAATTTGAGATTTGACTGGTTTTTGAGACGTGGATTTTCATAATATTACAGACGTCATAGTACAGATTAATAACCCTTTATCAAAATCTCTTTGTTGTTGTGTTGCATTGGTTTGGAAATATTCAAGTTCTGTTAATAGACTAACAGTGGACTTTTCCATTTGCAGAATATATTGAATGACCAGCAGAGGCAGTGTATCAGAAGAAAATTTCTCTGAGTTGCTGAGACCAAAAAGGAACGAAAAAAAAATTCAGCAGCCTTCGGCGTGATTTACCTATTTAAATGGTGAGTCAAACTCTCGATTTATCATTTTGCTAGTCCTTAAAAGAAGTTCATAGCACTGGGGTCTTCCGCATGAATATTATTTGTCAAGAATAAAGCGATTACGATGGCGCTATGGGCATCATGTTAGCTTTTTAAAGACGTTGATTGTCTACAAGGCTGACAATCCTATTTTAAATACTCGTGCTAGCAATATGTCATCCGAGGAAATTAGTGTCTTTGAGGCTGGAATGAGGTGTCTTGTATTAGAGCAATTGACTTACTCTCTCATGGAGGGAAGCTAATCAATGCTTTCAATGTTGCAGAGCTCTTTCCCATTACACCTCCTACTTGGTTTAGAGTCATAATTACAGATCACTACCTAGTGCGGAATTGCTAATGCCTCATTTTTCTGTGTAATTGTCACCTATGGCGATTGGTCAAGTGTTCCCTGACATCTTAAAGCTAACGCAGGATGTCATCTGACATGAGGGCGAGCAATACGATACATTTATCATGGTATTAAAATAGGTAGTATGATAGACAGGACTCCCTGCTGAATTCAAAGATGGTGAGATGAATGAAACAAGGGCATTATTTGAGACTTATTTATTTGACGGTGTCGGTGATCATAATATTCTCAGGTTCTCTATAGGTTAACTGATAGGGATGTGCAAGAATGAAGATGTCAGAATCTGTTGTTCATAGTTTTTCTCATTCCCACTAACTGTAGCATAAACCTTCCTCTATAAACTTATCAGATCATTTAATGGTTATTGGTGTACCATAACCTAAAAGAATTGCAGTGAGCAGCGTACGCTGTCACTTGAATAGCAATGAGATATTTTCTATACGTTCAAATATAGGTGCTAGAGTTGTGTGGAGAGTGATAGCAAAGGAGGCTTAGGATTTAGTGGTATGCCAGGTTGAAAATAAATTTGAGATTTGACTGGTTTTTGAGACGTGGATTTTCATAATATTACAGACGTCATAGTACAGATTAATAACCCTTTATCAAAATCTCTTTGTTGTTGTGTTGCATTGGTTTGGAAATATTCAAGTTCTGTTAATAGACTAACAGTGGACTTTTCCATTTGCAGAATATATTGAATGACCAGCAGAGGCAGTGTTTCAGAAGAAAATTTCTCTGAGTTGCTGAGACCAAAAAGAAACGAAAAAAAAACTCAGCAGCCTTCGGCGTGATTTACCTATTTAAATGGTGAGTCAAACTCTCGATTTATCATTTTGCTTGTCCTTAAAAGAAGTTCATAGCACTGGGGTCTTCCGCATGAATATTATTTGTCAAGAATAAAGCGATTACGATGGCGCTTTGGGCATCATGTTAGCTTTTTAAAGACGTTGATTGTCTACAAGGCTGACAATCCTATTTTAAATACTCGTGCTAGCAATATGTCATCCGAGGAAATTAGTGTCTTTGAGGCTGGAATGAGGTGTCTTGTATTAGAGCAATTGACTTACTCTCTCATGGAGGGAAGCTAATCAATGCTTTCAATGTTGCAGAGCTCTTTCCCATTACACCTCCTACTTGGCTTAGAGTCATAATTACAGATCACTACCTAGTGCGGAATTGCTAATGCCTCATTGTTCTGTGTAGTTGTCACCTATGGCGATTGGTCAAGTGTTCCCTGACATCTTAAAGCTACAGCAGGATGTCATCTGACATGAGGGCGAGCAATACCATACATTTATCATGGTATTAAAATAGGTAGTAGGATAGACAGGACTCCCTGCTGAATTCAAAGATGGTGAGATGAATGAAACAAGGGCATTATTTGAGACTTATTTATTTGACGGTGTCGGTGATCATAATATTCTCAGGTTCTCTATAGGTTAACTGATAGGGATGTGCAAGAATGAAGATGTCAGAATCTGTTGTTCATAGTTTTTCTCATTCCCACTAACTGTAGCATAAACCTTCCTCTATAAACTTATCAGATCATTTAATGGTTATTGGTGTACCATAACCTAAAAGAATTGCAGTGAGCAGCGTACGCTGTCACTTGAATAGCAATGAGATCTTTTCTATACGTTCAAATATAGGTGCTAGAGTTGTGTGGAGAGTGATAGCAAAGGAGGCTTAGGATTTAGTGGTATGCCAGGTTGAAAATAAATTTGAGATTTGACTGGTTTTTGAGACGTGGATTTTCATAATATTACAGACGTCATAGTACAGATTAATAACCCTTTATCAAAATCTCTTTGTTGTTGTGTTGCATTGGTTTGGAAATATTCAAGTTCTGTTAATAGACTAACAGTGGACTTTTCCATTTGCAGAATATATTGAATGACCAGCAGAGGCAGTGTATCAGAAGAAAATTTCTCTGAGTTGCTGAGACCAAAAAGGAACGAAAAAAAAATTCAGCAGCCTTCGGCGTGATTTACCTATTTAAATGGTGAGTCAAACTCTCGATTTATCATTTTGCTTGTCCTTAAAAGAAGTTCATAGCACTGGGGTCTTCCGCATGAATATTATTTGTCAAGAATAAAGCGATTACGATGGCGCTTTGGGCATCATGTTAGCTTTTTAAAGACGTTGATTGTCTACAAGGCTGACAATCCTATTTTAAATACTCGTGCTAGCAATATGTCATCCGAGGAAATTAGTGTCTTTGAGGCTGGAATGAGGTGTCTTGTATTAGAGCAATTGACTTACTCTCTCATGGAGGGAAGCTAATCAATGCTTTCAATGTTGCAGAGCTCTTTCCCATTACACCTCCTACTTGGCTTAGAGTCATAATTACAGATCACTACCTAGTGCGGAATTGCTAATGCCTCATTGTTCTGTGTAGTTGTCACCTATGGCAATTGGTCAAGTGTTCCCTGACATCTTAAAGCTACAGCAGGATGTCATCTGACATGAGGGCGAGCAATACGATACATTTATCATGGTATTAAAATAGGTAGTAGGATAGAAAGGACTCCCTGCTGAATTCAAAGATGGTGAGATGAATGAAACAAGGGCATTATTTGAGACTTATTTATTTGACGGTGTCGGTGATCATAATATTCTCAGGTTCTCTATAGGTTAACTGATAGGGATGTGCAAGAATGAAGATGTCAGAATCTGTTGTTCATAGTTTTTCTCATTCCCACTAACTGTAGCATAAACCTTCCTCTATAAACTTATCAGATCATTTAATGGTTATTGGTGTACCATAACCTAAAAGAATTGCAGTGAGCAGCGTACGCTGTCACTTGAATAGCAATGAGATCTTTTCTATACGTACAAATATAGGTGCTAGAGTTGTGTGGAGAGTGATAGCAAAGGAGGCTTAGGATTTAGAGGTATGCCAGGTTGAAAATAAATTTGAGATTTGACTGGTTTTTGAGACGTGGATTTTCATAATATTACAGACGTCATAGTACAGATTAATACCCTTTATCAAAATCTCTTTGTTGTTGTGTTGCATTGGTTTTGAAATATTCAAGTTCTGTTAATAGACTAACAGTGGACTTTTCCATTTGCAGAATATATTGAATGACCAGCAGAGGCAGTGTTTCAGAAGAAAATTTCTCTGAGTTGCTGAGACCAAAAAGAAACGAAAAAAAAATTCAGCAGCCTTCGGCGTGATTTACCTATTTAAATGGTGAGTCAAACTCTCGATTTATCATTTTGCTAGTCCTTAAAAGAAGTTCATAGCACTGGGGTCTTCCGCATGAATATTATTTGTCAAGAATAAAGCGATTACGATGGCGCTATGGGCATCATGTTAGCTTTTTAAAGACGTTGATTGTCTACAAGGCTGACAATCCTATTTTAAATACTCGTGCTAGCAATATGTCATCCGAGGAAATTAGTGTCTTTGAGGCTGGAATGAGGTGTCTTGTATTAGAGCAATTGACTTACTCTCTCATGGAGGGAAGCTAATCAATGCTTTCAATGTTGCAGAGCTCTTTCCCATTACACCTCCTACTTGGTTTAGAGTCATAATTACAGATCACTACCTAGTGCGGAATTGCTAATGCCTCATTTTTCTGTGTAATTGTCACCTATGGCGATTGGTCAAGTGTTCCCTGACATCTTAAAGCTAACGCAGGATTTCATCTGACATGAGGGCGAGCAATACGATACATTTATCATGGTATTAAAATAGGTAGTATGATAGACAGGACTCCCTGCTGAATTCAAAGATGGTGAGATGAATGAAACAAGGGCATTATTTGAGACTTATTTATTTGACGGTGTCGGTGATCATAATATTCTCAGGTTCTCTATAGGTTAACTGATAGGGATGTGCAAGAATGAAGATGTCAGAATCTGTTGTTCATAGTTTTTCTCATTCCCACTAACTGTAGCATAAACCTTCCTCTATAAACTTATCAGATCATTTAATGGTTATTGGTGTACCATAACCTAAAAGAATTGCAGTGAGCAGCGTACGCTGTCACTTGAATAGCAATGAGATCTTTTCTATACGTTCAAATATAGGTGCTAGAGTTGTGTGGAGAGTGATAGCAAAGGAGGCTTAGGATTTAGTGGTATGCCAGGTTGAAAATAAATTTGAGATTTGACTGGTTTTTGAGACGTGGATTTTCATAATATTACAGACGTCATAGTACAGATTAATAACCCTTTATCAAAATCTCTTTGTTGTTGTGTTGCATTGGTTTGGAAATATTCAAGTTCTGTTAATAGACTAACAGTGGACTTTTCCATTTGCAGAATATATTGAATGACCAGCAGAGGCAGTGTTTCAGAAGAAAATTCCTCTGAGTTGCTGAGACCAAAAAGAAACGAAAAAAAAATGTTCAGCAGCCTTCGGCGTGATTTACCTATTTAAATGGTGAGTCAAACTCTCAATTTATCATTTTGCTAGTCCTTAAAAGAAGTTCATAGCATTTGACAGCTCTCAGCTCCTTTTACTGGGGTCTTACGCATGAATATTATTTGTCAAGTATAAAGCGATAAGGATGGTGCTATGGGCATCACGATAGCTTTTTAAAGACGTTGATTGTCTACAAGGCTGACAATCCTATTTTACATACTCGTGCTAGCAATATGTCATCCGAGGAAATTAGTGTCTTTGAGGCTGGAATGAGGTGTCTTGTATTAGAGCAATTGACTTACTCTCTCATGGAGGGAAGCTAATTTAATCTTCCTCCCTTCACACTGAATGTGGGACTCTTATACTGAAGAAGGATTGCTCTTTAGGATACTCTGTGTTCTTCTACCTCCTGCCCTCTTTCAAAAGGGGAGCCCAATGCTTTCAATGTTGCAGAGCCCTTTCCCATTACACCTCCTACTTGGCTTGGAGTCATAATTACAGATCACTACCTAGTACGGAATTACTAATGCCTCATTGTTCTGTGTAATTGTCACCTATGGCGATTGGTCAAGTGTTCCCTGACATCTTAAAGCTAACGCAAGATGTCATCTGACATGTTGGCGAGCAATACGATACATTTATCATGGTATTGAAATAGGTAGGATAGACAGGACTCCCTGCTGAAGGCAAAGATGGTGAGATGAATGAAACAAGGGCATTATTTGAGACTTATTTATTTGACGGTGTCGGTGATCATAATATTCTCAGGTTCTCTATAGGTTAACTGATAGGGATGTGCAAGAATGAAGATGTCAGAATCTGTTGTTCATAGTTTTTCTCATTCCCACTAACTGTAGCATAAACCTTCCTCTATAAACTTATCAGATCATTTAATGGTTATTGGTGTACCATAACCTAAAAGAATTGCAGTGAGCAGCGTACGCTGTCACTTGAATAGCAATGAGATCTTTTCTATACGTTCAAATATAGGTGCTAGAGTTGTGTGGAGAGTGATAGCAAAGGAGGCTTAGGATTTAGTGGTATGCCAGGTTGAAAATAAATTTGAGATTTGACTGGTTTTTGAGACGTGGATTTTCATAATATTACAGACGTCATAGTACAGATTAATACCCTTTATCAAAATCTCTTTGTTGTTGTGTTGCATTGGTTTTGAAATATTCAAGTTCTGTTAATAGACTAACAGTGGACTTTTCCATTTGCAGAATATATTGAATGACCAGCAGAGGCAGTGTTTCAGAAGAAAATTTCTCTGAGTTGCTGAGACCAAAAAGAAACGAAAAAAAAATTCAGCAGCCTTCGGCGTGATTTACCTATTTAAATGGTGAGTCAAACTCTCGATTTATCATTTTGCTAGTCCTTAAAAGAAGTTCATAGCACTGGGGTCTTCCGCATGAATATTATTTGTCAAGAATAAAGCGATTACGATGGCGCTATGGGCATCATGTTAGCTTTTTAAAGACGTTGATTGTCTACAAGGCTGACAATCCTATTTTAAATACTCGTGCTAGCAATATGTCATCCGAGGAAATTAGTGTCTTTGAGGCTGGAATGAGGTGTCTTGTATTAGAGCAATTGACTTACTCTCTCATGGAGGGAAGCTAATCAATGCTTTCAATGTTGCAGAGCTCTTTCCCATTACACCTCCTACTTGGTTTAGAGTCATAATTACAGATCACTACCTAGTGCGGAATTGCTAATGCCTCATTTTTCTGTGTAATTGTCACCTATGGCGATTGGTCAAGTGTTCCCTGACATCTTAAAGCTAACGCAGGATTTCATCTGACATGAGGGCGAGCAATACGATACATTTATCATGGTATTAAAATAGGTAGTATGATAGACAGGACTCCCTGCTGAATTCAAAGATGGTGAGATGAATGAAACAAGGGCATTATTTGAGACTTATTTATTTGACGGTGTCGGTGATCATAATATTCTCAGGTTCTCTATAGGTTAACTGATAGGGATGTGCAAGAATGAAGATGTCAGAATCTGTTGTTCATAGTTTTTCTCATTCCCACTAACTGTAGCATAAACCTTCCTCTATAAACTTATCAGATCATTTAATGGTTATTGGTGTACCATAACCTAAAAGAATTGCAGTGAGCAGCGTACGCTGTCACTTGAATAGCAATGAGATCTTTTCTATACGTTCAAATATAGGTGCTAGAGTTGTGTGGAGAGTGATAGCAAAGGAGGCTTAGGATTTAGTGGTATGCCAGGTTGAAAATAAATTTGAGATTTGACTGGTTTTTGAGACGTGGATTTTCATAATATTACAGACGTCATAGTACAGATTAATAACCCTTTATCAAAATCTCTTTGTTGTTGTGTTGCATTGGTTTGGAAATATTCAAGTTCTGTTAATAGACTAACAGTGGACTTTTCCATTTGCAGAATATATTGAATGACCAGCAGAGGCAGTGTTTCAGAAGAAAATTCCTCTGAGTTGCTGAGACCAAAAAGAAACGAAAAAAAAATGTTCAGCAGCCTTCGGCGTGATTTACCTATTTAAATGGTGAGTCAAACTCTCAATTTATCATTTTGCTAGTCCTTAAAAGAAGTTCATAGCATTTGACAGCTCTCAGCTCCTTTTACTGGGGTCTTACGCATGAATATTATTTGTCAAGTATAAAGCGATAAGGATGGTGCTATGGGCATCACGATAGCTTTTTAAAGACGTTGATTGTCTACAAGGCTGACAATCCTATTTTACATACTCGTGCTAGCAATATGTCATCCGAGGAAATTAGTGTCTTTGAGGCTGGAATGAGGTGTCTTGTATTAGAGCAATTGACTTACTCTCTCATGGAGGGAAGCTAATTTAATCTTCCTCCCTTCACACTGAATGTGGGACTCTTATACTGAAGAAGGATTGCTCTTTAGGATACTCTGTGTTCTTCTACCTCCTGCCCTCTTTCAAAAGGGGAGCCCAATGCTTTCAATGTTGCAGAGCCCTTTCCCATTACACCTCCTACTTGGCTTGGAGTCATAATTACAGATCACTACCTAGTACGGAATTACTAATGCCTCATTGTTCTGTGTAATTGTCACCTATGGCGATTGGTCAAGTGTTCCCTGACATCTTAAAGCTAACGCAAGATGTCATCTGACATGTTGGCGAGCAATACGATACATTTATCATGGTATTGAAATAGGTAGGATAGACAGGACTCCCTGCTGAAGGCAAAGATGGTGAGATGAATGAAACAAGGGCATTATTTGAGACTTATTTATTTGACGGTGTCGGTGATCATAATATTCTCAGGTTCTCTATAGGTTAACTGATAGGGATGTGCAAGAATGAAGATGTCAGAATCTGTTGTTCATAGTTTTTCTCATTCCCACTAACTGTAGCATAAACCTTCCTCTATAAACTTATCAGATCATTTAATGGTTATTGGTGTACCATAACCTAAAAGAATTGCAGTGAGCAGCGTACGCTGTCACTTGAATAGCAATGAGATCTTTTCTATACGTTCAAATATAGGTGCTAGAGTTGTGTGGAGAGTGATAGCAAAGGAGGCTTAGGATTTAGTGGTATGCCAGGTTGAAAATAAATTTGAGATTTGACTGGTTTTTGAGACGTGGATTTTCATAATATTACAGACGTCATAGTACAGATTAATAACCCTTTATCAAAATCTCTTTGTTGTTGTGTTGCATTGGTTTGGAAATATTCAAGTTCTGTTAATAGACTAACAGTGGACTTTTCCATTTGCAGAATATATTGAATGACCAGCAGAGGCAGTGTTTCAGAAGAAAATTTCTCTGAGTTGCTGAGACCAAAAAGAAACGAAAAAAAAATTCAGCAGCCTTCGGCGTGATTTACCTATTTAAATGGTGAGTCAAACTCTCGATTTATCATTTTGCTTGTCCTTAAAAGAAGTTCATAGCACTGGGGTCTTCCGCATGAATATTATTTGTCAAGAATAAAGCGATTACGATGGCGCTTTGGGCATCATGTTAGCTTTTTAAAGACGTTGATTGTCTACAAGGCTGACAATCCTATTTTAAATACTCGTGCTAGCAATATGTCATCCGAGGAAATTAGTGTCTTTGAGGCTGGAATGAGGTGTCTTGTATTAGAGCAATTGACTTACTCTCTCATGGAGGGAAGCTAATCAATGCTTTCAATGTTGCAGAGCTCTTTCCCATTACACCTCCTACTTGGCTTAGAGTCATAATTACAGATCACTACCTAGTGCGGAATTGCTAATGCCTCATTGTTCTGTGTAATTGTCACCTATGGCGATTGGTCAAGTGTTCCCTGACATCTTAAAGCTAACGCAGGATGTCATCTGACATGTTGGCGAGCAATACGATACATTTATCATGGTATTAAAATAGGTAGTAGGATAGACAGGACTCCCTGCTGAAGGCAAAGATGGTGAGATGAATGAAACAAGGGCATTATTTGAGACTTATTTATTTGACGGTGTCGGTGATCATAATATTCTCAGGTTCTCTATAGGTTAACTGATAGGGATGTGCAAGAATGAAGATGTCAGAATCTGTTGTTCATAGTTTTTCTCATTCCCACTAACTGTAGCATAAACCTTCCTTTATAAACTTATCAGATCACTTAATGGTTATTGGTGTACCATAACCTAAAAGAATTGCAGTGAGCAGCGTACGCCGTCACTTGAATAGCAATGAGATCTTTTCTATACGTTCAAATATAGGTGCTAGAGTTGTGTGGAGAGTGATAGCAAAGGAGGCTTAGGATTTAGAGGTATGCCAGGTTGAAAATAAATTTGAGATTTGACTGGTTTTTGAGACGTGGATTTTCATAATATTACAGACGTCATAGTACAGATTAATAACCCTTTATCAAAATCTCTTTGTTGTTGTGTTGCATTGGTTTGGAAATATTCAAGTTCTGTTAATAGACTAACAGTGGACCTTTCCATTTGCAGAATATATTGAATGACCAGCAGAGGCAGTGTTTCAGAAGAAAATTTCTCTGAGTTGCTGAGACCAAAAAGAAACGAAAAAAAAATTCAGCAGCCTTCGGCGTGATTTACCTATTTAAATGGTGAGTCAAACTCTCGATTTATCATTTTGCTAGTCCTTAAAAGAAGTTCATAGCACTGGGGTCTTCCGCATGAATATTATTTGTCAAGAATAAAGCGATTACGATGGCGCTATGGGCATCATGTTAGCTTTTTAAAGACGTTGATTGTCTACAAGGCTGACAATCCTATTTTAAATACTCGTGCTAGCAATATGTCATCCGAGGAAATTAGTGTCTTTGAGGCTGGAATGAGGTGTCTTGTATTAGAGCAATTGACTTACTCTCTCATGGAGGGAAGCTAATCAATGCTTTCAATGTTGCAGAGCTCTTTCCCATTACACCTCCTACTTGGCTTAGAGTCATAATTACAGATCACTACCTAGTGCGGAATTGCTAATGCCTCATTGTTCTGTGTAGTTGTCACCTATGGCGATTGGTCAAGTGTTCCCTGACATCTTAAAGCTACAGCAGGATGTCATCTGACATGAGGGCGAGCAATACCATACATTTATCATGGTATTAAAATAGGTAGTAGGATAGACAGGACTCCCTGCTGAATTCAAAGATGGTGAGATGAATGAAACAAGGGCATTATTTGAGACGTATTTATTTGACGGTGTCGGTGATCATAATATTCTCAGGTTCTCTATAGGTTAACTGATAGGGATGTGCAAGAATGAAGATGTCAGAATCTGTTGTTCATAGTTTTTCTCATTCCCACTAACTGTAGCATAAACCTTCCTCTATAAACTTATCAGATCATTTAATGGTTATTGGTGTACCATAACCTAAAAGAATTGCAGTGAGCAGCGTACGCTGTCACTTGAATAGCAATGAGATCTTTTCTATACGTTCAAATATAGGTGCTAGAGTTGTGTGGAGAGTGATAGCAAAGGAGGCTTAGGATTTAGTGGTATGCCAGGTTGAAAATAAATTTGAGATTTGACTGGTTTTTGAGACGTGGATTTTCATAATATTACAGACGTCATAGTACAGATTAATAACCCTTTATCAAAATCTCTTTGTTGTTGTGTTGCATTGGTTTGGAAATATTCAAGTTCTGTTAATAGACTAACAGTGGACTTTTCCATTTGCAGAATATATTGAATGACCAGCAGAGGCAGTGTATCAGAAGAAAATTTCTCTGAGTTGCTGAGACCAAAAAGGAACGAAAAAAAAATTCAGCAGCCTTCGGCGTGATTTACCTATTTAAATGGTGAGTCAAACTCTCGATTTATCATTTTGCTTGTCCTTAAAAGAAGTTCATAGCACTGGGGTCTTCCGCATGAATATTATTTGTCAAGAATAAAGCGATTACGATGGCGCTTTGGGCATCATGTTAGCTTTTTAAAGACGTTGATTGTCTACAAGGCTGACAATCCTATTTTAAATACTCGTGCTAGCAATATGTCATCCGAGGAAATTAGTGTCTTTGAGGCTGGAATGAGGTGTCTTGTTTTAGAGCAATTGACTTACTCTCTCATGGAGGGAAGCTAATCAATGCTTTCAATGTTGCAGAGCTCTTTCCCATTACACCTCCTACTTGGCTTAGAGTCATAATTACAGATCACTACCTAGTGCGGAATTGCTAATGCCTCATTGTTCTGTGTAATTGTCACCTATGGCGATTGGTCAAGTGTTCCCTGACATCTTAAAGCTAACGCAGGATGTCATCTGACATGTTGGCGAGCAATACGATACATTTATCATGGTATTAAAATAGGTAGTAGGATAGACAGGACTCCCTGCTGAAGGCAAAGATGGTGAGATGAATGAAACAAGGGCATTATTTGAGACTTATTTATTTGACGGTGTCGGTGATCATAATATTCTCAGGTTCTCTATAGGTTAACTGATAGGGATGTGCAAGAATGAAGATGTCAGAATCTGTTGTTCATAGTTTTTCTCATTCCCACTAACTGTAGCATAAACCTTCCTTTATAAACTTATCAGATCACTTAATGGTTATTGGTGTACCATAACCTAAAAGAATTGCAGTGAGCAGCGTACGCCGTCACTTGAATAGCAATGAGATCTTTTCTATACGTTCAAATATAGGTGCTAGAGTTGTGTGGAGAGTGATAGCAAAGGAGGCTTAGGATTTAGAGGTATGCCAGGTTGAAAATAAATTTGAGATTTGACTGGTTTTTGAGACGTGGATTTTCATAATATTACAGACGTCATAGTACAGATTAATAACCCTTTATCAAAATCTCTTTGTTGTTCTGTTGCATTGGTTTGGAAATATTCAAGTTCTGTTAATAGACTAACAGTGGACCTTTCCATTTGCAGAATATATTGAATGACCAGCAGAGGCAGTGTTTCAGAAGAAAATTTCTCTGAGTTGCTGAGACCAAAAAGAAACGAAAAAAAAATTCAG
The DNA here is from genome assembly GCF_964261635.1 of Lissotriton helveticus. NCBI lineage: Eukaryota > Metazoa > Chordata > Amphibia > Caudata > Salamandridae > Lissotriton > Lissotriton helveticus. The sequence goes on along the minus strand of NC_136073.1, from coordinate 666,145,689 downwards.
CAGCCTTCGGCGTGATTTACCTATTTAAATGGTGAGTCAAACTCTCGATTTATCATTTTGCTAGTCCTTAAAAGAAGTTCATAGCACTGGGGTCTTCCGCATGAATATTATTTGTCAAGAATAAAGCGATTACGATGGCGCTATGGGCATCATGTTAGCTTTTTAAAGACGTTGATTGTCTACAAGGCTGACAATCCTATTTTAAATACTCGTGCTAGCAATATGTCATCCGAGGAAATTAGTGTCTTTGAGGCTGGAATGAGGTGTCTTGTATTAGAGCAATTGACTTACTCTCTCATGGAGGGAAGCTAATCAATGCTTTCAATGTTGCAGAGCTCTTTCCCATTACACCTCCTACTTGGCTTAGAGTCATAATTACAGATCACTACCTAGTGCGGAATTGCTAATGCCTCATTGTTCTGTGTAGTTGTCACCTATGGCGATTGGTCAAGTGTTCCCTGACATCTTAAAGCTACAGCAGGATGTCATCTGACATGAGGGCGAGCAATACCATACATTTATCATGGTATTAAAATAGGTAGTAGGATAGACAGGACTCCCTGCTGAATTCAAAGATGGTGAGATGAATGAAACAAGGGCATTATTTGAGACGTATTTATTTGACGGTGTCGGTGATCATAATATTCTCAGGTTCTCTATAGGTTAACTGATAGGGATGTGCAAGAATGAAGATGTCAGAATCTGTTGTTCATAGTTTTTCTCATTCCCACTAACTGTAGCATAAACCTTCCTCTATAAACTTATCAGATCATTTAATGGTTATTGGTGTACCATAACCTAAAAGAATTGCAGTGAGCAGCGTACGCTGTCACTTGAATAGCAATGAGATCTTTTCTATACGTTCAAATATAGGTGCTAGAGTTGTGTGGAGAGTGATAGCAAAGGAGGCTTAGGATTTAGTGGTATGCCAGGTTGAAAATAAATTTGAGATTTGACTGGTTTTTGAGACGTGGATTTTCATAATATTACAGACGTCATAGTACAGATTAATAACCCTTTATCAAAATCTCTTTGTTGTTGTGTTGCATTGGTTTGGAAATATTCAAGTTCTGTTAATAGACTAACAGTGGACTTTTCCATTTGCAGAATATATTGAATGACCAGCAGAGGCAGTGTATCAGAAGAAAATTTCTCTGAGTTGCTGAGACCAAAAAGGAACGAAAAAAAAATTCAGCAGCCTTCGGCGTGATTTACCTATTTAAATGGTGAGTCAAACTCTCGATTTATCATTTTGCTTGTCCTTAAAAGAAGTTCATAGCACTGGGGTCTTCCGCATGAATATTATTTGTCAAGAATAAAGCGATTACGATGGCGCTTTGGGCATCATGTTAGCTTTTTAAAGACGTTGATTGTCTACAAGGCTGACAATCCTATTTTAAATACTCGTGCTAGCAATATGTCATCCGAGGAAATTAGTGTCTTTGAGGCTGGAATGAGGTGTCTTGTTTTAGAGCAATTGACTTACTCTCTCATGGAGGGAAGCTAATCAATGCTTTCAATGTTGCAGAGCTCTTTCCCATTACACCTCCTACTTGGCTTAGAGTCATAATTACAGATCACTACCTAGTGCGGAATTGCTAATGCCTCATTGTTCTGTGTAATTGTCACCTATGGCGATTGGTCAAGTGTTCCCTGACATCTTAAAGCTAACGCAGGATGTCATCTGACATGTTGGCGAGCAATACGATACATTTATCATGGTATTAAAATAGGTAGTAGGATAGACAGGACTCCCTGCTGAAGGCAAAGATGGTGAGATGAATGAAACAAGGGCATTATTTGAGACTTATTTATTTGACGGTGTCGGTGATCATAATATTCTCAGGTTCTCTATAGGTTAACTGATAGGGATGTGCAAGAATGAAGATGTCAGAATCTGTTGTTCATAGTTTTTCTCATTCCCACTAACTGTAGCATAAACCTTCCTTTATAAACTTATCAGATCACTTAATGGTTATTGGTGTACCATAACCTAAAAGAATTGCAGTGAGCAGCGTACGCCGTCACTTGAATAGCAATGAGATCTTTTCTATACGTTCAAATATAGGTGCTAGAGTTGTGTGGAGAGTGATAGCAAAGGAGGCTTAGGATTTAGAGGTATGCCAGGTTGAAAATAAATTTGAGATTTGACTGGTTTTTGAGACGTGGATTTTCATAATATTACAGACGTCATAGTACAGATTAATAACCCTTTATCAAAATCTCTTTGTTGTTGTGTTGCATTGGTTTGGAAATATTCAAGTTCTGTTAATAGACTAACAGTGGACCTTTCCATTTGCAGAATATATTGAATGACCAGCAGAGGCAGTGTTTCAGAAGAAAATTTCTCTGAGTTGCTGAGACCAAAAAGAAACGAAAAAAAAATTCAGCAGCCTTCGGCGTGATTTACCTATTTAAATGGTGAGTCAAACTCTCGATTTATCATTTTGCTAGTCCTTAAAAGAAGTTCATAGCACTGGGGTCTTCCGCATGAATATTATTTGTCAAGAATAAAGCGATTACGATGGCGCTATGGGCATCATGTTAGCTTTTTAAAGACGTTGATTGTCTACAAGGCTGACAATCCTATTTTAAATACTCGTGCTAGCAATATGTCATCCGAGGAAATTAGTGTCTTTGAGGCTGGAATGAGGTGTCTTGTATTAGAGCAATTGACTTACTCTCTCATGGAGGGAAGCTAATCAATGCTTTCAATGTTGCAGAGCTCTTTCCCATTACACCTCCTACTTGGCTTAGAGTCATAATTACAGATCACTACCTAGTGCGGAATTGCTAATGCCTCATTGTTCTGTGTAGTTGTCACCTATGGCGATTGGTCAAGTGTTCCCTGACATCTTAAAGCTACAGCAGGATGTCATCTGACATGAGGGCGAGCAATACCATACATTTATCATGGTATTAAAATAGGTAGTAGGATAGACAGGACTCCCTGCTGAATTCAAAGATGGTGAGATGAATGAAACAAGGGCATTATTTGAGACGTATTTATTTGACGGTGTCGGTGATCATAATATTCTCAGGTTCTCTATAGGTTAACTGATAGGGATGTGCAAGAATGAAGATGTCAGAATCTGTTGTTCATAGTTTTTCTCATTCCCACTAACTGTAGCATAAACCTTCCTCTATAAACTTATCAGATCATTTAATGGTTATTGGTGTACCATAACCTAAAAGAATTGCAGTGAGCAGCGTACGCTGTCACTTGAATAGCAATGAGATCTTTTCTATACGTTCAAATATAGGTGCTAGAGTTGTGTGGAGAGTGATAGCAAAGGAGGCTTAGGATTTAGTGGTATGCCAGGTTGAAAATAAATTTGAGATTTGACTGGTTTTTGAGACGTGGATTTTCATAATATTACAGACGTCATAGTACAGATTAATAACCCTTTATCAAAATCTCTTTGTTGTTGTGTTGCATTGGTTTGGAAATATTCAAGTTCTGTTAATAGACTAACAGTGGACTTTTCCATTTGCAGAATATATTGAATGACCAGCAGAGGCAGTGTATCAGAAGAAAATTTCTCTGAGTTGCTGAGACCAAAAAGGAACGAAAAAAAAATTCAGCAGCCTTCGGCGTGATTTACCTATTTAAATGGTGAGTCAAACTCTCGATTTATCATTTTGCTAGTCCTTAAAAGAAGTTCATAGCACTGGGGTCTTCCGCATGAATATTATTTGTCAAGAATAAAGCGATTACGATGGCGCTATGGGCATCATGTTAGCTTTTTAAAGACGTTGATTGTCTACAAGGCTGACAATCCTATTTTAAATACTCGTGCTAGCAATATGTCATCCGAGGAAATTAGTGTCTTTGAGGCTGGAATGAGGTGTCTTGTATTAGAGCAATTGACTTACTCTCTCATGGAGGGAAGCTAATCAATGCTTTCAATGTTGCAGAGCTCTTTCCCATTACACCTCCTACTTGGTTTAGAGTCATAATTACAGATCACTACCTAGTGCGGAATTGCTAATGCCTCATTTTTCTGTGTAATTGTCACCTATGGCGATTGGTCAAGTGTTCCCTGACATCTTAAAGCTAACGCAGGATGTCATCTGACATGAGGGCGAGCAATACGATACATTTATCATGGTATTAAAATAGGTAGTATGATAGACAGGACTCCCTGCTGAATTCAAAGATGGTGAGATGAATGAAACAAGGGCATTATTTGAGACTTATTTATTTGACGGTGTCGGTGATCATAATATTCTCAGGTTCTCTATAGGTTAACTGATAGGGATGTGCAAGAATGAAGATGTCAGAATCTGTTGTTCATAGTTTTTCTCATTCCCACTAACTGTAGCATAAACCTTCCTCTATAAACTTATCAGATCATTTAATGGTTATTGGTGTACCATAACCTAAAAGAATTGCAGTGAGCAGCGTACGCTGTCACTTGAATAGCAATGAGATATTTTCTATACGTTCAAATATAGGTGCTAGAGTTGTGTGGAGAGTGATAGCAAAGGAGGCTTAGGATTTAGTGGTATGCCAGGTTGAAAATAAATTTGAGATTTGACTGGTTTTTGAGACGTGGATTTTCATAATATTACAGACGTCATAGTACAGATTAATAACCCTTTATCAAAATCTCTTTGTTGTTGTGTTGCATTGGTTTGGAAATATTCAAGTTCTGTTAATAGACTAACAGTGGACTTTTCCATTTGCAGAATATATTGAATGACCAGCAGAGGCAGTGTTTCAGAAGAAAATTTCTCTGAGTTGCTGAGACCAAAAAGAAACGAAAAAAAAACTCAGCAGCCTTCGGCGTGATTTACCTATTTAAATGGTGAGTCAAACTCTCGATTTATCATTTTGCTTGTCCTTAAAAGAAGTTCATAGCACTGGGGTCTTCCGCATGAATATTATTTGTCAAGAATAAAGCGATTACGATGGCGCTTTGGGCATCATGTTAGCTTTTTAAAGACGTTGATTGTCTACAAGGCTGACAATCCTATTTTAAATACTCGTGCTAGCAATATGTCATCCGAGGAAATTAGTGTCTTTGAGGCTGGAATGAGGTGTCTTGTATTAGAGCAATTGACTTACTCTCTCATGGAGGGAAGCTAATCAATGCTTTCAATGTTGCAGAGCTCTTTCCCATTACACCTCCTACTTGGCTTAGAGTCATAATTACAGATCACTACCTAGTGCGGAATTGCTAATGCCTCATTGTTCTGTGTAGTTGTCACCTATGGCGATTGGTCAAGTGTTCCCTGACATCTTAAAGCTACAGCAGGATGTCATCTGACATGAGGGCGAGCAATACCATACATTTATCATGGTATTAAAATAGGTAGTAGGATAGACAGGACTCCCTGCTGAATTCAAAGATGGTGAGATGAATGAAACAAGGGCATTATTTGAGACTTATTTATTTGACGGTGTCGGTGATCATAATATTCTCAGGTTCTCTATAGGTTAACTGATAGGGATGTGCAAGAATGAAGATGTCAGAATCTGTTGTTCATAGTTTTTCTCATTCCCACTAACTGTAGCATAAACCTTCCTCTATAAACTTATCAGATCATTTAATGGTTATTGGTGTACCATAACCTAAAAGAATTGCAGTGAGCAGCGTACGCTGTCACTTGAATAGCAATGAGATCTTTTCTATACGTTCAAATATAGGTGCTAGAGTTGTGTGGAGAGTGATAGCAAAGGAGGCTTAGGATTTAGTGGTATGCCAGGTTGAAAATAAATTTGAGATTTGACTGGTTTTTGAGACGTGGATTTTCATAATATTACAGACGTCATAGTACAGATTAATAACCCTTTATCAAAATCTCTTTGTTGTTGTGTTGCATTGGTTTGGAAATATTCAAGTTCTGTTAATAGACTAACAGTGGACTTTTCCATTTGCAGAATATATTGAATGACCAGCAGAGGCAGTGTATCAGAAGAAAATTTCTCTGAGTTGCTGAGACCAAAAAGGAACGAAAAAAAAATTCAGCAGCCTTCGGCGTGATTTACCTATTTAAATGGTGAGTCAAACTCTCGATTTATCATTTTGCTTGTCCTTAAAAGAAGTTCATAGCACTGGGGTCTTCCGCATGAATATTATTTGTCAAGAATAAAGCGATTACGATGGCGCTTTGGGCATCATGTTAGCTTTTTAAAGACGTTGATTGTCTACAAGGCTGACAATCCTATTTTAAATACTCGTGCTAGCAATATGTCATCCGAGGAAATTAGTGTCTTTGAGGCTGGAATGAGGTGTCTTGTATTAGAGCAATTGACTTACTCTCTCATGGAGGGAAGCTAATCAATGCTTTCAATGTTGCAGAGCTCTTTCCCATTACACCTCCTACTTGGCTTAGAGTCATAATTACAGATCACTACCTAGTGCGGAATTGCTAATGCCTCATTGTTCTGTGTAGTTGTCACCTATGGCAATTGGTCAAGTGTTCCCTGACATCTTAAAGCTACAGCAGGATGTCATCTGACATGAGGGCGAGCAATACGATACATTTATCATGGTATTAAAATAGGTAGTAGGATAGAAAGGACTCCCTGCTGAATTCAAAGATGGTGAGATGAATGAAACAAGGGCATTATTTGAGACTTATTTATTTGACGGTGTCGGTGATCATAATATTCTCAGGTTCTCTATAGGTTAACTGATAGGGATGTGCAAGAATGAAGATGTCAGAATCTGTTGTTCATAGTTTTTCTCATTCCCACTAACTGTAGCATAAACCTTCCTCTATAAACTTATCAGATCATTTAATGGTTATTGGTGTACCATAACCTAAAAGAATTGCAGTGAGCAGCGTACGCTGTCACTTGAATAGCAATGAGATCTTTTCTATACGTACAAATATAGGTGCTAGAGTTGTGTGGAGAGTGATAGCAAAGGAGGCTTAGGATTTAGAGGTATGCCAGGTTGAAAATAAATTTGAGATTTGACTGGTTTTTGAGACGTGGATTTTCATAATATTACAGACGTCATAGTACAGATTAATACCCTTTATCAAAATCTCTTTGTTGTTGTGTTGCATTGGTTTTGAAATATTCAAGTTCTGTTAATAGACTAACAGTGGACTTTTCCATTTGCAGAATATATTGAATGACCAGCAGAGGCAGTGTTTCAGAAGAAAATTTCTCTGAGTTGCTGAGACCAAAAAGAAACGAAAAAAAAATTCAGCAGCCTTCGGCGTGATTTACCTATTTAAATGGTGAGTCAAACTCTCGATTTATCATTTTGCTAGTCCTTAAAAGAAGTTCATAGCACTGGGGTCTTCCGCATGAATATTATTTGTCAAGAATAAAGCGATTACGATGGCGCTATGGGCATCATGTTAGCTTTTTAAAGACGTTGATTGTCTACAAGGCTGACAATCCTATTTTAAATACTCGTGCTAGCAATATGTCATCCGAGGAAATTAGTGTCTTTGAGGCTGGAATGAGGTGTCTTGTATTAGAGCAATTGACTTACTCTCTCATGGAGGGAAGCTAATCAATGCTTTCAATGTTGCAGAGCTCTTTCCCATTACACCTCCTACTTGGTTTAGAGTCATAATTACAGATCACTACCTAGTGCGGAATTGCTAATGCCTCATTTTTCTGTGTAATTGTCACCTATGGCGATTGGTCAAGTGTTCCCTGACATCTTAAAGCTAACGCAGGATTTCATCTGACATGAGGGCGAGCAATACGATACATTTATCATGGTATTAAAATAGGTAGTATGATAGACAGGACTCCCTGCTGAATTCAAAGATGGTGAGATGAATGAAACAAGGGCATTATTTGAGACTTATTTATTTGACGGTGTCGGTGATCATAATATTCTCAGGTTCTCTATAGGTTAACTGATAGGGATGTGCAAGAATGAAGATGTCAGAATCTGTTGTTCATAGTTTTTCTCATTCCCACTAACTGTAGCATAAACCTTCCTCTATAAACTTATCAGATCATTTAATGGTTATTGGTGTACCATAACCTAAAAGAATTGCAGTGAGCAGCGTACGCTGTCACTTGAATAGCAATGAGATCTTTTCTATACGTTCAAATATAGGTGCTAGAGTTGTGTGGAGAGTGATAGCAAAGGAGGCTTAGGATTTAGTGGTATGCCAGGTTGAAAATAAATTTGAGATTTGACTGGTTTTTGAGACGTGGATTTTCATAATATTACAGACGTCATAGTACAGATTAATAACCCTTTATCAAAATCTCTTTGTTGTTGTGTTGCATTGGTTTGGAAATATTCAAGTTCTGTTAATAGACTAACAGTGGACTTTTCCATTTGCAGAATATATTGAATGACCAGCAGAGGCAGTGTTTCAGAAGAAAATTCCTCTGAGTTGCTGAGACCAAAAAGAAACGAAAAAAAAATGTTCAGCAGCCTTCGGCGTGATTTACCTATTTAAATGGTGAGTCAAACTCTCAATTTATCATTTTGCTAGTCCTTAAAAGAAGTTCATAGCATTTGACAGCTCTCAGCTCCTTTTACTGGGGTCTTACGCATGAATATTATTTGTCAAGTATAAAGCGATAAGGATGGTGCTATGGGCATCACGATAGCTTTTTAAAGACGTTGATTGTCTACAAGGCTGACAATCCTATTTTACATACTCGTGCTAGCAATATGTCATCCGAGGAAATTAGTGTCTTTGAGGCTGGAATGAGGTGTCTTGTATTAGAGCAATTGACTTACTCTCTCATGGAGGGAAGCTAATTTAATCTTCCTCCCTTCACACTGAATGTGGGACTCTTATACTGAAGAAGGATTGCTCTTTAGGATACTCTGTGTTCTTCTACCTCCTGCCCTCTTTCAAAAGGGGAGCCCAATGCTTTCAATGTTGCAGAGCCCTTTCCCATTACACCTCCTACTTGGCTTGGAGTCATAATTACAGATCACTACCTAGTACGGAATTACTAATGCCTCATTGTTCTGTGTAATTGTCACCTATGGCGATTGGTCAAGTGTTCCCTGACATCTTAAAGCTAACGCAAGATGTCATCTGACATGTTGGCGAGCAATACGATACATTTATCATGGTATTGAAATAGGTAGGATAGACAGGACTCCCTGCTGAAGGCAAAGATGGTGAGATGAATGAAACAAGGGCATTATTTGAGACTTATTTATTTGACGGTGTCGGTGATCATAATATTCTCAGGTTCTCTATAGGTTAACTGATAGGGATGTGCAAGAATGAAGATGTCAGAATCTGTTGTTCATAGTTTTTCTCATTCCCACTAACTGTAGCATAAACCTTCCTCTATAAACTTATCAGATCATTTAATGGTTATTGGTGTACCATAACCTAAAAGAATTGCAGTGAGCAGCGTACGCTGTCACTTGAATAGCAATGAGATCTTTTCTATACGTTCAAATATAGGTGCTAGAGTTGTGTGGAGAGTGATAGCAAAGGAGGCTTAGGATTTAGTGGTATGCCAGGTTGAAAATAAATTTGAGATTTGACTGGTTTTTGAGACGTGGATTTTCATAATATTACAGACGTCATAGTACAGATTAATACCCTTTATCAAAATCTCTTTGTTGTTGTGTTGCATTGGTTTTGAAATATTCAAGTTCTGTTAATAGACTAACAGTGGACTTTTCCATTTGCAGAATATATTGAATGACCAGCAGAGGCAGTGTTTCAGAAGAAAATTTCTCTGAGTTGCTGAGACCAAAAAGAAACGAAAAAAAAATTCAGCAGCCTTCGGCGTGATTTACCTATTTAAATGGTGAGTCAAACTCTCGATTTATCATTTTGCTAGTCCTTAAAAGAAGTTCATAGCACTGGGGTCTTCCGCATGAATATTATTTGTCAAGAATAAAGCGATTACGATGGCGCTATGGGCATCATGTTAGCTTTTTAAAGACGTTGATTGTCTACAAGGCTGACAATCCTATTTTAAATACTCGTGCTAGCAATATGTCATCCGAGGAAATTAGTGTCTTTGAGGCTGGAATGAGGTGTCTTGTATTAGAGCAATTGACTTACTCTCTCATGGAGGGAAGCTAATCAATGCTTTCAATGTTGCAGAGCTCTTTCCCATTACACCTCCTACTTGGTTTAGAGTCATAATTACAGATCACTACCTAGTGCGGAATTGCTAATGCCTCATTTTTCTGTGTAATTGTCACCTATGGCGATTGGTCAAGTGTTCCCTGACATCTTAAAGCTAACGCAGGATTTCATCTGACATGAGGGCGAGCAATACGATACATTTATCATGGTATTAAAATAGGTAGTATGATAGACAGGACTCCCTGCTGAATTCAAAGATGGTGAGATGAATGAAACAAGGGCATTATTTGAGACTTATTTATTTGACGGTGTCGGTGATCATAATATTCTCAGGTTCTCTATAGGTTAACTGATAGGGATGTGCAAGAATGAAGATGTCAGAATCTGTTGTTCATAGTTTTTCTCATTCCCACTAACTGTAGCATAAACCTTCCTCTATAAACTTATCAGATCATTTAATGGTTATTGGTGTACCATAACCTAAAAGAATTGCAGTGAGCAGCGTACGCTGTCACTTGAATAGCAATGAGATCTTTTCTATACGTTCAAATATAGGTGCTAGAGTTGTGTGGAGAGTGATAGCAAAGGAGGCTTAGGATTTAGTGGTATGCCAGGTTGAAAATAAATTTGAGATTTGACTGGTTTTTGAGACGTGGATTTTCATAATATTACAGACGTCATAGTACAGATTAATAACCCTTTATCAAAATCTCTTTGTTGTTGTGTTGCATTGGTTTGGAAATATTCAAGTTCTGTTAATAGACTAACAGTGGACTTTTCCATTTGCAGAATATATTGAATGACCAGCAGAGGCAGTGTTTCAGAAGAAAATTCCTCTGAGTTGCTGAGACCAAAAAGAAACGAAAAAAAAATGTTCAGCAGCCTTCGGCGTGATTTACCTATTTAAATGGTGAGTCAAACTCTCAATTTATCATTTTGCTAGTCCTTAAAAGAAGTTCATAGCATTTGACAGCTCTCAGCTCCTTTTACTGGGGTCTTACGCATGAATATTATTTGTCAAGTATAAAGCGATAAGGATGGTGCTATGGGCATCACGATAGCTTTTTAAAGACGTTGATTGTCTACAAGGCTGACAATCCTATTTTACATACTCGTGCTAGCAATATGTCATCCGAGGAAATTAGTGTCTTTGAGGCTGGAATGAGGTGTCTTGTATTAGAGCAATTGACTTACTCTCTCATGGAGGGAAGCTAATTTAATCTTCCTCCCTTCACACTGAATGTGGGACTCTTATACTGAAGAAGGATTGCTCTTTAGGATACTCTGTGTTCTTCTACCTCCTGCCCTCTTTCAAAAGGGGAGCCCAATGCTTTCAATGTTGCAGAGCCCTTTCCCATTACACCTCCTACTTGGCTTGGAGTCATAATTACAGATCACTACCTAGTACGGAATTACTAATGCCTCATTGTTCTGTGTAATTGTCACCTATGGCGATTGGTCAAGTGTTCCCTGACATCTTAAAGCTAACGCAAGATGTCATCTGACATGTTGGCGAGCAATACGATACATTTATCATGGTATTGAAATAGGTAGGATAGACAGGACTCCCTGCTGAAGGCAAAGATGGTGAGATGAATGAAACAAGGGCATTATTTGAGACTTATTTATTTGACGGTGTCGGTGATCATAATATTCTCAGGTTCTCTATAGGTTAACTGATAGGGATGTGCAAGAATGAAGATGTCAGAATCTGTTGTTCATAGTTTTTCTCATTCCCACTAACTGTAGCATAAACCTTCCTCTATAAACTTATCAGATCATTTAATGGTTATTGGTGTACCATAACCTAAAAGAATTGCAGTGAGCAGCGTACGCTGTCACTTGAATAGCAATGAGATCTTTTCTATACGTTCAAATATAGGTGCTAGAGTTGTGTGGAGAGTGATAGCAAAGGAGGCTTAGGATTTAGTGGTATGCCAGGTTGAAAATAAATTTGAGATTTGACTGGTTTTTGAGACGTGGATTTTCATAATATTACAGACGTCATAGTACAGATTAATAACCCTTTATCAAAATCTCTTTGTTGTTGTGTTGCATTGGTTTGGAAATATTCAAGTTCTGTTAATAGACTAACAGTGGACTTTTCCATTTGCAGAATATATTGAATGACCAGCAGAGGCAGTGTTTCAGAAGAAAATTTCTCTGAGTTGCTGAGACCAAAAAGAAACGAAAAAAAAATTCAGCAGCCTTCGGCGTGATTTACCTATTTAAATGGTGAGTCAAACTCTCGATTTATCATTTTGCTTGTCCTTAAAAGAAGTTCATAGCACTGGGGTCTTCCGCATGAATATTATTTGTCAAGAATAAAGCGATTACGATGGCGCTTTGGGCATCATGTTAGCTTTTTAAAGACGTTGATTGTCTACAAGGCTGACAATCCTATTTTAAATACTCGTGCTAGCAATATGTCATCCGAGGAAATTAGTGTCTTTGAGGCTGGAATGAGGTGTCTTGTATTAGAGCAATTGACTTACTCTCTCATGGAGGGAAGCTAATCAATGCTTTCAATGTTGCAGAGCTCTTTCCCATTACACCTCCTACTTGGCTTAGAGTCATAATTACAGATCACTACCTAGTGCGGAATTGCTAATGCCTCATTGTTCTGTGTAATTGTCACCTATGGCGATTGGTCAAGTGTTCCCTGACATCTTAAAGCTAACGCAGGATGTCATCTGACATGTTGGCGAGCAATACGATACATTTATCATGGTATTAAAATAGGTAGTAGGATAGACAGGACTCCCTGCTGAAGGCAAAGATGGTGAGATGAATGAAACAAGGGCATTATTTGAGACTTATTTATTTGACGGTGTCGGTGATCATAATATTCTCAGGTTCTCTATAGGTTAACTGATAGGGATGTGCAAGAATGAAGATGTCAGAATCTGTTGTTCATAGTTTTTCTCATTCCCACTAACTGTAGCATAAACCTTCCTTTATAAACTTATCAGATCACTTAATGGTTATTGGTGTACCATAACCTAAAAGAATTGCAGTGAGCAGCGTACGCCGTCACTTGAATAGCAATGAGATCTTTTCTATACGTTCAAATATAGGTGCTAGAGTTGTGTGGAGAGTGATAGCAAAGGAGGCTTAGGATTTAGAGGTATGCCAGGTTGAAAATAAATTTGAGATTTGACTGGTTTTTGAGACGTGGATTTTCATAATATTACAGACGTCATAGTACAGATTAATAACCCTTTATCAAAATCTCTTTGTTGTTGTGTTGCATTGGTTTGGAAATATTCAAGTTCTGTTAATAGACTAACAGTGGACCTTTCCATTTGCAGAATATATTGAATGACCAGCAGAGGCAGTGTTTCAGAAGAAAATTTCTCTGAGTTGCTGAGACCAAAAAGAAACGAAAAAAAAATTCAGCAGCCTTCGGCGTGATTTACCTATTTAAATGGTGAGTCAAACTCTCGATTTATCATTTTGCTAGTCCTTAAAAGAAGTTCATAGCACTGGGGTCTTCCGCATGAATATTATTTGTCAAGAATAAAGCGATTACGATGGCGCTATGGGCATCATGTTAGCTTTTTAAAGACGTTGATTGTCTACAAGGCTGACAATCCTATTTTAAATACTCGTGCTAGCAATATGTCATCCGAGGAAATTAGTGTCTTTGAGGCTGGAATGAGGTGTCTTGTATTAGAGCAATTGACTTACTCTCTCATGGAGGGAAGCTAATCAATGCTTTCAATGTTGCAGAGCTCTTTCCCATTACACCTCCTACTTGGCTTAGAGTCATAATTACAGATCACTACCTAGTGCGGAATTGCTAATGCCTCATTGTTCTGTGTAGTTGTCACCTATGGCGATTGGTCAAGTGTTCCCTGACATCTTAAAGCTACAGCAGGATGTCATCTGACATGAGGGCGAGCAATACCATACATTTATCATGGTATTAAAATAGGTAGTAGGATAGACAGGACTCCCTGCTGAATTCAAAGATGGTGAGATGAATGAAACAAGGGCATTATTTGAGACGTATTTATTTGACGGTGTCGGTGATCATAATATTCTCAGGTTCTCTATAGGTTAACTGATAGGGATGTGCAAGAATGAAGATGTCAGAATCTGTTGTTCATAGTTTTTCTCATTCCCACTAACTGTAGCATAAACCTTCCTCTATAAACTTATCAGATCATTTAATGGTTATTGGTGTACCATAACCTAAAAGAATTGCAGTGAGCAGCGTACGCTGTCACTTGAATAGCAATGAGATCTTTTCTATACGTTCAAATATAGGTGCTAGAGTTGTGTGGAGAGTGATAGCAAAGGAGGCTTAGGATTTAGTGGTATGCCAGGTTGAAAATAAATTTGAGATTTGACTGGTTTTTGAGACGTGGATTTTCATAATATTACAGACGTCATAGTACAGATTAATAACCCTTTATCAAAATCTCTTTGTTGTTGTGTTGCATTGGTTTGGAAATATTCAAGTTCTGTTAATAGACTAACAGTGGACTTTTCCATTTGCAGAATATATTGAATGACCAGCAGAGGCAGTGTATCAGAAGAAAATTTCTCTGAGTTGCTGAGACCAAAAAGGAACGAAAAAAAAATTCAGCAGCCTTCGGCGTGATTTACCTATTTAAATGGTGAGTCAAACTCTCGATTTATCATTTTGCTTGTCCTTAAAAGAAGTTCATAGCACTGGGGTCTTCCGCATGAATATTATTTGTCAAGAATAAAGCGATTACGATGGCGCTTTGGGCATCATGTTAGCTTTTTAAAGACGTTGATTGTCTACAAGGCTGACAATCCTATTTTAAATACTCGTGCTAGCAATATGTCATCCGAGGAAATTAGTGTCTTTGAGGCTGGAATGAGGTGTCTTGTTTTAGAGCAATTGACTTACTCTCTCATGGAGGGAAGCTAATCAATGCTTTCAATGTTGCAGAGCTCTTTCCCATTACACCTCCTACTTGGCTTAGAGTCATAATTACAGATCACTACCTAGTGCGGAATTGCTAATGCCTCATTGTTCTGTGTAATTGTCACCTATGGCGATTGGTCAAGTGTTCCCTGACATCTTAAAGCTAACGCAGGATGTCATCTGACATGTTGGCGAGCAATACGATACATTTATCATGGTATTAAAATAGGTAGTAGGATAGACAGGACTCCCTGCTGAAGGCAAAGATGGTGAGATGAATGAAACAAGGGCATTATTTGAGACTTATTTATTTGACGGTGTCGGTGATCATAATATTCTCAGGTTCTCTATAGGTTAACTGATAGGGATGTGCAAGAATGAAGATGTCAGAATCTGTTGTTCATAGTTTTTCTCATTCCCACTAACTGTAGCATAAACCTTCCTTTATAAACTTATCAGATCACTTAATGGTTATTGGTGTACCATAACCTAAAAGAATTGCAGTGAGCAGCGTACGCCGTCACTTGAATAGCAATGAGATCTTTTCTATACGTTCAAATATAGGTGCTAGAGTTGTGTGGAGAGTGATAGCAAAGGAGGCTTAGGATTTAGAGGTATGCCAGGTTGAAAATAAATTTGAGATTTGACTGGTTTTTGAGACGTGGATTTTCATAATATTACAGACGTCATAGTACAGATTAATAACCCTTTATCAAAATCTCTTTGTTGTTCTGTTGCATTGGTTTGGAAATATTCAAGTTCTGTTAATAGACTAACAGTGGACCTTTCCATTTGCAGAATATATTGAATGACCAGCAGAGGCAGTGTTTCAGAAGAAAATTTCTCTGAGTTGCTGAGACCAAAAAGAAACGAAAAAAAAATTCAGCAGCCTTCGGCGTGATTTACCTATTTAAATGGTGAGTCAAACTCTCGATTTATCATTTTGCTAGTCCTTAAAAGAAGTTCATAGCACTGGGGTCTTCCGCATGAATATTATTTGTCAAGAATAAAGCGATTACGATGGCGCTATGGGCATCATGTTAGCTTTTTAAAGACGTTGATTGTCTACAAGGCTGACAATCCTATTTTAAATACTCGTGCTAGCAATATGTCATCCGAGGAAATTAGTGTCTTTGAGGCTGGAATGAGGTGTCTTGTATTAGAGCAATTGACTTACTCTCTCATGGAGGGAAGCTAATCAATGCTTTCAATGTTGCAGAGCTCTTTCCCATTACACCTCCTACTTGGCTTAGAGTCATAATTACAGATCACTACCTAGTGCGGAATTGCTAATGCCTCATTGTTCTGTGTAGTTGTCACCTATGGCGATTGGTCAAGTGTTCCCTGACATCTTAAAGCTACAGCAGGATGTCATCTGACATGAGGGCGAGCAATACCATACATTTATCATGGTATTAAAATAGGTAGTAGGATAGACAGGACTCCCTGCTGAATTCAAAGATGGTGAGATGAATGAAACAAGGGCATTATTTGAGACGTATTTATTTGACGGTGTCGGTGATCATAATATTCTCAGGTTCTCTATAGGTTAACTGATAGGGATGTGCAAGAATGAAGATGTCAGAATCTGTTGTTCATAGTTTTTCTCATTCCCACTAACTGTAGCATAAACCTTCCTCTATAAACTTATCAGATCATTTAATGGTTATTGGTGTACCATAACCTAAAAGAATTGCAGTGAGCAGCGTACGCTGTCACTTGAATAGCAATGAGATCTTTTCTATACGTTCAAATATAGGTGCTAGAGTTGTGTGGAGAGTGATAGCAAAGGAGGCTTAGGATTTAGTGGTATGCCAGGTTGAAAATAAATTTGAGATTTGACTGGTTTTTGAGACGTGGATTTTCATAATATTACAGACGTCATAGTACAGATTAATAACCCTTTATCAAAATCTCTTTGTTGTTGTGTTGCATTGGTTTGGAAATATTCAAGTTCTGTTAATAGACTAACAGTGGACTTTTCCATTTGCAGAATATATTGAATGACCAGCAGAGGCAGTGTATCAGAAGAAAATTTCTCTGAGTTGCTGAGACCAAAAAGGAACGAAAAAAAAATTCAGCAGCCTTCGGCGTGATTTACCTATTTAAATGGTGAGTCAAACTCTCGATTTATCATTTTGCTTGTCCTTAAAAGAAGTTCATAGCACTGGGGTCTTCCGCATGAATATTATTTGTCAAGAATAAAGCGATTACGATGGCGCTTTGGGCATCATGTTAGCTTTTTAAAGACGTTGATTGTCTACAAGGCTGACAATCCTATTTTAAATACTCGTGCTAGCAATATGTCATCCGAGGAAATTAGTGTCTTTGAGGCTGGAATGAGGTGTCTTGTTTTAGAGCAATTGACTTACTCTCTCATGGAGGGAAGCTAATCAATGCTTTCAATGTTGCAGAGCTCTTTCCCATTACACCTCCTACTTGGCTTAGAGTCATAATTACAGATCACTACCTAGTGCGGAATTGCTAATGCCTCATTGTTCTGTGTAATTGTCACCTATGGCGATTGGTCAAGTGTTCCCTGACATCTTAAAGCTAACGCAGGATGTCATCTGACATGTTGGCGAGCAATACGATACATTTATCATGGTATTAAAATAGGTAGTAGGATAGACAGGACTCCCTGCTGAAGGCAAAGATGGTGAGATGAATGAAACAAGGGCATTATTTGAGACTTATTTATTTGACGGTGTCGGTGATCATAATATTCTCAGGTTCTCTATAGGTTAACTGATAGGGATGTGCAAGAATGAAGATGTCAGAATCTGTTGTTCATAGTTTTTCTCATTCCCACTAACTGTAGCATAAACCTTCCTTTATAAACTTATCAGATCACTTAATGGTTATTGGTGTACCATAACCTAAAAGAATTGCAGTGAGCAGCGTACGCCGTCACTTGAATAGCAATGAGATCTTTTCTATACGTTCAAATATAGGTGCTAGAGTTGTGTGGAGAGTGATAGCAAAGGAGGCTTAGGATTTAGAGGTATGCCAGGTTGAAAATAAATTTGAGATTTGACTGGTTTTTGAGACGTGGATTTTCATAATATTACAGACGTCATAGTACAGATTAATAACCCTTTATCAAAATCTCTTTGTTGTTGTGTTGCATTGGTTTGGAAATATTCAAGTTCTGTTAATAGACTAACAGTGGACCTTTCCATTTGCAGAATATATTGAATGACCAGCAGAGGCAGTGTTTCAGAAGAAAATTTCTCTGAGTTGCTGAGACCAAAAAGAAACGAAAAAAAAATTCAGCAGCCTTCGGCGTGATTTACCTATTTAAATGGTGAGTCAAACTCTCGATTTATCATTTTGCTAGTCCTTAAAAGAAGTTCATAGCACTGGGGTCTTCCGCATGAATATTATTTGTCAAGAATAAAGCGATTACGATGGCGCTATGGGCATCATGTTAGCTTTTTAAAGACGTTGATTGTCTACAAGGCTGACAATCCTATTTTAAATACTCGTGCTAGCAATATGTCATCCGAGGAAATTAGTGTCTTTGAGGCTGGAATGAGGTGTCTTGTATTAGAGCAATTGACTTACTCTCTCATGGAGGGAAGCTAATCAATGCTTTCAATGTTGCAGAGCTCTTTCCCATTACACCTCCTACTTGGCTTAGAGTCATAATTACAGATCACTACCTAGTGCGGAATTGCTAATGCCTCATTGTTCTGTGTAGTTGTCACCTATGGCGATTGGTCAAGTGTTCCCTGACATCTTAAAGCTACAGCAGGATGTCATCTGACATGAGGGCGAGCAATACCATACATTTATCATGGTATTAAAATAGGTAGTAGGATAGACAGGACTCCCTGCTGAATTCAAAGATGGTGAGATGAATGAAACAAGGGCATTATTTGAGACTTATTTATTTGACGGTGTCGGTGATCATAATATTCTCAGGTTCTCTATAGGTTAACTGATAGGGATGTGCAAGAATGAAGATGTCAGAATCTGTTGTTCATAGTTTTTCTCATTCCCACTAACTGTAGCATAAACCTTCCTCTATAAACTTATCAGATCATTTAATGGTTATTGGTGTACCATAACCTAAAAGAATTGCAGTGAGCAGCGTACGCTGTCACTTGAATAGCAATGAGATCTTTTCTATACGTTCAAATATAGGTGCTAGAGTTGTGTGGAGAGTGATAGCAAAGGAGGCTTAGGATTTAGTGGTATGCCAGGTTGAAAATAAATTTGAGATTTGACTGGTTTTTGAGACGTGGATTTTCATAATATTACAGACGTCATAGTACAGATTAATAACCCTTTATCAAAATCTCTTTGTTGTTGTGTTGCATTGGTTTGGAAATATTCAAGTTCTGTTAATAGACTAACAGTGGACTTTTCCATTTGCAGAATATATTGAATGACCAGCAGAGGCAGTGTATCAGAAGAAAATTTCTCTGAGTTGCTGAGACCAAAAAGGAACGAAAAAAAAATTCAGCAGCCTTCGGCGTGATTTACCTATTTAAATGGTGAGTCAAACTCTCGATTTATCATTTTGCTAGTCCTTAAAAGAAGTTCATAGCACTGGGGTCTTCCGCATGAATATTATTTGTCAAGAATAAAGCGATTACGATGGCGCTATGGGCATCATGTTAGCTTTTTAAAGACGTTGATTGTCTACAAGGCTGACAATCCTATTTTAAATACTCGTGCTAGCAATATGTCATCCGAGGAAATTAGTGTCTTTGAGGCTGGAATGAGGTGTCTTGTATTAGAGCAATTGACTTACTCTCTCATGGAGGGAAGCTAATCAATGCTTTCAATGTTGCAGAGCTCTTTCCCATTACACCTCCTACTTGGCTTAGAGTCATAATTACAGATCACTACCTAGTGCGGAATTGCTAATGCCTCATTGTTCTGTGTAGTTGTCACCTATGGCGATTGGTCAAGTGTTCCCTGACATCTTAAAGCTACAGCAGGATGTCATCTGACATGAGGGCGAGCAATACGATACATTTATCATGGTATTAAAATAGGTAGTAGGATAGACAGGACTCCCTGCTGAATTCAAAGATGGTGAGATGAATGAAACAAGGGCATTATTTGAGACTTATTTATTTGACGGTGTCGGTGATCATAATATTCTCAGGTTCTCTATAGGTTAACTGATAGGGATGTGCAAGAATGAAGATGTCAGAATCTGTTGATCATAGTTTTTCTCATTCCCACTAACTGTAGCATAAACCTTCCTTTATAAACTTATCAGATCACTTAATGGTTATTGGTGTACCATAACCTAAAAGAATTGCAGTGAGCAGCGTACGCCGTCACTTGAATTGAGGAAAATTGAATTTTGCCTTGTCATGTGTGCCTACGTGTTCCCCATCCTATGTAATATGTGCATGATTAATATGCATATATCCCCCTGTTGATCGATTAAAGACGCAATTATAGTTGTGTCCAATGTTAGTATGCCAGTTATCCAGTCCTCGTGAAAGCAACGAGTATTAGGCCTATGTTGCCAACGTTTTACATTATGCACGTTAATTCATCGAACTGTCCCCGTTTCTAGGCCTTACAGGGCCCGGACACCAGATTCGAGCTCCAGTCTCCTGAACCCACTCCGAGGAGCGATGCAGCCCCTCCCGCATCCCTGACCCTTCACTTACTCTCTGCCAAGCAGCGCGGTGCCCAGCCTGGCCTGCCTGCCTGTCTGCCAAGAATATGTTATGCCTACAGTTATCAGTTCAGCTCTCCGTCTTCACATTCCTAAGCTAACGAACCGCATAAACAATTTCAGCTATAGTCTAGTCTTTCTGTCTCCATGCAAGAGAATTACTGAATTAATATCCATAAAAGATCCATAGCACACGCAATACACTAGGAAATATATGCATGCACCAGCCTTAGTGTCAAGTAGCCTTTACCCTGATGACATTTAGATTCTATCAACATGTACTCCAAACACAAGATACCAGATATGCTATAGGTACATGTCGTCCTGACATCTCAGACTTTAGTCTCCTCTTCTAGTGCAGAAGTCAGAGCCCCCAGCTCTCCCTAGTTACACGTCATGGCCCGTTTGCGCGCACCAGTAGGTTAAAGGTTCCAGCTGCCCAGGTAGTCCCCTCCATGTATCCACCCATTTATGACACTTCTGTGACGTTTTCATCACATGTCTACGTACACGCCTTCTTTGTACGCCCATTTGTTCTTATCTTACGTTTGTCACTTGTTACGCCTACTGTATTCAATGCAATTGTAATGTTTTCCTATATATACTATGTAATGTTGATGAAACGTTGCAGCTGCCATTCCATGCCATTCTATTACAGGCTGTTCCGATCCTGTCCCTTCCGCCTGATTAAAGCCTGTTCAACTCAGATACCCCGGATCCTGCCTCTTATTTATTGAGCTATCAGTTTTATTTAATGCATAGAAAAATAATACCGGTAATTAATTATTTATTTACCACAGAATAGCAATGAGATCTTTTCTATACGTTCAAATATAGGTGCTAGAGTTGTGTGGAGAGTGATAGCAAAGGAGGCTTAGGATTTAGAGGTATGCCAGGTTGAAAATAAATTTGAGATTTGACTGGTTTTTGAGACGTGGATTTTCATAATATTACAGACGTCATAGTACAGATTAATAACCCTTTATCAAAATCTCTTTGTTGTTGTGTTGCATTGGTTTGGAAATATTCAAGTTCTGTTAATAGACTAACAGTGGACTTTTCCATTTGCAGAATATATTGAATGACCAGCAGAGGCAGTGTTTCAGAAGAAAATTTCTCTGAGTTGCTGAGACCAAAAAGAAACGAAAAAAAAATTCAGCAGCCTTCGGCGTGATTTACCTATTTAAATGGTGAGTCAAACTCTCGTTTTATCATTTTGCTTGTCCTTAAAAGAAGTTCATAGCACTGGGGTCTTCCGCATGAATATTATTTGTCAAGAATAAAGCGATTACGATGGCGCTATGGGCATCATGTTAGCTTTTTAAAGACGTTGATTGTCTACAAGGCTGACAATCCTATTTTAAATACTCGTGCTAGCAATATGTCATCCGAGGAAATTAGTGTCTTTGAGGCTGGAATGAGGTGTCTTGTATTAGAGCAATTGACTTACTCTCTCATGGAGGGAAGCTAATCAATGCTTTCAATGTTGCAGAGCTCTTTCCCATTACACCTCCTACTTGGCTTAGAGTCATAATTACAGATCACTACCTAGTGCGGAATTGCTAATGCCTCATTGTTCTGTGTAATTGTCACCTATGGCGATTGGTCAAGTGTTCCCTGACATCTTAAAGCTAACGCAGGATGTCATCTGACATGTTGGCGAGCAATACGATACATTTATCATGGTATTGAAATAGGTAGGTTAGACAGGACTCCCTGCTGAAGTCAAAGATGGTGAGATGAATGAAACAAGGGCATTATTTGAGACTTATTTATTTGACGGTGTCGGTGATCATAATATTCTCAGGTTCTCTATAGGTTAACTGATAGGGATGTGCAAGAATGAAGATGTCAGAATCTGTTGTTCATAGTTTTTCTCATTCCCACTAACTGTAGCATAAACCTTCCTCTATAAACATATCAGATCATTTAATGGTTATTGGTGTACCATAACCTAAAAGAATTGCAGTGAGCAGCGTACGCTGTCACTTGAATAGCAATGAGATCTTTTCTATACGTACAAATATAGGTGCTAGAGTTGTGTGGAGAGTGATAGCAAAGGAGGCTTAGGATTTAGAGGTATGCCAGGTTGAAAATAAATTTGAGATTTGACTGGTTTTTGAGACGTGGATTTTCATAATATTACAGACGTCATAGTACAGATTAATAACCCTTTATCAAAATCTCTTTGTTGTTGTCGTGTTGCATTGGTTTGGAAATATTCAAGTTCTGTTAATAGACTAACAGTGGACTTTTCCATTTGCAGAATATATTGAATGACCAGCAGAGGCAGTGTTTCAGAAGAAAATTTCTCTGAGTTGCTGAGACCAAAAAGAAACGAAAAAAAAATTCAGCAGCCTTCGGCGTGATTTACCTATTTAAATGGTGAGTCAAACTCTCGATTTATCATTTTGCTTGTCCTTAAAAGAAGTTCATAGCACTGGGGTCTTCCGCATGAATATTATTTGTCAAGAATAAAGCGATTACGATGGCGCTATGGGCATCATGTTAGCTTTTTAAAGACGTTGATTGTCTACAAGGCTGACAATCCTATTTTAAATACTCGTGCTAGCAATATGTCATCCGAGGAAATTAGTGTCTTTGAGGCTGGAATGAGGTGTCTTGTATTAGAGCAATTGACTTACTCTCTCATGGAGGGAAGCTAATCAATGCTTTCAATGTTGCAGAGCTCTTTCCCATTACACCTCCTACTTGGCTTAGAGTCATAATTACAGATCACTACCTAGTGCGGAATTGCTAATGCCTCATTGTTCTGTGTAATTGTCACCTATGGCGATTGGTCAAGTGTTCCCTGACATCTTAAAGCTAACGCAGGATGTCATCTGACATGTTGGCGAGCAATACGATACATTTATCATGGTATTGAAATAGGTAGGATAGACAGCACTCCCTGCTGAAGGCAAAGATGGTGAGATGAATGAAACAAGGGCATTATTTGAGACTTATTTATTTGACGTGTCGGTGATCATAATATTCTCAGGTTCTCTATAGGTTAACTGATAGGGATGTGCAAGAATGAAGATGTCAGAATCTGTTGTTCATAGTTTTTCTCATTCCCACTAACTGTAGCATAAACCTTCCTTTATAAACTTATCAGATCACTTAATGGTTATTGGTGTACCATAACCTAAAAGAATTGCAGTGAGCAGCGTACGCCGTCACTTGAATAGCAATGAGATCTTTTCTATACGTTCAAATATAGGTGCTAGAGTTGTGTGGAGAGTGATAGCAAAGGAGGCTTAGGATTTAGAGGTATGCCAGGTTGAAAATAAATTTGAGATTTGACTGGTTTTTGAGACGTGGATTTTCATAATATTACAGACGTCATAGTACAGATTAATAACCCTTTATCAAAATCTCTTTGTTGTTGTGTTGCATTGTTTTGGAAATATTCAAGTTCTGTTAATAGACTAACAGTGGACTTTTCCATTTGCAGAATATATTGAATGACCAGCAGAGGCAGTGTTTCAGAAGAAAATTTCTCTGAGTTGCTGAGACCAAAAAGAAACGAAAAAAAAATGTTCAGCAGCCTTCGGCGTGATTTACCTATTTAAATGGTGAGTCAAACTCTCAATTTATCATTTTGCTAGTCCTTAAAAGAAGTTCATAGCATTTGACAGCTCTCAACTCCTTTTACTGGGGTCTTACGCATGAATATTATTTGTCAAGTATAAAGCGATAAGGATGGTGCTATGGGCATCATGATAGCTTTTTAAAGACGTTGATTGTCTAAAAGGCTGACAATCCTATTTTACATACTCGTGCTAGCAATATGTCATCCGAGGAAATTAGTGTCTTTGAGGCTGGAATGAGGTGTCTTGTATTAGAGCAATTGACTTACTCTCTCATGGAGGGAAGCTAATTTAACCTTCCTCCCTTCACACTGAATGTGGGACTCTTATACTGAAGAAGGATTGCTCTTTAGGATACTCTGTGTTCTTCTACCTCCTGCCCTCTTTCAAAAGGGGAGCCCAATGCTTTCAATGTTGCAGAGCCCTTTCCCATTACACCTCCTACTTGGCTTGGAGTCATAATTACAGATCACTACCTAGTACGGAATTACTAATGCCTCATTGTTCTGTGTAATTGTCACCTATGGCGATTGGTCAAGTGTTCCCTGACATCTTAAAGCTAACGCAGGATGTCATCTGACATGTTGGCGAGCAATACAATACATTTATCATGGTTTTAAATAGGTAGGATAGACAGGACTCCCTGCTGAAGGCAAAGATGGTGAGATGATTGAAACAAGGCATTATTTGAGACTAATTTGTTTGACGGTGTCGGTGATCATAATATTCTCAGGTTCTCTATAGGTTAACTGATAGGGATGTGCAAGAATGAAGATGTCAGAATCTGTTGTTCATAGTTTTTCTCATTCCCACTAACTGTAGCATAAACCTTCCTCTATAAACTTATCAGATCATTTAATGGTTATTGGTGTACCATAACCTAAAAGAATTGCAGTGAGCAGCGTACGCTGTCACTTGAATAGCAATGAGATCTTTTCTATACGTTCAAATATAGGTGCTAGAGTTGTGTGGAGAGTGATAGCAAAGGAGGCTTAGGATTTAGTGGTATGCCAGGTTGAAAATAAATTTGAGATTTGACTGGTTTTTGAGACGTGGATTTTCATAATATTACAGACGTCATAGTACAGATTAATAACCCTTTATCAAAATCTCTTTGTTGTTGTGTTGCATTGGTTTGGAAATATTCAAGTTCTGTTAATAGACTAACAGTGGACTTTTCCATTTGCAGAATATATTGAATGACCAGCAGAGGCAGTGTTTCAGAAGAAAATTTCTCTGAGTTGCTGAGACCAAAAAGAAACGAAAAAAAAATTCAGCAGCCTTCGGCGTGATTTACCTATTTAAATGGTGAGTCAAACTCTCGATTTATCATTTTGCTTGTCCTTAAAAGAAGTTCATAGCACTGGGGTGTTCCGCATGAATATTATTTGTCAAGAATAAAGCGATTACGATGGCGCTATGGGCATCATGTTAGCTTTTTAAAGACGTTGATTGTCTACAAGGCTGACAATCCTATTTTAAATACTCGTGCTAGCAATATGTCATCCGAGGAAATTAGTGTCTTTGAGGCTGGAATGAGGTGTCTTGTATTAGAGCAATTGACTTACTCTCTCATGGAGGGAAGCTAATCAATGCTTTCAATGTTGCAGAGCTCTTTCCCATTACACCTCCTACTTGGCTTAGAGTCATAATTACAGATCACTACCTAGTGCGGAATTGCTAATGCCTCATTGTTCTGTGTAATTGTCACCTATGGCGATTGGTCAAGTGTTCCCTGACATCTTAAAGCTAACGCAGGATGTCATCTGACATGTTGGCGAGCAATACGATACATTTATCATGGTATTGAAATAGGTAGGTTAGACAGGACTCCCTGCTGAAGTCAAAGATGGTGAGATGAATGAAACAAGGGCATTATTTGAGACTTATTTATTTGACGGTGTCGGTGATCATAATATTCTCAGGTTCTCTATAGGTTAACTGATAGGGATGTGCAAGAATGAAGATGTCAGAATCTGTTGTTCATAGTTTTTCTCATTCCCACTAACTGTAGCATAAACCTTCCTCTATAAACATATCAGATCATTTAATGGTTATTGGTGTACCATAACCTAAAAGAATTGCAGTGAGCAGCGTACGCTGTCACTTGAATAGCAATGAGATCTTTTCTATACGTACAAATATAGGTGCTAGAGTTGTGTGGAGAGTGATAGCAAAGGAGGCTTAGGATTTAGAGGTATGCCAGGTTGAAAATAAATTTGAGATTTGACTGGTTTTTGAGACGTGGATTTTCATAATATTACAGACGTCATAGTACAGATTAATAACCCTTTATCAAAATCTCTTTGTTGTTGTGTTGCATTGGTTTGGAAATATTCAAGTTCTGTTAATAGACTAACAGTGGACTTTTCCATTTGCAGAATATATTGAATGACCAGCAGAGGCAGTGTTTCAGAAGAAAATTTCTCTGAGTTGCTGAGACCAAAAAGAAACGAAAAAAAAATTCAGCAGCCTTCGGCGTGATTTACCTATTTAAATGGTGAGTCAAACTCTCGATTTATCATTTTGCTTGTCCTTAAAAGAAGTTCATAGCACTGGGGCTTCCGCATGAATATTATTTGTCAAGAATAAAGCGATTACGATGGCGCTATGGGCATCATGTTAGCTTTTTAAAGACGTTGATTGTCTACAAGGCTGACAATCCTATTTTAAATACTCGTGCTAGCAATATGTCATCCGAGGAAATTAGTGTCTTTGAGGCTGGAATGAGGTGTCTTGTATTAGAGCAATTGACTTACTCTCTCATGGAGGGAAGCTAATCAATGCTTTCAATGTTGCAGAGCTCTTTCCCATTACACCTCCTACTTGGCTTAGAGTCATAATTACAGATCACTACCTAGTGCGGAATTGCTAATGCCTCATTGTTCTGTGTAATTGTCACCTATGGCGATTGGTCAAGTGTTCCCTGACATCTTAAAGCTAACGCAGGATGTCATCTGACATGTTGGCGAGCAATACGATACATTTATCATGGTATTGAAATAGGTAGGTTAGACAGGACTCCCTGCTGAAGTCAAAGATGGTGAGATGAATGAAACAAGGGCATTATTTGAGACTTATTTATTTGACGGTGTCGGTGATCATAATATTCTCAGGTTCTCTATAGGTTAACTGATAGGGATGTGCAAGAATGAAGATGTCAGAATCTGTTGTTCATAGTTTTTCTCATTCCCACTAACTGTAGCATAAACCTTCCTCTATAAACATATCAGATCATTTAATGGTTATTGGTGTACCATAACCTAAAAGAATTGCAGTGAGCAGCGTACGCTGTCACTTGAATAGCAATGAGATCTTTTCTATACGTACAAATATAGGTGCTAGAGTTGTGTGGAGAGTGATAGCAAAGGAGGCTTAGGATTTAGAGGTATGCCAGGTTGAAAATAAATTTGAGATTTGACTGGTTTTTGAGACGTGGATTTTCATAATATTACAGACGTCATAGTACAGATTAATAACCCTTTATCAAAATCTCTTTGTTGTTGTGTTGCATTGGTTTGGAAATATTCAAGTTCTGTTAATAGACTAACAGTGGACTTTTCCATTTGCAGAATATATTGAATGACCAGCAGAGGCAGTGTTTCAGAAGAAAATTTCTCTGAGTTGCTGAGACCAAAAAGAAACGAAAAAAAAATTCAGCAGCCTTCGGCGTGATTTACCTATTTAAATGGTGAGTCAAACTCTCGATTTATCATTTTGCTTGTCCTTAAAAGAAGTTCATAGCACTGGGGTGTTCCGCATGAATATTATTTGTCAAGAATAAAGCGATTACGATGGCGCTATGGGCATCATGTTAGCTTTTTAAAGACGTTGATTGTCTACAAGGCTGACAATCCTATTTTAAATACTCGTGCTAGCAATATGTCATCCGAGGAAATTAGTGTCTTTGAGGCTGGAATGAGGTGTCTTGTATTAGAGCAATTGACTTACTCTCTCATGGAGGGAAGCTAATCAATGCTTTCAATGTTGCAGAGCTCTTTCCCATTACACCTCCTACTTGGCTTAGAGTCATAATTACAGATCACTACCTAGTGCGGAATTGCTAATGCCTCATTGTTCTGTGTAATTGTCACCTATGGCGATTGGTCAAGTGTTCCCTGACATCTTAAAGCTAACGCAGGATGTCATCTGACATGTTGGCGAGCAATACGATACATTTATCATGGTATTGAAATAGGTAGGTTAGACAGGACTCCCTGCTGAAGTCAAAGATGGTGAGATGAATGAAACAAGGGCATTATTTGAGACTTATTTATTTGACGGTGTCGGTGATCATAATATTCTCAGGTTCTCTATAGGTTAACTGATAGGGATGTGCAAGAATGAAGATGTCAGAATCTGTTGTTCATAGTTTTTCTCATTCCCACTAACTGTAGCATAAACCTTCCTCTATAAACATATCAGATCATTTAATGGTTATTGGTGTACCATAACCTAAAAGAATTGCAGTGAGCAGCGTACGCTGTCACTTGAATAGCAATGAGATCTTTTCTATACGTACAAATATAGGTGCTAGAGTTGTGTGGAGAGTGATAGCAAAGGAGGCTTAGGATTTAGAGGTATGCCAGGTTGAAAATAAATTTGAGATTTGACTGGTTTTTGAGACGTGGATTTTCATAATATTACAGACGTCATAGTACAGATTAATAACCCTTTATCAAAATCTCTTTGTTGTTGTGTTGCATTGGTTTGGAAATATTCAAGTTCTGTTAATAGACTAACAGTGGACTTTTCCATTTGCAGAATATATTGAATGACCAGCAGAGGCAGTGTTTCAGAAGAAAATTTCTCTGAGTTGCTGAGACCAAAAAGAAACGGAAAAAAAATTCAGCAGCCTTCGGCGTGATTTACCTATTTAAATGGTGAGTCAAACTCTCGATTTATCATTTTGCTTGTCCTTAAAAGAAGTTCATAGCACTGGGGTCTTCCGCATGAATATTATTTGTCAAGAATAAAGCGATTACGATGGCGCTATGGGCATCATGTTAGCTTTTTAAAGACGTTGATTGTCTACAAGGCTGACAATCCTATTTTAAATACTCGTGCTAGCAATATGTCATCCGAGGAAATTAGTGTCTATGAGGCTGGAATGAGGTGTCTTGTATTAGAGCAATTGACTTACTCTCTCATGGAGGGAAGCTAATCAATGCTTTCAATGTTGCAGAGCTCTTTCCCATTACACCTCCTACTTGGCTTAGAGTCATAATTACAGATCACTACCTAGTGCGGAATTGCTAATGCCTCATTGTTCTGTGTAATTGTCACCTATGGCGATTGGTCAAGTGTTCCCTGACATCTTAAAGCTAACGCAGGATGTCATCTGACATGTTGACGAGCAATACGATACATTTATCATGGTATTAAAATAGGTAGTAGGATAGACAGGACTCCCTGCTGAATTCAAAGATGGTGAGATGAATGAAACAAGGGCATTATTTGAGACTTATTTATTTGACGGTGTCGGTGATCATAATATTCTCAGGTTCTCTGTAGGTTAACTGATAGGGATGTGCAAGAATGAAGATGTCAGAATCTGTTGTTCATAGTTTTTCTCATTCCCACTAACTGTAGCATAAACCTTCCTCTATAAACTTATCAGATCACTTAATGGTTATTGGTGTACCATAACCTAAAAGAATTGCAGTGAGCAGCGTACGCTGTCACTTGAATAGCAATGAGATCTTTTCTATGCGTTCAAATATAGGTGCTAGAGTTGTGTGGAGAGTGATAGCAAAGGAGGCTTAGGATTTAGAGGTATGCCAGGTTGAAAATAAATTTGAGATTTGACTGGTTTTTGAGACGTGGATTTTCATAATATTACAGACGTCATAGTACAGATTAATAACCCTTTATCAAAATCTCTTTGTTGTTGTGTTGCATTGGTTTGGAAATATTCAAGTTCTGTTAATAGACTAACAGTGGACTTTTCCATTTGCAGAATATATTGAATGACCAGCAGAGGCAGTGTTTCAGAAGAAAATTTCTCTGAGTTGCTGAGACCAAAAAGAAACGAAAAAAAAATTCAGCAGCCTTCGGCATAGATTTACCTATTTAAATGGTGAGTCAAACTCTCGATTTATCATTTTGCTTGTCCTTAAAAGAAGTTCATAGCACTGGGGTCTTCCGCATGAATATTATTTGTCAAGAATAAAGCGATTACGATGGCGCTATGGGCATCATGTTAGCTTTTTAAAGACGTTGATTGTCTACAAGGCTGACAATCCTATTTTAAATACTCGTGCTAGCAATATGTTATCCGAGGAAATTAGTGTCTTTGAGGGTGGAATGAGGTGTCTTGTATTAGAGCAATTGACTTACTCTCTCATGGAGGGAAGCTAATCAATGCTTTCAATGTTGCAGAGCTCTTTCCCATTACACCTCCTACTTGGCTTAGAGTCATAATTACAGATCACTACCTAGTGCGGAATTGCTAATGCCTCATTTTTCTGTGTAATTGTCACCTATGGCGATTGGTCAAGTGTTCCCTGACATCTTAAAGCTAACGCAGGATGTCATCTGACATGTTGGCGAGCAATACGATACATTTATCATGGTATTAAAATAGGTAGTAGGATAGACAGGACTCCCTGCTGAATTCAAAGATGGTGAGATGAATGAAACAAGGGCATTATTTGAGACTTATTTATTTGACGGTGTCGGTGATCATAATATTCTCAGGTTCTCTATAGGTTAACTGATAGGGATGTGCAAGAATGAAGATGTCAGAATCTGTTGTTCATAGTTTTTCTCATTCCCACTAACTGTAGCATAAACCTTCCTCTATAAACTTATCAGATCACTTAATGGTTATTGGTGTACCATAACCTAAAAGAATTGCAGTGAGCAGCGTACGCTGTCACTTGAATAGCAATGAGATCTTTTCTATGCGTTCAAATATAGGTGCTAGAGTTGTGTGGAGAGTGATAGCAAAGGAGGCTTAGGATTTAGAGGTATGCCAGGTTGAAAATAAATTTGAGATTTGACTGGTTTTTGAGACGTGGATTTTCATAATATTACAGACGTCATAGTACAGATTAATAACCCTTTATCAAAATCTCTTTGTTGTTGTGTTGCATTGGTTTGGAAATATTCAAGTTCTGTTAATAGACTAACAGTGGACTTTTCCATTTGCAGAATATATTGAATGACCAGCAGAGGCAGTGTTTCAGAAGAAAATTTCTCTGAGTTGCTGAGACCAAAAAGAAACGAAAAAAAAATTCAGCAGCCTTCGGCGTGATTTACCTATTTAAATGGTGAGTCAAACTCTCGATTTATCATTTTGCTTGTCCTTAAAAGAAGTTCATAGCACTGGGGTCTTCCGCATGAATATTATTTGTCAAGAATAAAGCGATTACGATGGTGCTATGGGCATCATGTTAGCTATTTAAAGACGTTTATTGTCTACAAGGCTGACAATCCTATTTTAAATACTCGTGCTAGCAATATGTCATCCGAGGAAATTAGTGTCTTTGAGGCTGGAATGAGGTGTCTTGTATTAGAGCAATTGACTTACTCTCTCATGGAGGGAAGCTAATCAATGCTTTCAATGTTGCAGAGCTCTTTCCCATTACACCTCCTACTTGGCTTAGAGTCATAATTACAGATCACTACCTAGTGCGGAATTGCTAATGCCTCATTTTTCTGTGTAATTGTCACCTATGGCGATTGGTCAAGTGTTCCCTGACATCTTAAAGCTAACGCAGGATGTCATCTGACATGTTGACGAGCAATACGATACATTTATCATGGTATTAAAATAGGTAGTAGGATAGACAGGACTCCCTGCTGAATTCAAAGATGGTGAGATGAATGAAACAAGGGCATTATTTGAGACTTATTTATTTGACGGTGTCGGTGATCATAATATTCTCAGGTTCTCTGTAGGTTAACTGATAGGGATGTGCAAGAATGAAGATGTCAGAATCTGTTGTTCATAGTTTTTCTCATTCCCACTAACTGTAGCATAAACCTTCCTCTATAAACTTATCAGATCACTTAATGGTTATTGGTGTACCATAACCTAAAAGAATTGCAGTGAGCAGCGTACGCTGTCACTTGAATAGCAATGAGATCTTTTCTATGCGTTCAAATATAGGTGCTAGAGTTGTGTGGAGAGTGATAGCAAAGGAGGCTTAGGATTTTGAGGTATGCCAGGTTGAAAATAAATTTGAGATTTGACTGGTTTTTGAGACGTGGATTTTCATAATATTACAGACGTCATAGTACAGATTAATAACCCTTTATCAAAATCTCTTTGTTGTTGTGTTGCATTGGTTTGGAAATATTCAAGTTCTGTTAATAGACTAACAGTGGACTTTTCCATTTGCAGAATATATTGAATGACCAGCAGAGGCAGTGTTTCAGAAGAAAATTTCTCTGAGTTGCTGAGACCAAAAAGAAACGGAAAAAAAATTCAGCAGCCTTCGGCGTGATTTACCTATTTAAATGGTGAGTCAAACTCTCGATTTATCATTTTGCTTGTCCTTAAAAGAAGTTCATAGCACTGGGGTCTTCCGCATGAATATTATTTGTCAAGAATAAAGCGATTACGATGGCGCTATGGGCATCATGTTAGCTTTTTAAAGACGTTGATTGTCTACAAGGCTGACAATCCTATTTTAAATACTCGTGCTAGCAATATGTCATCCGAGGAAATTAGTGTCTTTGAGGCTGGAATGAGGTGTCTTGTATTAGAGCAATTGACTTACTCTCTCATGGAGGGAAGCTAATCAATGCTTTCAATGTTGCAGAGCTCTTTCCCATTACACCTCCTACTTGGCTTAGAGTCATAATTACAGATCACTACCTAGTGCGGAATTGCTAATGCCTCATTGTTCTGTGTAATTGTCACCTATGGCGATTGGTCAAGTGTTCCCTGACATCTTAAAGCTAACGCAGGATGTCATCTGACATGTTGGCGAGCAATACGATACATTTATCATGGTATTAAAATAGGTAGTAGGATAGACAGGACTCCCTGCTGAATTCAAAGATGGTGAGATGAATGAAACAAGGGCATTATTTGAGACTTATTTATTTGACGGTGTCGGTGATCATAATATTCTCAGGTTCTCTATAGGTTAACTGATAGGGATGTGCAAGAATGAAGATGTCAGAATCTGTTGTTCATAGTTTTTCTCATTCCCACTAACTGTAGCATAAACCTTCCTCTATAAACTTATCAGATCACTTAATGGTTATTGGTGTACCATAACCTAAAAGAATTGCAGTGAGCAGCGTACGCTGTCACTTGAATAGCAATGAGATCTTTTCTATGCGTTCAAATATAGGTGCTAGAGTTGTGTGGAGAGTGATAGCAAAGGAGGCTTAGGATTTAGAGGTATGCCAGGTTGAAAATAAATTTGAGATTTGACTGGTTTTTGAGACGTGGATTTTCATAATATTACAGACGTCATAGTACAGATTAATAACCCTTTATCAAAATCTCTTTGTTGTTGTGTTGCATTGGTTTGGAAATATTCAAGTTCTGTTAATAGACTAACAGTGGACTTTTCCATTTGCAGAATATATTGAATGACCAGCAGAGGCAGTGTTTCAGAAGAAAATTTCTCTGAGTTGCTGAGACCAAAAAGAAACGAAAAAAAAATTCAGCAGCCTTCGGCGTGATTTACCTATTTAAATGGTGAGTCAAACTCTCGATTTATCATTTTGCTTGTCCTTAAAAGAAGTTCATAGCACTGGGGTCTTCCGCATGAATATTATTTGTCAAGAATAAAGCGATTACGATGGCGCTATGGGCATCATGTTAGCTTTTTAAAGACGTTGATTGTCTACAAGGCTGACAATCCTATTTTAAATACTCGTGCTAGCAATATGTTATCCGAGGAAATTAGTGTCTTTGAGGGTGGAATGAGGTGTCTTGTATTAGAGCAATTGACTTACTCTCTCATGGAGGGAAGCTAATCAATGCTTTCAATGTTGCAGAGCTCTTTCCCATTACACCTCCTACTTGGCTTAGAGTCATAATTACAGATCACTACCTAGTGCGGAATTGCTAATGCCTCATTGTTCTGTGTAATTGTCACCTATGGCGATTGGTCAAGTGTTCCCTGACATCTTAAAGCTAACGCAGGATGTCATCTGACATGTTGGCGAGCAATACGATACATTTATCATGGTATTAAAATAGGTAGTAGGATAGACAGGACTCCCTGCTGAATTCAAAGATGGTGAGATGAATGAAACAAGGGCATTATTTGAGACTTATTTATTTGACGGTGTCGGTGATCATAATATTCTCAGGTTCTCTATAGGTTAACTGATAGGGATGTGCAAGAATGAAGATGTCAGAATCTGTTGTTCATAGTTTTTCTCATTCCCACTAACTGTAGCATAAACCTTCCTCTATAAACTTATCAGATCACTTAATGGTTATTGGTGTACCATAACCTAAAAGAATTGCAGTGAGCAGCGTACGCTGTCACTTGAATAGCAATGAGATCTTTTCTATGCGTTCAAATATAGGTGCTAGAGTTGTGTGGAGAGTGATAGCAAAGGAGGCTTAGGATTTAGAGGTATGCCAGGTTGAAAATAAATTTGAGATTTGACTGGTTTTTGAGACGTGGATTTTCATAATATTACAGACGTCATAGTACAGATTAATAACCCTTTATCAAAATCTCTTTGTTGTTGTGTTGCATTGGTTTGGAAATATTCAAGTTCTGTTAATAGACTAACAGTGGACTTTTCCATTTGCAGAATATATTGAATGACCAGCAGAGGCAGTGTTTCAGAAGAAAATTTCTCTAAGTTGCTGAGACCAAAAAGAAACGAAAAAAAAATTCAGCAGCCTTCGGCGTGATTTACCTATTTAAATGGTGAGTCAAACTCTCGATTTATCATTTTGCTTGTCCTTAAAAGAAGTTCATAGCACTGGGGTCTTCCGCATGAATATTATTTGTCAAGAATAAAGCGATTACGATGGCGCTATGGGCATCATGTTAGCTTTTTAAAGACGTTGATTGTCTACAAGGCTGACAATCCTATTTTAAATACTCGTGCTAGCAATATGTCATCCGAGGAAATTAGTGTCTTTGAGGCTGGAATGAGGTGTCTTGTATTAGAGCAATTGACTTACTCTCTCATGGAGGGAAGCTAATCAATGCTTTCAATGTTGCAGAGCTCTTTCCCATTACACCTCCTACTTGGCTTAGAGTCATAATTACAGATCACTACCTAGTGCGGAATTACTAATGCCTCATTGTTCTGTGTAATTGTCACCTATGGCGATTGGTCAAGTGTTCCCTGACATCTTAAAGCAAACGCAGGATGTCATCTGACATGTTGGCGAGCAATACGATACATTTATCATGGTATTGAAATAGGTAGGATAGACAGGACTCCCTGCTGAAGGCAAAGATGGTGAGATGAATGAAACAAGGGCATTATTTGAGACTTATTTATTTGACGGTGTCGGTGATCATAATATTCTCAGGTTCTCTATAGGTTAACTGATAGGGATGTGCAAGAATGAAGATGTCAGAATCTGTTGTTCATAGTTTTTCTCATTCCCACTAACTGTAGCATAAACCTTCCTCTATAAACATATCAGATCATTTAATGGTTATTGGTGTACCATAACCTAAAAGAATTGCAGTGAGCAGCGTACGCTGTCACTTGAATAGCAATGAGATCTTTTCTATACGTACAAATATAGGTGCTAGAGTTGTGTGGAGAGTGATAGCAAAGGAGGCTTAGGATTTAGAGGTATGCCAGGTTGAAAATAAATTTGAGATTTGACTGGTTTTTGAGACGTGGATTTTCATAATATTACAGACGTCATAGTACAGATTAATAACCCTTTATCAAAATCTCTTTGTTGTTGTGTTGCATTGGTTTGGAAATATTCAAGTTCTGTTAATAGACTAACAGTGGACTTTTCCATTTGCAGAATATATTGAATGACCAGCAGAGGCAGTGTTTCAGAAGAAAATTTCTCTGAGTTGCTGAGACCAAAAAGAAACGAAAAAAAAATTCAGCAGCCTTCGGCGTGATTTACCTATTTAAATGGTGAGTCAAACTCTCGATTTATCATTTTGCTTGTCCTTAAAAGAAGTTCATAGCACTGGGGTCTTCCGCATGAATATTATTTGTCAAGAATAAAGCGATTACGATGGCGCTATGGGCATCATGTTAGCTATTTAAAGACGTTGATTGTCTACAAGGCTGACAATCCTATTTTAAATACTCGTGCTAGCAATATGTCATCCGAGGAAATGAGTGTCTTTGAGGCTGGAATGAGGTGTCTTGTATTAGAGCAATTGACTTACTCTCTCATGGAGGGAAGCTAATCAATGCTTTCAATGTTGCAGAGCTCTTTCCCATTACACCTCCTACTTGGCTTAGAGTCATAATTACAGATCACTACCTAGTGCGGAATTGCTAATGCCTCATTGTTCTGTGTAATTGTCACCTATGGCGATTGGTCAAGTGTTCCCTGACATCTTAAAGCTAACGCAGGATGTCATCTGACATGTTGGCGAGCAATACGATACATTTATCATGGTATTAAAATAGGTAGTAGGATAGACAGGACTCCCTGCTGAATTCAAAGATGGTGAGATGAATGAAACAAGGGCATTATTTGAGACTTATTTATTTGACGGTGTCGGTGATCATAATATTCTCAGGTTCTCTGTAGGTTAACTGATAGGGATGTGCAAGAATGAAGATGTCAGAATCTGTTGTTCATAGTTTTTCTCATTCCCACTAACTGTAGCATAAACCTTCCTCTATAAACTTATCAGATCACTTAATGGTTATTGGTGTACCATAACCTAAAAGAATTGCAGTGAGCAGCGTACGCTGTCACTTGAATAGCAATGAGATCTTTTCTATGCGTTCAAATATAGGTGCTAGAGTTGTGTGGAGAGTGATAGCAAAGGAGGCTTAGGATTTAGAGGTATGCCAGGTTGAAAATAAATTTGAGATTTGACTGGTTTTTGAGACGTGGATTTTCATAATATTACAGACGTCATAGTACAGATTAATAACCCTTTATCAAAATCTCTTTGTTGTTGTGTTGCATTGGTTTGGAAATATTCAAGTTCTGTTAATAGACTAACAGTGGACTTTTCCATTTGCAGAATATATTGAATGACCAGCAGAGGCAGTGTTTCAGAAGAAAATGTCTCTGACTTGCTGAGACCAAAAAGAAACGAAAAAAAAATTCAGCAGCCTTCGGCGTGATTTACCTATTTAAATGGTGAGTCAAACTCTCGATTTATCATTTTGCTTGTCCTTAAAAGAAGTTCATAGCACTGGGGTCTTCCGCATGAATATTATTTGTCAAGAATAAAGCGATTACGATGGCGCTATGGGCATCATGTTAGCTTTTTAAAGACGTTGATTGTCTACAAGGCTGACAATCCTATTTTAAATACTCGTGCTAGCAATATGTTATCCGAGGAAATTAGTGTCTTTGAGGGTGGAATGAGGTGTCTTGTATTAGAGCAATTGACTTACTCTCTCATGGAGGGAAGCTAATCAATGCTTTCAATGTTGCAGAGCTCTTTCCCATTACACCTCCTACTTGGCTTAGAGTCATAATTACAGATCACTACCTAGTGCGGAATTGCTAATGCCTCATTTTTCTGTGTAATTGTCACCTATGGCGATTGGTCAAGTGTTCCCTGACATCTTAAAGCTAACGCAGGATGTCATCTGACATGTTGGCGAGCAATACGATACATTTATCATGGTATTAAAATAGGTAGTAGGATAGACAGGACTCCCTGCTGAATTCAAAGATGGTGAGATGAATGAAACAAGGGCATTATTTGAGACTTATTTATTTGACGGTGTCGGTGATCATAATATTCTCAGGTTCTCTGTAGGTTAACTGATAGGGATGTGCAAGAGTGAAGATGTCAGAATCTGTTGTTCATAGTTTTTCTCATTCCCACTAACTGTAGCATAAACCTTCCTCTATAAACTTATCAGATCACTTAATGGTTATTGGTGTACCATAACCTAAAAGAATTGCAGTGAGCAGCGTACGCTGTCACTTGAATAGCAATGAGATCTTTTCTATGCGTTCAAATATAGGTGCTAGAGTTGTGTGGAGAGTGATAGCAAAGGAGGCTTAGGATTTAGAGGTATGCCAGGTTGAAAATAAATTTGAGATTTGACTGGTTTTTGAGACGTGGATTTTCATAATATTACAGACGTCATAGTACAGATTAATAACCCTTTATCAAAATCTCTTTGTTGTTGTGTTGCATTGGTTTGGAAATATTCAAGTTCTGTTAATAGACTAACAGTGGACTTTTCCATTTGCAGAATATATTGAATGACCAGCAGAGGCAGTGTTTCAGAAGAAAATTTCTCTGAGTTGCTGAGACCAAAAAGAAACGAAAAAAAAATTCAGCAGCCTTCGGCGTGATTTACCTATTTAAATGGTGAGTCAAACTCTCGATTTATCATTTTGCTTGTCCTTAAAAGAAGTTCATAGCACTGGGGTCTTCCGCATGAATATTATTTGTCAAGAATAAAGCGATTACGATGGCGCTATGGGCATCATGTTAGCTATTTAAAGACGTTGATTGTCTACAAGGCTGACAATCCTATTTTAAATACTCGTGATAGCAATATGTCATCCGAGGAAATTAGTGTCTTTGAGGCTGGAATGAGGTGTCTTGTATTAGAGCAATTGACTTACTCTCTCATGGAGGGAAGCTAATCAATGCTTTCAATGTTGCAGAGCTCTTTCCCATTACACCTCCTACTTGGCTTAGAGTCATAATTACAGATCACTACCTAGTGCGGAATTGCTAATGCCTCATTTTTCTGTGTAATTGTCACCTATGGCGATTGGTCAAGTGTTCCCTGACATCTTAAAGCTAACGCAGGATGTCATCTGACATGTTGACGAGCAATACGATACATTTATCATGGTATTAAAATAGGTAGTAGGATAGACAGGACTCCCTGCTGAATTCAAAGATGGTGAGATGAATGAAACAAGGGCATTATTTGAGACTTATTTATTTGACGGTGTCGGTGATCATAATATTCTCAGGTTCTCTGTAGGTTAACTGATAGGGATGTGCAAGAATGAAGATGTCAGAATCTGTTGTTCATAGTTTTTCTCATTCCCACTAACTGTAGCATAAACCTTCCTCTATAAACTTATCAGATCACTTAATGGTTATTGGTGTACCATAACCTAAAAGAATTGCAGTGAGCAGCGTACGCTGTCACTTGAATAGCAATGAGATCTTTTCTATGCGTTCAAATATAGGTGCTAGAGTTGTGTGGAGAGTGATAGCAAAGGAGGCTTAGGATTTAGAGGTATGCCAGGTTGAAAATAAATTTGAGATTTGACTGGTTTTTGAGACGTGGATTTTCATAATATTACAGACGTCATAGTACAGATTAATAACCCTTTATCAAAATCTCTTTGTTGTTGTGTTGCATTGGTTTGGAAATATTCAAGTTCTGTTAATAGACTAACAGTGGACTTTTCCATTTGCAGAATATATTGAATGACCAGCAGAGGCAGTGTTTCAGAAGAAAATTTCTCTGAGTTGCTGAGACCAAAAAGAAACGAAAAAAAAATTCAGCAGCCTTCGGCGTGATTTACCTATTTAAATGGTGAGTCAAACTCTCAATTTATCATTTTGCTTGTCCTTAAAAGAAGTTCATAGCACTGGGGTCTTCCGCATGAATATTATTTGTCAAGAATAAAGCGATTACGATGGCGCTATGGGCATCATGTTAGCTTTTTAAAGACGTTGATTGTCTACAAGGCTGACAATCCTATTTTACATACTCGTGCTAGCAATATGTCATCCGAGGAAATTAGTGTCTTTGAGGCTGGAATGAGGTGTCTTGTATTAAAGCAATTGACTTACTCTCTCATGGAGGGAAGCTAATTTAACCT
This sequence comes from Lissotriton helveticus, assembly GCF_964261635.1. Taxonomy (NCBI): domain Eukaryota; kingdom Metazoa; phylum Chordata; class Amphibia; order Caudata; family Salamandridae; genus Lissotriton; species Lissotriton helveticus. The sequence goes on along the minus strand of NC_136073.1, from coordinate 666,105,610 downwards.
TCCTCCCTTCACACTGAATGTGGGACTCTTATACTGAAGAAGGATTGCTCTTTAGGATACTCTGTGTTCTTTTACCTCCGGCCCTCTTTCAAAAGGGGAGCCCAATGCTTTCAATGTTGCAGAGCCCTTTCCCATTACACCTCTTACTTGGCTTTAAGTCATAATTACAGATCACTACCTACTGCGGAATTGCTAATGCCTCAATTTTCTGTGTAATTGTCACCGATGGCGATTGGTCAAGTGTTCCCTGACATCATAAAGCTACAGCAGGATGTCATCTGACATGAGGGCGAGCAATAGGATACATTTATCATGGTAGTGAAATGGGTAGTAGGATAGACAGGACTCCCAGCTGAAGGCAAATATGGTGAGATGAATGAAGCAAGGGCATTATTAGAAACTTATTTGTTTGACGCTGTCGGAGATCATAATATACTCAGGTGCTCTATAGGTTAACTGATTGGGATGTGCAAGAATAGAGACGTCAGAGTCTGTTGTTCATAGTTTTTCTCGTTCCCACTAACTGTAGCATAAACCTTCCTCCATAAACTTATCAGATCACTTAATGGTTATTGGTGTACCATAACCTAAAAGAATTGCAGTGAGCAGCCTACGCTGTCACTTGAATAGCAATGAGATATTTACTATACGTTCAAATATAGGTGCTAGAGTTGTGTGGAGAGTGATAGCAAAGGAGGTTTAGGATTTAGAGATCTGCTCGGTTGAAAATGAATTTGAGATTTGACTGGTTTTTGAGACGTGAATGTTCATAATATTATAGACGTCATAGTACAGATTAATAACCCTTTATCAAAATCTCTTTGTTGTTGTGTTGCATTGGTTTGGAAATATTCAAGTTCTGTTCATAGACTAACAGTGGACTTTTCCATTTGCAGAATATATTGAATGACCAGCAGAGGCAGTGTTTCAGAAGAAAATTTCTCTGAGTTGCTGAGACCAAAAAGAAACGGAAAAAAAATTCAGCAGCCTTCGGCGTGATTTACCTATTTAAATGGTGAGTCAAACTCTCAATTTATCATTTTGCTTGTCCTTAAAACAAGTTCATAGCATTTGACAGCTCTCAGCTCCTTTTACTGGGGTCTTACGCATGAATATTATTTGTCAAGTATAAAGCGATAAGGATGGTGCTATGGGCATCATGATAGCTTTTTAAAGACGTTGATTGTCTACAAGGCTGACAATCCTATTTTAAATACTTGTGGTAGCAACATGTCATCCGAGGAAATTAGTGTCTATGAGGCTGGAATGAGGTGTCTTGTATTAGAGCAATTGACTTACTCTCTCATGGAGGGAAGCTAATTTAACCTTCCTCCCTTCACACTGAATGTGGGACTCTTATACTGAAGAAGGCTTGCTCTTTAGGATACTCTGTGTTCTTCTACCTCCTGCCCTCTTTCAAAAGCGGAGCTCAATGCTTTCAATGTTGCAGAGCCCTTTCCCATTACACCTCCTACTTGGCTTGGAGTCATAATTACAGATCACTACCTAGTACGGAATTACTAATGCCTCATTGTTCTGTGTAATTGTCACCTATGGCGATTGGTCAAGTGTTCCCTGACATCTTAAAGCTAACGCAGGATGTCATCTGACATGTTGGCGAGCAATACGATACATTTATCATGGTATTGAAATAGGTAGGATAGACAGGACTCCCTGCTGAAGGCAAAGATGGTGAGATGAATGAAACAAGGGCATTATTTGAGACTAATTTGTTTGACGGTGTCGGTGATCATAATATTCTCAGGTTCTCTATAGGTTAACTGATAGGGATGTGCAAGAATGAAGATGTCAGAATCTGTTGTTCATAGTTTTTCTCATTCCCACTAACTGTAGCATAAACCTTCCTCCATAAACTTATCAGATCACTTAATGGTTATTGGTGTACCATAACCTAAAAGAATTGCAGTGAGCAGTGTACGCTGTCACTTGAATAGCAATGAGATCTTTTCTATACGTTCAAATATAGGTGCTAGAGTTGTGTGGAGAGTGATAGCAAAGGAGGCTTAGGATTTAGAGGTATGCCAGGTTGAAAATAAATTTGAGATTTGACTGGTTTTTGAGACGTGGATTTTCATAATATTACAGACGTCATAGTACAGATTAATAACCCTTTATCAAAATCTCTTTGTTGTTGTGTTGCATTGGTTTGGAAATATTCAAGTTCTGTTAATAGACTAACAGTGGACTTTTCCATTTTCAGAATATATTGAATGACCAGCAGAGGCAGTGTTTCAGAAGAATATTTCTCTGAGTTGCTGAGACCAAAAAGAAACGAAAAAAAAATTCAGCAGCCTTCGGCGTGATTTACCTATTTAAATGGTGAGTCAAACTCTCAATTTATCATTTTGCTTGTCCTTAAAAGAAGTTCATAGCACTGGGGTCTTCCGCATGAATATTATTTGTCAAGAATAAAGCGATTACGATGGCGCTATGGGCATCATGTTAGCTTTTTAAAGACGTTGATTGTCTACAAGGCTGACAATCCTATTTTACATACTCGTGCTAGCAATATGTCATCCGAGGAAATTAGTGTCTTTGAGGCTGGAATGAGGTGTCTTGTATTAAAGCAATTGACTTACTCTCTCATGGAGGGAAGCTAATTTAACCTTCCTCCCTTCACACTGAATGTGGGACTCTTATACTGAAGAAGGATTGCTCTTTAGGATACTCTGTGTTCTTGTACCTCCGGCCCTCTTTCAAAAGGGGAGCCCAATGCTTTCAATGTTGCAGAGCCCTTTCCCATTACACCTCTTACTTGGCTTTAAGTCATAATTACAGATCACTATCTACTGCGGAATTGCTAATGCCTCAATTTTCTGTGTAATTGTCACCGATGGCGATTGGTCAAGTGTTCCCTGACATCATAAAGCTACAGCAGGATGTCATCTGACATGAGGGCGAGCAATAGGATACATTTATCATGGTAGTGAAATGGGTAGTAGGATAGACAGGACTCCCAGCTGAAGGCAAATATGGTGAGATGAATGAAGCAAGGGCATTATTAGAAACTTATTTGTTTGACGCTGTCGGAGATCATAATATTCTCAGGTGCTCTATAGGTTAACTGATTGGGATGTGCAAGAATGGAGACGTCAGAGTCTGTTGTTCATAGTTTTTCTCGTTCCCACTAACTGTAGCATAAACCTTCCTCCATAAACTTATCAGATCACTTAATGGTTATTGGTGTACCATAACCTAAAAGAATTGCAGTGAGCAGCCTACGCTGTCACTTGAATAGCAATGAGATATTTTCTATACGTTCAAATATAGGTGCTAGAGTTGTGTGGAGAGTGATAGCAAAGGAGGTTTAGGATTTAGAGATCTGCTCGGTTGAAAATGAATTTGAGATTTGACTGGTTTTTGAGACGTGAATGTTCATAATATTATAGACGTCATAGTACAGATTAATAACCCTTTATCAAAATCTCTTTGTTGTTGTGTTGCATTGGTTTGGAAATATTCAAGTTCTGTTCATAGACTAACAGTGGACTTTTCCATTTGCAGAATATATTGAATGACCAGCAGAGGCAGTGTTTCAGAAGAAAATTTCTCTGAGTTGCTGAGACCAAAAAGAAACGGAAAAAAAATTCAGCAGCCTTCGGCGTGATTTACCTATTTAAATGGTGAGTCAAACTCTCAATTTATCATTTTGCTTGTCCTTAAAACAAGTTCATAGCATTTGACAGCTCTCAGCTCCTTTTACTGGGGTCTTACGCATGAATATTATTTGTCAAGTATAAAGCGATAAGGATGGTGCTATGGGCATCATGATAGCTTTTTAAAGACGTTGATTGTCTACAAGGCTGACAATCCTATTTTAAATACTTGTGGTAGCAACATGTCATCCGAGGAAATTAGTGTCTATGAGGCTGGAATGAGGTGTCTTGTATTAGAGCAATTGACTTACTCTCTCATGGAGGGAAGCTAATTTAACCTTCCTCCCTTCACACTGAATGTGGGACTCTTATACTGAAGAAGGCTTGCTCTTTAGGATACTCTGTGTTCTTCTACCTCCTGCCCTCTTTCAAAAGCGGAGCTCAATGCTTTCAATGTTGCAGAGCCCTTTCCCATAACACCTCCTACTTGGCTTGGAGTCATAATTACAGATCACTACCTAGTACGGAATTACTAATGCCTCATTGTTCTGTGTAATTGTCACCTATGGCGATTGGTCAAGTGTTCCCTGACATCTTAAAGCTAACGCAGGATGTCATCTGACATGTTGGCGAGCAATACGATACATTTATCATGGTATTGAAATAGGTAGGATAGACAGGACTCCCTGCTGAAGGCAAAGATGGTGAGATGAATGAAACAAGGGCATTATTTGAGACTAATTTGTTTGACGGTGTCGGTGATCATAATATTCTCAGGTTCTCTATAGGTTAACTGATAGGGATGTGCAAGAATGAAGATGTCAGAATCTGTTGTTCATAGTTTTTCTCATTCCCACTAACTGTAGCATAAACCTTCCTCCATAAACTTATCAGATCACTTAATGGTTATTGGTGTACCATAACCTAAAAGAATTGCAGTGAGCAGTGTACGCTGTCACTTGAATAGCAATGAGATCTTTTCTATACGTTCAAATATAGGTGCTAGAGTTGTGTGGAGAGTGATAGCAAAGGAGGCTTAGGATTTAGAGGTATGCCAGGTTGAAAATAAATTTGAGATTTGACTGGTTTTTGAGACGTGGATTTTCATAATATTACAGACGTCATAGTACAGATTAATAACCCTTTATCAAAATCTCTTTGTTGTTGTGTTGCATTGGTTTGGAAATATTCAAGTTCTGTTAATAGACTAACAGTGGACTTTTCCATTTGCAGAATATATTGAATGACCAGCAGAGGCAGTGTTTCAGAAGAATATTTCTCTGAGTTGCTGAGACCAAAAAGAAACGAAAAAAAAATTCAGCAGCCTTCGGCGTGATTTACCTATTTAAATGGTGAGTCAAACTCTCAATTTATCATTTTGCTTGTCCTTAAAAGAAGTTCATAGCACTGGGGTCTTCCGCATGAATATTATTTGTCAAGAATAAAGCGATTACGATGGCGCTATGGGCATCATGTTAGCTTTTTAAAGACGTTGATTGTCTACAAGGCTGACAATCCTATTTTACATACTCGTGCTAGCAATATGTCATCCGAGGAAATTAGTGTCTTTGAGGCTGGAATGAGGTGTCTTGTATTAAAGCAATTGACTTACTCTCTCATGGAGGGAAGCTAATTTAACCTTCCTCCCTTCACACTGAATGTGGGACTCTTATACTGAAGAAGGATTGCTCTTTAGGATACTCTGTGTTCTTTTACCTCCGGCCCTCTTTCAAAAGGGGAGCCCAATGCTTTCAATGTTGCAGAGCCCTTTCCCATTACACCTCTTACTTGGCTTTAAGTCATAATTACAGATCACTACCTACTGCGGAATTGCTAATGCCTCAATTTTCTGTGTAATTGTCACCGATGGCGATTGGTCAAGTGTTCCCTGACATCATAAAGCTACAGCAGGATGTCATCTGACATGAGGGCGAGCAATAGGATACATTTATCATGGTAGTGAAATGGGTAGTAGGATAGACAGGACTCCCAGCTGAAGGCAAATATGGTGAGATGAATGAAGCAAGGGCATTATTAGAAACTTATTTGTTTGACGCTGTCGGAGATCATAATATACTCAGGTGCTCTATAGGTTAACTGATTGGGATGTGCAAGAATAGAGACGTCAGAGTCTGTTGTTCATAGTTTTTCTCGTTCCCACTAACTGTAGCATAAACCTTCCTCCATAAACTTATCAGATCACTTAATGGTTATTGGTGTACCATAACCTAAAAGAATTGCAGTGAGCAGCCTACGCTGTCACTTGAATAGCAATGAGATATTTTCTATACGTTCAAATATAGGTGCTAGAGTTGTGTGGAGAGTGATAGCAAAGGAGGTTTAGGATTTAGAGATCTGCTCGGTTGAAAATGAATTTGAGATTTGACTGGTTTTTGAGACGTGAATGTTCATAATATTATAGACGTCATAGTACAGATTAATAACCCTTTATCAAAATCTCTTTGTTGTTGTGTTGCATTGGTTTGGAAATATTCAAGTTCTGTTCATAGACTAACAGTGGACTTTTCCATTTGCAGAATATATTGAATGACCAGCAGAGGCAGTGTTTCAGAAGAAAATTTCTCTGAGTTGCTGAGACCAAAAAGAAACGGAAAAAAAATTCAGCAGCCTTCGGCGTGATTTACCTATTTAAATGGTGAGTCAAACTCTCAATTTATCATTTTGCTTGTCCTTAAAACAAGTTCATAGCATTTGACAGCTCTCAGCTCCTTTTACTGGGGTCTTACGCATGAATATTATTTGTCAAGTATAAAGCGATAAGGATGGTGCTATGGGCATCATGATAGCTTTTTAAAGACGTTGATTGTCTACAAGGCTGACAATCCTATTTTAAATACTTGTGGTAGCAACATGTCATCCGAGGAAATTAGTGTCTATGAGGCTGGAATGAGGTGTCTTGTATTAGAGCAATTGACTTACTCTCTCATGGAGGGAAGCTAATTTAACCTTCCTCCCTTCACACTGAATGTGGGACTCTTATACTGAAGAAGGCTTGCTCTTTAGGATACTCTGTGTTCTTCTACCTCCTGCCCTCTTTCAAAAGCGGAGCTCAATGCTTTCAATGTTGCAGAGCCCTTTCCCATTACACCTCCTACTTGGCTTGGAGTCATAATTACAGATCACTACCTAGTACGGAATTACTAATGCCTCATTGTTCTGTGTAATTGTCACCTATGGCGATTGGTCAAGTGTTCCCTGACATCTTAAAGCTAACGCAGGATGTCATCTGACATGTTGGCGAGCAATACGATACATTTATCATGGTATTGAAATAGGTAGGATAGACAGGACTCCCTGCTGAAGGCAAAGATGGTGAGATGAATGAAACAAGGGCATTATTTGAGACTAATTTGTTTGACGGTGTCGGTGATCATAATATTCTCAGGTTCTCTATAGGTTAACTGATAGGGATGTGCAAGAATGAAGATGTCAGAATCTGTTGTTCATAGTTTTTCTCATTCCCACTAACTGTAGCATAAACCTTCCTCCATAAACTTATCAGATCACTTAATGGTTATTGGTGTACCATAACCTAAAAGAATTGCAGTGAGCAGTGTACGCTGTCACTTGAATAGCAATGAGATCTTTTCTATACGTTCAAATATAGGTGCTAGAGTTGTGTGGAGAGTGATAGCAAAGGAGGCTTAGGATTTAGAGGTATGCCAGGTTGAAAATAAATTTGAGATTTGACTGGTTTTTGAGACGTGGATTTTCATAATATTACAGACGTCATAGTACAGATTAATAACCCTTTATCAAAATCTCTTTGTTGTTGTGTTGCATTGGTTTGGAAATATTCAAGTTCTGTTAATAGACTAACAGTGGACTTTTCCATTTGCAGAATATATTGAATGACCAGCAGAGGCAGTGTTTCAGAAGAAAATTTCTCTGAGTTGCTGAGACCAAAAAGAAACGAAAAAAAAATTCAGCAGTCTTCGGCGTGATTTACCTATTTAAATGGTGAGTCAAACTCTCAATTTATCATTTTGCTTGTCCTTAAAAGAAGTTCATAGCACTGGGGTCTTCCGCATGAATATTATTTGTCAAGAATAAAGCGATTACGATGGCGCTATGGGCATCATGTTAGCTTTTTAAAGACGTTGATTGTCTACAAGGCTGACAATCCTATTTTACATACTCGTGCTAGCAATATGTCATCCGAGGAAATTAGTGTCTTTGAGGCTGGAATGAGGTGTCTTGTATTAAAGCAATTGACTTACTCTCTCATGGAGGGAAGCTAATTTAACCTTGCTCCCTTCACACTGAATGTGGGACTCTTATACTGAAGAAGGATTGCTCTTTAGGATACTCTGTGTTCTTGTACCTCCGGCCCTCTTTCAAAAGGGGAGCCCAATGCTTTCAATGTTGCAGAGCCCTTTCCCATTACACCTCTTACTTGGCTTTAAGTCATAATTACAGATCACTACCTACTGCGGAATTGCTAATGCCTCAATTTTCTGTGTAATTGTCACCGATGGCGATTGGTCAAGTGTTCCCTGACATCATAAAGCTACAGCAGGATGTCATCTGACATGAGGGCGAGCAATAGGATACATTTATCATGGTAGTGAAATGGGTAGTAGGATAGACAGGACTCCCAGCTGAAGGCAAATATGGTGAGATGAATGAAGCAAGGGCATTATTAGAAACTTATTTGTTTGACGCTGTCGGAGATCATAATATTCTCAGGTGCTCTATAGGTTAACTGATTGGGATGTGCAAGAATGGAGACGTCAGAGTCTGTTGTTCATAGTTTTTCTCGTTCCCACTAACTGTAGCATAAACCTTCCTCCATAAACTTATCAGATCACTTAATGGTTATTGGTGTACCATAACCTAAAAGAATTGCAGTGAGCAGCCTACGCTGTCACTTGAATAGCAATGAGATATTTTCTATACGTTCAAATATAGGTGCTAGAGTTGTGTGGAGAGTGATAGCAAAGGAGGTTTAGGATTTAGAGATCTGCTCGGTTGAAAATGAATTTGAGATTTGACTGGTTTTTGAGACGTGAATGTTCATAATATTATAGACGTCATAGTACAGATTAATAACCCTTTATCAAAATCTCTTTGTTGTTGTGTTGCATTGGTTTGGAAATATTCAAGTTCTGTTCATAGACTAACAGTGGACTTTTCCATTTGCAGAATATATTGAATGACCAGCAGAGGCAGTGTTTCAGAAGAAAATTTCTCTGAGTTGCTGAGACCAAAAAGAAACGGAAAAAAAATTCAGCAGCCTTCGGCGTGATTTACCTATTTAAATGGTGAGTCAAACTCTCAATTTATCATTTTGCTTGTCCTTAAAACAAGTTCATAGCATTTGACAGCTCTCAGCTCCTTTTACTGGGGTCTTACGCATGAATATTATTTGTCAAGTATAAAGCGATAAGGATGGTGCTATGGGCATCATGATAGCTTTTTAAAGACGTTGATTGTCTACAAGGCTGACAATCCTATTTTAAATACTTGTGGTAGCAACATGTCATCCGAGGAAATTAGTGTCTATGAGGCTGGAATGAGGTGTCTTGTATTAGAGCAATTGACTTACTCTCTCATGGAGGGAAGCTAATTTAACCTTCCTCCCTTCACACTGAATGTGGGACTCTTATACTGAAGAAGGCTTGCTCTTTAGGATACTCTGTGTTCTTCTACCTCCTGCCCTCTTTCAAAAGCGGAGCTCAATGCTTTCAATGTTGCAGAGCCCTTTCCCATTACACCTCCTACTTGGCTTGGAGTCATAATTACAGATCACTACCTAGTACGGAATTACTAATGCCTCATTGTTCTGTGTAATTGTCACCTATGGCGATTGGTCAAGTGTTCCCTGACATCTTAAAGCTAACGCAGGATGTCATCTGACATGTTGGCGAGCAATACGATACATTTATCATGGTATTGAAATAGGTAGGATAGACAGGACTCCCTGCTGAAGGCAAAGATGGTGAGATGAATGAAACAAGGGCATTATTTGAGACTAATTTGTTTGACGGTGTCGGTGATCATAATATTCTCAGGTTCTCTATAGGTTAACTGATAGGGATGTGCAAGAATGAAGATGTCAGAATCTGTTGTTCATAGTTTTTCTCATTCCCACTAACTGTAGCATAAACCTTCCTCCATAAACTTATCAGATCACTTAATGGTTATTGGTGTACCATAACCTAAAAGAATTGCAGTGAGCAGTGTACGCTGTCACTTGAATAGCAATGAGATCTTTTCTATACGTTCAAATATAGGTGCTAGAGTTGTGTGGAGAGTGATAGCAAAGGAGGCTTAGGATTTAGAGGTATGCCAGGTTGAAAATAAATTTGAGATTTGACTGGTTTTTGAGACGTGGATTTTCATAATATTACAGACGTCATAGTACAGATTAATAACCCTTTATCAAAATCTCTTTGTTGTTGTGTTGCATTGGTTTGGAAATATTCAAGTTCTGTTAATAGACTAACAGTGGACTTTTCCATTTGCAGAATATATTGAATGACCAGCAGAGGCAGTGTTTCAGAAGAATATTTCTCTGAGTTGCTGAGACCAAAAAGAAACGAAAAAAAAATTCAGCAGCCTTCGGCGTGATTTACCTACTTAAATGGTGAGTCAAACTCTCAATTTATCATTTTGCTTGTCCTTAAAAGAAGTTCATAGCACTGGGGTCTTCCGCATGAATATTATTTGTCAAGAATAAAGCGATTACGATGGCGCTATGGGCATCATGTTAGCTTTTTAAAGACGTTGATTGTCTACAAGGCTGACAATCCTATTTTACATACTCGTGCTAGCAATATGTCATCCGAGGAAATTAGTGTCTTTGAGGCTGGAATGAGGTGTCTTGTATTAAAGCAATTGACTTACTCTCTCATGGAGGGAAGCTAATTTAACCTTCCTCCCTTCACACTGAATGTGGGACTCTTATACTGAAGAAGGATTGCTCTTTAGGATACTCTGTGTTCTTTTACCTCCGGCCCTCTTTCAAAAGGGGAGCCCAATGCTTTCAATGTTGCAGAGCCCTTTCCCATTACACCTCTTACTTGGCTTTAAGTCATAATTACAGATCACTACCTACTGCGGAATTGCTAATGCCTCAATTTTCTGTGTAATTGTCACCGATGGCGATTGGTCAAGTGTTCCCTGACATCATAAAGCTACAGCAGGATGTCATCTGACATGAGGGCGAGCAATAGGATACATTTATCATGGTAGTGAAATGGGTAGTAGGATAGACAGGACTCCCAGCTGAAGGCAAATATGGTGAGATGAATGAAGCAAGGGCATTATTAGAAACGTATTTGTTTGACGCTGTCGGAGATCATAATATACTCAGGTGCTCTATAGGTTAACTGATTGGGATGTGCAAGAATAGAGACGTCAGAGTCTGTTGTTCATAGTTTTTCTCGTTCCCACTAACTGTAGCATAAACCTTCCTCCATAAACTTATCAGATCACTTAATGGTTATTGGTGTACCATAACCTAAAAGAATTGCAGTGAGCAGCCTACGCTGTCACTTGAATAGCAATGAGATATTTTCTATACGTTCAAATATAGGTGCTAGAGTTGTGTGGAGAGTGATAGCAAAGGAGGTTTAGGATTTAGAGATCTGCTCGGTTGAAAATGAATTTGAGATTTGACTGGTTTTTGAGACGTGAATGTTCATAATATTATAGACGTCATAGTACAGATTAATAACCCTTTATCAAAATCTCTTTGTTGTTGTGTTGCATTGGTTTGGAAATATTCAAGTTCTGTTCATAGACTAACAGTGGACTTTTCCATTTGCAGAATATATTGAATGACCAGCAGAGGCAGTGTTTCAGAAGAAAATTTCTCTGAGTTGCTGAGACCAAAAAGAAACGGAAAAAAAATTCAGCAGCCTTCGGCGTGATTTACCTATTTAAATGGTGAGTCAAACTCTCAATTTATCATTTTGCTTGTCCTTAAAACAAGTTCATAGCATTTGACAGCTCTCAGCTCCTTTTACTGGGGTCTTACGCATGAATATTATTTGTCAAGTATAAAGCGATAAGGATGGTGCTATGGGCATCATGATAGCTTTTTAAAGACGTTGATTGTCTACAAGGCTGACAATCCTATTTTAAATACTTGTGGTAGCAACATGTCATCCGAGGAAATTAGTGTCTATGAGGCTGGAATGAGGTGTCTTGTATTAGAGCAATTGACTTACTCTCTCATGGAGGGAAGCTAATTTAACCTTCCTCCCTTCACACTGAATGTGGGACTCTTATACTGAAGAAGGCTTGCTCTTTAGGATACTCTGTGTTCTTCTACCTCCTGCCCTCTTTCAAAAGCGGAGCTCAATGCTTTCAATGTTGCAGAGCCCTTTCCCATTACACCTCCTACTTGGCTTGGAGTCATAATTACAGATCACTACCTAGTACGGAATTACTAATGCCTCATTGTTCTGTGTAATTGTCACCTATGGCGATTGGTCAAGTGTTCCCTGACATCTTAAAGCTAACGCAGGATGTCATCTGACATGTTGGCGAGCAATACGATACATTTATCATGGTATTGAAATAGGTAGGATAGACAGGACTCCCTGCTGAAGGCAAAGATGGTGAGATGAATGAAACAAGGGCATTATTTGAGACTAATTTGTTTGACGGTGTCGGTGATCATAATATTCTCAGGTTCTCTATAGGTTAACTGATAGGGATGTGCAAGAATGAAGATGTCAGAATCTGTTGTTCATAGTTTTTCTCATTCCCACTAACTGTAGCATAAACCTTCCTCCATAAACTTATCAGATCACTTAATGGTTATTGGTGTACCATAACCTAAAAGAATTGCAGTGAGCAGTGTACGCTGTCACTTGAATAGCAATGAGATCTTTTCTATACGTTCAAATATAGGTGCTAGAGTTGTGTGGAGAGTGATAGCAAAGGAGGCTTAGGATTTAGAGGTATGCCAGGTTGAAAATAAATTTGAGATTTGACTGGTTTTTGAGACGTGGATTTTCATAATATTACAGACGTCATAGTACAGATTAATAACCCTTTATCAAAATCTCTTTGTTGTTGTGTTGCATTGGTTTGGAAATATTCAAGTTCTGTTAATAGACTAACAGTGGACTTTTCCATTTGCAGAATATATTGAATGACCAGCAGAGGCAGTGTTTCAGAAGAAAATTTCTCTGAGTTGCTGAGACCAAAAAGAAACGAAAAAAAAATTCAGCAGTCTTCGGCGTGATTTACCTATTTAAATGGTGAGTCAAACTCTCAATTTATCATTTTGCTTGTCCTTAAAAGAAGTTCATAGCACTGGGGTCTTCCGCATGAATATTATTTGTCAAGAATAAAGCGATTACGATGGCGCTATGGGCATCATGTTAGCTTTTTAAAGACGTTGATTGTCTACAAGGCTGACAATCCTATTTTACATACTCGTGCTAGCAATATGTCATCCGAGGAAATTAGTGTCTTTGAGGCTGGAATGAGGTGTCTTGTATTAAAGCAATTGACTTACTCTCTCATGGAGGGAAGCTAATTTAACCTTGCTCCCTTCACACTGAATGTGGGACTCTTATACTGAAGAAGGATTGCTCTTTAGGATACTCTGTGTTCTTTTACCTCCGGCCCTCTTTCAAAAGGGGAGCCCAATGCTTTCAATGTTGCAGAGCCCTTTCCCATTACACCTCTTACTTGGCTTTAAGTCATAATTACAGATCACTACCTACTGCGGAATTGCTAATGCCTCAATTTTCTGTGTAATTGTCACCGATGGCGATTGGTCAAGTGTTCCCTGACATCATAAAGCTACAGCAGGATGTCATCTGACATGAGGGCGAGCAATAGGATACATTTATCATGGTAGTGAAATGGGTAGTAGGATAGACAGGACTCCCAGCTGAAGGCAAATATGGTGAGATGAATGAAGCAAGGGCATTATTAGAAACTTATTTGTTTGACGCTGTCGGAGATCATAATATACTCAGGTGCTCTATAGGTTAACTGATTGGGATGTGCAAGAATAGAGACGTCAGAGTCTGTTGTTCATAGTTTTTCTCGTTCCCACTAACTGTAGCATAAACCTTCCTCCATAAACTTATCAGATCACTTAATGGTTATTGGTGTACCATAACCTAAAAGAATTGCAGTGAGCAGCCTACGCTGTCACTTGAATAGCAATGAGATATTTTCTATACGTTCAAATATAGGTGCTAGAGTTGTGTGGAGAGTGATAGCAAAGGAGGTTTAGGATTTAGAGATCTGCTCGGTTGAAAATGAATTTGAGATTTGACTGGTTTTTGAGACGTGAATGTTCATAATATTATAGACGTCATAGTACAGATTAATAACCCTTTATCAAAATCTCTTTGTTGTTGTGTTGCATTGGTTTGGAAATATTCAAGTTCTGTTCATAGACTAACAGTGGACTTTTCCATTTGCAGAATATATTGAATGACCAGCAGAGGCAGTGTTTCAGAAGAAAATTTCTCTGAGTTGCTGAGACCAAAAAGAAACGGAAAAAAAATTCAGCAGCCTTCGGCGTGATTTACCTATTTAAATGGTGAGTCAAACTCTCAATTTATCATTTTGCTTGTCCTTAAAACAAGTTCATAGCATTTGACAGCTCTCAGCTCCTTTTACTGGGGTCTTACGCATGAATATTATTTGTCAAGTATAAAGCGATAAGGATGGTGCTATGGGCATCATGATAGCTTTTTAAAGACGTTGATTGTCTACAAGGCTGACAATCCTATTTTAAATACTTGTGGTAGCAACATGTCATCCGAGGAAATTAGTGTCTATGAGGCTGGAATGAGGTGTCTTGTATTAGAGCAATTGACTTACTCTCTCATGGAGGGAAGCTAATTTAACCTTCCTCCCTTCACACTGAATGTGGGACTCTTATACTGAAGAAGGCTTGCTCTTTAGGATACTCTGTGTTCTTCTACCTCCTGCCCTCTTTCAAAAGCGGAGCTCAATGCTTTCAATGTTGCAGAGCCCTTTCCCATTACACCTCCTACTTGGCTTGGAGTCATAATTACAGATCACTACCTAGTACGGAATTACTAATGCCTCATTGTTCTGTGTAATTGTCACCTATGGCGATTGGTCAAGTGTTCCCTGACATCTTAAAGCTAACGCAGGATGTCATCTGACATGTTGGCGAGCAATACGATACATTTATCATGGTATTGAAATAGGTAGGATAGACAGGACTCCCTGCTGAAGGCAAAGATGGTGAGATGAATGAAACAAGGGCATTATTTGAGACTAATTTGTTTGACGGTGTCGGTGATCATAATATTCTCAGGTTCTCTATAGGTTAACTGATAGGGATGTGCAAGAATGAAGATGTCAGAATCTGTTGTTCATAGTTTTTCTCATTCCCACTAACTGTAGCATAAACCTTCCTCCATAAACTTATCAGATCACTTAATGGTTATTGGTGTACCATAACCTAAAAGAATTGCAGTGAGCAGTGTACGCTGTCACTTGAATAGCAATGAGATCTTTTCTATACGTTCAAATATAGGTGCTAGAGTTGTGTGGAGAGTGATAGCAAAGGAGGCTTAGGATTTAGAGGTATGCCAGGTTGAAAATAAATTTGAGATTTGACTGGTTTTTGAGACGTGGATTTTCATAATATTACAGACGTCATAGTACAGATTAATAACCCTTTATCAAAATCTCTTTGTTGTTGTGTTGCATTGGTTTGGAAATATTCAAGTTCTGTTAATAGACTAACAGTGGACTTTTCCATTTTCAGAATATATTGAATGACCAGCAGAGGCAGTGTTTCAGAAGAATATTTCTCTGAGTTGCTGAGACCAAAAAGAAACGAAAAAAAAATTCAGCAGCCTTCGGCGTGATTTACCTATTTAAATGGTGAGTCAAACTCTCAATTTATCATTTTGCTTGTCCTTAAAAGAAGTTCATAGCACTGGGGTCTTCCGCATGAATATTATTTGTCAAGAATAAAGCGATTACGATGGCGCTATGGGCATCATGTTAGCTTTTTAAAGACGTTGATTGTCTACAAGGCTGACAATCCTATTTTACATACTCGTGCTAGCAATATGTCATCCGAGGAAATTAGTGTCTTTGAGGCTGGAATGAGGTGTCTTGTATTAAAGCAATTGACTTACTCTCTCATGGAGGGAAGCTAATTTAACCTTCCTCCCTTCACACTGAATGTGGGACTCTTATACTGAAGAAGGATTGCTCTTTAGGATACTCTGTGTTCTTGTACCTCCGGCCCTCTTTCAAAAGGGGAGCCCAATGCTTTCAATGTTGCAGAGCCCTTTCCCATTACACCTCTTACTTGGCTTTAAGTCATAATTACAGATCACTACCTACTGCGGAATTGCTAATGCCTCAATTTTCTGTGTAATTGTCACCGATGGCGATTGGTCAAGTGTTCCCTGACATCATAAAGCTACAGCAGGATGTCATCTGACATGAGGGCGAGCAATAGGATACATTTATCATGGTAGTGAAATGGGTAGTAGGATAGACAGGACTCCCAGCTGAAGGCAAATATGGTGAGATGAATGAAGCAAGGGCATTATTAGAAACTTATTTGTTTGACGCTGTCGGAGATCATAATATTCTCAGGTGCTCTATAGGTTAACTGATTGGGATGTGCAAGAATGGAGACGTCAGAGTCTGTTGTTCATAGTTTTTCTCGTTCCCACTAACTGTAGCATAAACCTTCCTCCATAAACTTATCAGATCACTTAATGGTTATTGGTGTACCATAACCTAAAAGAATTGCAGTGAGCAGCCTACGCTGTCACTTGAATAGCAATGAGATCTTTTCTATACGTTCAAATATAGGTGCTAGAGTTGTGTGGAGAGTGATAGCAAAGGAGGTTTAGGATTTAGAGATATGCTCGGTTGAAAATGAATTTGAGATTTGACTGGTTTTTGAGACGTGAATGTTAATAATATTATAGACGTCATAGTACAGATTAATAACCCTTTATCAAAATCTCTTTGTTGTTGTGTTGCATTGGTTTGGAAATATTCAAGTTCTGTTCATAGACTAACAGTGGACTTTTCCATTTGCAGAATATATTGAATGACCAGCAGAGGCAGTGTTTCAGAAGAAAATTTCTCTGAGTTGCTGAGACCAAAAAGAAACGGAAAAAAAATTCAGCAGCCTTCGGCGTGATTTACCTATTTAAATGGTGAGTCAAACTCTCAATTTATCATTTTGCTTGTCCTTAAAACAAGTTCATAGCATTTGACAGCTCTCAGCTCCTTTTACTGGGGTCTTACGCATGAATATTATTTGTCAAGTATAAAGCGATAAGGATGGTGCTATGGGCATCATGATAGCTTTTTAAAGACGTTGATTGTCTACAAGGCTGACAATCCTATTTTAAATACTTGTGGTAGCAACATGTCATCCGAGGAAATTAGTGTCTATGAGGCTGGAATGAGGTGTCTTGTATTAGAGCAATTGACTTACTCTCTCATGGAGGGAAGCTAATTTAACCTTCCTCCCTTCACACTGAATGTGGGACTCTTATACTGAAGAAGGCTTGCTCTTTAGGATACTCTGTGTTCTTCTACCTCCTGCCCTCTTTCAAAAGCGGAGCTCAATGCTTTCAATGTTGCAGAGCCCTTTCCCATTACACCTCCTACTTGGCTTGGAGTCATAATTACAGATCACTACCTAGTACGGAATTACTAATGCCTCATTGTTCTGTGTAATTGTCACCTATGGCGATTGGTCAAGTGTTCCCTGACATCTTAAAGCTAACGCAGGATGTCATCTGACATGTTGGCGAGCAATACGATACATTTATCATGGTATTGAAATAGGTAGGATAGACAGGACTCCCTGCTGAAGGCAAAGATGGTGAGATGAATGAAACAAGGGCATTATTTGAGACTAATTTGTTTGACGGTGTCGGTGATCATAATATTCTCAGGTTCTCTATAGGTTAACTGATAGGGATGTGCAAGAATGAAGATGTCAGAATCTGTTGTTCATAGTTTTTCTCATTCCCACTAACTGTAGCATAAACCTTCCTCCATAAACTTATCAGATCACTTAATGGTTATTGGTGTACCATAACCTAAAAGAATTGCAGTGAGCAGTGTACGCTGTCACTTGAATAGCAATGAGATCTTTTCTATACGTTCAAATATAGGTGCTAGAGTTGTGTGGAGAGTGATAGCAAAGGAGGCTTAGGATTTAGAGGTATGCCAGGTTGAAAATAAATTTGAGATTTGACTGGTTTTTGAGACGTGGATTTTCATAATATTACAGACGTCATAGTACAGATTAATAACCCTTTATCAAAATCTCTTTGTTGTTGTGTTGCATTGGTTTGGAAATATTCAAGTTCTGTTAATAGACTAACAGTGGACTTTTCCATTTGCAGAATATATTGAATGACCAGCAGAGGCAGTGTTTCAGAAGAATATTTCTCTGAGTTGCTGAGAACAAAAAGAAACGAAAAAAAAATTCAGCAGCCTTCGGCGTGATTTACCTATTTAAATGGTGAGTCAAACTCTCAATTTATCATTTTGCTTGTCCTTAAAAGAAGTTCATAGCACTGGGGTCTTCCGCATGAATATTATTTGTCAAGAATAAAGCGATTACGATGGCGCTATGGGCATCATGTTAGCTTTTTAAAGACGTTGATTGTCTACAAGGCTGACAATCCTATTTTACATACTCGTGCTAGCAATACGTCATCCGAGGAAATTAGTGTCTTTGAGGCTGGAATGAGGTGTCTTGTATTAAAGCAATTGACTTACTCTCTCATGGAGGGAAGCTAATTTAACCTTCCTCCCTTCACACTGAATGTGGGACTCTTATACTGAAGAAGGATTGCTCTTTAGGATACTCTGTGTTCTTGTACCTCCGGCCCTCTTTCAAAAGGGGAGCCCAATGCTTTCAATGTTGCAGAGCCCTTTCCCATTACACCTCTTACTTGGCTTTAAGTCATAATTACAGATCACTACCTACTGCGGAATTGCTAATGCCTCAATTTTCTGTGTAATTGTCACCGATGGCGATTGGTCAAGTGTTCCCTGACATCATAAAGCTACAGCAGGATGTCATCTGACATGAGGGCGAGCAATAGGATACATTTATCATGGTAGTGAAATGGGTAGTAGGATAGACAGGACTCCCAGCTGAAGGCAAATATGGTGAGATGAATGAAGCAAGGGCATTATTAGAAACTTATTTGTTTGACGCTGTCGGAGATCATAATATACTCAGGTGCTCTATAGGTTAACTGATTGGGATGTGCAAGAATAGAGACGTCAGAGTCTGTTGTTCATAGTTTTTCTCGTTCCCACTAACTGTAGCATAAACCTTCCTCCATAAACTTATCAGATCACTTAATGGTTATTGGTGTACCATAACCTAAAAGAATTGCAGTGAGCAGCCTACGCTGTCACTTGAATAGCAATGAGATATTTTCTATACGTTCAAATATAGGTGCTAGAGTTGTGTGGAGAGTGATAGCAAAGGAGGTTTAGGATTTAGAGATCTGCTCGGTTGAAAATGAATTTGAGATTTGACTGGTTTTTGAGACGTGAATGTTCATAATATTATAGACGTCATAGTACAGATTAATAACCCTTTATCAAAATCTCTTTGTTGTTGTGTTGCATTGGTTTGGAAATATTCAAGTTCTGTTCATAGACTAACAGTGGACTTTTCCATTTGCAGAATATATTGAATGACCAGCAGAGGCAGTGTTTCAGAAGAAAATTTCTCTGAGTTGCTGAGACCAAAAAGAAACGGAAAAAAAATTCAGCAGCCTTCGGCGTGATTTACCTATTTAAATGGTGAGTCAAACTCTCAATTTATCATTTTGCTTGTCCTTAAAACAAGTTCATAGCATTTGACAGCTCTCAGCTCCTTTTACTGGGGTCTTACGCATGAATATTATTTGTCAAGTATAAAGCGATAAGGATGGTGCTATGGGCATCATGATAGCTTTTTAAAGACGTTGATTGTCTACAAGGCTGACAATCCTATTTTAAATACTTGTGGTAGCAACATGTCATCCGAGGAAATTAGTGTCTATGAGGCTGGAATGAGGTGTCTTGTATTAGAGCAATTGACTTACTCTCTCATGGAGGGAAGCTAATTTAACCTTCCTCCCTTCACACTGAATGTGGGACTCTTATACTGAAGAAGGCTTGCTCTTTAGGATACTCTGTGTTCTTCTACCTCCTGCCCTCTTTCAAAAGCGGAGCTCAATGCTTTCAATGTTGCAGAGCCCTTTCCCATTACACCTCCTACTTGGCTTGGAGTCATAATTACAGATCACTACCTAGTACGGAATTACTAATGCCTCATTGTTCTGTGTAATTGTCACCTATGGCGATTGGTCAAGTGTTCCCTGACATCTTAAAGCTAACGCAGGATGTCATCTGACATGTTGGCGAGCAATACGATACATTTATCATGGTATTGAAATAGGTAGGATAGACAGGACTCCCTGCTGAAGGCAAAGATGGTGAGATGAATGAAACAAGGGCATTATTTGAGACTAATTTGTTTGACGGTGTCGGTGATCATAATATTCTCAGGTTCTCTATAGGTTAACTGATAGGGATGTGCAAGAATGAAGATGTCAGAATCTGTTGTTCATAGTTTTTCTCATTCCCACTAACTGTAGCATAAACCTTCCTCCATAAACTTATCAGATCACTTAATGGTTATTGGTGTACCATAACCTAAAAGAATTGCAGTGAGCAGTGTACGCTGTCACTTGAATAGCAATGAGATCTTTTCTATACGTTCAAATATAGGTGCTAGAGTTGTGTGGAGAGTGATAGCAAAGGAGGCTTAGGATTTAGAGGTATGCCAGGTTGAAAATAAATTTGAGATTTGACTGGTTTTTGAGACGTGGATTTTCATAATATTACAGACGTCATAGTACAGATTAATAACCCTTTATCAAAATCTCTTTGTTGTTGTGTTGCATTGGTTTGGAAATATTCAAGTTCTGTTAATAGACTAACAGTGGACTTTTCCATTTTCAGAATATATTGAATGACCAGCAGAGGCAGTGTTTCAGAAGAATATTTCTCTGAGTTGCTGAGACCAAAAAGAAACGAAAAAAAAATTCAGCAGCCTTCGGCGTGATTTACCTATTTAAATGGTGAGTCAAACTCTCAATTTATCATTTTGCTTGTCCTTAAAAGAAGTTCATAGCACTGGGGTCTTCCGCATGAATATTATTTGTCAAGAATAAAGCGATTACGATGGCGCTATGGGCATCATGTTAGCTTTTTAAAGACGTTGATTGTCTACAAGGCTGACAATCCTATTTTACATACTCGTGCTAGCAATATGTCATCCGAGGAAATTAGTGTCTTTGAGGCTGGAATGAGGTGTCTTGTATTAAAGCAATTGACTTACTCTCTCATGGAGGGAAGCTAATTTAACCTTCCTCCCTTCACACTGAATGTGGGACTCTTATACTGAAGAAGGATTGCTCTTTAGGATACTCTGTGTTCTTGTACCTCCGGCCCTCTTTCAAAAGGGGAGCCCAATGCTTTCAATGTTGCAGAGCCCTTTCCCATTACACCTCTTACTTGGCTTTAAGTCATAATTACAGATCACTACCTACTGCGGAATTGCTAATGCCTCAATTTTCTGTGTAATTGTCACCGATGGCGATTGGTCAAGTGTTCCCTGACATCATAAAGCTACAGCAGGATGTCATCTGACATGAGGGCGAGCAATAGGATACATTTATCATGGTAGTGAAATGGGTAGTAGGATAGACAGGACTCCCAGCTGAAGGCAAATATGGTGAGATGAATGAAGCAAGGGCATTATTAGAAACTTATTTGTTTGACGCTGTCGGAGATCATAATATTCTCAGGTGCTCTATAGGTTAACTGATTGGGATGTGCAAGAATGGAGACGTCAGAGTCTGTTGTTCATAGTTTTTCTCGTTCCCACTAACTGTAGCATAAACCTTCCTCCATAAACTTATCAGATCACTTAATGGTTATTGGTGTACCATAACCTAAAAGAATTGCAGTGAGCAGCCTACGCTGTCACTTGAATAGCAATGAGATCTTTTCTATACGTTCAAATATAGGTGCTAGAGTTGTGTGGAGAGTGATAGCAAAGGAGGTTTAGGATTTAGAGATATGCTCGGTTGAAAATGAATTTGAGATTTGACTGGTTTTTGAGACGTGAATGTTAATAATATTACAGACGTCATAGTACATATTAATAACCCTTTATCAAAATCTCTTAGTTGTTGTGTTGCATTGGTTTGGAAATATTCAAGTTCTGTTAATAGACTAACAGTGGACTTTTCCATTTGCAGAATATATTGAATGACCAGCAGAGGCAGTGTTTCAGAAGAAAATTTCTCTGAGTTGCTGAGACCAAAAAGAAACGGAAAAAAAATTCAGCAGCCTTCGGCGTGATTTACCTATTTAAATGGTGAGTCAAACTCTCAATTTATCATTTTGCTTGTCCTTAAAACAAGTTCATAGCATTTGACAGCTCTCAGCTCCTTTTACTGGGGTCTTACGCATGAATATTATTTGTCAAGTATAAAGCGATAAGGATGGTGCTATGGGCATCATGATAGCTTTTTAAAGACGTTGATTGTCTACAAGGCTGACAATCCTATTTTAAATACTTGTGGTAGCAACATGTCATCCGAGGAAATTAGTGTCTATGAGGCTGGAATGAGGTGTCTTGTATTAGAGCAATTGACTTACTCTCTCATGGAGGGAAGCTAATTTAACCTTCCTCCCTTCACACTGAATGTGGGACTCTTATACTGAAGAAGGCTTGCTCTTTAGGATACTCTGTGTTCTTCTACCTCCTGCCCTCTTTCAAAAGCGGAGCTCAATGCTTTCAATGTTGCAGAGCCCTTTCCCATTACACCTCCTACTTGGCTTGGAGTCATAATTACAGATCACTACCTAGTACGGAATTACTAATGCCTCATTGTTCTGTGTAATTGTCACCTATGGCGATTGGTCAAGTGTTCCCTGACATCTTAAAGCTAACGCAGGATGTCATCTGACATGTTGGCGAGCAATACGATACATTTATCATGGTATTGAAATAGGTAGGATAGACAGGACTCCCTGCTGAAGGCAAAGATGGTGAGATGAATGAAACAAGGGCATTATTTGAGACTAATTTGTTTGACGGTGTCGGTGATCATAATATTCTCAGGTTCTCTATAGGTTAACTGATAGGGATGTGCAAGAATGAAGATGTCAGAATCTGTTGTTCATAGTTTTTCTCATTCCCACTAACTGTAGCATAAACCTTCCTCCATAAACTTATCAGATCACTTAATGGTTATTGGTGTACCATAACCTAAAAGAATTGCAGTGAGCAGTGTACGCTGTCACTTGAATAGCAATGAGATCTTTTCTATACGTTCAAATATAGGTGCTAGAGTTGTGTGGAGAGTGATAGCAAAGGAGGCTTAGGATTTAGAGGTATGCCAGGTTGAAAATAAATTTGAGATTTGACTGGTTTTTGAGACGTGGATTTTCATAATATTACAGACGTCATAGTACAGATTAATAACCCTTTATCAAAATCTCTTTGTTGTTGTGTTGCATTGGTTTGGAAATATTCAAGTTCTGTTAATAGACTAACAGTGGACTTTTCCATTTTCAGAATATATTGAATGACCAGCAGAGGCAGTGTTTCAGAAGAATATTTCTCTGAGTTGCTGAGACCAAAAAGAAACGAAAAAAAAATTCAGCAGCCTTCGGCGTGATTTACCTATTTAAATGGTGAGTCAAACTCTCAATTTATCATTTTGCTTGTCCTTAAAAGAAGTTCATAGCACTGGGGTCTTCCGCATGAATATTATTTGTCAAGAATAAAGCGATTACGATGGCGCTATGGGCATCATGTTAGCTTTTTAAAGACGTTGATTGTCTACAAGGCTGACAATCCTATTTTACATACTCGTGCTAGCAATATGTCATCCGAGGAAATTAGTGTCTTTGAGGCTGGAATGAGGTGTCTTGTATTAAAGCAATTGACTTACTCTCTCATGGAGGGAAGCTAATTTAACCTTCCTCCCTTCACACTGAATGTGGGACTCTTATACTGAAGAAGGATTGCTCTTTAGGATACTCTGTGTTCTTGTACCTCCGGCCCTCTTTCAAAAGGGGAGCCCAATGCTTTCAATGTTGCAGAGCCCTTTCCCATTACACCTCTTACTTGGCTTTAAGTCATAATTACAGATCACTACCTACTGCGGAATTGCTAATGCCTCAATTTTCTGTGTAATTGTCACCGATGGCGATTGGTCAAGTGTTCCCTGACATCATAAAGCTACAGCAGGATGTCATCTGACATGAGGGCGAGCAATAGGATACATTTATCATGGTAGTGAAATGGGTAGTAGGATAGACAGGACTCCCAGCTGAAGGCAAATATGGTGAGATGAATGAAGCAAGGGCATTATTAGAAACTTATTTGTTTGACGCTGTCGGAGATCATAATATTCTCAGGTGCTCTATAGGTTAACTGATTGGGATGTGCAAGAATGGAGACGTCAGAGTCTGTTGTTCATAGTTTTTCTCGTTCCCACTAACTGTAGCATAAACCTTCCTCCATAAACTTATCAGATCACTTAATGGTTATTGGTGTACCATAACCTAAAAGAATTGCAGTGAGCAGCCTACGCTGTCACTTGAATAGCAATGAGATCTTTTCTATACGTTCAAATATAGGTGCTAGAGTTGTGTGGAGAGTGATAGCAAAGGAGGTTTAGGATTTAGAGATATGCTCGGTTGAAAATGAATTTGAGATTTGACTGGTTTTTGAGACGTGAATGTTAATAATATTACAGACGTCATAGTACATATTAATAACCCTTTATCAAAATCTCTTAGTTGTTGTGTTGCATTGGTTTGGAAATATTCAAGTTCTGTTAATAGACTAACAGTGGACTTTTCCATTTGCAGAATATATTGAATGACCAGCAGAGGCAGTGTTTCAGAAGAAAATTTCTCTGAGTTGCTGAGACCAAAAAGAAACGGAAAAAAAATTCAGCAGCCTTCGGCGTGATTTACCTATTTAAATGGTGAGTCAAACTCTCAATTTATCATTTTGCTTGTCCTTAAAACAAGTTCATAGCATTTGACAGCTCTCAGCTCCTTTTACTGGGGTCTTACGCATGAATATTATTTGTCAAGTATAAAGCGATAAGGATGGTGCTATGGGCATCATGATAGCTTTTTAAAGACGTTGATTGTCTACAAGGCTGACAATCCTATTTTAAATACTTGTGGTAGCAACATGTCATCCGAGGAAATTAGTGTCTATGAGGCTGGAATGAGGTGTCTTGTATTAGAGCAATTGACTTACTCTCTCATGGAGGGAAGCTAATTTAACCTTCCTCCCTTCACACTGAATGTGGGACTCTTATACTGAAGAAGGCTTGCTCTTTAGGATACTCTGTGTTCTTCTACCTCCTGCCCTCTTTCAAAAGCGGAGCTCAATGCTTTCAATGTTGCAGAGCCCTTTCCCATTACACCTCCTACTTGGCTTGGAGTCATAATTACAGATCACTACCTAGTACGGAATTACTAATGCCTCATTGTTCTGTGTAATTGTCACCTATGGCGATTGGTCAAGTGTTCCCTGACATCTTAAAGCTAACGCAGGATGTCATCTGACATGTTGGCGAGCAATACGATACATTTATCATGGTATTGAAATAGGTAGGATAGACAGGACTCCCTGCTGAAGGCAAAGATGGTGAGATGAATGAAACAAGGGCATTATTTGAGACTAATTTGTTTGACGGTGTCGGTGATCATAATATTCTCAGGTTCTCTATAGGTTAACTGATAGGGATGTGCAAGAATGAAGATGTCAGAATCTGTTGTTCATAGTTTTTCTCATTCCCACTAACTGTAGCATAAACCTTCCTCCATAAACTTATCAGATCACTTAATGGTTATTGGTGTACCATAACCTAAAAGAATTGCAGTGAGCAGTGTACGCTGTCACTTGAATAGCAATGAGATCTTTTCTATACGTTCAAATATAGGTGCTAGAGTTGTGTGGAGAGTGATAGCAAAGGAGGCTTAGGATTTAGAGGTATGCCAGGTTGAAAATAAATTTGAGATTTGACTGGTTTTTGAGACGTGGATTTTCATAATATTACAGACGTCATAGTACAGATTAATAACCCTTTATCAAAATCTCTTTGTTGTTGTGTTGCATTGGTTTGGAAATATTCAAGTTCTGTTAATAGACTAACAGTGGACTTTTCCATTTGCAGAATATATTGAATGACCAGCAGAGGCAGTGTTTCAGAAGAATATTTCTCTGAGTTGCTGAGAACAAAAAGAAACGAAAAAAAAATTCAGCAGCCTTCGGCGTGATTTACCTATTTAAATGGTGAGTCAAACTCTCAATTTATCATTTTGCTTGTCCTTAAAAGAAGTTCATAGCACTGGGGTCTTCCGCATGAATATTATTTGTCAAGAATAAAGCGATTACGATGGCGCTATGGGCATCATGTTAGCTTTTTAAAGACGTTGATTGTCTACAAGGCTGACAATCCTATTTTACATACTCGTGCTAGCAATACGTCATCCGAGGAAATTAGTGTCTTTGAGGCTGGAATGAGGTGTCTTGTATTAAAGCAATTGACTTACTCTCTCATGGAGGGAAGCTAATTTAACCTTCCTCCCTTCACACTGAATGTGGGACTCTTATACTGAAGAAGGATTGCTCTTTAGGATACTCTGTGTTCTTGTACCTCCGGCCCTCTTTCAAAAGGGGAGCCCAATGCTTTCAATGTTGCAGAGCCCTTTCCCATTACACCTCTTACTTGGCTTTAAGTCATAATTACAGATCACTACCTACTGCGGAATTGCTAATGCCTCAATTTTCTGTGTAATTGTCACCGATGGCGATTGGTCAAGTGTTCCCTGACATCATAAAGCTACAGCAGGATGTCATCTGACATGAGGGCGAGCAATAGGATACATTTATCATGGTAGTGAAATGGGTAGTAGGATAGACAGGACTCCCAGCTGAAGGCAAATATGGTGAGATGAATGAAGCAAGGGCATTATTAGAAACTTATTTGTTTGACGCTGTCGGAGATCATAATATTCTCAGGTGCTCTATAGGTTAACTGATTGGGATGTGCAAGAATGGAGACGTCAGAGTCTGTTGTTCATAGTTTTTCTCGTTCCCACTAACTGTAGCATAAACCTTCCTCCATAAACTTATCAGATCACTTAATGGTTATTGGTGTACCATAACCTAAAAGAATTGCAGTGAGCAGCCTACGCTGTCACTTGAATAGCAATGAGATCTTTTCTATACGTTCAAATATAGGTGCTAGAGTTGTGTGGAGAGTGATAGCAAAGGAGGTTTAGGATTTAGAGATATGCTCAGTTGAAAATGAATTTGAGATTTGACTGGTTTTTGAGACGTGAATGTTCATAATATTATAGACGTCATAGTACAGATTAATAACCCTTTATCAAAATCTCTTTGTTGTTGTGTTGCATTGGTTTGGAAATATTCAAGTTCTGTTCATAGACTAACAGTGGACTTTTCCATTTGCAGAATATATTGAATGACCAGCAGAGGCAGTGTTTCAGAAGAAAATTTCTCTGAGTTGCTGAGACCAAAAAGAAACGGAAAAAAAATTCAGCAGCCTTCGGCGTGATTTACCTATTTAAATGGTGAGTCAAACTCTCAATTTATCATTTTGCTTGTCCTTAAAACAAGTTCATAGCATTTGACAGCTCTCAGCTCCTTTTACTGGGGTCTTACGCATGAATATTATTTGTCAAGTATAAAGCGATAAGGATGGTGCTATGGGCATCATGATAGCTTTTTAAAGACGTTGATTGTCTACAAGGCTGACAATCCTATTTTAAATACTTGTGGTAGCAACATGTCATCCGAGGAAATTAGTGTCTATGAGGCTGGAATGAGGTGTCTTGTATTAGAGCAATTGACTTACTCTCTCATGGAGGGAAGCTAATTTAACCTTCCTCCCTTCACACTGAATGTGGGACTCTTATACTGAAGAAGGCTTGCTCTTTAGGATACTCTGTGTTCTTCTACCTCCTGCCCTCTTTCAAAAGCGGAGCTCAATGCTTTCAATGTTGCAGAGCCCTTTCCCATTACACCTCCTACTTGGCTTGGAGTCATAATTACAGATCACTACCTAGTACGGAATTACTAATGCCTCATTGTTCTGTGTAATTGTCACCTATGGCGATTGGTCAAGTGTTCCCTGACATCTTAAAGCTAACGCAGGATGTCATCTGACATGTTGGCGAGCAATACGATACATTTATCATGGTATTGAAATAGGTAGGATAGACAGGACTCCCTGCTGAAGGCAAAGATGGTGAGATGAATGAAACAAGGGCATTATTTGAGACTAATTTGTTTGACGGTGTCGGTGATCATAATATTCTCAGGTTCTCTATAGGTTAACTGATAGGGATGTGCAAGAATGAAGATGTCAGAATCTGTTGTTCATAGTTTTTCTCATTCCCACTAACTGTAGCATAAACCTTCCTCCATAAACTTATCAGATCACTTAATGGTTATTGGTGTACCATAACCTAAAAGAATTGCAGTGAGCAGTGTACGCTGTCACTTGAATAGCAATGAGATCTTTTCTATACGTTCAAATATAGGTGCTAGAGTTGTGTGGAGAGTGATAGCAAAGGAGGCTTAGGATTTAGAGGTATGCCAGGTTGAAAATAAATTTGAGATTTGACTGGTTTTTGAGACGTGGATTTTCATAATATTACAGACGTCATAGTACAGATTAATAACCCTTTATCAAAATCTCTTTGTTGTTGTGTTGCATTGGTTTGGAAATATTCAAGTTCTGTTAATAGACTAACAGTGGACTTTTCCATTTGCAGAATATATTGAATGACCAGCAGAGGCAGTGTTTCAGAAGAATATTTCTCTGAGTTGCTGAGACCAAAAAGAAACGAAAAAAAAATTCAGCAGCCTTCGGCGTGATTTACCTATTTAAATGGTGAGTCAAACTCTCAATTTATCATTTTGCTTGTCCTTAAAAGAAGTTCATAGCACTGGGGTCTTCCGCATGAATATTATTTGTCAAGAATAAAGCGATTACGATGGCGCTATGGGCATCATGTTAGCTTTTTAAAGACGTTGATTGTCTACAAGGCTGACAATCCTATTTTACATACTCGTGCTAGCAATATGTCATCCGAGGAAATTAGTGTCTTTGAGGCTGGAATGAGGTGTCTTGTATTAAAGCAATTGACTTACTCTCTCATGGAGGGAAGCTAATTTAACCTTCCTCCCTTCACACTGAATGTGGGACTCTTATACTGAAGAAGGATTGCTCTTTAGGATACTCTGTGTTCTTGTACCTCCGGCCCTCTTTCAAAAGGGGAGCCCAATGCTTTCAATGTTGCAGAGCCCTTTCCCATTACACCTCTTACTTGGCTTTAAATCATAATTACAGATCACTACCTACTGCGGAATTGCTAATGCCTCAATTTTCTGTGTAATTGTCACCGATGGCGATTGGTCAAGTGTTCCCTGACATCATAAAGCTACAGCAGGATGTCATCTGACATGAGGGCGAGCAATAGGATACATTTATCATGGTAGTGAAATGGGTAGTAGGATAGACAGGACTCCCAGCTGAAGGCAAATATGGTGAGATGAATGAAGCAAGGGCATTATTAGAAACTTATTTGTTTGACGCTGTCGGAGATCATAATATACTCAGGTGCTCTATAGGTTAACTGATTGGGATGTGCAAGAATAGAGACGTCAGAGTCTGTTGTTCATAGTTTTTCTCGTTCCCACTAACTGTAGCATAAACCTTCCTCCATAAACTTATCAGATCACTTAATGGTTATTGGTGTACCATAACCTAAAAGAATTGCAGTGAGCAGCCTACGCTGTCACTTGAATAGCAATGAGATATTTTCTATACGTTCAAATATAGGTGCTAGAGTTGTGTGGAGAGTGATAGCAAAGGAGGTTTAGGATTTAGAGATATGCTCGGTTGAAAATGAATTTGAGATTTGACTGGTTTTTGAGACGTGAATGTTCATAATATTATAGACGTCATAGTACAGATTAATAACCCTTTATCAAAATCTCTTTGTTGTTGTGTTGCATTGGTTTGGAAATATTCAAGTTCTGTTCATAGACTAACAGTGGACTTTTCCATTTGCAGAATATATTGAATGACCAGCAGAGGCAGTGTTTCAGAAGAAAATTTCTCTGAGTTGCTGAGACCAAAAAGAAACGGAAAAAAAATTCAGCAGCCTTCGGCGTGATTTACCTATTTAAATGGTGAGTCAAACTCTCAATTTATCATTTTGCTTGTCCTTAAAACAAGTTCATAGCATTTGACAGCTCTCAGCTCCTTTTACTGGGGTCTTACGCATGAATATTATTTGTCAAGTATAAAGCGATAAGGATGGTGCTATGGGCATCATGATAGCTTTTTAAAGACGTTGATTGTCTACAAGGCTGACAATCCTATTTTAAATACTTGTGGTAGCAACATGTCATCCGAGGAAATAGTGTCTATGAGGCTGGAATGAGGTGTCTTGTATTAAAGCAATTGACTTACTCTCTCATGGAGGGAAGCTAATTTAACCTTCCTCCCTTCACACTGAATGTGGGACTCTTATACTGAAGAAGGCTTGCTCTTTAGGATACTCTGTGTTCTTCTACCTCCTGCCCTCTTTCAAAAGCGGAGCTCAATGCTTTCAATGTTGCAGAGCCCTTTCCCATTACACCTCCTACTTGGCTTGGAGTCATAATTACAGATCACTACCTAGTACGGAATTACTAATGCCTCATTGTTCTGTGTAATTGTCACCTATGGCGATTGGTCAAGTGTTCCCTGACATCTTAAAGCTAACGCAGGATGTCATCTGACATGTTGGCGAGCAATACGATACATTTATCATGGTATTGAAATAGGTAGGATAGACAGGACTCCCTGCTGAAGGCAAAGATGGTGAGATGAATGAAACAAGGGCATTATTTGAGACTAATTTGTTTGACGGTGTCGGTGATCATAATATTCTCAGGTTCTCTATAGGTTAACTGATAGGGATGTGCAAGAATGAAGATGTCAGAATCTGTTGTTCATAGTTTTTCTCATTCCCACTAACTATAGCATAAACCTTCCTCCATAAACTTATCAGATCACTTAATGGTTATTGGTGTACCATAACCTAAAAGAATTGCAGTGAGCAGTGTACGCTGTCACTTGAATAGCAATGAGATCTTTTCTATACGTTCAAATATAGGTGCTAGAGTTGTGTGGAGAGTGATAGCAAAGGAGGCTTAGGATTTAGAGGTATGCCAGGTTGAAAATAAATTTGAGATTTGACTGGTTTTTGAGACGTGGATTTTCATAATATTACAGACGTCATAGTACAGATTAATAACCCTTTATCAAAATCTCTTTGTTGTTGTGTTGCATTGGTTTGGAAATATTCAAGTTCTGTTAATAGACTAACAGTGGACTTTTCCATTTTCAGAATATATTGAATGACCAGCAGAGGCAGTGTTTCAGAAGAATATTTCTCTGAGTTGCTGAGACCAAAAAGAAACGAAAAAAAAATTCAGCAGCCTTCGGCGTGATTTACCTATTTAAATGGTGAGTCAAACTCTCAATTTATCATTTTGCTTGTCCTTAAAAGAAGTTCATAGCACTGGGGTCTTCCGCATGAATATTATTTGTCAAGAATAAAGCGATTACGATGGCGCTATGGGCATCATGTTAGCTTTTTAAAGACGTTGATTGTCTACAAGGCTGACAATCCTATTTTACATACTCGTGCTAGCAATATGTCATCCGAGGAAATTAGTGTCTTTGAGGCTGGAATGAGGTGTCTTGTATTAAAGCAATTGACTTACTCTCTCATGGAGGGAAGCTAATTTAACCTTCCTCCCTTCACACTGAATGTGGGACTCTTATACTGAAGAAGGATTGCTCTTTAGGATACTCTGTGTTCTTGTACCTCCGGCCCTCTTTCAAAAGGGGAGCCCAATGCTTTCAATGTTGCAGAGCCCTTTCCCATTACACCTCTTACTTGGCTTTAAGTCATAATTACAGATCACTACCTACTGCGGAATTGCTAATGCCTCAATTTTCTGTGTAATTGTCACCGATGGCGATTGGTCAAGTGTTCCCTGACATCATAAAGCTACAGCAGGATGTCATCTGACATGAGGGCGAGCAATAGGATACATTTATCATGGTAGTGAAATGGGTAGTAGGATAGACAGGACTCCCAGCTGAAGGCAAATATGGTGAGATGAATGAAGCAAGGGCATTATTAGAAACTTATTTGTTTGACGCTGTCGGAGATCATAATATTCTCAGGTGCTCTATAGGTTAACTGATTGGGATGTGCAAGAATGGAGACGTCAGAGTCTGTTGTTCATAGTTTTTCTCGTTCCCACTAACTGTAGCATAAACCTTCCTCCATAAACTTATCAGATCACTTAATGGTTATTGGTGTACCATAACCTAAAAGAATTGCAGTGAGCAGCCTACGCTGTCACTTGAATAGCAATGAGATATTTTCTATACGTTCAAATATAGGTGCTAGAGTTGTGTGGAGAGTGATAGCAAAGGAGGTTTAGGATTTAGAGATCTGCTCGGTTGAAAATGAATTTGAGATTTGACTGGTTTTTGAGACGTGAATGTTCATAATATTATAGACGTCATAGTACAGATTAATAACCCTTTATCAAAATCTCTTTGTTGTTGTGTTGCATTGGTTTGGAAATATTCAAGTTCTGTTCATAGACTAACAGTGGACTTTTCCATTTGCAGAATATATTGAATGACCAGCAGAGGCAGTGTTTCAGAAGAAAATTTCTCTGAGTTGCTGAGACCAAAAAGAAACGGAAAAAAAATTCAGCAGCCTTCGGCGTGATTTACCTATTTAAATGGTGAGTCAAACTCTCAATTTATCATTTTGCTTGTCCTTAAAACAAGTTCATAGCATTTGACAGCTCTCAGCTCCTTTTACTGGGGTCTTACGCATGAATATTATTTGTCAAGTATAAAGCGATAAGGATGGTGCTATGGGCATCATGATAGCTTTTTAAAGACGTTGATTGTCTACAAGGCTGACAATCCTATTTTAAATACTTGTGGTAGCAACATGTCATCCGAGGAAATTAGTGTCTATGAGGCTGGAATGAGGTGTCTTGTATTAGAGCAATTGACTTACTCTCTCATGGAGGGAAGCTAATTTAACCTTCCTCCCTTCACACTGAATGTGGGACTCTTATACTGAAGAAGGCTTGCTCTTTAGGATACTCTGTGTTCTTCTACCTCCTGCCCTCTTTCAAAAGCGGAGCTCAATGCTTTCAATGTTGCAGAGCCCTTTCCCATTACACCTCCTACTTGGCTTGGAGTCATAATTACAGATCACTACCTAGTACGGAATTACTAATGCCTCATTGTTCTGTGTAATTGTCACCTATGGCGATTGGTCAAGTGTTCCCTGACATCTTAAAGCTAACGCAGGATGTCATCTGACATGTTGGCGAGCAATACGATACATTTATCATGGTATTGAAATAGGTAGGATAGACAGGACTCCCTGCTGAAGGCAAAGATGGTGAGATGAATGAAACAAGGGCATTATTTGAGACTAATTTGTTTGACGGTGTCGGTGATCATAATATTCTCAGGTTCTCTATAGGTTAACTGATAGGGATGTGCAAGAATGAAGATGTCAGAATCTGTTGTTCATAGTTTTTCTCATTCCCACTAACTGTAGCATAAACCTTCCTCCATAAACTTATCAGATCACTTAATGGTTATTGGTGTACCATAACCTAAAAGAATTGCAGTGAGCAGTGTACGCTGTCACTTGAATAGCAATGAGATCTTTTCTATACGTTCAAATATAGGTGCTAGAGTTGTGTGGAGAGTGATAGCAAAGGAGGCTTAGGATTTAGAGGTATGCCAGGTTGAAAATAAATTTGAGATTTGACTGGTTTTTGAGACGTGGATTTTCATAATATTACAGACGTCATAGTACAGATTAATAACCCTTTATCAAAATCTCTTTGTTGTTGTGTTGCATTGGTTTGGAAATATTCAAGTTCTGTTAATAGACTAACAGTGGACTTTTCCATTTGCAGAATATATTGAATGACCAGCAGAGGCAGTGTTTCAGAAGAATATTTCTCTGAGTTGCTGAGACCAAAAAGAAACGAAAAAAAAATTCAGCAGCCTTCGGCGTGATTTACCTACTTAAATGGTGAGTCAAACTCTCAATTTATCATTTTGCTTGTCCTTAAAAGAAGTTCATAGCACTGGGGTCTTCCGCATGAATATTATTTGTCAAGAATAAAGCGATTACGATGGCGCTATGGGCATCATGTTAGCTTTTTAAAGACGTTGATTGTCTACAAGGCTGACAATCCTATTTTACATACTCGTGCTAGCAATATGTCATCCGAGGAAATTAGTGTCTTTGAGGCTGGAATGAGGTGTCTTGTATTAAAGCAATTGACTTACTCTCTCATGGAGGGAAGCTAATTTAACCTTCCTCCCTTCACACTGAATGTGGGACTCTTATACTGAAGAAGGATTGCTCTTTAGGATACTCTGTGTTCTTTTACCTCCGGCCCTCTTTCAAAAGGGGAGCCCAATGCTTTCAATGTTGCAGAGCCCTTTCCCATTACACCTCTTACTTGGCTTTAAGTCATAATTACAGATCACTACCTACTGCGGAATTGCTAATGCCTCAATTTTCTGTGTAATTGTCACCGATGGCGATTGGTCAAGTGTTCCCTGACATCATAAAGCTACAGCAGGATGTCATCTGACATGAGGGCGAGCAATAGGATACATTTATCATGGTAGTGAAATGGGTAGTAGGATAGACAGGACTCCCAGCTGAAGGCAAATATGGTGAGATGAATGAAGCAAGGGCATTATTAGAAACGTATTTGTTTGACGCTGTCGGAGATCATAATATACTCAGGTGCTCTATAGGTTAACTGATTGGGATGTGCAAGAATAGAGACGTCAGAGTCTGTTGTTCATAGTTTTTCTCGTTCCCACTAACTGTAGCATAAACCTTCCTCCATAAACTTATCAGATCACTTAATGGTTATTGGTGTACCATAACCTAAAAGAATTGCAGTGAGCAGCCTACGCTGTCACTTGAATAGCAATGAGATATTTTCTATACGTTCAAATATAGGTGCTAGAGTTGTGTGGAGAGTGATAGCAAAGGAGGTTTAGGATTTAGAGATCTGCTCGGTTGAAAATGAATTTGAGATTTGACTGGTTTTTGAGACGTGAATGTTCATAATATTATAGACGTCATAGTACAGATTAATAACCCTTTATCAAAATCTCTTTGTTGTTGTGTTGCATTGGTTTGGAAATATTCAAGTTCTGTTCATAGACTAACAGTGGACTTTTCCATTTGCAGAATATATTGAATGACCAGCAGAGGCAGTGTTTCAGAAGAAAATTTCTCTGAGTTGCTGAGACCAAAAAGAAACGGAAAAAAAATTCAGCAGCCTTCGGCGTGATTTACCTATTTAAATGGTGAGTCAAACTCTCAATTTATCATTTTGCTTGTCCTTAAAACAAGTTCATAGCATTTGACAGCTCTCAGCTCCTTTTACTGGGGTCTTACGCATGAATATTATTTGTCAAGTATAAAGCGATAAGGATGGTGCTATGGGCATCATGATAGCTTTTTAAAGACGTTGATTGTCTACAAGGCTGACAATCCTATTTTAAATACTTGTGGTAGCAACATGTCATCCGAGGAAATTAGTGTCTATGAGGCTGGAATGAGGTGTCTTGTATTAGAGCAATTGACTTACTCTCTCATGGAGGGAAGCTAATTTAACCTTCCTCCCTTCACACTGAATGTGGGACTCTTATACTGAAGAAGGCTTGCTCTTTAGGATACTCTGTGTTCTTCTACCTCCTGCCCTCTTTCAAAAGCGGAGCTCAATGCTTTCAATGTTGCAGAGCCCTTTCCCATTACACCTCCTACTTGGCTTGGAGTCATAATTACAGATCACTACCTAGTACGGAATTACTAATGCCTCATTGTTCTGTGTAATTGTCACCTATGGCGATTGGTCAAGTGTTCCCTGACATCTTAAAGCTAACGCAGGATGTCATCTGACATGTTGGCGAGCAATACGATACATTTATCATGGTATTGAAATAGGTAGGATAGACAGGACTCCCTGCTGAAGGCAAAGATGGTGAGATGAATGAAACAAGGGCATTATTTGAGACTAATTTGTTTGACGGTGTCGGTGATCATAATATTCTCAGGTTCTCTATAGGTTAACTGATAGGGATGTGCAAGAATGAAGATGTCAGAATCTGTTGTTCATAGTTTTTCTCATTCCCACTAACTGTAGCATAAACCTTCCTCCATAAACTTATCAGATCACTTAATGGTTATTGGTGTACCATAACCTAAAAGAATTGCAGTGAGCAGTGTACGCTGTCACTTGAATAGCAATGAGATCTTTTCTATACGTTCAAATATAGGTGCTAGAGTTGTGTGGAGAGTGATAGCAAAGGAGGCTTAGGATTTAGAGGTATGCCAGGTTGAAAATAAATTTGAGATTTGACTGGTTTTTGAGACGTGGATTTTCATAATATTACAGACGTCATAGTACAGATTAATAACCCTTTATCAAAATCTCTTTGTTGTTGTGTTGCATTGGTTTGGAAATATTCAAGTTCTGTTAATAGACTAACAGTGGACTTTTCCATTTGCAGAATATATTGAATGACCAGCAGAGGCAGTGTTTCAGAAGAAAATTTCTCTGAGTTGCTGAGACCAAAAAGAAACGAAAAAAAAATTCAGCAGTCTTCGGCGTGATTTACCTATTTAAATGGTGAGTCAAACTCTCAATTTATCATTTTGCTTGTCCTTAAAAGAAGTTCATAGCACTGGGGTCTTCCGCATGAATATTATTTGTCAAGAATAAAGCGATTACGATGGCGCTATGGGCATCATGTTAGCTTTTTAAAGACGTTGATTGTCTACAAGGCTGACAATCCTATTTTACATACTCGTGCTAGCAATATGTCATCCGAGGAAATTAGTGTCTTTGAGGCTGGAATGAGGTGTCTTGTATTAAAGCAATTGACTTACTCTCTCATGGAGGGAAGCTAATTTAACCTTGCTCCCTTCACACTGAATGTGGGACTCTTATACTGAAGAAGGATTGCTCTTTAGGATACTCTGTGTTCTTTTACCTCCGGCCCTCTTTCAAAAGGGGAGCCCAATGCTTTCAATGTTGCAGAGCCCTTTCCCATTACACCTCTTACTTGGCTTTAAGTCATAATTACAGATCACTACCTACTGCGGAATTGCTAATGCCTCAATTTTCTGTGTAATTGTCACCGATGGCGATTGGTCAAGTGTTCCCTGACATCATAAAGCTACAGCAGGATGTCATCTGACATGAGGGCGAGCAATAGGATACATTTATCATGGTAGTGAAATGGGTAGTAGGATAGACAGGACTCCCAGCTGAAGGCAAATATGGTGAGATGAATGAAGCAAGGGCATTATTAGAAACTTATTTGTTTGACGCTGTCGGAGATCATAATATACTCAGGTGCTCTATAGGTTAACTGATTGGGATGTGCAAGAATAGAGACGTCAGAGTCTGTTGTTCATAGTTTTTCTCGTTCCCACTAACTGTAGCATAAACCTTCCTCCATAAACTTATCAGATCACTTAATGGTTATTGGTGTACCATAACCTAAAAGAATTGCAGTGAGCAGCCTACGCTGTCACTTGAATAGCAATGAGATATTTTCTATACGTTCAAATATAGGTGCTAGAGTTGTGTGGAGAGTGATAGCAAAGGAGGTTTAGGATTTAGAGATCTGCTCGGTTGAAAATGAATTTGAGATTTGACTGGTTTTTGAGACGTGAATGTTCATAATATTATAGACGTCATAGTACAGATTAATAACCCTTTATCAAAATCTCTTTGTTGTTGTGTTGCATTGGTTTGGAAATATTCAAGTTCTGTTCATAGACTAACAGTGGACTTTTCCATTTGCAGAATATATTGAATGACCAGCAGAGGCAGTGTTTCAGAAGAAAATTTCTCTGAGTTGCTGAGACCAAAAAGAAACGGAAAAAAAATTCAGCAGCCTTCGGCGTGATTTACCTATTTAAATGGTGAGTCAAACTCTCAATTTATCATTTTGCTTGTCCTTAAAACAAGTTCATAGCATTTGACAGCTCTCAGCTCCTTTTACTGGGGTCTTACGCATGAATATTATTTGTCAAGTATAAAGCGATAAGGATGGTGCTATGGGCATCATGATAGCTTTTTAAAGACGTTGATTGTCTACAAGGCTGACAATCCTATTTTAAATACTTGTGGTAGCAACATGTCATCCGAGGAAATTAGTGTCTATGAGGCTGGAATGAGGTGTCTTGTATTAGAGCAATTGACTTACTCTCTCATGGAGGGAAGCTAATTTAACCTTCCTCCCTTCACACTGAATGTGGGACTCTTATACTGAAGAAGGCTTGCTCTTTAGGATACTCTGTGTTCTTCTACCTCCTGCCCTCTTTCAAAAGCGGAGCTCAATGCTTTCAATGTTGCAGAGCCCTTTCCCATTACACCTCCTACTTGGCTTGGAGTCATAATTACAGATCACTACCTAGTACGGAATTACTAATGCCTCATTGTTCTGTGTAATTGTCACCTATGGCGATTGGTCAAGTGTTCCCTGACATCTTAAAGCTAACGCAGGATGTCATCTGACATGTTGGCGAGCAATACGATACATTTATCATGGTATTGAAATAGGTAGGATAGACAGGACTCCCTGCTGAAGGCAAAGATGGTGAGATGAATGAAACAAGGGCATTATTTGAGACTAATTTGTTTGACGGTGTCGGTGATCATAATATTCTCAGGTTCTCTATAGGTTAACTGATAGGGATGTGCAAGAATGAAGATGTCAGAATCTGTTGTTCATAGTTTTTCTCATTCCCACTAACTGTAGCATAAACCTTCCTCCATAAACTTATCAGATCACTTAATGGTTATTGGTGTACCATAACCTAAAAGAATTGCAGTGAGCAGTGTACGCTGTCACTTGAATAGCAATGAGATCTTTTCTATACGTTCAAATATAGGTGCTAGAGTTGTGTGGAGAGTGATAGCAAAGGAGGCTTAGGATTTAGAGGTATGCCAGGTTGAAAATAAATTTGAGATTTGACTGGTTTTTGAGACGTGGATTTTCATAATATTACAGACGTCATAGTACAGATTAATAACCCTTTATCAAAATCTCTTTGTTGTTGTGTTGCATTGGTTTGGAAATATTCAAGTTCTGTTAATAGACTAACAGTGGACTTTTCCATTTTCAGAATATATTGAATGACCAGCAGAGGCAGTGTTTCAGAAGAATATTTCTCTGAGTTGCTGAGACCAAAAAGAAACGAAAAAAAAATTCAGCAGCCTTCGGCGTGATTTACCTATTTAAATGGTGAGTCAAACTCTCAATTTATCATTTTGCTTGTCCTTAAAAGAAGTTCATAGCACTGGGGTCTTCCGCATGAATATTATTTGTCAAGAATAAAGCGATTACGATGGCGCTATGGGCATCATGTTAGCTTTTTAAAGACGTTGATTGTCTACAAGGCTGACAATCCTATTTTACATACTCGTGCTAGCAATATGTCATCCGAGGAAATTAGTGTCTTTGAGGCTGGAATGAGGTGTCTTGTATTAAAGCAATTGACTTACTCTCTCATGGAGGGAAGCTAATTTAACCTTCCTCCCTTCACACTGAATGTGGGACTCTTATACTGAAGAAGGATTGCTCTTTAGGATACTCTGTGTTCTTGTACCTCCGGCCCTCTTTCAAAAGGGGAGCCCAATGCTTTCAATGTTGCAGAGCCCTTTCCCATTACACCTCTTACTTGGCTTTAAGTCATAATTACAGATCACTACCTACTGCGGAATTGCTAATGCCTCAATTTTCTGTGTAATTGTCACCGATGGCGATTGGTCAAGTGTTCCCTGACATCATAAAGCTACAGCAGGATGTCATCTGACATGAGGGCGAGCAATAGGATACATTTATCATGGTAGTGAAATGGGTAGTAGGATAGACAGGACTCCCAGCTGAAGGCAAATATGGTGAGATGAATGAAGCAAGGGCATTATTAGAAACTTATTTGTTTGACGCTGTCGGAGATCATAATATTCTCAGGTGCTCTATAGGTTAACTGATTGGGATGTGCAAGAATGGAGACGTCAGAGTCTGTTGTTCATAGTTTTTCTCGTTCCCACTAACTGTAGCATAAACCTTCCTCCATAAACTTATCAGATCACTTAATGGTTATTGGTGTACCATAACCTAAAAGAATTGCAGTGAGCAGCCTACGCTGTCACTTGAATAGCAATGAGATCTTTTCTATACGTTCAAATATAGGTGCTAGAGTTGTGTGGAGAGTGATAGCAAAGGAGGTTTAGGATTTAGAGATATGCTCGGTTGAAAATGAATTTGAGATTTGACTGGTTTTTGAGACGTGAATGTTAATAATATTATAGACGTCATAGTACAGATTAATAACCCTTTATCAAAATCTCTTTGTTGTTGTGTTGCATTGGTTTGGAAATATTCAAGTTCTGTTCATAGACTAACAGTGGACTTTTCCATTTGCAGAATATATTGAATGACCAGCAGAGGCAGTGTTTCAGAAGAAAATTTCTCTGAGTTGCTGAGACCAAAAAGAAACGGAAAAAAAATTCAGCAGCCTTCGGCGTGATTTACCTATTTAAATGGTGAGTCAAACTCTCAATTTATCATTTTGCTTGTCCTTAAAACAAGTTCATAGCATTTGACAGCTCTCAGCTCCTTTTACTGGGGTCTTACGCATGAATATTATTTGTCAAGTATAAAGCGATAAGGATGGTGCTATGGGCATCATGATAGCTTTTTAAAGACGTTGATTGTCTACAAGGCTGACAATCCTATTTTAAATACTTGTGGTAGCAACATGTCATCCGAGGAAATTAGTGTCTATGAGGCTGGAATGAGGTGTCTTGTATTAGAGCAATTGACTTACTCTCTCATGGAGGGAAGCTAATTTAACCTTCCTCCCTTCACACTGAATGTGGGACTCTTATACTGAAGAAGGCTTGCTCTTTAGGATACTCTGTGTTCTTCTACCTCCTGCCCTCTTTCAAAAGCGGAGCTCAATGCTTTCAATGTTGCAGAGCCCTTTCCCATTACACCTCCTACTTGGCTTGGAGTCATAATTACAGATCACTACCTAGTACGGAATTACTAATGCCTCATTGTTCTGTGTAATTGTCACCTATGGCGATTGGTCAAGTGTTCCCTGACATCTTAAAGCTAACGCAGGATGTCATCTGACATGTTGGCGAGCAATACGATACATTTATCATGGTATTGAAATAGGTAGGATAGACAGGACTCCCTGCTGAAGGCAAAGATGGTGAGATGAATGAAACAAGGGCATTATTTGAGACTAATTTGTTTGACGGTGTCGGTGATCATAATATTCTCAGGTTCTCTATAGGTTAACTGATAGGGATGTGCAAGAATGAAGATGTCAGAATCTGTTGTTCATAGTTTTTCTCATTCCCACTAACTGTAGCATAAACCTTCCTCCATAAACTTATCAGATCACTTAATGGTTATTGGTGTACCATAACCTAAAAGAATTGCAGTGAGCAGTGTACGCTGTCACTTGAATAGCAATGAGATCTTTTCTATACGTTCAAATATAGGTGCTAGAGTTGTGTGGAGAGTGATAGCAAAGGAGGCTTAGGATTTAGAGGTATGCCAGGTTGAAAATAAATTTGAGATTTGACTGGTTTTTGAGACGTGGATTTTCATAATATTACAGACGTCATAGTACAGATTAATAACCCTTTATCAAAATCTCTTTGTTGTTGTGTTGCATTGGTTTGGAAATATTCAAGTTCTGTTAATAGACTAACAGTGGACTTTTCCATTTGCAGAATATATTGAATGACCAGCAGAGGCAGTGTTTCAGAAGAATATTTCT
Organism: Lissotriton helveticus; assembly: GCF_964261635.1. Taxonomy (NCBI): domain Eukaryota; kingdom Metazoa; phylum Chordata; class Amphibia; order Caudata; family Salamandridae; genus Lissotriton; species Lissotriton helveticus. Next base: position 666,063,908 of record NC_136073.1, on the reverse strand, counting down.
CTGAGTTGCTGAGAACAAAAAGAAACGAAAAAAAAATTCAGCAGCCTTCGGCGTGATTTACCTATTTAAATGGTGAGTCAAACTCTCAATTTATCATTTTGCTTGTCCTTAAAAGAAGTTCATAGCACTGGGGTCTTCCGCATGAATATTATTTGTCAAGAATAAAGCGATTACGATGGCGCTATGGGCATCATGTTAGCTTTTTAAAGACGTTGATTGTCTACAAGGCTGACAATCCTATTTTACATACTCGTGCTAGCAATACGTCATCCGAGGAAATTAGTGTCTTTGAGGCTGGAATGAGGTGTCTTGTATTAAAGCAATTGACTTACTCTCTCATGGAGGGAAGCTAATTTAACCTTCCTCCCTTCACACTGAATGTGGGACTCTTATACTGAAGAAGGATTGCTCTTTAGGATACTCTGTGTTCTTGTACCTCCGGCCCTCTTTCAAAAGGGGAGCCCAATGCTTTCAATGTTGCAGAGCCCTTTCCCATTACACCTCTTACTTGGCTTTAAGTCATAATTACAGATCACTACCTACTGCGGAATTGCTAATGCCTCAATTTTCTGTGTAATTGTCACCGATGGCGATTGGTCAAGTGTTCCCTGACATCATAAAGCTACAGCAGGATGTCATCTGACATGAGGGCGAGCAATAGGATACATTTATCATGGTAGTGAAATGGGTAGTAGGATAGACAGGACTCCCAGCTGAAGGCAAATATGGTGAGATGAATGAAGCAAGGGCATTATTAGAAACTTATTTGTTTGACGCTGTCGGAGATCATAATATACTCAGGTGCTCTATAGGTTAACTGATTGGGATGTGCAAGAATAGAGACGTCAGAGTCTGTTGTTCATAGTTTTTCTCGTTCCCACTAACTGTAGCATAAACCTTCCTCCATAAACTTATCAGATCACTTAATGGTTATTGGTGTACCATAACCTAAAAGAATTGCAGTGAGCAGCCTACGCTGTCACTTGAATAGCAATGAGATATTTTCTATACGTTCAAATATAGGTGCTAGAGTTGTGTGGAGAGTGATAGCAAAGGAGGTTTAGGATTTAGAGATCTGCTCGGTTGAAAATGAATTTGAGATTTGACTGGTTTTTGAGACGTGAATGTTCATAATATTATAGACGTCATAGTACAGATTAATAACCCTTTATCAAAATCTCTTTGTTGTTGTGTTGCATTGGTTTGGAAATATTCAAGTTCTGTTCATAGACTAACAGTGGACTTTTCCATTTGCAGAATATATTGAATGACCAGCAGAGGCAGTGTTTCAGAAGAAAATTTCTCTGAGTTGCTGAGACCAAAAAGAAACGGAAAAAAAATTCAGCAGCCTTCGGCGTGATTTACCTATTTAAATGGTGAGTCAAACTCTCAATTTATCATTTTGCTTGTCCTTAAAACAAGTTCATAGCATTTGACAGCTCTCAGCTCCTTTTACTGGGGTCTTACGCATGAATATTATTTGTCAAGTATAAAGCGATAAGGATGGTGCTATGGGCATCATGATAGCTTTTTAAAGACGTTGATTGTCTACAAGGCTGACAATCCTATTTTAAATACTTGTGGTAGCAACATGTCATCCGAGGAAATTAGTGTCTATGAGGCTGGAATGAGGTGTCTTGTATTAGAGCAATTGACTTACTCTCTCATGGAGGGAAGCTAATTTAACCTTCCTCCCTTCACACTGAATGTGGGACTCTTATACTGAAGAAGGCTTGCTCTTTAGGATACTCTGTGTTCTTCTACCTCCTGCCCTCTTTCAAAAGCGGAGCTCAATGCTTTCAATGTTGCAGAGCCCTTTCCCATTACACCTCCTACTTGGCTTGGAGTCATAATTACAGATCACTACCTAGTACGGAATTACTAATGCCTCATTGTTCTGTGTAATTGTCACCTATGGCGATTGGTCAAGTGTTCCCTGACATCTTAAAGCTAACGCAGGATGTCATCTGACATGTTGGCGAGCAATACGATACATTTATCATGGTATTGAAATAGGTAGGATAGACAGGACTCCCTGCTGAAGGCAAAGATGGTGAGATGAATGAAACAAGGGCATTATTTGAGACTAATTTGTTTGACGGTGTCGGTGATCATAATATTCTCAGGTTCTCTATAGGTTAACTGATAGGGATGTGCAAGAATGAAGATGTCAGAATCTGTTGTTCATAGTTTTTCTCATTCCCACTAACTGTAGCATAAACCTTCCTCCATAAACTTATCAGATCACTTAATGGTTATTGGTGTACCATAACCTAAAAGAATTGCAGTGAGCAGTGTACGCTGTCACTTGAATAGCAATGAGATCTTTTCTATACGTTCAAATATAGGTGCTAGAGTTGTGTGGAGAGTGATAGCAAAGGAGGCTTAGGATTTAGAGGTATGCCAGGTTGAAAATAAATTTGAGATTTGACTGGTTTTTGAGACGTGGATTTTCATAATATTACAGACGTCATAGTACAGATTAATAACCCTTTATCAAAATCTCTTTGTTGTTGTGTTGCATTGGTTTGGAAATATTCAAGTTCTGTTAATAGACTAACAGTGGACTTTTCCATTTTCAGAATATATTGAATGACCAGCAGAGGCAGTGTTTCAGAAGAATATTTCTCTGAGTTGCTGAGACCAAAAAGAAACGAAAAAAAAATTCAGCAGCCTTCGGCGTGATTTACCTATTTAAATGGTGAGTCAAACTCTCAATTTATCATTTTGCTTGTCCTTAAAAGAAGTTCATAGCACTGGGGTCTTCCGCATGAATATTATTTGTCAAGAATAAAGCGATTACGATGGCGCTATGGGCATCATGTTAGCTTTTTAAAGACGTTGATTGTCTACAAGGCTGACAATCCTATTTTACATACTCGTGCTAGCAATATGTCATCCGAGGAAATTAGTGTCTTTGAGGCTGGAATGAGGTGTCTTGTATTAAAGCAATTGACTTACTCTCTCATGGAGGGAAGCTAATTTAACCTTCCTCCCTTCACACTGAATGTGGGACTCTTATACTGAAGAAGGATTGCTCTTTAGGATACTCTGTGTTCTTGTACCTCCGGCCCTCTTTCAAAAGGGGAGCCCAATGCTTTCAATGTTGCAGAGCCCTTTCCCATTACACCTCTTACTTGGCTTTAAGTCATAATTACAGATCACTACCTACTGCGGAATTGCTAATGCCTCAATTTTCTGTGTAATTGTCACCGATGGCGATTGGTCAAGTGTTCCCTGACATCATAAAGCTACAGCAGGATGTCATCTGACATGAGGGCGAGCAATAGGATACATTTATCATGGTAGTGAAATGGGTAGTAGGATAGACAGGACTCCCAGCTGAAGGCAAATATGGTGAGATGAATGAAGCAAGGGCATTATTAGAAACTTATTTGTTTGACGCTGTCGGAGATCATAATATTCTCAGGTGCTCTATAGGTTAACTGATTGGGATGTGCAAGAATGGAGACGTCAGAGTCTGTTGTTCATAGTTTTTCTCGTTCCCACTAACTGTAGCATAAACCTTCCTCCATAAACTTATCAGATCACTTAATGGTTATTGGTGTACCATAACCTAAAAGAATTGCAGTGAGCAGCCTACGCTGTCACTTGAATAGCAATGAGATCTTTTCTATACGTTCAAATATAGGTGCTAGAGTTGTGTGGAGAGTGATAGCAAAGGAGGTTTAGGATTTAGAGATATGCTCGGTTGAAAATGAATTTGAGATTTGACTGGTTTTTGAGACGTGAATGTTAATAATATTACAGACGTCATAGTACATATTAATAACCCTTTATCAAAATCTCTTAGTTGTTGTGTTGCATTGGTTTGGAAATATTCAAGTTCTGTTAATAGACTAACAGTGGACTTTTCCATTTGCAGAATATATTGAATGACCAGCAGAGGCAGTGTTTCAGAAGAAAATTTCTCTGAGTTGCTGAGACCAAAAAGAAACGGAAAAAAAATTCAGCAGCCTTCGGCGTGATTTACCTATTTAAATGGTGAGTCAAACTCTCAATTTATCATTTTGCTTGTCCTTAAAACAAGTTCATAGCATTTGACAGCTCTCAGCTCCTTTTACTGGGGTCTTACGCATGAATATTATTTGTCAAGTATAAAGCGATAAGGATGGTGCTATGGGCATCATGATAGCTTTTTAAAGACGTTGATTGTCTACAAGGCTGACAATCCTATTTTAAATACTTGTGGTAGCAACATGTCATCCGAGGAAATTAGTGTCTATGAGGCTGGAATGAGGTGTCTTGTATTAGAGCAATTGACTTACTCTCTCATGGAGGGAAGCTAATTTAACCTTCCTCCCTTCACACTGAATGTGGGACTCTTATACTGAAGAAGGCTTGCTCTTTAGGATACTCTGTGTTCTTCTACCTCCTGCCCTCTTTCAAAAGCGGAGCTCAATGCTTTCAATGTTGCAGAGCCCTTTCCCATTACACCTCCTACTTGGCTTGGAGTCATAATTACAGATCACTACCTAGTACGGAATTACTAATGCCTCATTGTTCTGTGTAATTGTCACCTATGGCGATTGGTCAAGTGTTCCCTGACATCTTAAAGCTAACGCAGGATGTCATCTGACATGTTGGCGAGCAATACGATACATTTATCATGGTATTGAAATAGGTAGGATAGACAGGACTCCCTGCTGAAGGCAAAGATGGTGAGATGAATGAAACAAGGGCATTATTTGAGACTAATTTGTTTGACGGTGTCGGTGATCATAATATTCTCAGGTTCTCTATAGGTTAACTGATAGGGATGTGCAAGAATGAAGATGTCAGAATCTGTTGTTCATAGTTTTTCTCATTCCCACTAACTGTAGCATAAACCTTCCTCCATAAACTTATCAGATCACTTAATGGTTATTGGTGTACCATAACCTAAAAGAATTGCAGTGAGCAGTGTACGCTGTCACTTGAATAGCAATGAGATCTTTTCTATACGTTCAAATATAGGTGCTAGAGTTGTGTGGAGAGTGATAGCAAAGGAGGCTTAGGATTTAGAGGTATGCCAGGTTGAAAATAAATTTGAGATTTGACTGGTTTTTGAGACGTGGATTTTCATAATATTACAGACGTCATAGTACAGATTAATAACCCTTTATCAAAATCTCTTTGTTGTTGTGTTGCATTGGTTTGGAAATATTCAAGTTCTGTTAATAGACTAACAGTGGACTTTTCCATTTGCAGAATATATTGAATGACCAGCAGAGGCAGTGTTTCAGAAGAATATTTCTCTGAGTTGCTGAGAACAAAAAGAAACGAAAAAAAAATTCAGCAGCCTTCGGCGTGATTTACCTATTTAAATGGTGAGTCAAACTCTCAATTTATCATTTTGCTTGTCCTTAAAAGAAGTTCATAGCACTGGGGTCTTCCGCATGAATATTATTTGTCAAGAATAAAGCGATTACGATGGCGCTATGGGCATCATGTTAGCTTTTTAAAGACGTTGATTGTCTACAAGGCTGACAATCCTATTTTACATACTCGTGCTAGCAATACGTCATCCGAGGAAATTAGTGTCTTTGAGGCTGGAATGAGGTGTCTTGTATTAAAGCAATTGACTTACTCTCTCATGGAGGGAAGCTAATTTAACCTTCCTCCCTTCACACTGAATGTGGGACTCTTATACTGAAGAAGGATTGCTCTTTAGGATACTCTGTGTTCTTGTACCTCCGGCCCTCTTTCAAAAGGGGAGCCCAATGCTTTCAATGTTGCAGAGCCCTTTCCCATTACACCTCTTACTTGGCTTTAAGTCATAATTACAGATCACTACCTACTGCGGAATTGCTAATGCCTCAATTTTCTGTGTAATTGTCACCGATGGCGATTGGTCAAGTGTTCCCTGACATCATAAAGCTACAGCAGGATGTCATCTGACATGAGGGCGAGCAATAGGATACATTTATCATGGTAGTGAAATGGGTAGTAGGATAGACAGGACTCCCAGCTGAAGGCAAATATGGTGAGATGAATGAAGCAAGGGCATTATTAGAAACTTATTTGTTTGACGCTGTCGGAGATCATAATATTCTCAGGTGCTCTATAGGTTAACTGATTGGGATGTGCAAGAATGGAGACGTCAGAGTCTGTTGTTCATAGTTTTTCTCGTTCCCACTAACTGTAGCATAAACCTTCCTCCATAAACTTATCAGATCACTTAATGGTTATTGGTGTACCATAACCTAAAAGAATTGCAGTGAGCAGCCTACGCTGTCACTTGAATAGCAATGAGATCTTTTCTATACGTTCAAATATAGGTGCTAGAGTTGTGTGGAGAGTGATAGCAAAGGAGGTTTAGGATTTAGAGATATGCTCAGTTGAAAATGAATTTGAGATTTGACTGGTTTTTGAGACGTGAATGTTCATAATATTATAGACGTCATAGTACAGATTAATAACCCTTTATCAAAATCTCTTTGTTGTTGTGTTGCATTGGTTTGGAAATATTCAAGTTCTGTTCATAGACTAACAGTGGACTTTTCCATTTGCAGAATATATTGAATGACCAGCAGAGGCAGTGTTTCAGAAGAAAATTTCTCTGAGTTGCTGAGACCAAAAAGAAACGGAAAAAAAATTCAGCAGCCTTCGGCGTGATTTACCTATTTAAATGGTGAGTCAAACTCTCAATTTATCATTTTGCTTGTCCTTAAAACAAGTTCATAGCATTTGACAGCTCTCAGCTCCTTTTACTGGGGTCTTACGCATGAATATTATTTGTCAAGTATAAAGCGATAAGGATGGTGCTATGGGCATCATGATAGCTTTTTAAAGACGTTGATTGTCTACAAGGCTGACAATCCTATTTTAAATACTTGTGGTAGCAACATGTCATCCGAGGAAATTAGTGTCTATGAGGCTGGAATGAGGTGTCTTGTATTAGAGCAATTGACTTACTCTCTCATGGAGGGAAGCTAATTTAACCTTCCTCCCTTCACACTGAATGTGGGACTCTTATACTGAAGAAGGCTTGCTCTTTAGGATACTCTGTGTTCTTCTACCTCCTGCCCTCTTTCAAAAGCGGAGCTCAATGCTTTCAATGTTGCAGAGCCCTTTCCCATTACACCTCCTACTTGGCTTGGAGTCATAATTACAGATCACTACCTAGTACGGAATTACTAATGCCTCATTGTTCTGTGTAATTGTCACCTATGGCGATTGGTCAAGTGTTCCCTGACATCTTAAAGCTAACGCAGGATGTCATCTGACATGTTGGCGAGCAATACGATACATTTATCATGGTATTGAAATAGGTAGGATAGACAGGACTCCCTGCTGAAGGCAAAGATGGTGAGATGAATGAAACAAGGGCATTATTTGAGACTAATTTGTTTGACGGTGTCGGTGATCATAATATTCTCAGGTTCTCTATAGGTTAACTGATAGGGATGTGCAAGAATGAAGATGTCAGAATCTGTTGTTCATAGTTTTTCTCATTCCCACTAACTGTAGCATAAACCTTCCTCCATAAACTTATCAGATCACTTAATGGTTATTGGTGTACCATAACCTAAAAGAATTGCAGTGAGCAGTGTACGCTGTCACTTGAATAGCAATGAGATCTTTTCTATACGTTCAAATATAGGTGCTAGAGTTGTGTGGAGAGTGATAGCAAAGGAGGCTTAGGATTTAGAGGTATGCCAGGTTGAAAATAAATTTGAGATTTGACTGGTTTTTGAGACGTGGATTTTCATAATATTACAGACGTCATAGTACAGATTAATAACCCTTTATCAAAATCTCTTTGTTGTTGTGTTGCATTGGTTTGGAAATATTCAAGTTCTGTTAATAGACTAACAGTGGACTTTTCCATTTGCAGAATATATTGAATGACCAGCAGAGGCAGTGTTTCAGAAGAATATTTCTCTGAGTTGCTGAGACCAAAAAGAAACGAAAAAAAAATTCAGCAGCCTTCGGCGTGATTTACCTATTTAAATGGTGAGTCAAACTCTCAATTTATCATTTTGCTTGTCCTTAAAAGAAGTTCATAGCACTGGGGTCTTCCGCATGAATATTATTTGTCAAGAATAAAGCGATTACGATGGCGCTATGGGCATCATGTTAGCTTTTTAAAGACGTTGATTGTCTACAAGGCTGACAATCCTATTTTACATACTCGTGCTAGCAATATGTCATCCGAGGAAATTAGTGTCTTTGAGGCTGGAATGAGGTGTCTTGTATTAAAGCAATTGACTTACTCTCTCATGGAGGGAAGCTAATTTAACCTTCCTCCCTTCACACTGAATGTGGGACTCTTATACTGAAGAAGGATTGCTCTTTAGGATACTCTGTGTTCTTGTACCTCCGGCCCTCTTTCAAAAGGGGAGCCCAATGCTTTCAATGTTGCAGAGCCCTTTCCCATTACACCTCTTACTTGGCTTTAAATCATAATTACAGATCACTACCTACTGCGGAATTGCTAATGCCTCAATTTTCTGTGTAATTGTCACCGATGGCGATTGGTCAAGTGTTCCCTGACATCATAAAGCTACAGCAGGATGTCATCTGACATGAGGGCGAGCAATAGGATACATTTATCATGGTAGTGAAATGGGTAGTAGGATAGACAGGACTCCCAGCTGAAGGCAAATATGGTGAGATGAATGAAGCAAGGGCATTATTAGAAACTTATTTGTTTGACGCTGTCGGAGATCATAATATACTCAGGTGCTCTATAGGTTAACTGATTGGGATGTGCAAGAATAGAGACGTCAGAGTCTGTTGTTCATAGTTTTTCTCGTTCCCACTAACTGTAGCATAAACCTTCCTCCATAAACTTATCAGATCACTTAATGGTTATTGGTGTACCATAACCTAAAAGAATTGCAGTGAGCAGCCTACGCTGTCACTTGAATAGCAATGAGATATTTTCTATACGTTCAAATATAGGTGCTAGAGTTGTGTGGAGAGTGATAGCAAAGGAGGTTTAGGATTTAGAGATATGCTCGGTTGAAAATGAATTTGAGATTTGACTGGTTTTTGAGACGTGAATGTTCATAATATTATAGACGTCATAGTACAGATTAATAACCCTTTATCAAAATCTCTTTGTTGTTGTGTTGCATTGGTTTGGAAATATTCAAGTTCTGTTCATAGACTAACAGTGGACTTTTCCATTTGCAGAATATATTGAATGACCAGCAGAGGCAGTGTTTCAGAAGAAAATTTCTCTGAGTTGCTGAGACCAAAAAGAAACGGAAAAAAAATTCAGCAGCCTTCGGCGTGATTTACCTATTTAAATGGTGAGTCAAACTCTCAATTTATCATTTTGCTTGTCCTTAAAACAAGTTCATAGCATTTGACAGCTCTCAGCTCCTTTTACTGGGGTCTTACGCATGAATATTATTTGTCAAGTATAAAGCGATAAGGATGGTGCTATGGGCATCATGATAGCTTTTTAAAGACGTTGATTGTCTACAAGGCTGACAATCCTATTTTAAATACTTGTGGTAGCAACATGTCATCCGAGGAAATAGTGTCTATGAGGCTGGAATGAGGTGTCTTGTATTAAAGCAATTGACTTACTCTCTCATGGAGGGAAGCTAATTTAACCTTCCTCCCTTCACACTGAATGTGGGACTCTTATACTGAAGAAGGCTTGCTCTTTAGGATACTCTGTGTTCTTCTACCTCCTGCCCTCTTTCAAAAGCGGAGCTCAATGCTTTCAATGTTGCAGAGCCCTTTCCCATTACACCTCCTACTTGGCTTGGAGTCATAATTACAGATCACTACCTAGTACGGAATTACTAATGCCTCATTGTTCTGTGTAATTGTCACCTATGGCGATTGGTCAAGTGTTCCCTGACATCTTAAAGCTAACGCAGGATGTCATCTGACATGTTGGCGAGCAATACGATACATTTATCATGGTATTGAAATAGGTAGGATAGACAGGACTCCCTGCTGAAGGCAAAGATGGTGAGATGAATGAAACAAGGGCATTATTTGAGACTAATTTGTTTGACGGTGTCGGTGATCATAATATTCTCAGGTTCTCTATAGGTTAACTGATAGGGATGTGCAAGAATGAAGATGTCAGAATCTGTTGTTCATAGTTTTTCTCATTCCCACTAACTATAGCATAAACCTTCCTCCATAAACTTATCAGATCACTTAATGGTTATTGGTGTACCATAACCTAAAAGAATTGCAGTGAGCAGTGTACGCTGTCACTTGAATAGCAATGAGATCTTTTCTATACGTTCAAATATAGGTGCTAGAGTTGTGTGGAGAGTGATAGCAAAGGAGGCTTAGGATTTAGAGGTATGCCAGGTTGAAAATAAATTTGAGATTTGACTGGTTTTTGAGACGTGGATTTTCATAATATTACAGACGTCATAGTACAGATTAATAACCCTTTATCAAAATCTCTTTGTTGTTGTGTTGCATTGGTTTGGAAATATTCAAGTTCTGTTAATAGACTAACAGTGGACTTTTCCATTTTCAGAATATATTGAATGACCAGCAGAGGCAGTGTTTCAGAAGAATATTTCTCTGAGTTGCTGAGACCAAAAAGAAACGAAAAAAAAATTCAGCAGCCTTCGGCGTGATTTACCTATTTAAATGGTGAGTCAAACTCTCAATTTATCATTTTGCTTGTCCTTAAAAGAAGTTCATAGCACTGGGGTCTTCCGCATGAATATTATTTGTCAAGAATAAAGCGATTACGATGGCGCTATGGGCATCATGTTAGCTTTTTAAAGACGTTGATTGTCTACAAGGCTGACAATCCTATTTTACATACTCGTGCTAGCAATATGTCATCCGAGGAAATTAGTGTCTTTGAGGCTGGAATGAGGTGTCTTGTATTAAAGCAATTGACTTACTCTCTCATGGAGGGAAGCTAATTTAACCTTCCTCCCTTCACACTGAATGTGGGACTCTTATACTGAAGAAGGATTGCTCTTTAGGATACTCTGTGTTCTTGTACCTCCGGCCCTCTTTCAAAAGGGGAGCCCAATGCTTTCAATGTTGCAGAGCCCTTTCCCATTACACCTCTTACTTGGCTTTAAGTCATAATTACAGATCACTACCTACTGCGGAATTGCTAATGCCTCAATTTTCTGTGTAATTGTCACCGATGGCGATTGGTCAAGTGTTCCCTGACATCATAAAGCTACAGCAGGATGTCATCTGACATGAGGGCGAGCAATAGGATACATTTATCATGGTAGTGAAATGGGTAGTAGGATAGACAGGACTCCCAGCTGAAGGCAAATATGGTGAGATGAATGAAGCAAGGGCATTATTAGAAACTTATTTGTTTGACGCTGTCGGAGATCATAATATTCTCAGGTGCTCTATAGGTTAACTGATTGGGATGTGCAAGAATGGAGACGTCAGAGTCTGTTGTTCATAGTTTTTCTCGTTCCCACTAACTGTAGCATAAACCTTCCTCCATAAACTTATCAGATCACTTAATGGTTATTGGTGTACCATAACCTAAAAGAATTGCAGTGAGCAGCCTACGCTGTCACTTGAATAGCAATGAGATCTTTTCTATACGTTCAAATATAGGTGCTAGAGTTGTGTGGAGAGTGATAGCAAAGGAGGTTTAGGATTTAGAGATATGCTCGGTTGAAAATGAATTTGAGATTTGACTGGTTTTTGAGACGTGAATGTTAATAATATTACAGACGTCATAGTACATATTAATAACCCTTTATCAAAATCTCTTAGTTGTTGTGTTGCATTGGTTTGGAAATATTCAAGTTCTGTTAATAGACTAACAGTGGACTTTTCCATTTGCAGAATATATTGAATGACCAGCAGAGGCAGTGTTTCAGAAGAAAATTTCTCTGAGTTGCTGAGACCAAAAAGAAACGGAAAAAAAATTCAGCAGCCTTCGGCGTGATTTACCTATTTAAATGGTGAGTCAAACTCTCAATTTATCATTTTGCTTGTCCTTAAAACAAGTTCATAGCATTTGACAGCTCTCAGCTCCTTTTACTGGGGTCTTACGCATGAATATTATTTGTCAAGTATAAAGCGATAAGGATGGTGCTATGGGCATCATGATAGCTTTTTAAAGACGTTGATTGTCTACAAGGCTGACAATCCTATTTTAAATACTTGTGGTAGCAACATGTCATCCGAGGAAATTAGTGTCTATGAGGCTGGAATGAGGTGTCTTGTATTAGAGCAATTGACTTACTCTCTCATGGAGGGAAGCTAATTTAACCTTCCTCCCTTCACACTGAATGTGGGACTCTTATACTGAAGAAGGCTTGCTCTTTAGGATACTCTGTGTTCTTCTACCTCCTGCCCTCTTTCAAAAGCGGAGCTCAATGCTTTCAATGTTGCAGAGCCCTTTCCCATTACACCTCCTACTTGGCTTGGAGTCATAATTACAGATCACTACCTAGTACGGAATTACTAATGCCTCATTGTTCTGTGTAATTGTCACCTATGGCGATTGGTCAAGTGTTCCCTGACATCTTAAAGCTAACGCAGGATGTCATCTGACATGTTGGCGAGCAATACGATACATTTATCATGGTATTGAAATAGGTAGGATAGACAGGACTCCCTGCTGAAGGCAAAGATGGTGAGATGAATGAAACAAGGGCATTATTTGAGACTAATTTGTTTGACGGTGTCGGTGATCATAATATTCTCAGGTTCTCTATAGGTTAACTGATAGGGATGTGCAAGAATGAAGATGTCAGAATCTGTTGTTCATAGTTTTTCTCATTCCCACTAACTGTAGCATAAACCTTCCTCCATAAACTTATCAGATCACTTAATGGTTATTGGTGTACCATAACCTAAAAGAATTGCAGTGAGCAGTGTACGCTGTCACTTGAATAGCAATGAGATCTTTTCTATACGTTCAAATATAGGTGCTAGAGTTGTGTGGAGAGTGATAGCAAAGGAGGCTTAGGATTTAGAGGTATGCCAGGTTGAAAATAAATTTGAGATTTGACTGGTTTTTGAGACGTGGATTTTCATAATATTACAGACGTCATAGTACAGATTAATAACCCTTTATCAAAATCTCTTTGTTGTTGTGTTGCATTGGTTTGGAAATATTCAAGTTCTGTTAATAGACTAACAGTGGACTTTTCCATTTGCAGAATATATTGAATGACCAGCAGAGGCAGTGTTTCAGAAGAATATTTCTCTGAGTTGCTGAGAACAAAAAGAAACGAAAAAAAAATTCAGCAGCCTTCGGCGTGATTTACCTATTTAAATGGTGAGTCAAACTCTCAATTTATCATTTTGCTTGTCCTTAAAAGAAGTTCATAGCACTGGGGTCTTCCGCATGAATATTATTTGTCAAGAATAAAGCGATTACGATGGCGCTATGGGCATCATGTTAGCTTTTTAAAGACGTTGATTGTCTACAAGGCTGACAATCCTATTTTACATACTCGTGCTAGCAATACGTCATCCGAGGAAATTAGTGTCTTTGAGGCTGGAATGAGGTGTCTTGTATTAAAGCAATTGACTTACTCTCTCATGGAGGGAAGCTAATTTAACCTTCCTCCCTTCACACTGAATGTGGGACTCTTATACTGAAGAAGGATTGCTCTTTAGGATACTCTGTGTTCTTGTACCTCCGGCCCTCTTTCAAAAGGGGAGCCCAATGCTTTCAATGTTGCAGAGCCCTTTCCCATTACACCTCTTACTTGGCTTTAAGTCATAATTACAGATCACTACCTACTGCGGAATTGCTAATGCCTCAATTTTCTGTGTAATTGTCACCGATGGCGATTGGTCAAGTGTTCCCTGACATCATAAAGCTACAGCAGGATGTCATCTGACATGAGGGCGAGCAATAGGATACATTTATCATGGTAGTGAAATGGGTAGTAGGATAGACAGGACTCCCAGCTGAAGGCAAATATGGTGAGATGAATGAAGCAAGGGCATTATTAGAAACTTATTTGTTTGACGCTGTCGGAGATCATAATATTCTCAGGTGCTCTATAGGTTAACTGATTGGGATGTGCAAGAATGGAGACGTCAGAGTCTGTTGTTCATAGTTTTTCTCGTTCCCACTAACTGTAGCATAAACCTTCCTCCATAAACTTATCAGATCACTTAATGGTTATTGGTGTACCATAACCTAAAAGAATTGCAGTGAGCAGCCTACGCTGTCACTTGAATAGCAATGAGATCTTTTCTATACGTTCAAATATAGGTGCTAGAGTTGTGTGGAGAGTGATAGCAAAGGAGGTTTAGGATTTAGAGATATGCTCAGTTGAAAATGAATTTGAGATTTGACTGGTTTTTGAGACGTGAATGTTCATAATATTATAGACGTCATAGTACAGATTAATAACCCTTTATCAAAATCTCTTTGTTGTTGTGTTGCATTGGTTTGGAAATATTCAAGTTCTGTTCATAGACTAACAGTGGACTTTTCCATTTGCAGAATATATTGAATGACCAGCAGAGGCAGTGTTTCAGAAGAAAATTTCTCTGAGTTGCTGAGACCAAAAAGAAACGGAAAAAAAATTCAGCAGCCTTCGGCGTGATTTACCTATTTAAATGGTGAGTCAAACTCTCAATTTATCATTTTGCTTGTCCTTAAAACAAGTTCATAGCATTTGACAGCTCTCAGCTCCTTTTACTGGGGTCTTACGCATGAATATTATTTGTCAAGTATAAAGCGATAAGGATGGTGCTATGGGCATCATGATAGCTTTTTAAAGACGTTGATTGTCTACAAGGCTGACAATCCTATTTTAAATACTTGTGGTAGCAACATGTCATCCGAGGAAATTAGTGTCTATGAGGCTGGAATGAGGTGTCTTGTATTAGAGCAATTGACTTACTCTCTCATGGAGGGAAGCTAATTTAACCTTCCTCCCTTCACACTGAATGTGGGACTCTTATACTGAAGAAGGCTTGCTCTTTAGGATACTCTGTGTTCTTCTACCTCCTGCCCTCTTTCAAAAGCGGAGCTCAATGCTTTCAATGTTGCAGAGCCCTTTCCCATTACACCTCCTACTTGGCTTGGAGTCATAATTACAGATCACTACCTAGTACGGAATTACTAATGCCTCATTGTTCTGTGTAATTGTCACCTATGGCGATTGGTCAAGTGTTCCCTGACATCTTAAAGCTAACGCAGGATGTCATCTGACATGTTGGCGAGCAATACGATACATTTATCATGGTATTGAAATAGGTAGGATAGACAGGACTCCCTGCTGAAGGCAAAGATGGTGAGATGAATGAAACAAGGGCATTATTTGAGACTAATTTGTTTGACGGTGTCGGTGATCATAATATTCTCAGGTTCTCTATAGGTTAACTGATAGGGATGTGCAAGAATGAAGATGTCAGAATCTGTTGTTCATAGTTTTTCTCATTCCCACTAACTGTAGCATAAACCTTCCTCCATAAACTTATCAGATCACTTAATGGTTATTGGTGTACCATAACCTAAAAGAATTGCAGTGAGCAGTGTACGCTGTCACTTGAATAGCAATGAGATCTTTTCTATACGTTCAAATATAGGTGCTAGAGTTGTGTGGAGAGTGATAGCAAAGGAGGCTTAGGATTTAGAGGTATGCCAGGTTGAAAATAAATTTGAGATTTGACTGGTTTTTGAGACGTGGATTTTCATAATATTACAGACGTCATAGTACAGATTAATAACCCTTTATCAAAATCTCTTTGTTGTTGTGTTGCATTGGTTTGGAAATATTCAAGTTCTGTTAATAGACTAACAGTGGACTTTTCCATTTGCAGAATATATTGAATGACCAGCAGAGGCAGTGTTTCAGAAGAATATTTCTCTGAGTTGCTGAGACCAAAAAGAAACGAAAAAAAAATTCAGCAGCCTTCGGCGTGATTTACCTATTTAAATGGTGAGTCAAACTCTCAATTTATCATTTTGCTTGTCCTTAAAAGAAGTTCATAGCACTGGGGTCTTCCGCATGAATATTATTTGTCAAGAATAAAGCGATTACGATGGCGCTATGGGCATCATGTTAGCTTTTTAAAGACGTTGATTGTCTACAAGGCTGACAATCCTATTTTACATACTCGTGCTAGCAATATGTCATCCGAGGAAATTAGTGTCTTTGAGGCTGGAATGAGGTGTCTTGTATTAAAGCAATTGACTTACTCTCTCATGGAGGGAAGCTAATTTAACCTTCCTCCCTTCACACTGAATGTGGGACTCTTATACTGAAGAAGGATTGCTCTTTAGGATACTCTGTGTTCTTGTACCTCCGGCCCTCTTTCAAAAGGGGAGCCCAATGCTTTCAATGTTGCAGAGCCCTTTCCCATTACACCTCTTACTTGGCTTTAAATCATAATTACAGATCACTACCTACTGCGGAATTGCTAATGCCTCAATTTTCTGTGTAATTGTCACCGATGGCGATTGGTCAAGTGTTCCCTGACATCATAAAGCTACAGCAGGATGTCATCTGACATGAGGGCGAGCAATAGGATACATTTATCATGGTAGTGAAATGGGTAGTAGGATAGACAGGACTCCCAGCTGAAGGCAAATATGGTGAGATGAATGAAGCAAGGGCATTATTAGAAACTTATTTGTTTGACGCTGTCGGAGATCATAATATACTCAGGTGCTCTATAGGTTAACTGATTGGGATGTGCAAGAATAGAGACGTCAGAGTCTGTTGTTCATAGTTTTTCTCGTTCCCACTAACTGTAGCATAAACCTTCCTCCATAAACTTATCAGATCACTTAATGGTTATTGGTGTACCATAACCTAAAAGAATTGCAGTGAGCAGCCTACGCTGTCACTTGAATAGCAATGAGATATTTTCTATACGTTCAAATATAGGTGCTAGAGTTGTGTGGAGAGTGATAGCAAAGGAGGTTTAGGATTTAGAGATATGCTCGGTTGAAAATGAATTTGAGATTTGACTGGTTTTTGAGACGTGAATGTTCATAATATTATAGACGTCATAGTACAGATTAATAACCCTTTATCAAAATCTCTTTGTTGTTGTGTTGCATTGGTTTGGAAATATTCAAGTTCTGTTCATAGACTAACAGTGGACTTTTCCATTTGCAGAATATATTGAATGACCAGCAGAGGCAGTGTTTCAGAAGAAAATTTCTCTGAGTTGCTGAGACCAAAAAGAAACGGAAAAAAAATTCAGCAGCCTTCGGCGTGATTTACCTATTTAAATGGTGAGTCAAACTCTCAATTTATCATTTTGCTTGTCCTTAAAACAAGTTCATAGCATTTGACAGCTCTCAGCTCCTTTTACTGGGGTCTTACGCATGAATATTATTTGTCAAGTATAAAGCGATAAGGATGGTGCTATGGGCATCATGATAGCTTTTTAAAGACGTTGATTGTCTACAAGGCTGACAATCCTATTTTAAATACTTGTGGTAGCAACATGTCATCCGAGGAAATAGTGTCTATGAGGCTGGAATGAGGTGTCTTGTATTAAAGCAATTGACTTACTCTCTCATGGAGGGAAGCTAATTTAACCTTCCTCCCTTCACACTGAATGTGGGACTCTTATACTGAAGAAGGCTTGCTCTTTAGGATACTCTGTGTTCTTCTACCTCCTGCCCTCTTTCAAAAGCGGAGCTCAATGCTTTCAATGTTGCAGAGCCCTTTCCCATTACACCTCCTACTTGGCTTGGAGTCATAATTACAGATCACTACCTAGTACGGAATTACTAATGCCTCATTGTTCTGTGTAATTGTCACCTATGGCGATTGGTCAAGTGTTCCCTGACATCTTAAAGCTAACGCAGGATGTCATCTGACATGTTGGCGAGCAATACGATACATTTATCATGGTATTGAAATAGGTAGGATAGACAGGACTCCCTGCTGAAGGCAAAGATGGTGAGATGAATGAAACAAGGGCATTATTTGAGACTAATTTGTTTGACGGTGTCGGTGATCATAATATTCTCAGGTTCTCTATAGGTTAACTGATAGGGATGTGCAAGAATGAAGATGTCAGAATCTGTTGTTCATAGTTTTTCTCATTCCCACTAACTATAGCATAAACCTTCCTCCATAAACTTATCAGATCACTTAATGGTTATTGGTGTACCATAACCTAAAAGAATTGCAGTGAGCAGTGTACGCTGTCACTTGAATAGCAATGAGATCTTTTCTATACGTTCAAATATAGGTGCTAGAGTTGTGTGGAGAGTGATAGCAAAGGAGGCTTAGGATTTAGAGGTATGCCAGGTTGAAAATAAATTTGAGATTTGACTGGTTTTTGAGACGTGGATTTTCATAATATTACAGACGTCATAGTACAGATTAATAACCCTTTATCAAAATCTCTTTGTTGTTGTGTTGCATTTGTTTGGAAATATTCAAGTTCTGTTAATAGACTAACAGTGGACTTTTCCATTTGCAGAATATATTGAATGACCAGCAGAGGCAGTGTTTCAGAAGAAAATTTCTCTGAGTTGCTGAGACCAAAAAGAAACGGAAAAAAAATTCAGCAGCCTTCGGCGTGATTTACCTATTTAAATGGTGAGTCAAACTCTCAATTTATCATTTTGCTTGTCCTTAAAAGAAGTTCATAGCACTGGGGTCTTCCGCATGAATATTATTTGTCAAGAATAAAGCGATTACGATGGCGCTATGGGCATCATGTTAGCTTTTTAAAGACGTTGATTGTCTACAAGGCTGACAATCCTATTTTACATACTCGTGCTAGCAATATGTCATCCGAGGAAATTAGTGTCTTTGAGGCTGGAATGAGATGTCTTGTATTAAAGCAATTGACTTACTCTCTCATGGAGGGAAGCTAATTTAACCTTCCTCCCTTCACACTGAATGTGGGACTCTTATACTGAAGAAGGATTGCTCTTTAGGATACTCTGTGTTCTTGTACCTCCGGCCCTCTTTCAAAAGGGGAGCCCAATGCTTTCAATGTTGCAGAGCCCTTTCCCATTACACCTCTTACTTGGCTTTAAGTCATAATTACAGATCACTACCTACTGCGGAATTGCTAATGCCTCAATTTTCTGTGTAATTGTCACCGATGGCGATTGGTCAAGTGTTCCCTGACATCATAAAGCTACAGCAGGATGTCATCTGACATGAGGGCGAGCAATAGGATACATTTATCATGGTAGGGAAATGGGTAGTAGGATAGACAGGACTCCCAGCTGAAGGCAAATATGGTGAGATGAATGAAGCAAGGGCATTATTAGAAACTTATTTGTTTGACGCTGTCGGAGATCATAATATTCTCAGGTGCTCTATAGGTTAACTGATTGGGATGTGCAAGAATGGAGACGTCAGAGTCTGTTGTTCATAGTTTTTCTCGTTCCCACTAACTGTAGCATAAACCTTCCTCCATAAACTTATCAGATCACTTAATGGTTATTGGTGTACCATAACCTAAAAGAATTGCAGTGAGCAGCCTACGCTGTCACTTGAATAGCAATGAGATCTTTTCTATACGTTCAAATATAGGTGCTAGAGTTGTGTGGAGAGTGATAGCAAAGGAGGTTTAGGATTTAGAGATATGCTCGGTTGAAAATGAATTTGAGATTTGACTGGTTTTTGAGACGTGAATGTTAATAATATTATAGACGTCATAGTACAGATTAATAACCCTTTATCAAAATCTCTTTGTTGTTGTGTTGCATTGGTTTGGAAATATTCAAGTTCTGTTCATAGACTAACAGTGGACTTTTCCATTTGCAGAATATATTGAATGACCAGCAGAGGCAGTGTTTCAGAAGAAAATTTCTCTGAGTTGCTGAGACCAAAAAGAAACGGAAAAAAAATTCAGCAGCCTTCGGCGTGATTTACCTATTTAAATGGTGAGTCAAACTCTCAATTTATCATTTTGCTTGTCCTTAAAACAAGTTCATAGCATTTGACAGCTCTCAGCTCCTTTTACTGGGGTCTTACGCATGAATATTATTTGTCAAGTATAAAGCGATAAGGATGGTGCTATGGGCATCATGATAGCTTTTTAAAGACGTTGATTGTCTACAAGGCTGACAATCCTATTTTAAATACTTGTGGTAGCAACATGTCATCCGAGGAAATTAGTGTCTATGAGGCTGGAATGAGGTGTCTTGTATTAGAGCAATTGACTTACTCTCTCATGGAGGGAAGCTAATTTAACCTTCCTCCCTTCACACTGAATGTGGGACTCTTATACTGAAGAAGGCTTGCTCTTTAGGATACTCTGTGTTCTTCTACCTCCTGCCCTCTTTCAAAAGCGGAGCTCAATGCTTTCAATGTTGCAGAGCCCTTTCCCATTACACCTCCTACTTGGCTTGGAGTCATAATTACAGATCACTACCTAGTACGGAATTACTAATGCCTCATTGTTCTGTGTAATTGTCACCTATGGCGATTGGTCAAGTGTTCCCTGACATCTTAAAGCTAACGCAGGATGTCATCTGACATGTTGGCGAGCAATACGATACATTTATCATGGTATTGAAATAGGTAGGATAGACAGGACTCCCTGCTGAAGGCAAAGATGGTGAGATGAATGAAACAAGGGCATTATTTGAGACTAATTTGTTTGACGGTGTCTGTGATCATAATATTCTCAGGTTCTCTATAGGTTAACTGATAGGGATGTGCAAGAATGAAGATGTCAGAATCTGTTGTTCATAGTTTTTCTCATTCCCACTAACTGTAGCATAAACCTTCCTCCATAAACTTATCAGATCACTTAATGGTTATTGGTGTACCATAACCTAAAAGAATTGCAGTGAGCAGTGTACGCTGTCACTTGAATAGCAATGAGATCTTTTCTATACGTTCAAATATAGGTGCTAGAGTTGTGTGGAGAGTGATAGCAAAGGAGGCTTAGGATTTAGAGGTATGCCAGGTTGAAAATAAATTTGAGATTTGACTGGTTTTTGAGACGTGGATTTTCATAATATTACAGACGTCATAGTACAGATTAATAACCCTTTATCAAAATCTCTTTGTTGTTGTGTTGCATTGGTTTGGAAATATTCAAGTTCTGTTAATAGACTAACAGTGGACTTTTCCATTTGCAGAATATATTGAATGACCAGCAGAGGCAGTGTTTCAGAAGAATATTTCTCTGAGTTGCTGAGACCAAAAAGAAACGAAAAAAAAATTCAGCAGCCTTCGGCGTGATTTACCTATTTAAATGGTGAGTCAAACTCTCAATTTATCATTTTGCTTGTCCTTAAAAGAAGTTCATAGCACTGGGGTCTTCCGCATGAATATTATTTGTCAAGAATAAAGCGATTACGATGGCGCTATGGGCATCATGTTAGCTTTTTAAAGACGTTGATTGTCTACAAGGCTGACAATCCTATTTTACATACTCGTGCTAGCAATATGTCATCCGAGGAAATTAGTGTCTTTGAGGCTGGAATGAGGTGTCTTGTATTAAAGCAATTGACTTACTCTCTCATGGAGGGAAGCTAATTTAACCTTCCTCCCTTCACACTGAATGTGGGACTCTTATACTGAAGAAGGATTGCTCTTTAGGATACTCTGTGTTCTTGTACCTCCGGCCCTCTTTCAAAAGGGGAGCCCAATGCTTTCAATGTTGCAGAGCCCTTTCCCATTACACCTCTTACTTGGCTTTAAGTCATAATTACAGATCACTACCTACTGCGGAATTGCTAATGCCTCAATTTTCTGTGTAATTGTCACCGATGGCGATTGGTCAAGTGTTCCCTGACATCATAAAGCTACAGCAGGATGTCATCTGACATGAGGGCGAGCAATAGGATACATTTATCATGGTAGTGAAATGGGTAGTAGGATAGACAGGATTCCCAGCTGAAGGCAAATATGGTGAGATGAATGAAGCAAGGGCATTATTAGAAACTTATTTGTTTGACGCTGTCGGAGATCATAATATTCTCAGGTGCTCTATAGGTTAACTGATTGGGATGTGCAAGAATGGAGACGTCAGAGTCTGTTGTTCATAGTTTTTCTCGTTCCCACTAACTGTAGCATAAACCTTCCTCCATAAACTTATCAGATCACTTAATGGTTATTGGTGTACCATAACCTAAAGGAATTGCAGTGAGCAGCCTACGCTGTCACTTGAATAGCAATGAGATCTTTTCTATACGTTCAAATATAGGTGCTAGAGTTGTGTGGAGAGTGATAGCAAAGGAGGTTTAGGATTTAGAGATATGCTCGGTTGAAAATGAATTTGAGATTTGACTGGTTTTTGAGACGTGGATGTTCATAATATTATAGACGTCATAGTACAGATTAATAACCCTTTATCAAAATCTCTTTGTTGTTGTGTTGCATTGATTTGGAAATATTCAAGTTCTGTTCATAGACTAACAGTGGACTTTTCCATTTGCAGAATATATTGAATGACCAGCAGAGGCAGTGTTTCAGAAGAAAATTTCCACGAGTTGCTGAGACCAAAAAGAAACGGAAAAAAAATTCAGCAGCCTTCGGCGTGATTTACCTATTTAAATGGTGAGTCAAACTCTCAATTTATCATTTTGCTTGTCCTTAAAACAAGTTCATAGCATTTGACAGCTCTCAGCTCCTTTTACTGGGGTCTTACGCATGAATATTATTTGTCAAGTATAAAGCGATAAGGATGGTGCTATGGGCATCATGATAGCTTTTTAAAGACGTTGATTGTCTACAAGGCTGACAATCCTATTTTAAATACTTGTGGTAGCAACATGTCATCCGAGGAAATTAGTGTCTATGAGGCTGGAATGAGGTGTCTTGTATTAGAGCAATTGACTTACTCTCTCATGGAGGGAAGCTAATTTAACCTTCCTCCCTTCACACTGAATGTGGGACTCTTATACTGAAGAAGGCTTGCTCTTTAGGATACTCTGTGTTCTTCTACCTCCTGCCCTCTTTCAAAAGCGGAGCTCAATGCTTTCAATGTTGCAGAGCCCTTTCCCATTACACCTCCTACTTGGCTTGGAGTCATAATTACAGATCACTACCTAGTACGGAATTACTAATGCCTCATTGTTCTGTGTAATTGTCACCTATGGCGATTGGTCAAGTGTTCCCTGACATCTTAAAGCTAACGCAGGATGTCATCTGACATGTTGGCGAGCAATACGATACATTTATCATGGTATTGAAATAGGTAGGATAGACAGGACTCCCTGCTGAAGGCAAAGATGGTGAGATGAATGAAACAAGGGCATTATTTGAGACTAATTTGTTTGACGGTGTCGGTGATCATAATATTCTCAGGTTCTCTATAGGTTAACTGATAGGGATGTGCAAGAATGAAGATGTCAGAATCTGTTGTTCATAGTTTTTCTCATTCCCACTAACTGTAGCATAAACCTTCCTCCATAAACTTATCAGATCACTTAATGGTTATTGGTGTACCATAACCTAAAAGAATTGCAGTGAGCAGTGTACGCTGTCACTTGAATAGCAATGAGATCTTTTCTATACGTTCAAATATAGGTGCTAGAGTTGTGTGGAGAGTGATAGCAAAGGAGGCTTAGGATTTAGAGGTATGCCAGGTTGAAAATAAATTTGAGATTTGACTGGTTTTTGAGACGTGGATGTTCATAATATTACAGACGTCATAGTACAGATTAATAACCCTTTATCAAAATCTCTTTGTTGTTGTGTTGCATTGGTTTGGAAATATTCAAGTTCTGTTAATAGACTAACAGTGGACTTTTCCATTTGCAGAATATATTGAATGACCAGCAGAGGCAGTGTTTCAGAAGAAAATTTCTCTGAGTTGCTGAGACCAAAAAGAAACGAAAAAAAAATTCAGCAGCCTTCGGCGTGATTTACCTATTTAAATGGTGAGTCAAACTCTCAATTTATCATTTTGCTTGTCCTTAAAAGAAGTTCATAGCACTGGGGTCTTCCGCATGAATATTATTTGTCAAGAATAAAGCGATTACGATGGCGCTATGGGCATCATGTTAGCTTTTTAAAGACGTTGATTGTCTACAAGGCTGACAATCCTATTTTACATACTCGTGCTAGCAATATGTCATCCGAGGAAATTAGTGTCTTTGAGGCTGGAATGAGGTGTCTTGTATTAAAGCAATTGACTTACTCTCTCATGGAGGGAAGCTAATTTAACCTTCCTCCCTTCACACTGAATGTGGGACTCTTATACTGAAGAAGGATTGCTCTTTAGGATACTCTGTGTTCTTGTACCTCCGGCCCTCTTTCAAAAGGGGAACCCAATGCTTTCAATGTTGCAGAGCCCTTTCCCATTACACCTCTTACTTGGCTTTAAATCATAATTACAGATCACTACCTACTGCGGAATTGCTAATGCCTCAATTTTCTGTGTAATTGTCACCGATGGCGATTGGTCAAGTGTTCCCTGACATCATAAAGCTACAGCAGGATGTCATCTGACATGAGGGCGAGCAATAGGATACATTTATCATGGTAGTGAAATGGGTAGTAGGATAGACAGGACTCCCAGCTGAAGGCAAATATGGTGAGATGAATGAAGCAAGGGCATTATTAGAAACTTATTTGTTTGACGCTGTCGGAGATCATAATATACTCAGGTGCTCTATAGGTTAACTGATTGGGATGTGCAAGAATAGAGACGTCAGAGTCTGTTGTTCATAGTTTTTCTCGTTCCCACTAACTGTAGCATAAACCTTCCTCCATAAACTTATCAGATCACTTAATGGTTATTGGTGTACCATAACCTAAAAGAATTGCAGTGAGCAGCCTACGCTGTCACTTGAATAGCAATGAGATATTTTCTATACGTTCAAATATAGGTGCTAGAGTTGTGTGGAGAGTGATAGCAAAGGAGGTTTAGGATTTAGAGATATGCTCGGTTGAAAATGAATTTGAGATTTGACTGGTTTTTGAGACGTGAATGTTCATAATATTATAGACGTCATAGTACAGATTAATAACCCTTTATCAAAATCTCTTTGTTGTTGTGTTGCATTGGTTTGGAAATATTCAAGTTCTGTTCATAGACTAACAGTGGACTTTTCCATTTGCAGAATATATTGAATGACCAGCAGAGGCAGTGTTTCAGAAGAAAATTTCCACGAGTTGCTGAGACCAAAAAGAAACGGAAAAAAAATTCAGCAGCCTTCGGCGTGATTTACCTATTTAAATGGTGAGTCAAACTCTCAATTTATCATTTTGCTTGTCCTTAAAACAAGTTCATAGCATTTGACAGCTCTCAGCTCCTTTTACTGGGGTCTTACGCATGAATATTATTTGTCAAGTATAAAGCGATAAGGATGGTGCTATGGGCATCATGATAGCTTTTTAAAGACGTTGATTGTCTACAAGGCTGACAATCCTATTTTAAATACTTGTGGTAGCAACATGTCATCCGAGGAAATTAGTGTCTATGAGGCTGGAATGAGGTGTCTTGTATTAGAGCAATTGACTTACTCTCTCATGGAGAGAAGCTAATTTAACCTTCCTCCCTTCACACTGAATGTGGGACTCTTATACTGAAGAAGGCTTGCTCTTTAGGATACTCTGTGTTCTTCTACCTCCTGCCCTCTTTCAAAAGCGGAGCTCAATGCTTTCAATGTTGCAGAGCCCTTTCCCATTACACCTCCTACTTGGCTTGGAGTCATAATTACAGATCACTACCTAGTACGGAATTACTAATGCCTCATTGTTCTGTGTAATTGTCACCTATGGCGATTGGTCAAGTGTTCCCTGACATCTTAAAGCTAACGCAGGATGTCATCTGACATGTTGGCGAGCAATACGATACATTTATCATGGTATTGAAATAGGTAGGATAGACAGGACTCCCTGCTGAAGGCAAAGATGGTGAGATGAATGAAACAAGGGCATTATTTGAGACTAATTTGTTTGACGGTGTCGGTGATCATAATATTCTCAGGTTCTCTATAGGTTAACTGATAGGGATGTGCAAGAATGAAGATGTCAGAATCTGTTGTTCATAGTTTTTCTCATTCCCACTAACTATAGCATAAACCTTCCTCCATAAACTTATCAGATCACTTAATGGTTATTGGTGTACCATAACCTAAAAGAATTGCAGTGAGCAGTGTACGCTGTCACTTGAATAGCAATGAGATCTTTTCTATACGTTCAAATATAGGTGCTAGAGTTGTGTGGAGAGTGATAGCAAAGGAGGCTTAGGATTTAGAGGTATGCCAGGTTGAAAATAAATTTGAGATTTGACTGGTTTTTGAGACGTGGATTTTCATAATATTACAGACGTCATAGTACAGATTAATAACCCTTTATCAAAATCTCTTTGTTGTTGTGTTGCATTTGTTTGGAAATATTCAAGTTCTGTTAATAGACTAACAGTGGACTTTTCCATTTGCAGAATATATTGAATGACCAGCAGAGGCAGTGTTTCAGAAGAAAATTTCTCTGAGTTGCTGAGACCAAAAAGAAACGGAAAAAAAATTCAGCAGCCTTCGGCGTGATTTACCTATTTAAATGGTGAGTCAAACTCTCAATTTATCATTTTGCTTGTCCTTAAAAGAAGTTCATAGCACTGGGGTCTTCCGCATGAATATTATTTGTCAAGAATAAAGCGATTACGATGGCGCTATGGGCATCATGTTAGCTTTTTAAAGACGTTGATTGTCTACAAGGCTGACAATCCTATTTTACATACTCGTGCTAGCAATATGTCATCCGAGGAAATTAGTGTCTTTGAGGCTGGAATGAGATGTCTTGTATTAAAGCAATTGACTTACTCTCTCATGGAGGGAAGCTAATTTAACCTTCCTCCCTTCACACTGAATGTGGGACTCTTATACTGAAGAAGGATTGCTCTTTAGGATACTCTGTGTTCTTGTACCTCCGGCCCTCTTTCAAAAGGGGAGCCCAATGCTTTCAATGTTGCAGAGCCCTTTCCCATTACACCTCTTACTTGGCTTTAAGTCATAATTACAGATCACTACCTACTGCGGAATTGCTAATGCCTCAATTTTCTGTGTAATTGTCACCGATGGCGATTGGTCAAGTGTTCCCTGACATCATAAAGCTACAGCAGGATGTCATCTGACATGAGGGCGAGCAATAGGATACATTTATCATGGTAGGGAAATGGGTAGTAGGATAGACAGGACTCCCAGCTGAAGGCAAATATGGTGAGATGAATGAAGCAAGGGCATTATTAGAAACTTATTTGTTTGACGCTGTCGGAGATCATAATATTCTCAGGTGCTCTATAGGTTAACTGATTGGGATGTGCAAGAATGGAGACGTCAGAGTCTGTTGTTCATAGTTTTTCTCGTTCCCACTAACTGTAGCATAAACCTTCCTCCATAAACTTATCAGATCACTTAATGGTTATTGGTGTACCATAACCTAAAAGAATTGCAGTGAGCAGCCTACGCTGTCACTTGAATAGCAATGAGATCTTTTCTATACGTTCAAATATAGGTGCTAGAGTTGTGTGGAGAGTGATAGCAAAGGAGGTTTAGGATTTAGAGATATGCTCGGTTGAAAATGAATTTGAGATTTGACTGGTTTTTGAGACGTGAATGTTAATAATATTATAGACGTCATAGTACAGATTAATAACCCTTTATCAAAATCTCTTTGTTGTTGTGTTGCATTGGTTTGGAAATATTCAAGTTCTGTTCATAGACTAACAGTGGACTTTTCCATTTGCAGAATATATTGAATGACCAGCAGAGGCAGTGTTTCAGAAGAAAATTTCTCTGAGTTGCTGAGACCAAAAAGAAACGGAAAAAAAATTCAGCAGCCTTCGGCGTGATTTACCTATTTAAATGGTGAGTCAAACTCTCAATTTATCATTTTGCTTGTCCTTAAAACAAGTTCATAGCATTTGACAGCTCTCAGCTCCTTTTACTGGGGTCTTACGCATGAATATTATTTGTCAAGTATAAAGCGATAAGGATGGTGCTATGGGCATCATGATAGCTTTTTAAAGACGTTGATTGTCTACAAGGCTGACAATCCTATTTTAAATACTTGTGGTAGCAACATGTCATCCGAGGAAATTAGTGTCTATGAGGCTGGAATGAGGTGTCTTGTATTAGAGCAATTGACTTACTCTCTCATGGAGGGAAGCTAATTTAACCTTCCTCCCTTCACACTGAATGTGGGACTCTTATACTGAAGAAGGCTTGCTCTTTAGGATACTCTGTGTTCTTCTACCTCCTGCCCTCTTTCAAAAGCGGAGCTCAATGCTTTCAATGTTGCAGAGCCCTTTCCCATTACACCTCCTACTTGGCTTGGAGTCATAATTACAGATCACTACCTAGTACGGAATTACTAATGCCTCATTGTTCTGTGTAATTGTCACCTATGGCGATTGGTCAAGTGTTCCCTGACATCTTAAAGCTAACGCAGGATGTCATCTGACATGTTGGCGAGCAATACGATACATTTATCATGGTATTGAAATAGGTAGGATAGACAGGACTCCCTGCTGAAGGCAAAGATGGTGAGATGAATGAAACAAGGGCATTATTTGAGACTAATTTGTTTGACGGTGTCTGTGATCATAATATTCTCAGGTTCTCTATAGGTTAACTGATAGGGATGTGCAAGAATGAAGATGTCAGAATCTGTTGTTCATAGTTTTTCTCATTCCCACTAACTGTAGCATAAACCTTCCTCCATAAACTTATCAGATCACTTAATGGTTATTGGTGTACCATAACCTAAAAGAATTGCAGTGAGCAGTGTACGCTGTCACTTGAATAGCAATGAGATCTTTTCTATACGTTCAAATATAGGTGCTAGAGTTGTGTGGAGAGTGATAGCAAAGGAGGCTTAGGATTTAGAGGTATGCCAGGTTGAAAATAAATTTGAGATTTGACTGGTTTTTGAGACGTGGATTTTCATAATATTACAGACGTCATAGTACAGATTAATAACCCTTTATCAAAATCTCTTTGTTGTTGTGTTGCATTGGTTTGGAAATATTCAAGTTCTGTTAATAGACTAACAGTGGACTTTTCCATTTGCAGAATATATTGAATGACCAGCAGAGGCAGTGTTTCAGAAGAATATTTCTCTGAGTTGCTGAGACCAAAAAGAAACGAAAAAAAAATTCAGCAGCCTTCGGCGTGATTTACCTATTTAAATGGTGAGTCAAACTCTCAATTTATCATTTTGCTTGTCCTTAAAAGAAGTTCATAGCACTGGGGTCTTCCGCATGAATATTATTTGTCAAGAATAAAGCGATTACGATGGCGCTATGGGCATCATGTTAGCTTTTTAAAGACGTTGATTGTCTACAAGGCTGACAATCCTATTTTACATACTCGTGCTAGCAATATGTCATCCGAGGAAATTAGTGTCTTTGAGGCTGGAATGAGGTGTCTTGTATTAAAGCAATTGACTTACTCTCTCATGGAGGGAAGCTAATTTAACCTTCCTCCCTTCACACTGAATGTGGGACTCTTATACTGAAGAAGGATTGCTCTTTAGGATACTCTGTGTTCTTGTACCTCCGGCCCTCTTTCAAAAGGGGAGCCCAATGCTTTCAATGTTGCAGAGCCCTTTCCCATTACACCTCTTACTTGGCTTTAAGTCATAATTACAGATCACTACCTACTGCGGAATTGCTAATGCCTCAATTTTCTGTGTAATTGTCACCGATGGCGATTGGTCAAGTGTTCCCTGACATCATAAAGCTACAGCAGGATGTCATCTGACATGAGGGCGAGCAATAGGATACATTTATCATGGTAGTGAAATGGGTAGTAGGATAGACAGGATTCCCAGCTGAAGGCAAATATGGTGAGATGAATGAAGCAAGGGCATTATTAGAAACTTATTTGTTTGACGCTGTCGGAGATCATAATATTCTCAGGTGCTCTATAGGTTAACTGATTGGGATGTGCAAGAATGGAGACGTCAGAGTCTGTTGTTCATAGTTTTTCTCGTTCCCACTAACTGTAGCATAAACCTTCCTCCATAAACTTATCAGATCACTTAATGGTTATTGGTGTACCATAACCTAAAGGAATTGCAGTGAGCAGCCTACGCTGTCACTTGAATAGCAATGAGATCTTTTCTATACGTTCAAATATAGGTGCTAGAGTTGTGTGGAGAGTGATAGCAAAGGAGGTTTAGGATTTAGAGATATGCTCGGTTGAAAATGAATTTGAGATTTGACTGGTTTTTGAGACGTGGATGTTCATAATATTATAGACGTCATAGTACAGATTAATAACCCTTTATCAAAATCTCTTTGTTGTTGTGTTGCATTGATTTGGAAATATTCAAGTTCTGTTCATAGACTAACAGTGGACTTTTCCATTTGCAGAATATATTGAATGACCAGCAGAGGCAGTGTTTCAGAAGAAAATTTCCACGAGTTGCTGAGACCAAAAAGAAACGGAAAAAAAATTCAGCAGCCTTCGGCGTGATTTACCTATTTAAATGGTGAGTCAAACTCTCAATTTATCATTTTGCTTGTCCTTAAAACAAGTTCATAGCATTTGACAGCTCTCAGCTCCTTTTACTGGGGTCTTACGCATGAATATTATTTGTCAAGTATAAAGCGATAAGGATGGTGCTATGGGCATCATGATAGCTTTTTAAAGACGTTGATTGTCTACAAGGCTGACAATCCTATTTTAAATACTTGTGGTAGCAACATGTCATCCGAGGAAATTAGTGTCTATGAGGCTGGAATGAGGTGTCTTGTATTAGAGCAATTGACTTACTCTCTCATGGAGGGAAGCTAATTTAACCTTCCTCCCTTCACACTGAATGTGGGACTCTTATACTGAAGAAGGCTTGCTCTTTAGGATACTCTGTGTTCTTCTACCTCCTGCCCTCTTTCAAAAGCGGAGCTCAATGCTTTCAATGTTGCAGAGCCCTTTCCCATTACACCTCCTACTTGGCTTGGAGTCATAATTACAGATCACTACCTAGTACGGAATTACTAATGCCTCATTGTTCTGTGTAATTGTCACCTATGGCGATTGGTCAAGTGTTCCCTGACATCTTAAAGCTAACGCAGGATGTCATCTGACATGTTGGCGAGCAATACGATACATTTATCATGGTATTGAAATAGGTAGGATAGACAGGACTCCCTGCTGAAGGCAAAGATGGTGAGATGAATGAAACAAGGGCATTATTTGAGACTAATTTGTTTGACGGTGTCGGTGATCATAATATTCTCAGGTTCTCTATAGGTTAACTGATAGGGATGTGCAAGAATGAAGATGTCAGAATCTGTTGTTCATAGTTTTTCTCATTCCCACTAACTGTAGCATAAACCTTCCTCCATAAACTTATCAGATCACTTAATGGTTATTGGTGTACCATAACCTAAAAGAATTGCAGTGAGCAGTGTACGCTGTCACTTGAATAGCAATGAGATCTTTTCTATACGTTCAAATATAGGTGCTAGAGTTGTGTGGAGAGTGATAGCAAAGGAGGCTTAGGATTTAGAGGTATGCCAGGTTGAAAATAAATTTGAGATTTGACTGGTTTTTGAGACGTGGATGTTCATAATATTACAGACGTCATAGTACAGATTAATAACCCTTTATCAAAATCTCTTTGTTGTTGTGTTGCATTGGTTTGGAAATATTCAAGTTCTGTTAATAGACTAACAGTGGACTTTTCCATTTGCAGAATATATTGAATGACCAGCAGAGGCAGTGTTTCAGAAGAAAATTTCTCTGAGTTGCTGAGACCAAAAAGAAACGAAAAAAAAATTCAGCAGCCTTCGGCGTGATTTACCTATTTAAATGGTGAGTCAAACTCTCAATTTATCATTTTGCTTGTCCTTAAAAGAAGTTCATAGCACTGGGGTCTTCCGCATGAATATTATTTGTCAAGAATAAAGCGATTACGATGGCGCTATGGGCATCATGTTAGCTTTTTAAAGACGTTGATTGTCTACAAGGCTGACAATCCTATTTTACATACTCGTGCTAGCAATATGTCATCCGAGGAAATTAGTGTCTTTGAGGCTGGAATGAGGTGTCTTGTATTAAAGCAATTGACTTACTCTCTCATGGAGGGAAGCTAATTTAACCTTCCTCCCTTCACACTGAATGTGGGACTCTTATACTGAAGAAGGATTGCTCTTTAGGATACTCTGTGTTCTTGTACCTCCGGCCCTCTTTCAAAAGGGGAACCCAATGCTTTCAATGTTGCAGAGCCCTTTCCCATTACACCTCTTACTTGGCTTTAAATCATAATTACAGATCACTACCTACTGCGGAATTGCTAATGCCTCAATTTTCTGTGTAATTGTCACCGATGGCGATTGGTCAAGTGTTCCCTGACATCATAAAGCTACAGCAGGATGTCATCTGACATGAGGGCGAGCAATAGGATACATTTATCATGGTAGTGAAATGGGTAGTAGGATAGACAGGACTCCCAGCTGAAGGCAAATATGGTGAGATGAATGAAGCAAGGGCATTATTAGAAACTTATTTGTTTGACGCTGTCGGAGATCATAATATACTCAGGTGCTCTATAGGTTAACTGATTGGGATGTGCAAGAATAGAGACGTCAGAGTCTGTTGTTCATAGTTTTTCTCGTTCCCACTAACTGTAGCATAAACCTTCCTCCATAAACTTATCAGATCACTTAATGGTTATTGGTGTACCATAACCTAAAAGAATTGCAGTGAGCAGCCTACGCTGTCACTTGAATAGCAATGAGATATTTTCTATACGTTCAAATATAGGTGCTAGAGTTGTGTGGAGAGTGATAGCAAAGGAGGTTTAGGATTTAGAGATATGCTCGGTTGAAAATGAATTTGAGATTTGACTGGTTTTTGAGACGTGAATGTTCATAATATTATAGACGTCATAGTACAGATTAATAACCCTTTATCAAAATCTCTTTGTTGTTGTGTTGCATTGGTTTGGAAATATTCAAGTTCTGTTCATAGACTAACAGTGGACTTTTCCATTTGCAGAATATATTGAATGACCAGCAGAGGCAGTGTTTCAGAAGAAAATTTCCACGAGTTGCTGAGACCAAAAAGAAACGGAAAAAAAATTCAGCAGCCTTCGGCGTGATTTACCTATTTAAATGGTGAGTCAAACTCTCAATTTATCATTTTGCTTGTCCTTAAAACAAGTTCATAGCATTTGACAGCTCTCAGCTCCTTTTACTGGGGTCTTACGCATGAATATTATTTGTCAAGTATAAAGCGATAAGGATGGTGCTATGGGCATCATGATAGCTTTTTAAAGACGTTGATTGTCTACAAGGCTGACAATCCTATTTTAAATACTTGTGGTAGCAACATGTCATCCGAGGAAATTAGTGTCTATGAGGCTGGAATGAGGTGTCTTGTATTAGAGCAATTGACTTACTCTCTCATGGAGGGAAGCTAATTTACCCTTCCTCCCTTCACACTGAATGTGGGACTCTTATACTGAAGAAGGCTTGCTCTTTAGGATACTCTGTGTTCTTCTACCTCCTGCCCTCTTTCAAAAGCGGAGCTCAATGCTTTCAATGTTGCAGAGCCCTTTCCCATTACACCTCCTACTTGGCTTGGAGTCATAATTACAGATCACTACCTAGTACGGAATTACTAATGCCTCATTGTTCTGTGTAATTGTCACCTATGGCGATTGGTCAAGTGTTCCCTGACATCTTAAAGCTAACGCAGGATGTCATCTGACATGTTGGCGAGCAATACGATACATTTATCATGGTATTGAAATAGGTAGGATAGACAGGACTCCCTGCTGAAGGCAAAGATGGTGAGATGAATGAAACAAGGGCATTATTTGAGACTAATTTGTTTGACGGTGTCGGTGATCATAATATTCTCAGGTTCTCTATAGGTTAACTGATAGGGATGTGCAAGAATGAAGATGTCAGAATCTGTTGTTCATAGTTTTTCTCATTCCCACTAACTGTAGCATAAACCTTCCTCCATAAACTTATCAGATCACTTAATGGTTATTGGTGTACCATAACCTAAAAGAATTGCAGTGAGCAGTGTACGCTGTCACTTGAATAGCAATGAGATCTTTTCTATACGTTCAAATATAGGTGCTAGAGTTGTGTGGAGAGTGATAGCAAAGGAGGCTTAGGATTTAGAGGTATGCCAGGTTGAAAATAAATTTGAGATTTGACTGGTTTTTGAGACGTGGATGTTCATAATATTACAGACGTCATAGTACAGATTAATAACCCTTTATCAAAATCTCTTTGTTGTTGTGTTGCATTGGTTTGGAAATATTCAAGTTCTGTTAATAGACTAACAGTGGACTTTTCCATTTGCAGAATATATTGAATGACCAGCAGAGGCAGTGTTTCAGAAGAAAATTTCTCTGAGTTGCTGAGACCAAAAAGAAACGAAAAAAAAATTCAGCAGCCTTCGGCGTGATTTACCTATTTAAATGGTGAGTCAAACTCTCAATTTATCATTTTGCTTGTCCTTAAAAGAAGTTCATAGCACTGGGGTCTTCCGCATGAATATTATTTGTCAAGAATAAAGCGATTACGATGGCGCTATGGGCATCATGTTAGCTTTTTAAAGACGTTGATTGTCTACAAGGCTGACAATCCTATTTTACATACTCGTGCTAGCAATATGTCATCCGAGGAAATTAGTGTCTTTGAGGCTGGAATGAGGTGTCTTGTATTAAAGCAATTGACTTACTCTCTCATGGAGGGAAGCTAATTTAACCTTCCTCCCTTCACACTGAATGTGGGACTCTTATACTGAAGAAGGATTGCTCTTTAGGATACTCTGTGTTCTTGTACCTCCGGCCCTCTTTCAAAAGGGGAACCCAATGCTTTCAATGTTGCAGAGCCCTTTCCCATTACACCTCTTACTTGGCTTTAAATCATAATTACAGATCACTACCTACTGCGGAATTGCTAATGCCTCAATTTTCTGTGTAATTGTCACCGATGGCGATTGGTCAAGTGTTCCCTGACATCATAAAGCTACAGCAGGATGTCATCTGACATGAGGGCGAGCAATAGGATACATTTATCATGGTAGTGAAATGGGTAGTAGGATAGACAGGACTCCCAGCTGAAGGCAAATATGGTGAGATGAATGAAGCAAGGGCATTATTAGAAACTTATTTGTTTGACGCTGTCGGAGATCATAATATACTCAGGTGCTCTATAGGTTAACTGATTGGGATGTGCAAGAATAGAGACGTCAGAGTCTGTTGTTCATAGTTTTTCTCGTTCCCACTAACTGTAGCATAAACCTTCCTCCATAAACTTATCAGATCACTTAATGGTTATTGGTGTACCATAACCTAAAAGAATTGCAGTGAGCAGCCTACGCTGTCACTTGAATAGCAATGAGATATTTTCTATACGTTCAAATATAGGTGCTAGAGTTGTGTGGAGAGTGATAGCAAAGGAGGTTTAGGATTTAGAGATATGCTCGGTTGAAAATGAATTTGAGATTTGACTGGTTTTTGAGACGTGAATGTTCATAATATTATAGACGTCATAGTACAGATTAATAACCCTTTATCAAAATCTCTTTGTTGTTGTGTTGCATTGGTTTGGAAATATTCAAGTTCTGTTCATAGACTAACAGTGGACTTTTCCATTTGCAGAATATATTGAATGACCAGCAGAGGCAGTGTTTCAGAAGAAAATTTCTCTGAGTTGCTGAGACCAAAAAGAAACGGAAAAAAAATTCAGCAGCCTTCGGCGTGATTTACCTATTTAAATGGTGAGTCAAACTCTCAATTTATCATTTTGCTTGTCCTTAAAACAAGTTCATAGCATTTGACAGCTCTCAGCTCCTTTTACTGGGGTCTTACGCATGAATATTATTTGTCAAGTATAAAGCGATAAGGATGGTGCTATGGGCATCATGATAGCTTTTTAAAGACGTTGATTGTCTACAAGGCTGACAATCCTATTTTAAATACTTGTGGTAGCAACATGTCATCCGAGGAAATTAGTGTCTATGAGGCTGGAATGAGGTGTCTTGTATTAAAGCAATTGACTTACTCTCTCATGGAGGGAAGCTAATTTAACCTTCCTCCCTTCACACTGAATGTGGGACTCTTATACTGAAGAAGGCTTGCTCTTTAGGATACTCTGTGTTCTTCTACCTCCTGCCCTCTTTCAAAAGCGGAGCTCAATGCTTTCAATGTTGCAGAGCCCTTTCCCATTACACCTCCTACTTGGCTTGGAGTCATAATTACAGATCACTACCTAGTACGGAATTACTAATGCCTCATTGTTCTGTGTAATTGTCACCTATGGCGATTGGTCAAGTGTTCCCTGACATCTTAAAGCTAACGCAGGATGTCATCTGACATGTTGGCGAGCAATACGATACATTTATCATGGTATTGAAATAGGTAGGATAGACAGGACTCCCTGCTGAAGGCAAAGATGGTGAGATGAATGAAACAAGGGCATTATTTGAGACTAATTTGTTTGACGGTGTCGGTGATCATAATATTCTCAGGTTCTCTATAGGTTAACTGATAGGGATGTGCAAGAATGAAGATGTCAGAATCTGTTGTTCATAGTTTTTCTCATTCCCACTAACTATAGCATAAACCTTCCTCCATAAACTTATCAGATCACTTAATGGTTATTGGTGTACCATAACCTAAAAGAATTGCAGTGAGCAGTGTACGCTGTCACTTGAATAGCAATGAGATCTTTTCTATACGTTCAAATATAGGTGCTAGAGTTGTGTGGAGAGTGATAGCAAAGGAGGCTTAGGATTTAGAGGTATGCCAGGTTGAAAATAAATTTGAGATTTGACTGGTTTTTGAGACGTGGATTTTCATAATATTACAGACGTCATAGTACAGATTAATAACCCTTTATCAAAATCTCTTTGTTGTTGTGTTGCATTGGTTTGGAAATATTCAAGTTCTGTTAATAGACTAACAGTGGACTTTTCCATTTGCAGAATATATTGAATGACCAGCAGAGGCAGTGTTTCAGAAGAAAATTTCTCTGAGTTGCTGAGACCAAAAAGAAACGGAAAAAAAATTCAGCAGCCTTCGGCGTGATTTACCTATTTAAATGGTGAGTCAAACTCTCAATTTATCATTTTGCTTGTCCTTAAAAGAAGTTCATAGCACTGGGGTCTTCCGCATGAATATTATTTGTCAAGAATAAAGCGATTACGATGGCGCTATGGGCATCATGTTAGCTTTTTAAAGACGTTGATTGTCTACAAGGCTGACAATCCTATTTTACATACTCGTGCTAGCAATATGTCATCCGAGGAAATTAGTGTCTTTGAGGCTGGAATGAGATGTCTTGTATTAAAGCAATTGACTTACTCTCTCATGGAGGGAAGCTAATTTAACCTTCCTCCCTTCACACTGAATGTGGGACTCTTATACTGAAGAAGGATTGCTCTTTAGGATACTCTGTGTTCTTGTACCTCCGGCCCTCTTTCAAAAGGGGAGCCCAATGCTTTCAATGTTGCAGAGCCCTTTCCCATTACACCTCTTACTTGGCTTTAAGTCATAATTACAGATCACTACCTACTGCGGAATTGCTAATGCCTCAATTTTCTGTGTAATTGTCACCGATGGCGATTGGTCAAGTGTTCCCTGACATCATAAAGCTACAGCAGGATGTCATCTGACATGAGGGCGAGCAATAGGATACATTTATCATGGTAGTGAAATGGGTAGTAGGATAGACAGGACTCCCAGCTGAAGGCAAATATGGTGAGATGAATGAAGCAAGGGCATTATTAGAAACTTATTTGTTTGACGCTGTCGGAGATCATAATATTCTCAGGTGCTCTATAGGTTAACTGATTGGGATGTGCAAGAATGGAGACGTCAGAGTCTGTTGTTCATAGTTTTTCTCGTTCCCACTAACTGTAGCATAAACCTTCCTCCATAAACTTATCAGATCACTTAATGGTTATTGGTGTACCATAACCTAAAAGAATTGCAGTGAGCAGCCTACGCTGTCACTTGAATAGCAATGAGATCTTTTCTATACGTTCAAATATAGGTGCTAGAGTTGTGTGGAGAGTGATAGCAAAGGAGGTTTAGGATTTAGAGATATGCTCGGTTGAAAATGAATTTGAGATTTGACTGGTTTTTGAGACGTGAATGTTAATAATATTATAGACGTCATAGTACAGATTAATAACCCTTTATCAAAATCTCTTTGTTGTTGTGTTGCATTGGTTTGGAAATATTCAAGTTCTGTTCATAGACTAACAGTGGACTTTTCCATTTGCAGAATATATTGAATGACCAGCAGAGGCAGTGTTTCAGAAGAAAATTTCTCTGAGTTGCTGAGACCAAAAAGAAACGGAAAAAAAATTCAGCAGCCTTCGGCGTGATTTACCTATTTAAATGGTGAGTCAAACTCTCAATTTATCATTTTGCTTGTCCTTAAAACAAGTTCATAGCATTTGACAGCTCTCAGCTCCTTTTACTGGGGTCTTACGCATGAATATTATTTGTCAAGTATAAAGCGATAAGGATGGTGCTATGGGCATCATGATAGCTTTTTAAAGACGTTGATTGTCTACAAGGCTGACAATCCTATTTTAAATACTTGTGGTAGCAACATGTCATCCGAGGAAATTAGTGTCTATGAGGCTGGAATGAGGTGTCTTGTATTAGAGCAATTGACTTACTCTCTCATGGAGGGAAGCTAATTTAACCTTCCTCCCTTCACACTGAATGTGGGACTCTTATACTGAAGAAGGCTTGCTCTTTAGGATACTCTGTGTTCTTCTACCTCCTGCCCTCTTTCAAAAGCGGAGCTCAATGCTTTCAATGTTGCAGAGCC
This sequence comes from Lissotriton helveticus, assembly GCF_964261635.1. NCBI lineage: Eukaryota > Metazoa > Chordata > Amphibia > Caudata > Salamandridae > Lissotriton > Lissotriton helveticus. Next base: position 666,025,289 of record NC_136073.1, on the reverse strand, counting down.
CTTTCCCATTACACCTCCTACTTGGCTTGGAGTCATAATTACAGATCACTACCTAGTACGGAATTACTAATGCCTCATTGTTCTGTGTAATTGTCACCTATGGCGATTGGTCAAGTGTTCCCTGACATCTTAAAGCTAACGCAGGATGTCATCTGACATGTTGGCGAGCAATACGATACATTTATCATGGTATTGAAATAGGTAGGATAGACAGGACTCCCTGCTGAAGGCAAAGATGGTGAGATGAATGAAACAAGGGCATTATTTGAGACTAATTTGTTTGACGGTGTCGGTGATCATAATATTCTCAGGTTCTCTATAGGTTAACTGATAGGGATGTGCAAGAATGAAGATGTCAGAATCTGTTGTTCATAGTTTTTCTCATTCCCACTAACTGTAGCATAAACCTTCCTCCATAAACTTATCAGATCACTTAATGGTTATTGGTGTACCATAACCTAAAAGAATTGCAGTGAGCAGTGTACGCTGTCACTTGAATAGCAATGAGATCTTTTCTATACGTTCAAATATAGGTGCTAGAGTTGTGTGGAGAGTGATAGCAAAGGAGGCTTAGGATTTAGAGGTATGCCAGGTTGAAAATAAATTTGAGATTTGACTGGTTTTTGAGACGTGGATTTTCATAATATTACAGACGTCATAGTACAGATTAATAACCCTTTATCAAAATCTCTTTGTTGTTGTGTTGCATTGGTTTGGAAATATTCAAGTTCTGTTAATAGACTAACAGTGGACTTTTCCATTTGCAGAATATATTGAATGACCAGCAGAGGCAGTGTTTCAGAAGAAAATTTCTCTGAGTTGCTGAGACCAAAAAGAAACGAAAAAAAAATTCAGCAGCCTTCGGTGTGATTTACCTATTTAAATGGTGAGTCAAACTCTCAATTTATCATTTTGCTTGTCCTTAAAAGAAGTTCACAGCACTGGGGTCTTCCGCATGAATATTATTTGTCAAGAATAAAGCGATTACGATGGCGCTATGGGCATCATGTTAGCTTTTTAAAGACGTTGATTGTCTACAAGGCTGACAATCCTATTTTACATACTCGTGCTAGCAATATGTCATCCGAGGAAATTAGTGTCTTTGAGGCTGGAATGAGGTGTCTTGTATTAAAGCAATTGACTTACTCTCTCATGGAGGGAAGCTAATTTAACCTTCCTCCCTTCACACTGAATGTGGGACTCTTATACTGAAGAAGGATTGCTCTTTAGGATACTCTGTGTTCTTGTACCTCCGGCCCTCTTTCAAAAGGGGAGCCCAATGCTTTCAATGTTGCAGAGCCCTTTCCCATTACACCTCTTACTTGGCTTTAAGTCATAATTACAGATCACTACCTACTGCGGAATTGCTAATGCCTCAATTTTCTGTGTAATTGTCACCGATGGCGATTGGTCAAGTGTTCCCTGACATCATAAAGCTACAGCAGGATGTCATCTGACATGAGGGCGAGCAATAGGATACATTTATCATGGTAGTGAAATGGGTAGTAGGATAGACAGGACTCCCAGCTGAAGGCAAATATGGTGAGATGAATGAAGCAAGGGCATTATTAGAAACTTATTTGTTTGACGCTGTGGGAGATCATAATATACTCAGGTGCTCTATAGGTTAACTGATTGGGATGTGCAAGAATAGAGACGTCAGAGTCTGTTGTTCATAGTTTTTCTCGTTCCCACTAACTGTAGCATAAACCTTCCTCCATAAACTTATCAGATCACTTAATGGTTATTGGTGTACCATAACCTAAAAGAATTGCAGTGAGCAGCCTACGCTGTCACTTGAATAGCAATGAGATCTTTTCTATACGTTCAAATATAGGTGCTAGAGTTGTGTGGAGAGTGATAGCAAAGGAGGTTTAGGATTTAGAGATATGCTCGGTTGAAAATGAATTTGAGATTTGACTGGTTTTTGAGACGTGGATGTTCATAATATTATAGACGTCATAGTACAGATTAATAACCCTTTATCAAAATCTCTTTGTTGTTGTGTTGCATTGATTTGGAAATATTCAAGTTCTGTTCATAGACTAACAGTGGACTTTTCCATTTGCAGAATATATTGAATGACCAGCAGAGGCAGTGTTTCAGAAGAAAATTTCCACGAGTTGCTGAGACCAAAAAGAAACGGAAAAAAAATTCAGCAGCCTTCGGCGTGATTTACCTATTTAAATGGTGAGTCAAACTCTCAATTTATCATTTTGCTTGTCCTTAAAACAAGTTCATAGCATTTGACAGCTCTCAGCTCCTTTTACTGGGGTCTTACGCATGAATAATATTTGTCAAGTATAAAGCGATAAGGATGGTGCTATGGGCATCATGATAGCTTTTTAAAGACGTTGATTGTCTACAAGGCTGACAATCCTATTGTAAATACTTGTGGTAGCAACATGTCATCCGAGGAAATTAGTGTCTATGAGGCTGGAATGAGGTGTCTTGTATTAGAGCAATTGACTTACTCTCTCATGGAGGGAAGCTAATTTAACCTTCCTCCCTTCACACTGAATGTGGGACTCTTATACTGAAGAAGGCTTGCTCTTTAGGATACTCTGTGTTCTTCTACCTCCTGCCCTCTTTCAAAAGCGGAGCTCAATGCTTTCAATGTTGCAGAGGCCTTTCCCATTACACCTCCTACTTGGCTTGGAGTCATAATTACAGATCACTACCTAGTACGGAATTACTAATGCCTCATTGTTCTGTGTAATTGTCACCTATGGCGATTGGTCAAGTGTTCCCTGACATCTTAAAGCTAACGCAGGATGTCATCTGACATGTTGGCGAGCAATACGATACATTTATCATGGTATTGAAATAGGTAGGATAGACAGGACTCCCTGCTGAAGGCAAAGATGGTGAGATGAATGAAACAAGGGCATTATTTGAGACTAATTTGTTTGACGGTGTCGGTGATCATAATATTCTCAGGTTCTCTATAGGTTAACTGATAGGGATGTGCAAGAATGAAGATGTCAGAATCTGTTGTTCATAGTTTTTCTCATTCCCACTAACTGTAGCATAAACCTTCCTCCATAAACTTATCAGATCACTTAATGGTTATTGGTGTACCATAACCTAAAAGAATTGCAGTGAGCAGTGTACGCTGTCACTTGAATAGCAATGAGATCTTTTCTATACGTTCAAATATAGGTGCTAGAGTTGTGTGGAGAGTGATAGCAAAGGAGGCTTAGGATTTAGAGGTATGCCAGGTTGAAAATAAATTTGAGATTTGACTGGTTTTTGAGACGTGGATTTTCATAATATTACAGACGTCATAGTACAGATTAATAACCCTTTATCAAAATCTCTTTGTTGTTGTGTTGCATTGGTTTGGAAATATTCAAGTTCTGTTAATAGACTAACAGTGGACTTTTCCATTTGCAGAATATATTGAATGACCAGCAGAGGCAGTGTTTCAGAAGAATATTTCTCTGAGTTGCTGAGACCAAAAAGAAACGAAAAAAAAATTCAGCAGCCTTCGGCGTGATTTACCTATTTAAATGGTGAGTCAAACTCTCAATTTATCATTTTGCTTGTCCTTAAAAGAAGTTCATAGCACTGGGGTCTTCCGCATGAATATTATTTGTCAAGAATAAAGCGATTACGATGGCGCTATGGGCATCATGTTAGCTTTTTAAAGACGTTGATTGTCTACAAGGCTGACAATCCTATTTTACATACTCGTGCTAGCAATATGTCATCCGAGGAAATTAGTGTCTTTGAGGCTGGAATGAGGTGTCTTGTATTAAAGCAATTGACTTACTCTCTCATGGAGGGAAGCTAATTTAACCTTCCTCCCTTCACACTGAATGTGGGACTCCTATACTGAAGAAGGATTGCTCTTTAGGATACTCTGTGTTCTTGTACCTCCGGCCCTCTTTCAAAAGGGGAGCCCAATGCTTTCAATGTTGCAGAGCCCTTTCCCATTACACCTCTTACTTGGCTTTAAGTCATAATTACAGATCACTACCTACTGCGGAATTGCTAATGCCTCAATTTTCTGTGTAATTGTCACCGATGGCGATTGGTCAAGTGTTCCCTGACATCATAAAGCTACAGCAGGATGTCATCTGACATGAGGGCGAGCAATAGGATACATTTATCATGGTAGTGAAATGGGTAGTAGGATAGACAGGACTCCCAGCTGAAGGCAAATATGGTGAGATGAATGAAGCAAGGGCATTATTAGAAACTTATTTGTTTGACGCTGTCGGAGATCATAATATTCTCAGGTGCTCTATAGGTTAACTGATTGGGATGTGCAAGAATAGAGACGTCAGAGTCTGTTGTTCATAGTTTTTCTCGTTCCCACTAACTGTAGCATAAACCTTCCTCCATAAACTTATCAGATCACTTAATGGTTATTGGTGTACCATAACCTAAAAGAATTGCAGTGAGCAGCCTACGCTGTCACTTGAATAGCAATGAGATCTTTTCTATACGTTCAAATATAGGTGCTAGAGTTGTGTGGAGAGTGATAGCAAAGGAGGTTTAGGATTTTGAGATATGCTCGGTTGAAAATGAATTTGAGATTTGACTGGTTTTTGAGACGTGAATGTTAATAATATTATAGACGTCATAGTACAGATTAATAACCCTTTATCAAAATCTCTTTGTTGTTGTGTTGCATTGGTTTGGAAATATTCAAGTTCTGTTAATAGACTAACAGTGGACTTTTCCATTTGCAGAATATATTGAATGACCAGCAGAGGCAGTGTTTCAGAAGAAAATTTCTCTGAGTTGCTGAGACCAAAAAGAAACGAAAAAAAAATTCAGCAGCCTTCGGCGTGATTTACCTATTTAAATGGTGAGTCAAACTCTCAATTTATCATTTTGCTTGTCCTTAAAAGAAGTTCATAGCACTGGGGTCTTCCGCATGAATATTATTTGTCAAGAATAAAGCGATTACGATGGCGCTATGGGCATCATGTTAGCTTTTTAAAGACGTTGATTGTCTACAAGGCTGACAATCCTATTTTACATACTCGTGCTAGCAATATGTCATCCGAGGAAATTAGTGTCTTTGAGGCTGGAATGAGGTGTCTTGTATTAAAGCAATTGACTTACTCTCTCATGGAGGGAAGCTAATTTAACCTTCCTCCCTTCACACTGAATGTGGGACTCTTATACTGAAGAAGGATTGCTCTTTAGGATACTCTGTGTTCTTGTACCTCCGGCCCTCTTTCAAAAGGGGAGCCCAATGCTTTCAATGTTGCAGAGCCCTTTCCCATTACACCTCTTACTTGGCTTTAAGTCATAATTACAGATCACTACCTACTGCGGAATTGCTAATGCCTCAATTTTCTGTGTAATTGTCACCGATGGCGATTGGTCAAGTGTTCCCTGACATCATAAAGCTACAGCAGGATGTCATCTGACATGAGGGCGAGCAATAGGATACATTTATCATGGTAGTGAAATGGGTAGTAGGATAGACAGGACTCCCAGCTGAAGGCAAATATGGTGAGATGAATGAAGCAAGGGCATTATTAGAAACTTATTTGTTTGACGCTGTCGGAGGTCATAATATACTCAGGTGCTCTATAGGTTAACTGATTGGGATGTGCAAGAATAGAGACGTCAGAGTCTGTTGTTCATAGTTTTTCTCGTTCCCACTAACTGTAGCATAAACCTTCCTCCATAAACTTATCAGATCACTTAATGGTTATTGGTGTACCATAACCTAAAAGAATTGCAGTGAGCAGCCTACGCTGTCACTTGAATAGCAATGAGATATTTTCTATACGTTCAAATATAGGTGCTAGAGTTGTGTGGAGAGTGATAGCAAAGGAGGTTTAGGATTTAGAGATCTGCTCGGTTGAAAATGAATTTGAGATTTGACTGGTTTTTGAGACGTGAATGTTCATAATATTATAGACGTCATAGTACAGATTAATAACCCTTTATCAAAATCTCTTTGTTGTTGTGTTGCATTGGTTTGGAAATATTCAAGTTCTGTTCATAGACTAACAGTGGACTTTTCCATTTGCAGAATATATTGAATGACCAGCAGAGGCAGTGTTTCAGAAGAAAATTTCTCTGAGTTGCTGAGACCAAAAAGAAACGGAAAAAAAATTCAGCAGCCTTCGGCGTGATTTACCTATTTAAATGGTGAGTCAAACTCTCAATTTATCATTTTGCTTGTCCTTAAAACAAGTTCATAGCATTTGAGAGCTCTCAGCTCCTTTTACTGGGGTCTTACGCATGAATATTATTTGTCAAGTATAAAGCGATAAGGATGGTGCTATGGGCATCATGATAGCTTTTTAAAGACGTTGATTGTCTACAAGGCTGACAATCCTATTTTAAATACTTGTGGTAGCAACATGTCATCCGAGGAAATTAGTGTCTATGAGGCTGGAATGAGGTGTCTTGTATTAGAGCAATTGACTTACTCTCTCATGGAGGGAAGCTAATTTAACCTTCCTCCCTTCACACTGAATGTGGGACTCTTATACTGAAGAAGGCTTGCTCTTTAGGATACTCTGTGTTCTTCTACCTCCTGCCCTCTTTCAAAAGCGGAGCTCAATGCTTTCAATGTTGCAGAGCCCTTTCCCATTACACCTCCTACTTGGCTTGGAGTCATAATTACAGATCACTACCTAGTACGGAATTACTAATGCCTCATTGTTCTGTGTAATTGTCACCTATGGCGATTGGTCAAGTGTTCCCTGACATCTTAAAGCTAACGCAGGATGTCATCTGACATGTTGGCGAGCAATACGATACATTTATCATGGTATTGAAATAGGTAGGATAGACAGGACTCCCTGCTGAAGGCAAAGATGGTGAGATGAATGAAACAAGGGCATTATTTGAGACTAATTTGTTTGACGGTGTCGGTGATCATAATATTCTCAGGTTCTCTATAGGTTAACTGATAGGGATGTGCAAGAATGAAGATGTCAGAATCTGTTGTTCATAGTTTTTCTCATTCCCACTAACTGTAGCATAAACCTTCCTCCATAAACTTATCAGATCACTTAATGGTTATTGGTGTACCATAACCTAAAAGAATTGCAGTGAGCAGTGTACGCTGTCACTTGAATAGCAATGAGATCTTTTCTATACGTTCAAATATAGGTGCTAGAGTTGTGTGGAGAGTGATAGCAAAGGAGGCTTAGGATTTAGAGGTATGCCAGGTTGAAAATAAATTTGAGATTTGACTGGTTTTTGAGACGTGGATTTTCATAATATTACAGACGTCATAGTACAGATTAATAACCCTTTATCAAAATCTCTTTGTTGTTGTGTTGCATTGGTTTGGAAATATTCAAGTTCTGTTAATAGACTAACAGTGGACTTTTCCATTTGCAGAATATATTGAATGACCAGCAGAGGCAGTGTTTCAGAAGAAAATTTCTCTGAGTTGCTGAGACCAAAAAGAAACGAAAAAAAAATTCAGCAGCCTTCGGCGTGATTTACCTATTTAAATGGTGAGTCAAACTCTCAATTTATCATTTTGCTTGTCCTTAAAAGAAGTTCACAGCACTGGGGTCTTCCGCATGAATAGTATTTGTCAAGAATAAAGCGATTACGATGGCGCTATGGGCATCATGTTAGCTTTTTAAAGACGTTGATTGTCTACAAGGCTGACAATCCTATTTTACATACTCGTGCTAGCAATATGTCATCCGAGGAAATTAGTGTCTTTGAGGCTGGAATGAGGTGTCTTGTATTAAAGCAATTGACTTACTCTCTCATGGAGGGAAGCTAATTTAACCTTCCTCCCTTCACACTGAATGTGGGACTCTTATACTGAAGAAGGATTGCTCTTTAGGATACTCTGTGTTCTTGTACCTCCGGCCCTCTTTCAAAAGGGGAGCCCAATGCTTTCAATGTTGCAGAGCCCTTTCCCATTACACCTCTTACTTGGCTTTAAGTCATAATTACAGATCACTACCTACTGCGGAATTGCTAATGCCTCAATTTTCTGTGTAATTGTCACCGATGGCGATTGGTCAAGTGTTCCCTGACATCATAAAGCTACAGCAGGATGTCATCTGACATGAGGGCGAGCAATAGGATACATTTATCATGGTAGTGAAATGGGTAGTAGGATAGACAGGACTCCCAGCTGAAGGCAAATATGGTGAGATGAATGAAGCAAGGGCATTATTAGAAACTTATTTGTTTGACGCTGTGGGAGATCATAATATACTCAGGTGCTCTATAGGTTAACTGATTGGGATGTGCAAGAATAGAGACGTCAGAGTCTGTTGTTCATAGTTTTTCTCGTTCCCACTAACTGTAGCATAAACCTTCCTCCATAAACTTATCAGATCACTTAATGGTTATTGGTGTACCATAACCTAAAAGAATTGCAGTGAGCAGCCTACGCTGTCACTTGAATAGCAATGAGATCTTTTCTATACGTTCAAATATAGGTGCTAGAGTTGTGTGGAGAGTGATAGCAAAGGAGGTTTAGGATTTAGAGATATGCTCGGTTGAAAATGAATTTGAGATTTGACGGGTTTTTGAGACGTGGATGTTCATAATATTATAGACGTCATAGTACAGATTAATAACCCTTTATCAAAATCTCTTTGTTGTTGTGTTGCATTGATTTGGAAATATTCAAGTTCTGTTCATAGACTAACAGTGGACTTTTCCATTTGCAGAATATATTGAATGACCAGCAGAGGCAGTGTTTCAGAAGAAAATTTCCACGAGTTGCTGAGACCAAAAAGAAACGGAAAAAAAATTCAGCAGCCTTCGGCGTGATTTACCTATTTAAATGGTGAGTCAAACTCTCAATTTATCATTTTGCTTGTCCTTAAAACAAGTTCATAGCATTTGACAGCTCTCAGCTCCTTTTACTGGGGTCTTACGCATGAATAATATTTGTCAAGTATAAAGCGATAAGGATGGTGCTATGGGCATCATGATAGCTTTTTAAAGACGTTGATTGTCTACAAGGCTGACAATCCTATTGTAAATACTTGTGGTAGCAACATGTCATCCGAGGAAATTAGTGTCTATGAGGCTGGAATGAGGTGTCTTGTATTAGAGCAATTGACTTACTCTCTCATGGAGGGAAGCTAATTTAACCTTCCTCCCTTCACACTGAATGTGGGACTCTTATACTGAAGAAGGCTTGCTCTTTAGGATACTCTGTGTTCTTCTACCTCCTGCCCTCTTTCAAAAGCGGAGCTCAATGCTTTCAATGTTGCAGAGGCCTTTCCCATTACACCTCCTACTTGGCTTGGAGTCATAATTACAGATCACTACCTAGTACGGAATTACTAATGCCTCATTGTTCTGTGTAATTGTCACCTATGGCGATTGGTCAAGTGTTCCCTGACATCTTAAAGCTAACGCAGGATGTCATCTGACATGTTGGCGAGCAATACGATACATTTATCATGGTATTGAAATAGGTAGGATAGACAGGACTCCCTGCTGAAGGCAAAGATGGTGAGATGAATGAAACAAGGGCATTATTTGAGACTAATTTGTTTGACGGTGTCGGTGATCATAATATTCTCAGGTTCTCTATAGGTTAACTGATAGGGATGTGCAAGAATGAAGATGTCAGAATCTGTTGTTCATAGTTTTTCTCATTCCCACTAACTGTAGCATAAACCTTCCTCCATAAACTTATCAGATCACTTAATGGTTATTGGTGTACCATAACCTAAAAGAATTGCAGTGAGCAGTGTACGCTGTCACTTGAATAGCAATGAGATCTTTTCTATACGTTCAAATATAGGTGCTAGAGTTGTGTGGAGAGTGATAGCAAAGGAGGCTTAGGATTTAGAGGTATGCCAGGTTGAAAATAAATTTGAGATTTGACTGGTTTTTGAGACGTGGATTTTCATAATATTACAGACGTCATAGTACAGATTAATAACCCTTTATCAAAATCTCTTTGTTGTTGTGTTGCATTGGTTTGGAAATATTCAAGTTCTGTTAATAGACTAACAGTGGACTTTTCCATTTGCAGAATATATTGAATGACCAGCAGAGGCAGTGTTTCAGAAGAAAATTTCTCTGAGTTGCTGAGACCAAAAAGAAACGAAAAAAAAATTCAGCAGCCTTCGGCGTGATTTACCTATTTAAATGGTGAGTCAAACTCTCAATTTATCATTTTGCTTGTCCTTAAAAGAAGTTCACAGCACTGGGGTCTTCCGCATGAATAGTATTTGTCAAGAATAAAGCGATTACGATGGCGCTATGGGCATCATGTTAGCTTTTTAAAGACGTTGATTGTCTACAAGGCTGACAATCCTATTTTACATACTCGTGCTAGCAATATGTCATCCGAGGAAATTAGTGTCTTTGAGGCTGGAATGAGGTGTCTTGTATTAAAGCAATTGACTTACTCTCTCATGGAGGGAAGCTAATTTAACCTTCCTCCCTTCACACTGAATGTGGGACTCTTATACTGAAGAAGGATTGCTCTTTAGGATACTCTGTGTTCTTGTACCTCCGGCCCTCTTTCAAAAGGGGAGCCCAATGCTTTCAATGTTGCAGAGCCCTTTCCCATTACACCTCTTACTTGGCTTTAAGTCATAATTACAGATCACTACCTACTGCGGAATTGCTAATGCCTCAATTTTCTGTGTAATTGTCACCGATGGCGATTGGTCAAGTGTTCCCTGACATCATAAAGCTACAGCAGGATGTCATCTGACATGAGGGCGAGCAATAGGATACATTTATCATGGTAGTGAAATGGGTAGTAGGATAGACAGGACTCCCAGCTGAAGGCAAATATGGTGAGATGAATGAAGCAAGGGCATTATTAGAAACTTATTTGTTTGACGCTGTGGGAGATCATAATATACTCAGGTGCTCTATAGGTTAACTGATTGGGATGTGCAAGAATAGAGACGTCAGAGTCTGTTGTTCATAGTTTTTCTCGTTCCCACTAACTGTAGCATAAACCTTCCTCCATAAACTTATCAGATCACTTAATGGTTATTGGTGTACCATAACCTAAAAGAATTGCAGTGAGCAGCCTACGCTGTCACTTGAATAGCAATGAGATCTTTTCTATACGTTCAAATATAGGTGCTAGAGTTGTGTGGAGAGTGATAGCAAAGGAGGTTTAGGATTTAGAGATATGCTCGGTTGAAAATGAATTTGAGATTTGACGGGTTTTTGAGACGTGGATGTTCATAATATTATAGACGTCATAGTACAGATTAATAACCCTTTATCAAAATCTCTTTGTTGTTGTGTTGCATTGATTTGGAAATATTCAAGTTCTGTTCATAGACTAACAGTGGACTTTTCCATTTGCAGAATATATTGAATGACCAGCAGAGGCAGTGTTTCAGAAGAAAATTTCCACGAGTTGCTGAGACCAAAAAGAAACGGAAAAAAAATTCAGCAGCCTTCGGCGTGATTTACCTATTTAAATGGTGAGTCAAACTCTCAATTTATCATTTTGCTTGTCCTTAAAACAAGTTCATAGCATTTGACAGCTCTCAGCTCCTTTTACTGGGGTCTTACGCATGAATAATATTTGTCAAGTATAAAGCGATAAGGATGGTGCTATGGGCATCATGATAGCTTTTTAAAGACGTTGATTGTCTACAAGGCTGACAATCCTATTGTAAATACTTGTGGTAGCAACATGTCATCCGAGGAAATTAGTGTCTATGAGGCTGGAATGAGGTGTCTTGTATTAGAGCAATTGACTTACTCTCTCATGGAGGGAAGCTAATTTAACCTTCCTCCCTTCACACTGAATGTGGGACTCTTATACTGAAGAAGGCTTGCTCTTTAGGATACTCTGTGTTCTTCTACCTCCTGCCCTCTTTCAAAAGCGGAGCTCAATGCTTTCAATGTTGCAGAGGCCTTTCCCATTACACCTCCTACTTGGCTTGGAGTCATAATTACAGATCACTACCTAGTACGGAATTACTAATGCCTCATTGTTCTGTGTAATTGTCACCTATGGCGATTGGTCAAGTGTTCCCTGACATCTTAAAGCTAACGCAGGATGTCATCTGACATGTTGGCGAGCAATACGATACATTTATCATGGTATTGAAATAGGTAGGATAGACAGGACTCCCTGCTGAAGGCAAAGATGGTGAGATGAATGAAACAAGGGCATTATTTGAGACTAATTTGTTTGACGGTGTCGGTGATCATAATATTCTCAGGTTCTCTATAGGTTAACTGATAGGGATGTGCAAGAATGAAGATGTCAGAATCTGTTGTTCATAGTTTTTCTCATTCCCACTAACTGTAGCATAAACCTTCCTCCATAAACTTATCAGATCACTTAATGGTTATTGGTGTACCATAACCTAAAAGAATTGCAGTGAGCAGTGTACGCTGTCACTTGAATAGCAATGAGATCTTTTCTATACGTTCAAATATAGGTGCTAGAGTTGTGTGGAGAGTGATAGCAAAGGAGGCTTAGGATTTAGAGGTATGCCAGGTTGAAAATAAATTTGAGATTTGACTGGTTTTTGAGACGTGGATTTTCATAATATTACAGACGTCATAGTACAGATTAATAACCCTTTATCAAAATCTCTTTGTTGTTGTGTTGCATTGGTTTGGAAATATTCAAGTTCTGTTAATAGACTAACAGTGGACTTTTCCATTTGCAGAATATATTGAATGACCAGCAGAGGCAGTGTTTCAGAAGAATATTTCTCTGAGTTGCTGAGACCAAAAAGAAACGAGAAAAAAAATTCAGCAGCCTTCGGCGTGATTTACCTATTTAAATGGTGAGTCAAACTCTCAATTTATCATTTTGCTTGTCCTTAAAAGAAGTTCATAGCACTGGGGTCTTCTGCATGAATATTATTTGTCAAGAATAAAGCGATTACGATGGCGCTATGGGCATCATGTTAGCTTTTTAAAGACGTTGATTGTCTACAAGGCTGACAATCCTATTTTACATACTCGTGCTAGCAATATGTCATCCGAGGAAATTAGTGTCTTTGAGGCTGGAATGAGGTGTCTTGTATTAAAGCAATTGACTTACTCTCTCATGGAGGGAAGCTAATTTAACCTTCCTCCCTTCACACTGAATGTGGGACTCCTATACTGAAGAAGGATTGCTCTTTAGGATACTCTGTGTTCTTGTACCTCCGGCCCTCTTTCAAAAGGGGAGCCCAATGCTTTCAATGTTGCAGAGCCCTTTCCCATTACACCTCTTACTTGGCTTTAAGTCATAATTACAGATCACTACCTACTGCGGAATTGCTAATGCCTCAATTTTCTGTGTAATTGTCACCGATGGCGATTGGTCAAGTGTTCCCTGACATCATAAAGCTACAGCAGGATGTCATCTGACATGAGGGCGAGCAATAGGATACATTTATCATGGTAGTGAAATGGGTAGTAGGATAGACAGGACTCCCAGCTGAAGGCAAATATGGTGAGATGAATGAAGCAAGGGCATTATTAGAAACTTATTTGTTTGACGCTGTCGGAGATCATAATATTCTCAGGTGCTCTATAGGTTAACTGATTGGGATGTGCAAGAATAGAGACGTCAGAGTCTGTTGTTCATAGTTTTTCTCGTTCCCACTAACTGTAGCATAAACCTTCCTCCATAAACTTATCAGATCACTTAATGGTTATTGGTGTACCATAACCTAAAAGAATTGCAGTGAGCAGCCTACGCTGTCACTTGAATAGCAATGAGATCTTTTCTATACGTTCAAATATAGGTGCTAGAGTTGTGTGGAGAGTGATAGCAAAGGAGGTTTAGGATTTTGAGATATGCTCGGTTGAAAATGAATTTGAGATTTGACTGGTTTTTGAGACGTGAATGTTAATAATATTATAGACTTCATAGTACAGATTAATAACCCTTTATCAAAATCTCTTTGTTGTTGTGTTGCATTGGTTTGGAAATATTCAAGTTCTGTTAATAGACTAACAGTGGACTTTTCCATTTGCAGAATATATTGAATGACCAGCAGAGGCAGTGTTTCAGAAGAAAATTTCTCTGAGTTGCTGAGACCAAAAAGAAACGAAAAAAAAATTCAGCAGCCTTCGGCGTGATTTACCTATTTAAATGGTGAGTCAAACTCTCAATTTATCATTTTGCTTGTCCTTAAAAGAAGTTCATAGCACTGGGGTCTTCCGCATGAATATTATTTGTCAAGAATAAAGCGATTACGATGGCGCTATGGGCATCATGTTAGCTTTTTAAAGACGTTGATTGTCTACAAGGCTGACAATCCTATTTTACATACTCGTGCTAGCAATATGTCATCCGAGGAAATTAGTGTCTTTGAGGCTGGAATGAGGTGTCTTGTATTAAAGCAATTGACTTACTCTCTCATGGAGGGAAGCTAATTTAACCTTCCTCCCTTCACACTGAATGTGGGACTCTTATACTGAAGAAGGATTGCTCTTTAGGATACTCTGTGTTCTTGTACCTCCGGCCCTCTTTCAAAAGGGGAGCCCAATGCTTTCAATGTTGCAGAGCCCTTTCCCATTACACCTCTTACTTGGCTTTAAGTCATAATTACAGATCACTACCTACTGCGGAATTGCTAATGCCTCAATTTTCTGTGTAATTGTCACCGATGGCGATTGGTCAAGTGTTCCCTGACATCATAAAGCTACAGCAGGATGTCATCTGACATGAGGGCGAGCAATAGGATACATTTATCATGGTAGTGAAATGGGTAGTAGGATAGACAGGACTCCCAGCTGAAGGCAAATATGGTGAGATGAATGAAGCAAGGGCATTATTAGAAACTTATTTGTTTGACGCTGTCGGAGATCATAATATACTCAGGTGCTCTATAGGTTAACTGATTGGGATGTGCAAGAATAGAGACGTCAGAGTCTGTTGTTCATAGTTTTTCTCGTTCCCACTAACTGTAGCATAAACCTTCCTCCATAAACTTATCAGATCACTTAATGGTTATTGGTGTACCATAACCTAAAAGAATTGCAGTGAGCAGCCTACGCTGTCACTTGAATAGCAATGAGATATTTTCTATACGTTCAAATATAGGTGCTAGAGTTGTGTGGAGAGTGATAGCAAAGGAGGTTTAGGATTTAGAGATCTGCTCGGTTGAAAATGAATTTGAGATTTGACTGGTTTTTGAGACGTGAATGTTCATAATATTATAGACGTCATAGTACAGATTAATAACCCTTTATCAAAATCTCTTTGTTGTTGTGTTGCATTGGTTTGGAAATATTCAAGTTCTGTTCATAGACTAACAGTGGACTTTTCCATTTGCAGAATATATTGAATGACCAGCAGAGGCAGTGTTTCAGAAGAAAATTTCTCTGAGTTGCTGAGACCAAAAAGAAACGGAAAAAAAATTCAGCAGCCTTCGGCGTGATTTACCTATTTAAATGGTGAGTCAAACTCTCAATTTATCATTTTGCTTGTCCTTAAAACAAGTTCATAGCATTTGACAGCTCTCAGCTCCTTTTACTGGGGTCTTACGCATGAATATTATTTGTCAAGTATAAAGCGATAAGGATGGTGCTATGGGCATCATGATAGCTTTTTAAAGACGTTGATTGTCTACAAGGCTGACAATCCTATTTTAAATACTTGTGGTAGCAACATGTCATCCGAGGAAATTAGTGTCTATGAGGCTGGAATGAGGTGTCTTGTATTAAAGCAATTGACTTACTCTCTCATGGAGGGAAGCTAATTTAACCTTCCTCCCTTCACACTGAATGTGGGACTCTTATACTGAAGAAGGCTTGCTCTTTAGGATACTCTGTGTTCTTCTACCTCCTGCCCTCTTTCAAAAGCGGAGCTCAATGCTTTCAATGTTGCAGAGCCCTTTCCCATTACACCTCCTACTTGGCTTGGAGTCATAATTACAGATCACTACCTAGTACGGAATTACTAATGCCTCATTGTTCTGTGTAATTGTCACCTATGGCGATTGGTCAAGTGTTCCCTGACATCTTAAAGCTAACGCAGGATGTCATCTGACATGTTGGCGAGCAATACGATACATTTATCATGGTATTGAAATAGGTAGGATAGACAGGACTCCCTGCTGAAGGCAAAGATGGTGAGATGAATGAAACAAGGGCATTATTTGAGACTAATTTGTTTGACGGTGTCGGTGATCATAATATTCTCAGGTTCTCTATAGGTTAACTGATAGGGATGTGCAAGAATGAAGATGTCAGAATCTGTTGTTCATAGTTTTTCTCATTCCCACTAACTATAGCATAAACCTTCCTCCATAAACTTATCAGATCACTTAATGGTTATTGGTGTACCATAACCTAAAAGAATTGCAGTGAGCAGTGTACGCTGTCACTTGAATAGCAATGAGATCTTTTCTATACGTTCAAATATAGGTGCTAGAGTTGTGTGGAGAGTGATAGCAAAGGAGGCTTAGGATTTAGAGGTATGCCAGGTTGAAAATAAATTTGAGATTTGACTGGTTTTTGAGACGTGGATTTTCATAATATTACAGACGTCATAGTACAGATTAATAACCCTTTATCAAAATCTCTTTGTTGTTGTGTTGCATTGGTTTGGAAATATTCAAGTTCTGTTAATAGACTAACAGTGGACTTTTCCATTTGCAGAATATATTGAATGACCAGCAGAGGCAGTGTTTCAGAAGAAAATTTCTCTGAGTTGCTGAGACCAAAAAGAAACGGAAAAAAAATTCAGCAGCCTTCGGCGTGATTTACCTATTTAAATGGTGAGTCAAACTCTCAATTTATCATTTTGCTTGTCCTTAAAAGAAGTTCATAGCACTGGGGTCTTCCGCATGAATATTATTTGTCAAGAATAAAGCGATTACGATGGCGCTATGGGCATCATGTTAGCTTTTTAAAGACGTTGATTGTCTACAAGGCTGACAATCCTATTTTACATACTCGTGCTAGCAATATGTCATCCGAGGAAATTAGTGTCTTTGAGGCTGGAATGAGATGTCTTGTATTAAAGCAATTGACTTACTCTCTCATGGAGGGAAGCTAATTTAACCTTCCTCCCTTCACACTGAATGTGGGACTCTTATACTGAAGAAGGATTGCTCTTTAGGATACTCTGTGTTCTTGTACCTCCGGCCCTCTTTCAAAAGGGGAGCCCAATGCTTTCAATGTTGCAGAGCCCTTTCCCATTACACCTCTTACTTGGCTTTAAGTCATAATTACAGATCACTACCTACTGCGGAATTGCTAATGCCTCAATTTTCTGTGTAATTGTCACCGATGGCGATTGGTCAAGTGTTCCCTGACATCATAAAGCTACAGCAGGATGTCATCTGACATGAGGGCGAGCAATAGGATACATTTATCATGGTAGTGAAATGGGTAGTAGGATAGACAGGACTCCCAGCTGAAGGCAAATATGGTGAGATGAATGAAGCAAGGGCATTATTAGAAACTTATTTGTTTGACGCTGTCGGAGATCATAATATTCTCAGGTGCTCTATAGGTTAACTGATTGGGATGTGCAAGAATGGAGACGTCAGAGTCTGTTGTTCATAGTTTTTCTCGTTCCCACTAACTGTAGCATAAACCTTCCTCCATAAACTTATCAGATCACTTAATGGTTATTGGTGTACCATAACCTAAAAGAATTGCAGTGAGCAGCCTACGCTGTCACTTGAATAGCAATGAGATCTTTTCTATACGTTCAAATATAGGTGCTAGAGTTGTGTGGAGAGTGATAGCAAAGGAGGTTTAGGATTTAGAGATATGCTCGGTTGAAAATGAATTTGAGATTTGACTGGTTTTTGAGACGTGAATGTTAATAATATTATAGACGTCATAGTACAGATTAATAACCCTTTATCAAAATCTCTTTGTTGTTGTGTTGCATTGGTTTGGAAATATTCAAGTTCTGTTCATAGACTAACAGTGGACTTTTCCATTTGCAGAATATATTGAATGACCAGCAGAGGCAGTGTTTCAGAAGAAAATTTCTCTGAGTTGCTGAGACCAAAAAGAAACGGAAAAAAAATTCAGCAGCCTTCGGCGTGATTTACCTATTTAAATGGTGAGTCAAACTCTCAATTTATCATTTTGCTTGTCCTTAAAACAAGTTCATAGCATTTGACAGCTCTCAGCTCCTTTTACTGGGGTCTTACGCATGAATATTATTTGTCAAGTATAAAGCGATAAGGATGGTGCTATGGGCATCATGATAGCTTTTTAAAGACGTTGATTGTCTACAAGGCTGACAATCCTATTTTAAATACTTGTGGTAGCAACATGTCATCCGAGGAAATTAGTGTCTATGAGGCTGGAATGAGGTGTCTTGTATTAGAGCAATTGACTTACTCTCTCATGGAGGGAAGCTAATTTAACCTTCCTCCCTTCACACTGAATGTGGGACTCTTATACTGAAGAAGGCTTGCTCTTTAGGATACTCTGTGTTCTTCTACCTCCTGCCCTCTTTCAAAAGCGGAGCTCAATGCTTTCAATGTTGCAGAGGCCTTTCCCATTACACCTCCTACTTGGCTTGGAGTCATAATTACAGATCACTACCTAGTACGGAATTACTAATGCCTCATTGTTCTGTGTAATTGTCACCTATGGCGATTGGTCAAGTGTTCCCTGACATCTTAAAGCTAACGCAGGATGTCATCTGACATGTTGGCGAGCAATACGATACATTTATCATGGTATTGAAATAGGTAGGATAGACAGGACTCCCTGCTGAAGGCAAAGATGGTGAGATGAATGAAACAAGGGCATTATTTGAGACTAATTTGTTTGACGGTGTCGGTGATCATAATATTCTCAGGTTCTCTATAGGTTAACTGATAGGGATGTGCAAGAATGAAGATGTCAGAATCTGTTGTTCATAGTTTTTCTCATTCCCACTAACTGTAGCATAAACCTTCCTCCATAAACTTATCAGATCACTTAATGGTTATTGGTGTACCATAACCTAAAAGAATTGCATTGAGCAGTGTACGCTGTCACTTGAATAGCAATGAGATCTTTTCTATACGTTCAAATATAGGTGCTAGAGTTGTGTGGAGAGTGATAGCAAAGGAGGCTTAGGATTTAGAGGTATGCCAGGTTGAAAATAAATTTGAGATTTGACTGGTTTTTGAGACGTGGATTTTCATAATATTACAGACGTCATAGTACAGATTAATAACCCTTTATCAAAATCTCTTTGTTGTTGTGTTGCATTGGTTTGGAAATATTCAAGTTCTGTTAATAGACTAACAGTGGACTTTTCCATTTGCAGAATATATTGAATGACCAGCAGAGGCAGTGTTTCAGAAGAATATTTCTCTGAGTTGCTGAGACCAAAAAGAAACGAAAAAAAAATTCAGCAGCCTTCGGCGTGATTTACCTATTTAAATGGTGAGTCAAACTCTCAATTTATCATTTTGCTTGTCCTTAAAAGAAGTTCATAGCACTGGGGTCTTCCGCATGAATATTATTTGTCAAGAATAAAGCGATTACGATGGCGCTATGGGCATCATGTTAGCTTTTTAAAGACGTTGATTGTCTACAAGGCTGACAATCCTATTTTACATACTCGTGCTAGCAATATGTCATCCGAGGAAATTAGTGTCTTTGAGGCTGGAATGAGGTGTCTTGTATTAAAGCAATTGACTTACTCTCTCATGGAGGGAAGCTAATTTAACCTTCCTCCCTTCACACTGAATGTGGGACTCCTATACTGAAGAAGGATTGCTCTTTAGGATACTCTGTGTTCTTGTACCTCCGGCCCTCTTTCAAAAGGGGAGCCCAATGCTTTCAATGTTGCAGAGCCCTTTCCCATTACACCTCTTACTTGGCTTTAAGTCATAATTACAGATCACTACCTACTGCGGAATTGCTAATGCCTCAATTTTCTGTGTAATTGTCACCGATGGCGATTGGTCAAGTGTTCCCTGACATCATAAAGCTACAGCAGGATGTCATCTGACATGAGGGCGAGCAATAGGATACATTTATCATGGTAGTGAAATGGGTAGTAGGATAGACAGGACTCCCAGCTGAAGGCAAATATGGTGAGATGAATGAAGCAAGGGCATTATTAGAAACTTATTTGTTTGACGCTGTCGGAGATCATAATATTCTCAGGTGCTCTATAGGTTAACTGATTGGGATGTGCAAGAATAGAGACGTCAGAGTCTGTTGTTCATAGTTTTTCTCGTTCCCACTAACTGTAGCATAAACCTTCCTCCATAAACTTATCAGATCACTTAATGGTTATTGGTGTACCATAACCTAAAAGAATTGCAGTGAGCAGCCTACGCTGTCACTTGAATAGCAATGAGATCTTTTCTATACGTTCAAATATAGGTGCTAGAGTTGTGTGGAGAGTGATAGCAAAGGAGGTTTAGGATTTAGAGATATGCTCGGTTGAAAATGAATTTGAGATTTGACTGGTTTTTGAGACGTGAATGTTAATAATATTATAGACGTCATAGTACAGATTAATAACCCTTTATCAAAATCTCTTTGTTGTTGTGTTGCATTGGTTTGGAAATATTCAAGTTCTGTTCATAGACTAACAGTGGACTTTTCCATTTGCAGAATATATTGAATGACCAGCAGAGGCAGTGTTTCAGAAGAAAATTTCTCTGAGTTGCTGAGACCAAAAAGAAACGGAAAAAAAATTCAGCAGCCTTCGGCGTGATTTACCTATTTAAATGGTGAGTCAAACTCTCAATTTATCATTTTGCTTGTCCTTAAAACAAGTTCATAGCATTTGACAGCTCTCAGCTCCTTTTACTGGGGTCTTACGCATGAATATTATTTGTCAAGTATAAAGCGATAAGGATGGTGCTATGGGCATCATGATAGCTTTTTAAAGACGTTGATTGTCTACAAGGCTGACAATCCTATTTTAAATACTTGTGGTAGCAACATGTCATCCGAGGAAATTAGTGTCTATGAGGCTGGAATGAGGTGTCTTGTATTAGAGCAATTGACTTACTCTCTCATGGAGGGAAGCTAATTTAACCTTCCTCCCTTCACACTGAATGTGGGACTCTTATACTGAAGAAGGCTTGCTCTTTAGGATACTCTGTGTTCTTCTACCTCCTGCCCTCTTTCAAAAGCGGAGCTCAATGCTTTCAATGTTGCAGAGCCCTTTCCCATTACACCTCCTACTTGGCTTGGAGTCATAATTACAGATCACTACCTAGTACGGAATTACTAATGCCTCATTGTTCTGTGTAATTGTCACCTATGGCGATTGGTCAAGTGTTCCCTGACATCTTAAAGCTAACGCAGGATGTCATCTGACATGTTGGCGAGCAATACGATACATTTATCATGGTATTGAAATAGGTAGGATAGACAGGACTCCCTGCTGAAGGCAAAGATGGTGAGATGAATGAAACAAGGGCATTATTTGAGACTAATTTGTTTGACGGTGTCGGTGATCATAATATTCTCAGGTTCTCTATAGGTTAACTGATAGGGATGTGCAAGAATGAAGATGTCAGAATCTGTTGTTCATAGTTTTTCTCATTCCCACTAACTGTAGCATAAACCTTCCTCCATAAACTTATCAGATCACTTAATGGTTATTGGTGTACCATAACCTAAAAGAATTGCAGTGAGCAGTGTACGCTGTCACTTGAATAGCAATGAGATCTTTTCTATACGTTCAAATATAGGTGCTAGAGTTGTGTGGAGAGTGATAGCAAAGGAGGCTTAGGATTTAGAGGTATGCCAGGTTGAAAATAAATTTGAGATTTGACTGGTTTTTGAGACGTGGATTTTCATAATATTACAGACGTCATAGTACAGATTAATAACCCTTTATCAAAATCTCTTTGTTGTTGTGTTGCATTGGTTTGGAAATATTCAAGTTCTGTTAATAGACTAACAGTGGACTTTTCCATTTGCAGAATATATTGAATGACCAGCAGAGGCAGTGTTTCAGAAGAAAATTTCTCTGAGTTGCTGAGACCAAAAAGAAACGAAAAAAAAATTCAGCAGCCTTCGGCGTGATTTACCTATTTAAATGGTGAGTCAAACTCTCAATTTATCATTTTGCTTGTCCTTAAAAGAAGTTCACAGCACTGGGGTCTTCCGCATGAATATTATTTGTCAAGAATAAAGCGATTACGATGGCGCTATGGGCATCATGTTAGCTTTTTAAAGACGTTGATTGTCTACAAGGCTGACAATCCTATTTTACATACTCGTGCTAGCAATATGTCATCCGAGGAAATTAGTGTCTTTGAGGCTGGAATGAGGTGTCTTGTATTAAAGCAATTGACTTACTCTCTCATGGAGGGAAGCTAATTTAACCTTCCTCCCTTCACACTGAATGTGGGACTCTTATACTGAAGAAGGATTGCTCTTTAGGATACTCTGTGTTCTTGTACCTCCGGCCCTCTTTCAAAAGGGGAGCCCAATGCTTTCAATGTTGCAGAGCCCTTTCCCATTACACCTCTTACTTGGCTTTAAGTCATAATTACAGATCACTACCTACTGCGGAATTGCTAATGCCTCAATTTTCTGTGTAATTGTCACCGATGGCGATTGGTCAAGTGTTCCCTGACATCATAAAGCTACAGCAGGATGTCATCTGACATGAGGGCGAGCAATAGGATACATTTATCATGGTAGTGAAATGGGTAGTAGGATAGACAGGACTCCCAGCTGAAGGCAAATATGGTGAGATGAATGAAGCAAGGGCATTATTAGAAACTTATTTGTTTGACGCTGTGGGAGATCATAATATACTCAGGTGCTCTATAGGTTAACTGATTGGGATGTGCAAGAATAGAGACGTCAGAGTCTGTTGTTCATAGTTTTTCTCGTTCCCACTAACTGTAGCATAAACCTTCCTCCATAAACTTATCAGATCACTTAATGGTTATTGGTGTACCATAACCTAAAAGAATTGCAGTGAGCAGCCTACGCTGTCACTTGAATAGCAATGAGATCTTTTCTATACGTTCAAATATAGGTGCTAGAGTTGTGTGGAGAGTGATAGCAAAGGAGGTTTAGGATTTAGAGATATGCTCGGTTGAAAATGAATTTGAGATTTGACTGGTTTTTGAGACGTGGATGTTCATAATATTATAGACGTCATAGTACAGATTAATAACCCTTTATCAAAATCTCTTTGTTGTTGTGTTGCATTGATTTGGAAATATTCAAGTTCTGTTCATAGACTAACAGTGGACTTTTCCATTTGCAGAATATATTGAATGACCAGCAGAGGCAGTGTTTCAGAAGAAAATTTCCACGAGTTGCTGAGACCAAAAAGAAACGGAAAAAAAATTCAGCAGCCTTCGGCGTGATTTACCTATTTAAATGGTGAGTCAAACTCTCAATTTATCATTTTGCTTGTCCTTAAAACAAGTTCATAGCATTTGACAGCTCTCAGCTCCTTTTACTGGGGTCTTACGCATGAATAATATTTGTCAAGTATAAAGCGATAAGGATGGTGCTATGGGCATCATGATAGCTTTTTAAAGACGTTGATTGTCTACAAGGCTGACAATCCTATTGTAAATACTTGTGGTAGCAACATGTCATCCGAGGAAATTAGTGTCTATGAGGCTGGAATGAGGTGTCTTGTATTAGAGCAATTGACTTACTCTCTCATGGAGGGAAGCTAATTTAACCTTCCTCCCTTCACACTGAATGTGGGACTCTTATACTGAAGAAGGCTTGCTCTTTAGGATACTCTGTGTTCTTCTACCTCCTGCCCTCTTTCAAAAGCGGAGCTCAATGCTTTCAATGTTGCAGAGGCCTTTCCCATTACACCTCCTACTTGGCTTGGAGTCATAATTACAGATCACTACCTAGTACGGAATTACTAATGCCTCATTGTTCTGTGTAATTGTCACCTATGGCGATTGGTCAAGTGTTCCCTGACATCTTAAAGCTAACGCAGGATGTCATCTGACATGTTGGCGAGCAATACGATACATTTATCATGGTATTGAAATAGGTAGGATAGACAGGACTCCCTGCTGAAGGCAAAGATGGTGAGATGAATGAAACAAGGGCATTATTTGAGACTAATTTGTTTGACGGTGTCGGTGATCATAATATTCTCAGGTTCTCTATAGGTTAACTGATAGGGATGTGCAAGAATGAAGATGTCAGAATCTGTTGTTCATAGTTTTTCTCATTCCCACTAACTGTAGCATAAACCTTCCTCCATAAACTTATCAGATCACTTAATGGTTATTGGTGTACCATAACCTAAAAGAATTGCAGTGAGCAGTGTACGCTGTCACTTGAATAGCAATGAGATCTTTTCTATACGTTCAAATATAGGTGCTAGAGTTGTGTGGAGAGTGATAGCAAAGGAGGCTTAGGATTTAGAGGTATGCCAGGTTGAAAATAAATTTGAGATTTGACTGGTTTTTGAGACGTGGATTTTCATAATATTACAGACGTCATAGTACAGATTAATAACCCTTTATCAAAATCTCTTTGTTGTTGTGTTGCATTGGTTTGGAAATATTCAAGTTCTGTTAATAGACTAACAGTGGACTTTTCCATTTGCAGAATATATTGAATGACCAGCAGAGGCAGTGTTTCAGAAGAATATTTCTCTGAGTTGCTGAGACCAAAAAGAAACGAAAAAAAAATTCAGCAGCCTTCGGCGTGATTTACCTATTTAAATGGTGAGTCAAACTCTCAATTTATCATTTTGCTTGTCCTTAAAAGAAGTTCATAGCACTGGGGTCTTCCGCATGAATATTATTTGTCAAGAATAAAGCGATTACGATGGCGCTATGGGCATCATGTTAGCTTTTTAAAGACGTTGATTGTCTACAAGGCTGACAATCCTATTTTACATACTCGTGCTAGCAATATGTCATCCGAGGAAATTAGTGTCTTTGAGGCTGGAATGAGGTGTCTTGTATTAAAGCAATTGACTTACTCTCTCATGGAGGGAAGCTAATTTAACCTTCCTCCCTTCACACTGAATGTGGGACTCCTATACTGAAGAAGGATTGCTCTTTAGGATACTCTGTGTTCTTGTACCTCCGGCCCTCTTTCAAAAGGGGAGCCCAATGCTTTCAATGTTGCAGAGCCCTTTCCCATTACACCTCTTACTTGGCTTTAAGTCATAATTACAGATCACTACCTACTGCGGAATTGCTAATGCCTCAATTTTCTGTGTAATTGTCACCGATGGCGATTGGTCAAGTGTTCCCTGACATCATAAAGCTACAGCAGGATGTCATCTGACATGAGGCCGAGCAATAGGATACATTTATCATGGTAGTGAAATGGGTAGTAGGATAGACAGGACTCCCAGCTGAAGGCAAATATGGTGAGATGAATGAAGCAAGGGCATTATTAGAAACTTATTTGTTTGACGCTGTCGGAGATCATAATATTCTCAGGTGCTCTATAGGTTAACTGATTGGGATGTGCAAGAATAGAGACGTCAGAGTCTGTTGTTCATAGTTTTTCTCGTTCCCACTAACTGTAGCATAAACCTTCCTCCATAAACTTATCAGATCACTTAATGGTTATTGGTGTACCATAACCTAAAAGAATTGCAGTGAGCAGCCTACGCTGTCACTTGAATAGCAATGAGATCTTTTCTATACGTTCAAATATAGGTGCTAGAGTTGTGTGGAGAGTGATAGCAAAGGAGGTTTAGGATTTAGAGATATGCTCGGTTGAAAATGAATTTGAGATTTGACTGGTTTTTGAGACGTGGATGTTCATAATATTATAGACGTCATAGTACAGATTAATAACCCTTTATCAAAATCTCTTTGTTGTTGTGTTGCATTGATTTGGAAATATTCAAGTTCTGTTCATAGACTAACAGTGGACTTTTCCATTTGCAGAATATATTGAATGACCAGCAGAGGCAGTGTTTCAGAAGAAAATTTCCACGAGTTGCTGAGACCAAAAAGAAACGGAAAAAAAATTCAGCAGCCTTCGGCGTGATTTACCTATTTAAATGGTGAGTCAAACTCTCAATTTATCATTTTGCTTGTCCTTAAAACAAGTTCATAGCATTTGACAGCTCTCAGCTCCTTTTACTGGGGTCTTACGCATGAATAATATTTGTCAAGTATAAAGCGATAAGGATGGTGCTATGGGCATCATGATAGCTTTTTAAAGACGTTGATTGTCTACAAGGCTGACAATCCTATTGTAAATACTTGTGGTAGCAACATGTCATCCGAGGAAATTAGTGTCTATGAGGCTGGAATGAGGTGTCTTGTATTAGAGCAATTGACTTACTCTCTCATGGAGGGAAGCTAATTTAACCTTCCTCCCTTCACACTGAATGTGGGACTCTTATACTGAAGAAGGCTTGCTCTTTAGGATACTCTGTGTTCTTCTACCTCCTGCCCTCTTTCAAAAGCGGAGCTCAATGCTTTCAATGTTGCAGAGGCCTTTCCCATTACACCTCCTACTTGGCTTGGAGTCATAATTACA
The DNA here is from genome assembly GCF_964261635.1 of Lissotriton helveticus. Taxonomy (NCBI): domain Eukaryota; kingdom Metazoa; phylum Chordata; class Amphibia; order Caudata; family Salamandridae; genus Lissotriton; species Lissotriton helveticus. The sequence goes on along the minus strand of NC_136073.1, from coordinate 665,998,976 downwards.
GATCACTACCTAGTACGGAATTACTAATGCCTCATTGTTCTGTGTAATTGTCACCTATGGCGATTGGTCAAGTGTTCCCTGACATCTTAAAGCTAACGCAGGATGTCATCTGACATGTTGGCGAGCAATACGATACATTTATCATGGTATTGAAATAGGTAGGATAGACAGGACTCCCTGCTGAAGGCAAAGATGGTGAGATGAATGAAACAAGGGCATTATTTGAGACTAATTTGTTTGACGGTGTCGGTGATCATAATATTCTCAGGTTCTCTATAGGTTAACTGATAGGGATGTGCAAGAATGAAGATGTCAGAATCTGTTGTTCATAGTTTTTCTCATTCCCACTAACTGTAGCATAAACCTTCCTCCATAAACTTATCAGATCACTTAATGGTTATTGGTGTACCATAACCTAAAAGAATTGCAGTGAGCAGTGTACGCTGTCACTTGAATAGCAATGAGATCTTTTCTATACGTTCAAATATAGGTGCTAGAGTTGTGTGGAGAGTGATAGCAAAGGAGGCTTAGGATTTAGAGGTATGCCAGGTTGAAAATAAATTTGAGATTTGACTGGTTTTTGAGACGTGGATTTTCATAATATTACAGACGTCATAGTACAGATTAATAACCCTTTATCAAAATCTCTTTGTTGTTGTGTTGCATTGGTTTGGAAATATTCAAGTTCTGTTAATAGACTAACAGTGGACTTTTCCATTTGCAGAATATATTGAATGACCAGCAGAGGCAGTGTTTCAGAAGAATATTTCTCTGAGTTGCTGAGACCAAAAAGAAACGAAAAAAAAATTCAGCAGCCTTCGGCGTGATTTACCTATTTAAATGGTGAGTCAAACTCTCAATTTATCATTTTGCTTGTCCTTAAAAGAAGTTCATAGCACTGGGGTCTTCCGCATGAATATTATTTGTCAAGAATAAAGCGATTACGATGGCGCTATGGGCATCATGTTAGCTTTTTAAAGACGTTGATTGTCTACAAGGCTGACAATCCTATTTTACATACTCGTGCTAGCAATATGTCATCCGAGGAAATTAGTGTCTTTGAGGCTGGAATGAGGTGTCTTGTATTAAAGCAATTGACTTACTCTCTCATGGAGGGAAGCTAATTTAACCTTCCTCCCTTCACACTGAATGTGGGACTCCTATACTGAAGAAGGATTGCTCTTTAGGATACTCTGTGTTCTTGTACCTCCGGCCCTCTTTCAAAAGGGGAGCCCAATGCTTTCAATGTTGCAGAGCCCTTTCCCATTACACCTCTTACTTGGCTTTAAGTCATAATTACAGATCACTACCTACTGCGGAATTGCTAATGCCTCAATTTTCTGTGTAATTGTCACCGATGGCGATTGGTCAAGTGTTCCCTGACATCATAAAGCTACAGCAGGATGTCATCTGACATGAGGCCGAGCAATAGGATACATTTATCATGGTAGTGAAATGGGTAGTAGGATAGACAGGACTCCCAGCTGAAGGCAAATATGGTGAGATGAATGAAGCAAGGGCATTATTAGAAACTTATTTGTTTGACGCTGTCGGAGATCATAATATTCTCAGGTGCTCTATAGGTTAACTGATTGGGATGTGCAAGAATAGAGACGTCAGAGTCTGTTGTTCATAGTTTTTCTCGTTCCCACTAACTGTAGCATAAACCTTCCTCCATAAACTTATCAGATCACTTAATGGTTATTGGTGTACCATAACCTAAAAGAATTGCAGTGAGCAGCCTACGCTGTCACTTGAATAGCAATGAGATCTTTTCTATACGTTCAAATATAGGTGCTAGAGTTGTGTGGAGAGTGATAGCAAAGGAGGTTTAGGATTTTGAGATATGCTCGGTTGAAAATGAATTTGAGATTTGACTGGTTTTTGAGACGTGAATGTTAATAATATTATAGACGTCATAGTACAGATTAATAACCCTTTATCAAAATCTCTTTGTTGTTGTGTTGCATTGGTTTGGAAATATTCAAGTTCTGTTAATAGACTAACAGTGGACTTTTCCATTTGCAGAATATATTGAATGACCAGCAGAGGCAGTGTTTCAGAAGAAAATTTCTCTGAGTTGCTGAGACCAAAAAGAAACGAAAAAAAAATTCAGCAGCCTTCGGCGTGATTTACCTATTTAAATGGTGAGTCAAACTCTCAATTTATCATTTTGCTTGTCCTTAAAAGAAGTTCATAGCACTGGGGTCTTCCGCATGAATATTATTTGTCAAGAATAAAGCGATTACGATGGCGCTATGGGCATCATGTTAGCTTTTTAAAGACGTTGATTGTCTACAAGGCTGACAATCCTATTTTACATACTCGTGCTAGCAATATGTCATCCGAGGAAATTAGTGTCTTTGAGGCTGGAATGAGGTGTCTTGTATTAAAGCAATTGACTTACTCTCTCATGGAGGGAAGCTAATTTAACCTTCCTCCCTTCACACTGAATGTGGGACTCCTATACTGAAGAAGGATTGCTCTTTAGGATACTCTGTGTTCTTGTACCTCCGGCCCTCTTTCAAAAGGGGAGCCCAATGCTTTCAATGTTGCAGAGCCCTTTCCCATTACACCTCTTACTTGGCTTTAAGTCATAATTACAGATCACTACCTACTGCGGAATTGCTAATGCCTCAATTTTCTGTGTAATTGTCACCGATGGCGATTGGTCAAGTGTTCCCTGACATCATAAAGCTACAGCAGGATGTCATCTGATATGAGGGCGAGCAATAGGATACATTTATCATGGTAGTGAAATGGGTAGTAGGATAGACAGGACTCCCAGCTGAAGGCAAATATGGTGAGATGAATGAAGCAAGGGCATTATTAGAAACTTATTTGTTTGACGCTGTCGGAGATCATAATATTCTCAGGTGCTCTATAGGTTAACTGATTGGGATGTGCAAGAATAGAGACGTCAGAGTCTGTTGTTCATAGTTTTTCTCGTTCCCACTAACTGTAGCATAAACCTTCCTCCATAAACTTATCAGATCACTTAATGGTTATTGGTGTACCATAACCTAAAAGAATTGCAGTGAGCAGCCTACGCTGTCACTTGAATAGCAATGAGATCTTTTCTATACGTTCAAATATAGGTGATAGAGTTGTGTGGAGAGTGATAGCAAAGGAGGTTTAGGATTTTGAGATATGCTCGGTTGAAAATGAATTTGAGATTTGACTGGTTTTTGAGACGTGAATGTTAATAATATTATAGACTTCATAGTACAGATTAATAACCCTTTATCAAAATCTCTTTGTTGTTGTGTTGCATTGGTTTGGAAATATTCAAGTTCTGTTAATAGACTAACAGTGGACTTTTCCATTTGCAGAATATATTGAATGACCAGCAGAGGCAGTGTTTCAGAAGAAAATTTCTCTGAGTTGCTGAGACCAAAAAGAAACGAAAAAAAAATTCAGCAGCCTTCGGCGTGATTTACCTATTTAAATGGTGAGTCAAACTCTCAATTTATCATTTTGCTTGTCCTTAAAAGAAGTTCATAGCACTGGGGTCTTCCGCATGAATATTATTTGTCAAGAATAAAGCGATTACGATGGCGCTATAGGCATCATGTTAGCTTTTTAAAGACGTTGATTGTCTACAAGGCTGACAATCCTATTTTACATACTCGTGCTAGCAATATGTCATCCGAGGAAATTAGTGTCTTTGAGGCTGGAATGAGGTGTCTTGTATTAAAGCAATTGACTTACTCTCTCATGGAGGGAAGCTAATTTAACCTTCCTCCCTTCACACTGAATGTGGGACTCTTATACTGAAGAAGGATTGCTCTTTAGGATACTCTGTGTTCTTGTACCTCCGGCCCTCTTTCAAAAGGGGAGCCCAATGCTTTCAATGTTGCAGAGCCCTTTCCCATTACACCTCTTACTTGGCTTTAAGTCATAATTACAGATCACTACCTACTGCGGAATTGCTAATGCCTCAATTTTCTGTGTAATTGTCACCGATGGCGATTGGTCAAGTGTTCCCTGACATCATAAAGCTACAGCAGGATGTCATCTGACATGAGGGCGAGCAATAGGATACATTTATCATGGTAGTGAAATGGGTAGTAGGATAGACAGGACTCCCAGCTGAAGGCAAATATGGTGAGATGAATGAAGCAAGGGCATTATTAGAAACTTATTTGTTTGACGCTGTCGGAGATCATAATATACTCAGGTGCTCTATAGGTTAACTGATTGGGATGTGCAAGAATAGAGACGTCAGAGTCTGTTGTTCATAGTTTTTCTCGTTCCCACTAACTGTAGCATAAACCTTCCTCCATAAACTTATCAGATCACTTAATGGTTATTGGTGTACCATAACCTAAAAGAATTGCAGTGAGCAGCCTACGCTGTCACTTGAATAGCAATGAGATATTTTCTATACGTTCAAATATAGGTGCTAGAGTTGTGTGGAGAGTGATAGCAAAGGAGGTTTAGGATTTAGAGATCTGCTCGGTTGAAAATGAATTTGAGATTTGACTGGTTTTTGAGACGTGAATGTTCATAATATTATAGACGTCATAGTACAGATTAATAACCCTTTATCAAAATCTCTTTGTTGTTGTGTTGCATTGGTTTGGAAATATTCAAGTTCTGTTCATAGACTAACAGTGGACTTTTCCATTTGCAGAATATATTGAATGACCAGCAGAGGCAGTGTTTCAGAAGAAAATTTCTCTGAGTTGCTGAGACCAAAAAGAAACGGAAAAAAAATTCAGCAGCCTTCGGCGTGATTTACCTATTTAAATGGTGAGTCAAACTCTCAATTTATCATTTTGCTTGTCCTTAAAACAAGTTCATAGCATTTGAGAGCTCTCAGCTCCTTTTACTGGGGTCTTACGCATGAATATTATTTGTCAAGTATAAAGCGATAAGGATGGTGCTATGGGCATCATGATAGCTTTTTAAAGACGTTGATTGTCTACAAGGCTGACAATCCTATTTTAAATACTTGTGGTAGCAACATGTCATCCGAGGAAATTAGTGTCTATGAGGCTGGAATGAGGTGTCTTGTATTAGAGCAATTGACTTACTCTCTCATGGAGGGAAGCTAATTTAACCTTCCTCCCTTCACACTGAATGTGGGACTCTTATACTGAAGAAGGCTTGCTCTTTAGGATACTCTGTGTTCTTCTACCTCCTGCCCTCTTTCAAAAGCGGAGCTCAATGCTTTCAATGTTGCAGAGCCCTTTCCCATTACACCTCCTACTTGGCTTGGAGTCATAATTACAGATCACTACCTAGTACGGAATTACTAATGCCTCATTGTTCTGTGTAATTGTCACCTATGGCGATTGGTCAAGTGTTCCCTGACATCTTAAAGCTAACGCAGGATGTCATCTGACATGTTGGCGAGCAATACGATACATTTATCATGGTATTGAAATAGGTAGGATAGACAGGACTCCCTGCTGAAGGCAAAGATGGTGAGATGAATGAAACAAGGGCATTATTTGAGACTAATTTGTTTGACGGTGTCGGTGATCATAATATTCTCAGGTTCTCTATAGGTTAACTGATAGGGATGTGCAAGAATGAAGATGTCAGAATCTGTTGTTCATAGTTTTTCTCATTCCCACTAACTGTAGCATAAACCTTCCTCCATAAACTTATCAGATCACTTAATGGTTATTGGTGTACCATAACCTAAAAGAATTGCAGTGAGCAGTGTACGCTGTCACTTGAATAGCAATGAGATCTTTTCTATACGTTCAAATATAGGTGCTAGAGTTGTGTGGAGAGTGATAGCAAAGGAGGCTTAGGATTTAGAGGTATGCCAGGTTGAAAATAAATTTGAGATTTGACTGGTTTTTGAGACGTGGATTTTCATAATATTACAGACGTCATAGTACAGATTAATAACCCTTTATCAAAATCTCTTTGTTGTTGTGTTGCATTGGTTTGGAAATATTCAAGTTCTGTTAATAGACTAACAGTGGACTTTTCCATTTGCAGAATATATTGAATGACCAGCAGAGGCAGTGTTTCAGAAGAATATTTCTCTGAGTTGCTGAGACCAAAAAGAAACGAAAAAAAAATTCAGCAGCCTTCGGCGTGATTTACCTATTTAAATGGTGAGTCAAACTCTCAATTTATCATTTTGCTTGTCCTTAAAAGAAGTTCATAGCACTGGGGTCTTCCGCATGAATATTATTTGTCAAGAATAAAGCGATTACGATGGCGCTATGGGCATCATGTTAGCTTTTTAAAGACGTTGATTGTCTACAAGGCTGACAATCCTATTTTACATACTCGTGCTAGCAATATGTCATCCGAGGAAATTAGTGTCTTTGAGGCTGGAATGAGGTGTCTTGTATTAAAGCAATTGACTTACTCTCTCATGGAGGGAAGCTAATTTAACCTTCCTCCCTTCACACTGAATGTGGGACTCCTATACTGAAGAAGGATTGCTCTTTAGGATACTCTGTGTTCTTGTACCTCCGGCCCTCTTTCAAAAGGGGAGCCCAATGCTTTCAATGTTGCAGAGCCCTTTCCCATTACACCTCTTACTTGGCTTTAAGTCATAATTACAGATCACTACCTACTGCGGAATTGCTAATGCCTCAATTTTCTGTGTAATTGTCACCGATGGCGATTGGTCAAGTGTTCCCTGACATCATAAAGCTACAGCAGGATGTCATCTGACATGAGGCCGAGCAATAGGATACATTTATCATGGTAGTGAAATGGGTAGTAGGATAGACAGGACTCCCAGCTGAAGGCAAATATGGTGAGATGAATGAAGCAAGGGCATTATTAGAAACTTATTTGTTTGACGCTGTCGGAGATCATAATATTCTCAGGTGCTCTATAGGTTAACTGATTGGGATGTGCAAGAATAGAGACGTCAGAGTCTGTTGTTCATAGTTTTTCTCGTTCCCACTAACTGTAGCATAAACCTTCCTCCATAAACTTATCAGATCACTTAATGGTTATTGGTGTACCATAACCTAAAAGAATTGCAGTGAGCAGCCTACGCTGTCACTTGAATAGCAATGAGATCTTTTCTATACGTTCAAATATAGGTGCTAGAGTTGTGTGGAGAGTGATAGCAAAGGAGGTTTAGGATTTTGAGATATGCTCGGTTGAAAATGAATTTGAGATTTGACTGGTTTTTGAGACGTGAATGTTAATAATATTATAGACGTCATAGTACAGATTAATAACCCTTTATCAAAATCTCTTTGTTGTTGTGTTGCATTGGTTTGGAAATATTCAAGTTCTGTTAATAGACTAACAGTGGACTTTTCCATTTGCAGAATATATTGAATGACCAGCAGAGGCAGTGTTTCAGAAGAAAATTTCTCTGAGTTGCTGAGACCAAAAAGAAACGAAAAAAAAATTCAGCAGCCTTCGGCGTGATTTACCTATTTAAATGGTGAGTCAAACTCTCAATTTATCATTTTGCTTGTCCTTAAAAGAAGTTCATAGCACTGGGGTCTTCCGCATGAATATTATTTGTCAAGAATAAAGCGATTACGATGGCGCTATGGGCATCATGTTAGCTTTTTAAAGACGTTGATTGTCTACAAGGCTGACAATCCTATTTTACATACTCGTGCTAGCAATATGTCATCCGAGGAAATTAGTGTCTTTGAGGCTGGAATGAGGTGTCTTGTATTAAAGCAATTGACTTACTCTCTCATGGAGGGAAGCTAATTTAACCTTCCTCCCTTCACACTGAATGTGGGACTCCTATACTGAAGAAGGATTGCTCTTTAGGATACTCTGTGTTCTTGTACCTCCGGCCCTCTTTCAAAAGGGGAGCCCAATGCTTTCAATGTTGCAGAGCCCTTTCCCATTACACCTCTTACTTGGCTTTAAGTCATAATTACAGATCACTACCTACTGCGGAATTGCTAATGCCTCAATTTTCTGTGTAATTGTCACCGATGGCGATTGGTCAAGTGTTCCCTGACATCATAAAGCTACAGCAGGATGTCATCTGATATGAGGGCGAGCAATAGGATACATTTATCATGGTAGTGAAATGGGTAGTAGGATAGACAGGACTCCCAGCTGAAGGCAAATATGGTGAGATGAATGAAGCAAGGGCATTATTAGAAACTTATTTGTTTGACGCTGTCGGAGATCATAATATTCTCAGGTGCTCTATAGGTTAACTGATTGGGATGTGCAAGAATAGAGACGTCAGAGTCTGTTGTTCATAGTTTTTCTCGTTCCCACTAACTGTAGCATAAACCTTCCTCCATAAACTTATCAGATCACTTAATGGTTATTGGTGTACCATAACCTAAAAGAATTGCAGTGAGCAGCCTACGCTGTCACTTGAATAGCAATGAGATCTTTTCTATACGTTCAAATATAGGTGCTAGAGTTGTGTGGAGAGTGATAGCAAAGGAGGTTTAGGATTTTGAGATATGCTCGGTTGAAAATGAATTTGAGATTTGACTGGTTTTTGAGACGTGAATGTTAATAATATTATAGACTTCATAGTACAGATTAATAACCCTTTATCAAAATCTCTTTGTTGTTGTGTTGCATTGGTTTGGAAATATTCAAGTTCTGTTAATAGACTAACAGTGGACTTTTCCATTTGCAGAATATATTGAATGACCAGCAGAGGCAGTGTTTCAGAAGAAAATTTCTCTGAGTTGCTGAGACCAAAAAGAAACGAAAAAAAAATTCAGCAGCCTTCGGCGTGATTTACCTATTTAAATGGTGAGTCAAACTCTCAATTTATCATTTTGCTTGTCCTTAAAAGAAGTTCATAGCACTGGGGTCTTCCGCATGAATATTATTTGTCAAGAATAAAGCGATTACGATGGCGCTATGGGCATCATGTTAGCTTTTTAAAGACGTTGATTGTCTACAAGGCTGACAATCCTATTTTACATACTCGTGCTAGCAATATGTCATCCGAGGAAATTAGTGTCTTTGAGGCTGGAATGAGGTGTCTTGTATTAAAGCAATTGACTTACTCTCTCATGGAGGGAAGCTAATTTAACCTTCCTCCCTTCACACTGAATGTGGGACTCTTATACTGAAGAAGGATTGCTCTTTAGGATACTCTGTGTTCTTGTACCTCCGGCCCTCTTTCAAAAGGGGAGCCCAATGCTTTCAATGTTGCAGAGCCCTTTCCCATTACACCTCTTACTTGGCTTTAAGTCATAATTACAGATCACTACCTACTGCGGAATTGCTAATGCCTCAATTTTCTGTGTAATTGTCACCGATGGCGATTGGTCAAGTGTTCCCTGACATCATAAAGCTACAGCAGGATGTCATCTGACATGAGGGCGAGCAATAGGATACATTTATCATGGTAGTGAAATGGGTAGTAGGATAGACAGGACTCCCAGCTGAAGGCAAATATGGTGAGATGAATGAAGCAAGGGCATTATTAGAAACTTATTTGTTTGACGCTGTCGGAGATCATAATATACTCAGGTGCTCTATAGGTTAACTGATTGGGATGTGCAAGAATAGAGACGTCAGAGTCTGTTGTTCATAGTTTTTCTCGTTCCCACTAACTGTAGCATAAACCTTCCTCCATAAACTTATCAGATCACTTAATGGTTATTGGTGTACCATAACCTAAAAGAATTGCAGTGAGCAGCCTACGCTGTCACTTGAATAGCAATGAGATATTTTCTATACGTTCAAATATAGGTGCTAGAGTTGTGTGGAGAGTGATAGCAAAGGAGGTTTAGGATTTAGAGATCTGCTCGGTTGAAAATGAATTTGAGATTTGACTGGTTTTTGAGACGTGAATGTTCATAATATTATAGACGTCATAGTACAGATTAATAACCCTTTATCAAAATCTCTTTGTTGTTGTGTTGCATTGGTTTGGAAATATTCAAGTTCTGTTCATAGACTAACAGTGGACTTTTCCATTTGCAGAATATATTGAATGACCAGCAGAGGCAGTGTTTCAGAAGAAAATTTCTCTGAGTTGCTGAGACCAAAAAGAAACGGAAAAAAAATTCAGCAGCCTTCGGCGTGATTTACCTATTTAAATGGTGAGTCAAACTCTCAATTTATCATTTTGCTTGTCCTTAAAACAAGTTCATAGCATTTGAGAGCTCTCAGCTCCTTTTACTGGGGTCTTACGCATGAATATTATTTGTCAAGTATAAAGCGATAAGGATGGTGCTATGGGCATCATGATAGCTTTTTAAAGACGTTGATTGTCTACAAGGCTGACAATCCTATTTTAAATACTTGTGGTAGCAACATGTCATCCGAGGAAATTAGTGTCTATGAGGCTGGAATGAGGTGTCTTGTATTAGAGCAATTGACTTACTCTCTCATGGAGGGAAGCTAATTTAACCTTCCTCCCTTCACACTGAATGTGGGACTCTTATACTGAAGAAGGCTTGCTCTTTAGGATACTCTGTGTTCTTCTACCTCCTGCCCTCTTTCAAAAGCGGAGCTCAATGCTTTCAATGTTGCAGAGCCCTTTCCCATTACACCTCCTACTTGGCTTGGAGTCATAATTACAGATCACTACCTAGTACGGAATTACTAATGCCTCATTGTTCTGTGTAATTGTCACCTATGGCGATTGGTCAAGTGTTCCCTGACATCTTAAAGCTAACGCAGGATGTCATCTGACATGTTGGCGAGCAATACGATACATTTATCATGGTATTGAAATAGGTAGGATAGACAGGACTCCCTGCTGAAGGCAAAGATGGTGAGATGAATGAAACAAGGGCATTATTTGAGACTAATTTGTTTGACGGTGTCGGTGATCATAATATTCTCAGGTTCTCTATAGGTTAACTGATAGGGATGTGCAAGAATGAAGATGTCAGAATCTGTTGTTCATAGTTTTTCTCATTCCCACTAACTGTAGCATAAACCTTCCTCCATAAACTTATCAGATCACTTAATGGTTATTGGTGTACCATAACCTAAAAGAATTGCAGTGAGCAGTGTACGCTGTCACTTGAATAGCAATGAGATCTTTTCTATACGTTCAAATATAGGTGCTAGAGTTGTGTGGAGAGTGATAGCAAAGGAGGCTTAGGATTTAGAGATATGCCAGGTTGAAAATAAATTTGAGATTTGACTGGTTTTTGAGACGTGGATTTTCATAATATTACAGACGTCATAGTACAGATTAATAACCCTTTATCAAAATCTCTTTGTTGTTGTGTTGCATTGGTTTGGAAATATTCAAGTTCTGTTAATAGACTAACAGTGGACTTTTCCATTTGCAGAATATATTGAATGACCAGCAGAGGCAGTGTTTCAGAAGAATATTTCTCTGAGTTGCTGAGACCAAAAAGAAACGAAAAAAAAATTCAGCAGCCTTCGGCGTGATTTACCTATTTAAATGGTGAGTCAAACTCTCAATTTATCATTTTGCTTGTCCTTAAAAGAAGTTCATAGCACTGGGGTCTTCCGCATGAATATTATTTGTCAAGAATAAAGCGATTACGATGGCGCTATGGGCATCATGTTAGCTTTTTAAAGACGTTGATTGTCTACAAGGCTGACAATCCTATTTTACATACTCGTGCTAGCAATATGTCATCCGAGGAAATTAGTGTCTTTGAGGCTGGAATGAGGTGTCTTGTATTAAAGCAATTGACTTACTCTCTCATGGAGGGAAGCTAATTTAACCTTCCTCCCTTCACACTGAATGTGGGACTCTTATACTGAAGAAGGATTGCTCTTTAGGATACTCTGTGTTCTTGTACCTCCGGCCCTCTTTCAAAAGGGGAGCCCAATGCTTTCAATGTTGCAGAGCCCTTTCCCATTACACCTCTTACTTGGCTTTAAGTCATAATTACAGATCACTACCTACTGCGGAATTGCTAATGCCTCAATTTTCTGTGTAATTGTCACCGATGGCGATTGGTCAAGTGTTCCCTGACATCATAAAGCTACAGCAGGATGTCATCTGACATGAGGGCGAGCAATAGGATACATTTATCATGGTAGTGAAATGGGTAGTAGGATAGACAGGACTCCCAGCTGAAGGCAAATATGGTGAGATGAATGAAGCAAGGGCATTATTAGAAACGTATTTGTTTGACGCTGTCGGAGATCATAATATTCTCAGGTGCTCTATTGGTTAACTGATTGGGATGTGCAAGAATAGAGACGTCAGAGTCTGTTGTTCATAGTTTTTCTCGTTCCCACTAACTGTAGCATAAACCTTCCTCCATAAACTTATCAGATCACTTAATGGTTATTGGTGTACCATAACCTAAAAGAATTGCAGTGAGCAGCCTACGCTGTCACTTGAATAGCAATGAGATCTTTTCTATACGTTCAAATATAGGTGCTAGAGTTGTGTGGAGAGTGATAGCAAAGGAGGCTTAGGATTTAGAGATATGCTCGGTTGAAAATGAATTTGAGATTTGACTGGTTTTTGAGACGTGGATGTTCATAATATTACAGACGTCATAGTACAGATTAATACCCCTTTATCAAAATCTCTTTGTTGTTGTGTTGCATTGGTTTGGAAATATTCAAGTTCTGTTAATAGACTAACAGTGGACTTTTCCATTTGCAGAATATATTGAATGACCAGCAGAGGCAGTGTTTCAGAAGAAAATTTCTCTGAGTTGCTGAGACCAAAAAGAAACGAAAAAAAAATTCTGCAGCCTTCGGCGTGATTTACCTATTTAAATGGTGAGTCAAACTCTCAATTTATCATTTTGCTTGTCCTTAAAACAAGTTCATAGCATTTGACAGCTCTCAGCTCCTTTTACTGGGGTCTTACGCATGAATATTATTTGTCAAGTATAAAGCGATAAGGATGGTGCTATGGGCATCATGATAGCTTTTTAAAGACGTTGATTGTCTACAAGGCTGACAATCCTATTTTAAATACTTGTGGTAGCAACATGTCATCCGAGGAAATTAGTGTCTATGAGGCTGGAATGAGGTGTCTTGTATTAGAGCAATTGACTTACTCTCTCATGGAGGGAAGCTAATTTAACCTTCCTCCCTTCACACTGAATGTGGGACTCTTATACTGAAGAAGGCTTGCTCTTTAGGATACTCTGTGTTCTTCTACCTCCTGCCCTCTTTCAAAAGCGGAGCTCAATGCTTTCAATGTTGCAGAGCCCTTTCCCATTACACCTCCTACTTGGCTTGGAGTCATAATTACAGATCACTACCTAGTACGGAATTACTAATGCCTCATTGTTCTGTGTAATTGTCACCTATGGCGATTGGTCAAGTGTTCCCTGACATCTTAAAGCTAACGCAGGATGTCATCTGACAAGTTGGCGAGCAATACGATACATTTATCATGGTATTGAAATAGGTAGGATAGACAGGACTCCCTGCTGAAGGCAAAGATGGTGAGATGAATGAAACAAGGGCATTATTTGAGACTAATTTGTTTGACGGTGTCGGTGATCATAATATTCTCAGGTTCTCTATAGGTTAACTGATAGGGATGTGCAAGAATGAAGATGTCAGAATCTGTTGTTCATAGTTTTTCTCATTCCCACTAACTGTAGCATAAACCTTCCTCCTTAAACTTATCAGATCACTTAATGGTTATTGGTGTACCATAACCTAAAAGAATTGCAGTGAGCAGTGTACGCTGTCACTTGAATAGCAATGAGATCTTTTCTATACGTTCAAATATAGGTGCTAGAGTTGTGTGGAGAGTGATAGCAAAGGAGGCTTAGGATTTAGAGGTATGCCAGGTTGAAAATAAATTTGAGATTTGACTGGTTTTTGAGACGTGGATTTTCATAATATTACAGACGTCATAGTACAGATTAATAACCCTTTATCAAAATCTCTTTGTTGTTGTGTTGCATTGGTTTGGAAATATTCAAGTTCTGTTAATAGACTAACAGTGGACTTTTCCATTTGCAGAATATATTGAATGACCAGCAGAGGCAGTGTTTCAGAAGAAAATTTCTCTGAGTTGCTGAGACCAAAAAGAAACGAAAAAAAAATTCAGCAGCCTTCGGCGTGATTTACCTATTTAAATGGTGAGTCAAACTCTCAATTTATCATTTTGCTTGTCCTTAAAAGAAGTTCATAGCACTGGGGTCTTCCGCATGAATATTATTTGTCAAGAATAAAGCGATTACGATGGCGCTATGGGCATCATGTTAGCTTTTTAAAGACGTTGATTGTCTACAAGGCTGACAATCCTATTTTACATACTCGTGCTAGCAATATATCATCCGAGGAAATTAGTGTCTTTGAGGCTGGAATGAGGTGTCTTGTATTAAAGCAATTGACTTACTCTCTCATGGAGGGAAGCTAATTTAACCTTCCTCCCTTCACACTGAATGTGGGACTCTTATACTGAAGAAGGATTGCTCTTTAGGATACTCTGTGTTCTTGTACCTCCGGCCCTCTTTCAAAAGGGGAGCCCAATGCTTTCAATGTTGCAGAGCCCTTTCCCATTACACCTCTTACTTGGCTTTAAGTCATAATTACAGATCACTACCTACTGCGGAATTGCTAATGCCTCAATTTTCTGTGTAATTGTCACCGATGGCGATTGGTCAAGTGTTCCCTGACATCATAAAGCTACAGCAGGATGTCATCTGACATGAGGGCGAGCAATAGGATACATTTATCATGGTAGTGAAATGGGTAGTAGGATAGACAGGACTCCCAGCTGAAGGCAAATATGGTGAGATGAATGAAGCAAGGGCATTATTAGAAACTTATTTGTTTGACGCTGTCGGAGATCATAATATTCTCAGGTGCTCTATAGGTTAACTGATTGGGATGTGCAAGAATAGAGACGTCAGAGTCTGTTGTTCATAGTTTTTCTCGTTCCCACTAACTGTAGCATAAACCTTCCTCCATAAACTTATCAGATCACTTAATGGTTATTGGTGTACCATAACCTAAAAGAATTGCAGTGAGCAGCCTACGCTGTCACTTGAATAGCAATGAGATCTTTTCTATACGTTCAAATATAGGTGCTAGAGTTGTGTGGAGAGTGATAGCAAAGGAGGTTTAGGATTTTGAGATATGCTCGGTTGAAAATGAATTTGAGATTTGACTGGTTTTTGAGACGTGAATGTTAATAATATATAGACTTCATAGTACAGATTAATAACCCTTTATCAAAATCTCTTTGTTGTTGTGTTGCATTGGTTTGGAAATATTCAAGTTCTGTTAATAGACTAACAGTGGACTTTTCCATTTGCAGAATATATTGAATGACCAGCAGAGGCAGTGTTTCAGAAGAAAATTTCTCTGAGTTGCTGAGACCAAAAAGAAACGAAAAAAAAATTCAGCAGCCTTCGGCGTGATTTACCTATTTAAATGGTGAGTCAAACTCTCAATTTATCATTTTGCTTGTCCTTAAAAGAAGTTCATAGCACTGGGGTCTTCCGCATGAATATTATTTGTCAAGAATAAAGCGATTACGATGGCGCTATGGGCATCATGTTAGCTTTTTAAAGACGTTGATTGTCTACAAGGCTGACAATCCTATTTTACATACTCGTGCTAGCAATATGTCATCCGAGGAAATTAGTGTCTTTGAGGCTGGAATGAGGTGTCTTGTATTAAAGCAATTGACTTACTCTCTCATGGAGGGAAGCTAATTTAACCTTCCTCCCTTCACACTGAATGTGGGACTCTTATACTGAAGAAGGATTGCTCTTTAGGATACTCTGTGTTCTTGTACCTCCGGCCCTCTTTCAAAAGGGGAGCCCAATGCTTTCAATGTTGCAGAGCCCTTTCCCATTACACCTCTTACTTGGCTTTAAGTCATAATTACAGATCACTACCTACTGCGGAATTGCTAATGCCTCAATTTTCTGTGTAATTGTCACCGATGGCGATTGGTCAAGTGTTCCCTGACATCATAAAGCTACAGCAGGATGTCATCTGACATGAGGGCGAGCAATAGGATACATTTATCATGGTAGTGAAATGGGTAGTAGGATAGACAGGACTCCCAGCTGAAGGCAAATATGGTGAGATGAATGAAGCAAGGGCATTATTAGAAACTTATTTGTTTGACGCTGTCGGAGATCATAATATACTCAGGTGCTCTATAGGTTAACTGATTGGGATGTGCAAGAATAGAGACGTCAGAGTCTGTTGTTCATAGTTTTTCTCGTTCCCACTAACTGTAGCATAAACCTTCCTCCATAAACTTATCAGATCACTTAATGGTTATTGGTGTACCATAACCTAAAAGAATTGCAGTGAGCAGCCTACGCTGTCACTTGAATAGCAATGAGATATTTTCTATACGTTCAAATATAGGTGCTAGAGTTGTGTGGAGAGTGATAGCAAAGGAGGTTTAGGATTTAGAGATCTGCTCGGTTGAAAATGAATTTGAGATTTGACTGGTTTTTGAGACGTGAATGTTCATAATATTATAGACGTCATAGTACAGATTAATAACCCTTTATCAAAATCTCTTTGTTGTTGTGTTGCATTGGTTTGGAAATATTCAAGTTCTGTTCATAGACTAACAGTGGACTTTTCCATTTGCAGAATATATTGAATGACCAGCAGAGGCAGTGTTTCAGAAGAAAATTTCTCTGAGTTGCTGAGACCAAAAAGAAACGGAAAAAAAATTCAGCAGCCTTCGGCGTGATTTACCTATTTAAATGGTGAGTCAAACTCTCAATTTATCATTTTGCTTGTCCTTAAAACAAGTTCATAGCATTTGAGAGCTCTCAGCTCCTTTTACTGGGGTCTTACGCATGAATATTATTTGTCAAGTATAAAGCGATAAGGATGGTGCTATGGGCATCATGATAGCTTTTTAAAGACGTTGATTGTCTACAAGGCTGACAATCCTATTTTAAATACTTGTGGTAGCAACATGTCATCCGAGGAAATTAGTGTCTATGAGGCTGGAATGAGGTGTCTTGTATTAGAGCAATTGACTTACTCTCTCATGGAGGGAAGCTAATTTAACCTTCCTCCCTTCACACTGAATGTGGGACTCTTATACTGAAGAAGGCTTGCTCTTTAGGATACTCTGTGTTCTTCTACCTCCTGCCCTCTTTCAAAAGCGGAGCTCAATGCTTTCAATGTTGCAGAGCCCTTTCCCATTACACCTCCTACTTGGCTTGGAGTCATAATTACAGATCACTACCTAGTACGGAATTACTAATGCCTCATTGTTCTGTGTAATTGTCACCTATGGCGATTGGTCAAGTGTTCCCTGACATCTTAAAGCTAACGCAGGATGTCATCTGACATGTTGGCGAGCAATACGATACATTTATCATGGTATTGAAATAGGTAGGATAGACAGGACTCCCTGCTGAAGGCAAAGATGGTGAGATGAATGAAACAAGGGCATTATTTGAGACTAATTTGTTTGACGGTGTCGGTGATCATAATATTCTCAGGTTCTCTATAGGTTAACTGATAGGGATGTGCAAGAATGAAGATGTCAGAATCTGTTGTTCATAGTTTTTCTCATTCCCACTAACTGTAGCATAAACCTTCCTCCATAAACTTATCAGATCACTTAATGGTTATTGGTGTACCATAACCTAAAAGAATTGCAGTGAGCAGTGTACGCTGTCACTTGAATAGCAATGAGATCTTTTCTATACGTTCAAATATAGGTGCTAGAGTTGTGTGGAGAGTGATAGCAAAGGAGGCTTAGGATTTAGAGATATGCCAGGTTGAAAATAAATTTGAGATTTGACTGGTTTTTGAGACGTGGATTTTCATAATATTACAGACGTCATAGTACAGATTAATAACCCTTTATCAAAATCTCTTTGTTGTTGTGTTGCATTGGTTTGGAAATATTCAAGTTCTGTTAATAGACTAACAGTGGACTTTTCCATTTGCAGAATATATTGAATGACCAGCAGAGGCAGTGTTTCAGAAGAATATTTCTCTGAGTTGCTGAGACCAAAAAGAAACGAAAAAAAAATTCAGCAGCCTTCGGCGTGATTTACCTATTTAAATGGTGAGTCAAACTCTCAATTTATCATTTTGCTTGTCCTTAAAAGAAGTTCATAGCACTGGGGTCTTCCGCATGAATATTATTTGTCAAGAATAAAGCGATTACGATGGCGCTATGGGCATCATGTTAGCTTTTTAAAGACGTTGATTGTCTACAAGGCTGACAATCCTATTTTACATACTCGTGCTAGCAATATGTCATCCGAGGAAATTAGTGTCTTTGAGGCTGGAATGAGGTGTCTTGTATTAAAGCAATTGACTTACTCTCTCATGGAGGGAAGCTAATTTAACCTTCCTCCCTTCACACTGAATGTGGGACTCTTATACTGAAGAAGGATTGCTCTTTAGGATACTCTGTGTTCTTGTACCTCCGGCCCTCTTTCAAAAGGGGAGCCCAATGCTTTCAATGTTGCAGAGCCCTTTCCCATTACACCTCTTACTTGGCTTTAAGTCATAATTACAGATCACTACCTACTGCGGAATTGCTAATGCCTCAATTTTCTGTGTAATTGTCACCGATGGCGATTGGTCAAGTGTTCCCTGACATCATAAAGCTACAGCAGGATGTCATCTGACATGAGGGCGAGCAATAGGATACATTTATCATGGTAGTGAAATGGGTAGTAGGATAGACAGGACTCCCAGCTGAAGGCAAATATGGTGAGATGAATGAAGCAAGGGCATTATTAGAAACGTATTTGTTTGACGCTGTCGGAGATCATAATATTCTCAGGTGCTCTATTGGTTAACTGATTGGGATGTGCAAGAATAGAGACGTCAGAGTCTGTTGTTCATAGTTTTTCTCGTTCCCACTAACTGTAGCATAAACCTTCCTCCATAAACTTATCAGATCACTTAATGGTTATTGGTGTACCATAACCTAAAAGAATTGCAGTGAGCAGCCTACGCTGTCACTTGAATAGCAATGAGATCTTTTCTATACGTTCAAATATAGGTGCTAGAGTTGTGTGGAGAGTGATAGCAAAGGAGGCTTAGGATTTAGAGATATGCTCGGTTGAAAATGAATTTGAGATTTGACTGGTTTTTGAGACGTGGATGTTCATAATATTACAGACGTCATAGTACAGATTAATACCCCTTTATCAAAATCTCTTTGTTGTTGTGTTGCATTGGTTTGGAAATATTCAAGTTCTGTTAATAGACTAACAGTGGACTTTTCCATTTGCAGAATATATTGAATGACCAGCAGAGGCAGTGTTTCAGAAGAAAATTTCTCTGAGTTGCTGAGACCAAAAAGAAACGAAAAAAAAATTCTGCAGCCTTCGGCGTGATTTACCTATTTAAATGGTGAGTCAAACTCTCAATTTATCATTTTGCTTGTCCTTAAAACAAGTTCATAGCATTTGACAGCTCTCAGCTCCTTTTACTGGGGTCTTACGCATGAATATTATTTGTCAAGTATAAAGCGATAAGGATGGTGCTATGGGCATCATGATAGCTTTTTAAAGACGTTGATTGTCTACAAGGCTGACAATCCTATTTTAAATACTTGTGGTAGCAACATGTCATCCGAGGAAATTAGTGTCTATGAGGCTGGAATGAGGTGTCTTGTATTAGAGCAATTGACTTACTCTCTCATGGAGGGAAGCTAATTTAACCTTCCTCCCTTCACACTGAATGTGGGACTCTTATACTGAAGAAGGCTTGCTCTTTAGGATACTCTGTGTTCTTCTACCTCCTGCCCTCTTTCAAAAGCGGAGCTCAATGCTTTCAATGTTGCAGAGCCCTTTCCCATTACACCTCCTACTTGGCTTGGAGTCATAATTACAGATCACTACCTAGTACGGAATTACTAATGCCTCATTGTTCTGTGTAATTGTCACCTATGGCGATTGGTCAAGTGTTCCCTGACATCTTAAAGCTAACGCAGGATGTCATCTGACAAGTTGGCGAGCAATACGATACATTTATCATGGTATTGAAATAGGTAGGATAGACAGGACTCCCTTCTGAAGGCAAAGATGGTGAGATGAATGAAACAAGGGCATTATTTGAGACTAATTTGTTTGACGGTGTCGGTGATCATAATATTCTCAGGTTCTCTATAGGTTAACTGATAGGGATGTGCAAGAATGAAGATGTCAGAATCTGTTGTTCATAGTTTTTCTCATTCCCACTAACTGTAGCATAAACCTTCCTCCTTAAACTTATCAGATCACTTAATGGTTATTGGTGTACCATAACCTAAAAGAATTGCAGTGAGCAGTGTACGCTGTCACTTGAATAGCAATGAGATCTTTTCTATACGTTCAAATATAGGTGCTAGAGTTGTGTGGAGAGTGATAGCAAAGGAGGCTTAGGATTTAGAGGTATGCCAGGTTGAAAATAAATTTGAGATTTGACTGGTTTTTGAGACGTGGATTTTCATAATATTACAGACGTCATAGTACAGATTAATAACCCTTTATCAAAATCTCTTTGTTGTTGTGTTGCATTGGTTTGGAAATATTCAAGTTCTGTTAATAGACTAACAGTGGACTTTTCCATTTGCAGAATATATTGAATGACCAGCAGAGGCAGTGTTTCAGAAGAAAATTTCTCTGAGTTGCTGAGACCAAAAAGAAACGAAAAAAAAATTCAGCAGCCTTCGGCGTGATTTACCTATTTAAATGGTGAGTCAAACTCTCAATTTATCATTTTGCTTGTCCTTAAAAGAAGTTCATAGCACTGGGGTCTTCCGCATGAATATTATTTGTCAAGAATAAAGCGATTACGATGGCGCTATGGGCATCATGTTAGCTTTTTAAAGACGTTGATTGTCTACAAGGCTGACAATCCTATTTTACATACTCGTGCTAGCAATATGTCATCCGAGGAAATTAGTGTCTTTGAGGCTGGAATGAGGTGTCTTGTATTAAAGCAATTGACTTACTCTCTCATGGAGGGAAGCTAATTTAACCTTCCTCCCTTCACACTGAATGTGGGACTCTTATACTGAAGAAGGATTGCTCTTTAGGATACTCTGTGTTCTTGTACCTCCGGCCCTCTTTCAAAAGGGGAGCCCAATGCTTTCAATGTTGCAGAGCCCTTTCCCATTACACCTCTTACTTGGCTTTAAGTCATAATTACAGATCACTACCTACTGCGGAATTGCTAATGCCTCAATTTTCTGTGTAATTGTCACCGATGGCGATTGGTCAAGTGTTCCCTGACATCATAAAGCTACAGCAGGATGTCATCTGACATGAGGGCGAGCAATAGGATACATTTATCATGGTAGTGAAATGGGTAGTAGGATAGACAGGACTCCCAGCTGAAGGCAAATATGGTGAGATGAATGAAGCAAGGGCATTATTAGAAACTTATTTGTTTGACGCTTTCGGAGATCATAATATTCTCAGGTGCTCTATAGGTTAACTGATTGGGATGTGCAAGAATAGAGACGTCAGAGTCTGTTGTTCATAGTTTTTCTCGTTCCCACTAACTGTAGCATAAACCTTCCTCCATAAACTTATCAGATCACTTAATGGTTATTGGTGTACCATAACCTAAAAGAATTGCAGTGAGCAGCCTACGCTGTCACTTGAATAGCAATGAGATCTTTTCTATATGTTCAAATATAGGTGCTAGAGTTGTGTGGAGAGTGATAGCAAAGGAGGTTTAGGATTTAGAGATATGCTCGGTTGAAATTGAATTTGAGATTTTACTGGTTTTTGAGACGTGGATGTTCATAATATTACAGACGTCATCTTACAGATTAATACCCCTTTATCAAAATCTCTTTGTTGTTGTGTTGCATTGGTTTGGAAATATTCAAGTTCTGTTAATAGACTAACAGTGGACTTTTCCATTTGCAGAATATATTGAATGACCAGCAGAAGCAGTGTTTCAGAAGAAAATTTCTCTGAGTTGCTGAGACCAAAAAGAAACGGAAAAAAAATTCAGCAGCCTTCGGCGTGATTTACCTATTTAAATGGTGAGTCAAACTCTCAATTTATCATTTTGCTTGTCCTTAAAACAAGTTCATAGCATTTGACAGCTCTCAGCTCCTTTTACTGGGGTCTTACGCATGAATATTATTTGTCAAGTATAAAGCGATAAGGATGGTGCTATGGGCATCATGATAGCTTTTTAAAGACGTTGATTGTCTACAAGGCTGACAATCCTATTTTAAATACTTGTGGTAGCAACATGTCATCCGAGGAAATTAGTGTCTATGAGGCTGGAATGAGGTGTCTTGTATTAGAGCAATTGACTTACTCTCTCATGGAGGGAAGCTAATTTAACCTTCCTCCCTTCACACTGAATGTGGGACTCTTATACTGAAGAAGGCTTGCTCTTTAGGATACTCTGTGTTCTTCTACCTCCTGCCCTCTTTCAAAAGCGGAGCTCAATGCTTTCAATGTTGCAGAGCCCTTTCCCATTACACCTCCTACTTGGCTTGGAGTCATAATTACAGATCACTACCTAGTACGGAATTACTAATGCCTCATTGTTCTGTGTAATTGTCACCTATGGCAATTGGTCAAGTGTTCCCTGACATCTTAAAGCTAACGCAGGATGTCATCTGACATGTTGGCGAGCAATACGATACATTTATCATGGTATTGAAATAGGTAGGATAGACAGGACTCCCAGCTGAAGGCAAATATGGTGAGATGAATGAAGCAAGGGCATTATTAGAAACTTATTTGTTTGACGCTGTCGGAGATCATAATATTCTCAGGTGCTCTATAGGTTAACTGATTGGGATGTGCAAGAATAGAGACGTCAGAGTCTGTTGTTCATAGTTTTTCTCGTTCCCACTAACTGTAGCATAAACCTTCCTCCATAAACTTATCAGATCACTTAATGGTTATTGGTGTACCATAACCTAAAAGAATTGCAGTGAGCAGCCTACGCTGTCACTTGAATAGCAATGAGATCTTTTCTATACGTTCAAATATAGGTGCTAGAGTTGTGTGGAGAGTGATAGCAAAGGAGGTTTAGGATTTAGAGATATGCTCGGTTGAAATTGAATTTGAGATTTTACTGGTTTTTGAGACGTGGATGTTCATAATATTACAGACGTCATAGTACAGATTAATAACCCTTTATCAAAATCTCTTTGTTGTTGTGTTGCATTGGTTTGGAAATATTCAAGTTCTGTTAATAGACTAACAGTGGACTTTTCCATTTGCAGAATATATTGAATGACCAGCAGAGGCAGTGTTTCAGAAGAATATTTCTCTGAGTTGCTGAGACCAAAAAGAAACGAAAAAAAAATTCAGCAGCCTTCGGCGTGATTTACCTATTTAAATGGTGAGTCAAACTCTCAATTTATCATTTTGCTTGTCCTTAAAAGAAGTTCATAGCACTGGGGTCTTCCGCATGAATATTATTTGTCAAGAATAAAGCGATTACGATGGCGCTATGGGCATCATGTTAGCTTTTTAAAGACGTTGATTGTCTACAAGGCTGACAATCCTATTTTACATACTCGTGCTAGCAATATGTCATCCGAGGAAATTAGTGTCTTTGAGGCTGGAATGAGGTGTCTTGTATTAAAGCAATTGACTTACTCTCTCATGGAGGGAAGCTAATTTAACCTTCCTCCCTTCACACTGAATGTGGGACTCTTATACTGAAGAAGGATTGCTCTTTAGGATACTCTGTGTTCTTGTACCTCCGGCCCTCTTTCAAAAGGGGAGCCCAATGCTTTCAATGTTGCAGAGCCCTTTCCCATTACACCTCTTACTTGGCTTTAAGTCATAATTACAGATCACTACCTACTGCGGAATTGCTAATGCCTCAATTTTCTGTGTAATTGTCACCGATGGCGATTGGTCAAGTGTTCCCTGACATCATAAAGCTACAGCAGGATGTCATCTGACATGAGGGCGAGCAATAGGATACATTTATCATGGTAGTGAAATGGGTAGTAGGATAGACAGGACTCCCAGCTGAAGGCAAATATGGTGAGATGAATGAAGCAAGGGCATTATTAGAAACGTATTTGTTTGACGCTGTCGGAGATCATAATATTCTCAGGTGCTCTATTGGTTAACTGATTGGGATGTGCAAGAATAGAGACGTCAGAGTCTGTTGTTCATAGTTTTTCTCGTTCCCACTAACTGTAGCATAAACCTTCCTCCATAAACTTATCAGATCACTTAATGGTTATTGGTGTACCATAACCTAAAAGAATTGCAGTGAGCAGCCTACGCTGTCACTTGAATAGCAATGAGATATTTTCTATACGTTCAAATATAGGTGCTAGAGTTGTGTGGAGAGTGATAGCAAAGGAGGTTTAGGATTTAGAGATCTGCTCGGTTGAAAATGAATTTGAGATTTGACTGGTTTTTGAGACGTGAATGTTCATAATATTATAGACGTCATAGTACAGATTAATAACCCTTTATCAAAATCTCTTTGTTGTTGTGTTGCATTGGTTTGGAAATATTCAAGTTCTGTTCATAGACTAACAGTGGACTTTTCCATTTGCAGAATATATTGAATGACCAGCAGAGGCAGTGTTTCAGAAGAAAATTTCTCTGAGTTGCTGAGACCAAAAAGAAACGGAAAAAAAATTCAGCAGCCTTCGGCGTGATTTACCTATTTAAATGGTGAGTCAAACTCTCAATTTATCATTTTGCTTGTCCTTAAAACAAGTTCATAGCATTTGAGAGCTCTCAGCTCCTTTTACTGGGGTCTTACGCATGAATATTATTTGTCAAGTATAAAGCGATAAGGATGGTGCTATGGGCATCATGATAGCTTTTTAAAGACGTTGATTGTCTACAAGGCTGACAATCCTATTTTAAATACTTGTGGTAGCAACATGTCATCCGAGGAAATTAGTGTCTATGAGGCTGGAATGAGGTGTCTTGTATTAGAGCAATTGACTTACTCTCTCATGGAGGGAAGCTAATTTAACCTTCCTCCCTTCACACTGAATGTGGGACTCTTATACTGAAGAAGGCTTGCTCTTTAGGATACTCTGTGTTCTTCTACCTCCTGCCCTCTTTCAAAAGCGGAGCTCAATGCTTTCAATGTTGCAGAGCCCTTTCCCATTACACCTCCTACTTGGCTTGGAGTCATAATTACAGATCACTACCTAGTACGGAATTACTAATGCCTCATTGTTCTGTGTAATTGTCACCTATGGCGATTGGTCAAGTGTTCCCTGACATCTTAAAGCTAACGCAGGATGTCATCTGACATGTTGGCGAGCAATACGATACATTTATCATGGTATTGAAATAGGTAGGATAGACAGGACTCCCTGCTGAAGGCAAAGATGGTGAGATGAATGAAACAAGGGCATTATTTGAGACTAATTTGTTTGACGGTGTCGGTGATCATAATATTCTCAGGTTCTCTATAGGTTAACTGATAGGGATGTGCAAGAATGAAGATGTCAGAATCTGTTGTTCATAGTTTTTCTCATTCCCACTAACTGTAGCATAAACCTTCCTCCATAAACTTATCAGATCACTTAATGGTTATTGGTGTACCATAACCTAAAAGAATTGCAGTGAGCAGTGTACGCTGTCACTTGAATAGCAATGAGATCTTTTCTATACGTTCAAATATAGGTGCTAGAGTTGTGTGGAGAGTGATAGCAAAGGAGGCTTAGGATTTAGAGATATGCCAGGTTGAAAATAAATTTGAGATTTGACTGGTTTTTGAGACGTGGATTTTCATAATATTACAGACGTCATAGTACAGATTAATAACCCTTTATCAAAATCTCTTTGTTGTTGTGTTGCATTGGTTTGGAAATATTCAAGTTCTGTTAATAGACTAACAGTGGACTTTTCCATTTGCAGAATATATTGAATGACCAGCAGAGGCAGTGTTTCAGAAGAATATTTCTCTGAGTTGCTGAGACCAAAAAGAAACGAAAAAAAAATTCAGCAGCCTTCGGCGTGATTTACCTATTTAAATGGTGAGTCAAACTCTCAATTTATCATTTTGCTTGTCCTTAAAAGAAGTTCATAGCACTGGGGTCTTCCGCATGAATATTATTTGTCAAGAATAAAGCGATTACGATGGCGCTATGGGCATCATGTTAGCTTTTTAAAGACGTTGATTGTCTACAAGGCTGACAATCCTATTTTACATACTCGTGCTAGCAATATGTCATCCGAGGAAATTAGTGTCTTTGAGGCTGGAATGAGGTGTCTTGTATTAAAGCAATTGACTTACTCTCTCATGGAGGGAAGCTAATTTAACCTTCCTCCCTTCACACTGAATGTGGGACTCTTATACTGAAGAAGGATTGCTCTTTAGGATACTCTGTGTTCTTGTACCTCCGGCCCTCTTTCAAAAGGGGAGCCCAATGCTTTCAATGTTGCAGAGCCCTTTCCCATTACACCTCTTACTTGGCTTTAAGTCATAATTACAGATCACTACCTACTGCGGAATTGCTAATGCCTCAATTTTCTGTGTAATTGTCACCGATGGCGATTGGTCAAGTGTTCCCTGACATCATAAAGCTACAGCAGGATGTCATCTGACATGAGGGCGAGCAATAGGATACATTTATCATGGTAGTGAAATGGGTAGTAGGATAGACAGGACTCCCAGCTGAAGGCAAATATGGTGAGATGAATGAAGCAAGGGCATTATTAGAAACGTATTTGTTTGACGCTGTCGGAGATCATAATATTCTCAGGTGCTCTATTGGTTAACTGATTGGGATGTGCAAGAATAGAGACGTCAGAGTCTGTTGTTCATAGTTTTTCTCGTTCCCACTAACTGTAGCATAAACCTTCCTCCATAAACTTATCAGATCACTTAATGGTTATTGGTGTACCATAACCTAAAAGAATTGCAGTGAGCAGCCTACGCTGTCACTTGAATAGCAATGAGATCTTTTCTATACGTTCAAATATAGGTGCTAGAGTTGTGTGGAGAGTGATAGCAAAGGAGGCTTAGGATTTAGAGATATGCTCGGTTGAAAATGAATTTGAGATTTGACTGGTTTTTGAGACGTGGATGTTCATAATATTACAGACGTCATAGTACAGATTAATACCCCTTTATCAAAATCTCTTTGTTGTTGTGTTGCATTGGTTTGGAAATATTCAAGTTCTGTTAATAGACTAACAGTGGACTTTTCCATTTGCAGAATATATTGAATGACCAGCAGAGGCAGTGTTTCAGAAGAAAATTTCTCTGAGTTGCTGAGACCAAAAAGAAACGAAAAAAAAATTCTGCAGCCTTCGGCGTGATTTACCTATTTAAATGGTGAGTCAAACTCTCAATTTATCATTTTGCTTGTCCTTAAAACAAGTTCATAGCATTTGACAGCTCTCAGCTCCTTTTACTGGGGTCTTACGCATGAATATTATTTGTCAAGTATAAAGCGATAAGGATGGTGCTATGGGCATCATGATAGCTTTTTAAAGACGTTGATTGTCTACAAGGCTGACAATCCTATTTTAAATACTTGTGGTAGCAACATGTCATCCGAGGAAATTAGTGTCTATGAGGCTGGAATGAGGTGTCTTGTATTAGAGCAATTGACTTACTCTCTCATGGAGGGAAGCTAATTTAACCTTCCTCCCTTCACACTGAATGTGGGACTCTTATACTGAAGAAGGCTTGCTCTTTAGGATACTCTGTGTTCTTCTACCTCCTGCCCTCTTTCAAAAGCGGAGCTCAATGCTTTCAATGTTGCAGAGCCCTTTCCCATTACACCTCCTACTTGGCTTGGAGTCATAATTACAGATCACTACCTAGTACGGAATTACTAATGCCTCATTGTTCTGTGTAATTGTCACCTATGGCGATTGGTCAAGTGTTCCCTGACATCTTAAAGCTAACGCAGGATGTCATCTGACAAGTTGGCGAGCAATACGATACATTTATCATGGTATTGAAATAGGTAGGATAGACAGGACTCCCTTCTGAAGGCAAAGATGGTGAGATGAATGAAACAAGGGCATTATTTGAGACTAATTTGTTTGACGGTGTCGGTGATCATAATATTCTCAGGTTCTCTATAGGTTAACTGATAGGGATGTGCAAGAATGAAGATGTCAGAATCTGTTGTTCATAGTTTTTCTCATTCCCACTAACTGTAGCATAAACCTTCCTCCTTAAACTTATCAGATCACTTAATGGTTATTGGTGTACCATAACCTAAAAGAATTGCAGTGAGCAGTGTACGCTGTCACTTGAATAGCAATGAGATCTTTTCTATACGTTCAAATATAGGTGCTAGAGTTGTGTGGAGAGTGATAGCAAAGGAGGCTTAGGATTTAGAGGTATGCCAGGTTGAAAATAAATTTGAGATTTGACTGGTTTTTGAGACGTGGATTTTCATAATATTACAGACGTCATAGTACAGATTAATAACCCTTTATCAAAATCTCTTTGTTGTTGTGTTGCATTGGTTTGGAAATATTCAAGTTCTGTTAATAGACTAACAGTGGACTTTTCCATTTGCAGAATATATTGAATGACCAGCAGAGGCAGTGTTTCAGAAGAAAATTTCTCTGAGTTGCTGAGACCAAAAAGAAACGAAAAAAAAATTCAGCAGCCTTCGGCGTGATTTACCTATTTAAATGGTGAGTCAAACTCTCAATTTATCATTTTGCTTGTCCTTAAAAGAAGTTCATAGCACTGGGGTCTTCCGCATGAATATTATTTGTCAAGAATAAAGCGATTACGATGGCGCTATGGGCATCATGTTAGCTTTTTAAAGACGTTGATTGTCTACAAGGCTGACAATCCTATTTTACATACTCGTGCTAGCAATATGTCATCCGAGGAAATTAGTGTCTTTGAGGCTGGAATGAGGTGTCTTGTATTAAAGCAATTGACTTACTCTCTCATGGAGGGAAGCTAATTTAACCTTCCTCCCTTCACACTGAATGTGGGACTCTTATACTGAAGAAGGATTGCTCTTTAGGATACTCTGTGTTCTTGTACCTCCGGCCCTCTTTCAAAAGGGGAGCCCAATGCTTTCAATGTTGCAGAGCCCTTTCCCATTACACCTCTTACTTGGCTTTAAGTCATAATTACAGATCACTACCTACTGCGGAATTGCTAATGCCTCAATTTTCTGTGTAATTGTCACCGATGGCGATTGGTCAAGTGTTCCCTGACATCATAAAGCTACAGCAGGATGTCATCTGACATGAGGGCGAGCAATAGGATACATTTATCATGGTAGTGAAATGGGTAGTAGGATAGACAGGACTCCCAGCTGAAGGCAAATATGGTGAGATGAATGAAGCAAGGGCATTATTAGAAACTTATTTGTTTGACGCTTTCGGAGATCATAATATTCTCAGGTGCTCTATAGGTTAACTGATTGGGATGTGCAAGAATAGAGACGTCAGAGTCTGTTGTTCATAGTTTTTCTCGTTCCCACTAACTGTAGCATAAACCTTCCTCCATAAACTTATCAGATCACTTAATGGTTATTGGTGTACCATAACCTAAAAGAATTGCAGTGAGCAGCCTACGCTGTCACTTGAATAGCAATGAGATCTTTTCTATATGTTCAAATATAGGTGCTAGAGTTGTGTGGAGAGTGATAGCAAAGGAGGTTTAGGATTTAGAGATATGCTCGGTTGAAATTGAATTTGAGATTTTACTGGTTTTTGAGACGTGGATGTTCATAATATTACAGACGTCATCTTACAGATTAATACCCCTTTATCAAAATCTCTTTGTTGTTGTGTTGCATTGGTTTGGAAATATTCAAGTTCTGTTAATAGACTAACAGTGGACTTTTCCATTTGCAGAATATATTGAATGACCAGCAGAAGCAGTGTTTCAGAAGAAAATTTCTCTGAGTTGCTGAGACCAAAAAGAAACGGAAAAAAAATTCAGCAGCCTTCGGCGTGATTTACCTATTTAAATGGTGAGTCAAACTCTCAATTTATCATTTTGCTTGTCCTTAAAACAAGTTCATAGCATTTGACAGCTCTCAGCTCCTTTTACTGGGGTCTTACGCATGAATATTATTTGTCAAGTATAAAGCGATAAGGATGGTGCTATGGGCATCATGATAGCTTTTTAAAGACGTTGATTGTCTACAAGGCTGACAATCCTATTTTAAATACTTGTGGTAGCAACATGTCATCCGAGGAAATTAGTGTCTATGAGGCTGGAATGAGGTGTCTTGTATTAGAGCAATTGACTTACTCTCTCATGGAGGGAAGCTAATTTAACCTTCCTCCCTTCACACTGAATGTGGGACTCTTATACTGAAGAAGGCTTGCTCTTTAGGATACTCTGTGTTCTTCTACCTCCTGCCCTCTTTCAAAAGCGGAGCTCAATGCTTTCAATGTTGCAGAGCCCTTTCCCATTACACCTCCTACTTGGCTTGGAGTCATAATTACAGATCACTACCTAGTACGGAATTACTAATGCCTCATTGTTCTGTGTAATTGTCACCTATGGCAATTGGTCAAGTGTTCCCTGACATCTTAAAGCTAACGCAGGATGTCATCTGACATGTTGGCGAGCAATACGATACATTTATCATGGTATTGAAATAGGTAGGATAGACAGGACTCCCAGCTGAAGGCAAATATGGTGAGATGAATGAAGCAAGGGCATTATTAGAAACTTATTTGTTTGACGCTGTCGGAGATCATAATATTCTCAGGTGCTCTATAGGTTAACTGATTGGGATGTGCAAGAATAGAGACGTCAGAGTCTGTTGTTCATAGTTTTTCTCGTTCCCACTAACTGTAGCATAAACCTTCCTCCATAAACTTATCAGATCACTTAATGGTTATTGGTGTACCATAACCTAAAAGAATTGCAGTGAGCAGCCTACGCTGTCACTTGAATAGCAATGAGATCTTTTCTATACGTTCAAATATAGGTGCTAGAGTTGTGTGGAGAGTGATAGCAAAGGAGGTTTAGGATTTAGAGATATGCTCGGTTGAAATTGAATTTGAGATTTTACTGGTTTTTGAGACGTGGATGTTCATAATATTACAGACGTCATAGTACAGATTAATAACCCTTTATCAAAATCTCTTTGTTGTTGTGTTGCATTGGTTTGGAAATATTCAAGTTCTGTTAATAGACTAACAGTGGACTTTTCCATTTGCAGAATATATTGAATGACCAGCAGAGGCAGTGTTTCAGAAGAATATTTCTCTGAGTTGCTGAGACCAAAAAGAAACGAAAAAAAAATTCAGCAGCCTTCGGCGTGATTTACCTATTTAAATGGTGAGTCAAACTCTCAATTTATCATTTTGCTTGTCCTTAAAAGAAGTTCATAGCACTGGGGTCTTCCGCATGAATATTATTTGTCAAGAATAAAGCGATTACGATGGCGCTATGGGCATCATGTTAGCTTTTTAAAGACGTTGATTGTCTACAAGGCTGACAATCCTATTTTACATACTCGTGCTAGCAATATGTCATCCGAGGAAATTAGTGTCTTTGAGGCTGGAATGAGGTGTCTTGTATTAAAGCAATTGACTTACTCTCTCATGGAGGGAAGCTAATTTAACCTTCCTCCCTTCACACTGAATGTGGGACTCTTATACTGAAGAAGGATTGCTCTTTAGGATACTCTGTGTTCTTGTACCTCCGGCCCTCTTTCAAAAGGGGAGCCCAATGCTTTCAATGTTGCAGAGCCCTTTCCCATTACACCTCTTACTTGGCTTTAAGTCATAATTACAGATCACTACCTACTGCGGAATTGCTAATGCCTCAATTTTCTGTGTAATTGTCACCGATGGCGATTGGTCAAGTGTTCCCTGACATCATAAAGCTACAGCAGGATGTCATCTGACATGAGGGCGAGCAATAGGATACATTTATCATGGTAGTGAAATGGGTAGTAGGATAGACAGGACTCCCAGCTGAAGGCAAATATGGTGAGATGAATGAAGCAAGGGCATTATTAGAAACGTATTTGTTTGACGCTGTCGGAGATCATAATATTCTCAGGTGCTCTATTGGTTAACTGATTGGGATGTGCAAGAATAGAGACGTCAGAGTCTGTTGTTCATAGTTTTTCTCGTTCCCACTAACTGTAGCATAAACCTTCCTCCATAAACTTATCAGATCACTTAATGGTTATTGGTGTACCATAACCTAAAAGAATTGCAGTGAGCAGCCTACGCTGTCACTTGAATAGCAATGAGATCTTTTCTATACGTTCAAATATAGGTGCTAGAGTTGTGTGGAGAGTGATAGCAAAGGAGGCTTAGGATTTAGAGATATGCTCGGTTGAAAATGAATTTGAGATTTGACTGGTTTTTGAGACGTGGATGTTCATAATATTACAGACGTCATAGTACAGATTAATACCCCTTTATCAAAATCTCTTTGTTGTTGTGTTGCATTGGTTTGGAAATATTCAAGTTCTGTTAATAGACTAACAGTGGACTTTTCCATTTGCAGAATATATTGAATGACCAGCAGAGGCAGTGTTTCAGAAGAAAATTTCTCTGAGTTGCTGAGACCAAAAAGAAACGAAAAAAAAATTCTGCAGCCTTCGGCGTGATTTACCTATTTAAATGGTGAGTCAAACTCTCAATTTATCATTTTGCTTGTCCTTAAAACAAGTTCATAGCATTTGACAGCTCTCAGCTCCTTTTACTGGGGTCTTACGCATGAATATTATTTGTCAAGTATAAAGCGATAAGGATGGTGCTATGGGCATCATGATAGCTTTTTAAAGACGTTGATTGTCTACAAGGCTGACAATCCTATTTTAAATACTTGTGGTAGCAACATGTCATCCGAGGAAATTAGTGTCTATGAGGCTGGAATGAGGTGTCTTGTATTAGAGCAATTGACTTACTCTCTCATGGAGGGAAGCTAATTTAACCTTCCTCCCTTCACACTGAATGTGGGACTCTTATACTGAAGAAGGCTTGCTCTTTAGGATACTCTGTGTTCTTCTACCTCCTGCCCTCTTTCAAAAGCGGAGCTCAATGCTTTCAATGTTGCAGAGCCCTTTCCCATTACACCTCCTACTTGGCTTGGAGTCATAATTACAGATCACTACCTAGTACGGAATTACTAATGCCTCATTGTTCTGTGTAATTGTCACCTATGGCGATTGGTCAAGTGTTCCCTGACATCTTAAAGCTAACGCAGGATGTCATCTGACAAGTTGGCGAGCAATACGATACATTTATCATGGTATTGAAATAGGTAGGATAGACAGGACTCCCTGCTGAAGGCAAAGATGGTGAGATGAATGAAACAAGGGCATTATTTGAGACTAATTTGTTTGACGGTGTCGGTGATCATAATATTCTCAGGTTCTCTATAGGTTAACTGATAGGGATGTGCAAGAATGAAGATGTCAGAATCTGTTGTTCATAGTTTTTCTCATTCCCACTAACTGTAGCATAAACCTTCCTCCTTAAACTTATCAGATCACTTAATGGTTATTGGTGTACCATAACCTAAAAGAATTGCAGTGAGCAGTGTACGCTGTCACTTGAATAGCAATGAGATCTTTTCTATACGTTCAAATATAGGTGCTAGAGTTGTGTGGAGAGTGATAGCAAAGGAGGCTTAGGATTTAGAGGTATGCCAGGTTGAAAATAAATTTGAGATTTGACTGGTTTTTGAGACGTGGATTTTCATAATATTACAGACGTCATAGTACAGATTAATAACCCTTTATCAAAATCTCTTTGTTGTTGTGTTGCATTGGTTTGGAAATATTCAAGTTCTGTTAATAGACTAACAGTGGACTTTTCCATTTGCAGAATATATTGAATGACCAGCAGAGGCAGTGTTTCAGAAGAAAATTTCTCTGAGTTGCTGAGACCAAAAAGAAACGAAAAAAAAATTCAGCAGCCTTCGGCGTGATTTACCTATTTAAATGGTGAGTCAAACTCTCAATTTATCATTTTGCTTGTCCTTAAAAGAAGTTCATAGCACTGGGGTCTTCCGCATGAATATTATTTGTCAAGAATAAAGCGATTACGATGGCGCTATGGGCATCATGTTAGCTTTTTAAAGACGTTGATTGTCTACAAGGCTGACAATCCTATTTTACATACTCGTGCTAGCAATATATCATCCGAGGAAATTAGTGTCTTTGAGGCTGGAATGAGGTGTCTTGTATTAAAGCAATTGACTTACTCTCTCATGGAGGGAAGCTAATTTAACCTTCCTCCCTTCACACTGAATGTGGGACTCTTATACTGAAGAAGGATTGCTCTTTAGGATACTCTGTGTTCTTGTACCTCCGGCCCTCTTTCAAAAGGGGAGCCCAATGCTTTCAATGTTGCAGAGCCCTTTCCCATTACACCTCTTACTTGGCTTTAAGTCATAATTACAGATCACTACCTACTGCGGAATTGCTAATGCCTCAATTTTCTGTGTAATTGTCACCGATGGCGATTGGTCAAGTGTTCCCTGACATCATAAAGCTACAGCAGGATGTCATCTGACATGAGGGCGAGCAATAGGATACATTTATCATGGTAGTGAAATGGGTAGTAGGATAGACAGGACTCCCAGCTGAAGGCAAATATGGTGAGATGAATGAAGCAAGGGCATTATTAGAAACTTATTTGTTTGACGCTTTCGGAGATCATAATATTCTCAGGTGCTCTATAGGTTAACTGATTGGGATGTGCAAGAATAGAGACGTCAGAGTCTGTTGTTCATAGTTTTTCTCGTTCCCACTAACTGTAGCATAAACCTTCCTCCATAAACTTATCAGATCACTTAATGGTTATTGGTGTACCATAACCTAAAAGAATTGCAGTGAGCAGCCTACGCTGTCACTTGAATAGCAATGAGATCTTTTCTATATGTTCAAATATAGGTGCTAGAGTTGTGTGGAGAGTGATAGCAAAGGAGGTTTAGGATTTAGAGATATGCTCGGTTGAAATTGAATTTGAGATTTTACTGGTTTTTGAGACGTGGATGTTCATAATATTACAGACGTCATCTTACAGATTAATACCCCTTTATCAAAATCTCTTTGTTGTTGTGTTGCATTGGTTTGGAAATATTCAAGTTCTGTTAATAGACTAACAGTGGACTTTTCCATTTGCAGAATATATTGAATGACCAGCAGAAGCAGTGTTTCAGAAGAAAATTTCTCTGAGTTGCTGAGACCAAAAAGAAACGGAAAAAAAATTCAGCAGCCTTCGGCGTGATTTACCTATTTAAATGGTGAGTCAAACTCTCAATTTATCATTTTGCTTGTCCTTAAAACAAGTTCATAGCATTTGACAGCTCTCAGCTCCTTTTACTGGGGTCTTACGCATGAATATTATTTGTC
Source organism: Lissotriton helveticus (assembly GCF_964261635.1). Classification (NCBI taxonomy): domain Eukaryota; kingdom Metazoa; phylum Chordata; class Amphibia; order Caudata; family Salamandridae; genus Lissotriton; species Lissotriton helveticus. The sequence continues at coordinate 665,963,911 of NC_136073.1, read as the reverse complement.
AAGTATAAAGCGATAAGGATGGTGCTATGGGCATCATGATAGCTTTTTAAAGACGTTGATTGTCTACAAGGCTGACAATCCTATTTTAAATACTTGTGGTAGCAACATGTCATCCGAGGAAATTAGTGTCTATGAGGCTGGAATGAGGTGTCTTGTATTAGAGCAATTGACTTACTCTCTCATGGAGGGAAGCTAATTTAACCTTCCTCCCTTCACACTGAATGTGGGACTCTTATACTGAAGAAGGCTTGCTCTTTAGGATACTCTGTGTTCTTCTACCTCCTGCCCTCTTTCAAAAGCGGAGCTCAATGCTTTCAATGTTGCAGAGCCCTTTCCCATTACACCTCCTACTTGGCTTGGAGTCATAATTACAGATCACTACCTAGTACGGAATTACTAATGCCTCATTGTTCTGTGTAATTGTCACCTATGGCAATTGGTCAAGTGTTCCCTGACATCTTAAAGCTAACGCAGGATGTCATCTGACATGTTGGCGAGCAATACGATACATTTATCATGGTATTGAAATAGGTAGGATAGACAGGACTCCCAGCTGAAGGCAAATATGGTGAGATGAATGAAGCAAGGGCATTATTAGAAACTTATTTGTTTGACGCTGTCGGAGATCATAATATTCTCAGGTGCTCTATAGGTTAACTGATTGGGATGTGCAAGAATAGAGACGTCAGAGTCTGTTGTTCATAGTTTTTCTCGTTCCCACTAACTGTAGCATAAACCTTCCTCCATAAACTTATCAGATCACTTAATGGTTATTGGTGTACCATAACCTAAAAGAATTGCAGTGAGCAGCCTACGCTGTCACTTGAATAGCAATGAGATCTTTTCTATACGTTCAAATATAGGTGCTAGAGTTGTGTGGAGAGTGATAGCAAAGGAGGTTTAGGATTTAGAGATATGCTCGGTTGAAATTGAATTTGAGATTTTACTGGTTTTTGAGACGTGGATGTTCATAATATTACAGACGTCATAGTACAGATTAATAACCCTTTATCAAAATCTCTTTGTTGTTGTGTTGCATTGGTTTGGAAATATTCAAGTTCTGTTAATAGACTAACAGTGGACTTTTCCATTTGCAGAATATATTGAATGACCAGCAGAGGCAGTGTTTCAGAAGAAAATTTCTCTGAGTTGCTGAGACCAAAAAGAAACGAAAAAAAAATTCAGCAGCCTTCGGCGTGATTTACCTATTTAAATGGTGAGTCAAACTCTCAATTTATCATTTTGCTTGTCCTTAAAAGAAGTTCATAGCACTGGGGTCTTCCGCATGAATATTATTTGTCAAGAATAAAGCGATTACGATGGCGCTATGGGCATCATGTTAGCTTTTTAAAGACGTTGATTGTCTACAAGGCTGACAATCCTATTTTACATACTCGTGCTAGCAATATGTCATCCGAGGAAATTAGTGTCTTTGAGGCTGGAATGAGGTGTCTTGTATTAAAGCAATTGACTTACTCTCTCATGGAGGGAAGCTAATTTAACCTTCCTCCCTTCACACTGAATGTGGGACTCTTATACTGAAGAAGGATTGCTCTTTAGGATACTCTGTGTTCTTGTACCTCCGGCCCTCTTTCAAAAGGGGAGCCCAATGCTTTCAATGTTGCAGAGCCCTTTCCCATTACACCTCTTACTTGGCTTTAAGTCATAATTACAGATCACTACCTACTGCGGAATTGCTAATGCCTCAATTTTCTGTGTAATTGTCACCGATGGCGATTGGTCAAGTGTTCCCTGACATCATAAAGCTACAGCAGGATGTCATCTGACATGAGGGCGAGCAATAGGATACATTTATCATGGTAGTGAAATGGGTAGTAGGATAGACAGGACTCCCAGCTGAAGGCAAATATGGTGAGATGAATGAAGCAAGGGCATTATTAGAAACTTATTTGTTTGACGCTTTCGGAGATCATAATATTCTCAGGTGCTCTATAGGTTAACTGATTGGGATGTGCAAGAATAGAGACGTCAGAGTCTGTTGTTCATAGTTTTTCTCGTTCCCACTAACTGTAGCATAAACCTTCCTCCATAAACTTATCAGATCACTTAATGGTTATTGGTGTACCATAACCTAAAAGAATTGCAGTGAGCAGCCTACGCTGTCACTTGAATAGCAATGAGATCTTTTCTATATGTTCAAATATAGGTGCTAGAGTTGTGTGGAGAGTGATAGCAAAGGAGGTTTAGGATTTAGAGATATGCTCGGTTGAAATTGAATTTGAGATTTTACTGGTTTTTGAGACGTGGATGTTCATAATATTACAGACGTCATCTTACAGATTAATACCCCTTTATCAAAATCTCTTTGTTGTTGTGTTGCATTGGTTTGGAAATATTCAAGTTCTGTTAATAGACTAACAGTGGACTTTTCCATTTGCAGAATATATTGAATGACCAGCAGAAGCAGTGTTTCAGAAGAAAATTTCTCTGAGTTGCTGAGACCAAAAAGAAACGGAAAAAAAATTCAGCAGCCTTCGGCGTGATTTACCTATTTAAATGGTGAGTCAAACTCTCAATTTATCATTTTGCTTGTCCTTAAAACAAGTTCATAGCATTTGACAGCTCTCAGCTCCTTTTACTGGGGTCTTACGCATGAATATTATTTGTCAAGTATAAAGCGATAAGGATGGTGCTATGGGCATCATGATAGCTTTTTAAAGACGTTGATTGTCTACAAGGCTGACAATCCTATTTTAAATACTTGTGGTAGCAACATGTCATCCGAGGAAATTAGTGTCTATGAGGCTGGAATGAGGTGTCTTGTATTAGAGCAATTGACTTACTCTCTCATGGAGGGAAGCTAATTTAACCTTCCTCCCTTCACACTGAATGTGGGACTCTTATACTGAAGAAGGCTTGCTCTTTAGGATACTCTGTGTTCTTCTACCTCCTGCCCTCTTTCAAAAGCGGAGCTCAATGCTTTCAATGTTGCAGAGCCCTTTCCCATTACACCTCCTACTTGGCTTGGAGTCATAATTACAGATCACTACCTAGTACGGAATTACTAATGCCTCATTGTTCTGTGTAATTGTCACCTATGGCAATTGGTCAAGTGTTCCCTGACATCTTAAAGCTAACGCAGGATGTCATCTGACATGTTGGCGAGCAATACGATACATTTATCATGGTATTGAAATAGGTAGGATAGACAGGACTCCCAGCTGAAGGCAAATATGGTGAGATGAATGAAGCAAGGGCATTATTAGAAACTTATTTGTTTGACGCTGTCGGAGATCATAATATTCTCAGGTGCTCTATAGGTTAACTGATTGGGATGTGCAAGAATAGAGACGTCAGAGTCTGTTGTTCATAGTTTTTCTCGTTCCCACTAACTGTAGCATAAACCTTCCTCCATAAACTTATCAGATCACTTAATGGTTATTGGTGTACCATAACCTAAAAGAATTGCAGTGAGCAGCCTACGCTGTCACTTGAATAGCAATGAGATCTTTTCTATACGTTCAAATATAGGTGCTAGAGTTGTGTGGAGAGTGATAGCAAAGGAGGTTTAGGATTTAGAGATATGCTCGGTTGAAATTGAATTTGAGATTTTACTGGTTTTTGAGACGTGGATGTTCATAATATTACAGACGTCATAGTACAGATTAATAACCCTTTATCAAAATCTCTTTGTTGTTGTGTTGCATTGGTTTGGAAATATTCAAGTTCTGTTAATAGACTAACAGTGGACTTTTCCATTTGCAGAATATATTGAATGACCAGCAGAGGCAGTGTTTCAGAAGAATATTTCTCTGAGTTGCTGAGACCAAAAAGAAACGAAAAAAAAATTCAGCAGCCTTCGGCGTGATTTACCTATTTAAATGGTGAGTCAAACTCTCAATTTATCATTTTGCTTGTCCTTAAAAGAAGTTCATAGCACTGGGGTCTTCCGCATGAATATTATTTGTCAAGAATAAAGCGATTACGATGGCGCTATGGGCATCATGTTAGCTTTTTAAAGACGTTGATTGTCTACAAGGCTGACAATCCTATTTTACATACTCGTGCTAGCAATATGTCATCCGAGGAAATTAGTGTCTTTGAGGCTGGAATGAGGTGTCTTGTATTAAAGCAATTGACTTACTCTCTCATGGAGGGAAGCTAATTTAACCTTCCTCCCTTCACACTGAATGTGGGACTCTTATACTGAAGAAGGATTGCTCTTTAGGATACTCTGTGTTCTTGTACCTCCGGCCCTCTTTCAAAAGGGGAGCCCAATGCTTTCAATGTTGCAGAGCCCTTTCCCATTACACCTCTTACTTGGCTTTAAGTCATAATTACAGATCACTACCTACTGCGGAATTGCTAATGCCTCAATTTTCTGTGTAATTGTCACCGATGGCGATTGGTCAAGTGTTCCCTGACATCATAAAGCTACAGCAGGATGTCATCTGACATGAGGGCGAGCAATAGGATACATTTATCATGGTAGTGAAATGGGTAGTAGGATAGACAGGACTCCCAGCTGAAGGCAAATATGGTGAGATGAATGAAGCAAGGGCATTATTAGAAACGTATTTGTTTGACGCTGTCGGAGATCATAATATTCTCAGGTGCTCTATTGGTTAACTGATTGGGATGTGCAAGAATAGAGACGTCAGAGTCTGTTGTTCATAGTTTTTCTCGTTCCCACTAACTGTAGCATAAACCTTCCTCCATAAACTTATCAGATCACTTAATGGTTATTGGTGTACCATAACCTAAAAGAATTGCAGTGAGCAGCCTACGCTGTCACTTGAATAGCAATGAGATCTTTTCTATACGTTCAAATATAGGTGCTAGAGTTGTGTGGAGAGTGATAGCAAAGGAGGCTTAGGATTTAGAGATATGCTCGGTTGAAAATGAATTTGAGATTTGACTGGTTTTTGAGACGTGGATGTTCATAATATTACAGACGTCATAGTACAGATTAATACCCCTTTATCAAAATCTCTTTGTTGTTGTGTTGCATTGGTTTGGAAATATTCAAGTTCTGTTAATAGACTAACAGTGGACTTTTCCATTTGCAGAATATATTGAATGACCAGCAGAGGCAGTGTTTCAGAAGAAAATTTCTCTGAGTTGCTGAGACCAAAAAGAAACGAAAAAAAAATTCTGCAGCCTTCGGCGTGATTTACCTATTTAAATGGTGAGTCAAACTCTCAATTTATCATTTTGCTTGTCCTTAAAACAAGTTCATAGCATTTGACAGCTCTCAGCTCCTTTTACTGGGGTCTTACGCATGAATATTATTTGTCAAGTATAAAGCGATAAGGATGGTGCTATGGGCATCATGATAGCTTTTTAAAGACGTTGATTGTCTACAAGGCTGACAATCCTATTTTAAATACTTGTGGTAGCAACATGTCATCCGAGGAAATTAGTGTCTATGAGGCTGGAATGAGGTGTCTTGTATTAGAGCAATTGACTTACTCTCTCATGGAGGGAAGCTAATTTAACCTTCCTCCCTTCACACTGAATGTGGGACTCTTATACTGAAGAAGGCTTGCTCTTTAGGATACTCTGTGTTCTTCTACCTCCTGCCCTCTTTCAAAAGCGGAGCTCAATGCTTTCAATGTTGCAGAGCCCTTTCCCATTACACCTCCTACTTGGCTTGGAGTCATAATTACAGATCACTACCTAGTACGGAATTACTAATGCCTCATTGTTCTGTGTAATTGTCACCTATGGCGATTGGTCAAGTGTTCCCTGACATCTTAAAGCTAACGCAGGATGTCATCTGACAAGTTGGCGAGCAATACGATACATTTATCATGGTATTGAAATAGGTAGGATAGACAGGACTCCCTGCTGAAGGCAAAGATGGTGAGATGAATGAAACAAGGGCATTATTTGAGACTAATTTGTTTGACGGTGTCGGTGATCATAATATTCTCAGGTTCTCTATAGGTTAACTGATAGGGATGTGCAAGAATGAAGATGTCAGAATCTGTTGTTCATAGTTTTTCTCATTCCCACTAACTGTAGCATAAACCTTCCTCCTTAAACTTATCAGATCACTTAATGGTTATTGGTGTACCATAACCTAAAAGAATTGCAGTGAGCAGTGTACGCTGTCACTTGAATAGCAATGAGATCTTTTCTATACGTTCAAATATAGGTGCTAGAGTTGTGTGGAGAGTGATAGCAAAGGAGGCTTAGGATTTAGAGGTATGCCAGGTTGAAAATAAATTTGAGATTTGACTGGTTTTTGAGACGTGGATTTTCATAATATTACAGACGTCATAGTACAGATTAATAACCCTTTATCAAAATCTCTTTGTTGTTGTGTTGCATTGGTTTGGAAATATTCAAGTTCTGTTAATAGACTAACAGTGGACTTTTCCATTTGCAGAATATATTGAATGACCAGCAGAGGCAGTGTTTCAGAAGAAAATTTCTCTGAGTTGCTGAGACCAAAAAGAAACGAAAAAAAAATTCAGCAGCCTTCGGCGTGATTTACCTATTTAAATGGTGAGTCAAACTCTCAATTTATCATTTTGCTTGTCCTTAAAAGAAGTTCATAGCACTGGGGTCTTCCGCATGAATATTATTTGTCAAGAATAAAGCGATTACGATGGCGCTATGGGCATCATGTTAGCTTTTTAAAGACGTTGATTGTCTACAAGGCTGACAATCCTATTTTACATACTCGTGCTAGCAATATATCATCCGAGGAAATTAGTGTCTTTGAGGCTGGAATGAGGTGTCTTGTATTAAAGCAATTGACTTACTCTCTCATGGAGGGAAGCTAATTTAACCTTCCTCCCTTCACACTGAATGTGGGACTCTTATACTGAAGAAGGATTGCTCTTTAGGATACTCTGTGTTCTTGTACCTCCGGCCCTCTTTCAAAAGGGGAGCCCAATGCTTTCAATGTTGCAGAGCCCTTTCCCATTACACCTCTTACTTGGCTTTAAGTCATAATTACAGATCACTACCTACTGCGGAATTGCTAATGCCTCAATTTTCTGTGTAATTGTCACCGATGGCGATTGGTCAAGTGTTCCCTGACATCATAAAGCTACAGCAGGATGTCATCTGACATGAGGGCGAGCAATAGGATACATTTATCATGGTAGTGAAATGGGTAGTAGGATAGACAGGACTCCCAGCTGAAGGCAAATATGGTGAGATGAATGAAGCAAGGGCATTATTAGAAACTTATTTGTTTGACGCTTTCGGAGATCATAATATTCTCAGGTGCTCTATAGGTTAACTGATTGGGATGTGCAAGAATAGAGACGTCAGAGTCTGTTGTTCATAGTTTTTCTCGTTCCCACTAACTGTAGCATAAACCTTCCTCCATAAACTTATCAGATCACTTAATGGTTATTGGTGTACCATAACCTAAAAGAATTGCAGTGAGCAGCCTACGCTGTCACTTGAATAGCAATGAGATCTTTTCTATATGTTCAAATATAGGTGCTAGAGTTGTGTGGAGAGTGATAGCAAAGGAGGTTTAGGATTTAGAGATATGCTCGGTTGAAATTGAATTTGAGATTTTACTGGTTTTTGAGACGTGGATGTTCATAATATTACAGACGTCATAGTACAGATTAATACCCCTTTATCAAAATCTCTTTGTTGTTGTGTTGCATTGGTTTGGAAATATTCAAGTTCTGTTAATAGACTAACAGTGGACTTTTCCATTTGCAGAATATATTGAATGACCAGCAGAAGCAGTGTTTCAGAAGAAAATTTCTCTGAGTTGCTGAGACCAAAAAGAAACGGAAAAAAAATTCAGCAGCCTTCGGCGTGATTTACCTATTTAAATGGTGAGTCAAACTCTCAATTTATCATTTTGCTTGTCCTTAAAACAAGTTCATAGCATTTGACAGCTCTCAGCTCCTTTTACTGGGGTCTTACGCATGAATATTATTTGTCAAGAATAAAGCGATTACGATGGCGCTATGGGCATCATGTTAGCTTTTTAAAGACGTTGATTGTCTACAAGGCTGACAATCCTATTTTACATACTCGTGCTAGCAATATATCATCCGAGGAAATTAGTGTCTTTGAGGCTGGAATGAGGTGTCTTGTATTAAAGCAATTGACTTACTCTCTCATGGAGGGAAGCTAATTTAACCTTCCTCCCTTCACACTGAATGTGGGACTCTTATACTGAAGAAGGATTGCTCTTTAGGATACTCTGTGTTCTTGTACCTCCGGCCCTCTTTCAAAAGGGGAGCCCAATGCTTTCAATGTTGCAGAGCCCTTTCCCATTACACCTCTTACTTGGCTTTAAGTCATAATTACAGATCACTACCTACTGCGGAATTGCTAATGCCTCAATTTTCTGTGTAATTGTCACCGATGGCGATTGGTCAAGTGTTCCCTGACATCATAAAGCTACAGCAGGATGTCATCTGACATGAGGGCGAGCAATAGGATACATTTATCATGGTAGTGAAATGGGTAGTAGGATAGACAGGACTCCCAGCTGAAGGCAAATATGGTGAGATGAATGAAGCAAGGGCATTATTAGAAACTTATTTGTTTGACGCTTTCGGAGATCATAATATTCTCAGGTGCTCTATAGGTTAACTGATTGGGATGTGCAAGAATAGAGACGTCAGAGTCTGTTGTTCATAGTTTTTCTCGTTCCCACTAACTGTAGCATAAACCTTCCTCCATAAACTTATCAGATCACTTAATGGTTATTGGTGTACCATAACCTAAAAGAATTGCAGTGAGCAGCCTACGCTGTCACTTGAATAGCAATGAGATCTTTTCTATATGTTCAAATATAGGTGCTAGAGTTGTGTGGAGAGTGATAGCAAAGGAGGTTTAGGATTTAGAGATATGCTCGGTTGAAATTGAATTTGAGATTTTACTGGTTTTTGAGACGTGGATGTTCATAATATTACAGACGTCATCTTACAGATTAATACCCCTTTATCAAAATCTCTTTGTTGTTGTGTTGCATTGGTTTGGAAATATTCAAGTTCTGTTAATAGACTAACAGTGGACTTTTCCATTTGCAGAATATATTGAATGACCAGCAGAAGCAGTGTTTCAGAAGAAAATTTCTCTGAGTTGCTGAGACCAAAAAGAAACGGAAAAAAAATTCAGCAGCCTTCGGCGTGATTTACCTATTTAAATGGTGAGTCAAACTCTCAATTTATCATTTTGCTTGTCCTTAAAACAAGTTCATAGCATTTGACAGCTCTCAGCTCCTTTTACTGGGGTCTTACGCATGAATATTATTTGTCAAGTATAAAGCGATAAGGATGGTGCTATGGGCATCATGATAGCTTTTTAAAGACGTTGATTGTCTACAAGGCTGACAATCCTATTTTAAATACTTGTGGTAGCAACATGTCATCCGAGGAAATTAGTGTCTATGAGGCTGGAATGAGGTGTCTTGTATTAGAGCAATTGACTTACTCTCTCATGGAGGGAAGCTAATTTAACCTTCCTCCCTTCACACTGAATGTGGGACTCTTATACTGAAGAAGGCTTGCTCTTTAGGATACTCTGTGTTCTTCTACCTCCTGCCCTCTTTCAAAAGCGGAGCTCAATGCTTTCAATGTTGCAGAGCCCTTTCCCATTACACCTCCTACTTGGCTTGGAGTCATAATTACAGATCACTACCTAGTACGGAATTACTAATGCCTCATTGTTCTGTGTAATTGTCACCTATGGCAATTGGTCAAGTGTTCCCTGACATCTTAAAGCTAACGCAGGATGTCATCTGACATGTTGGCGAGCAATACGATACATTTATCATGGTATTGAAATAGGTAGGATAGACAGGACTCCCAGCTGAAGGCAAATATGGTGAGATGAATGAAGCAAGGGCATTATTAGAAACTTATTTGTTTGACGCTGTCGGAGATCATAATATTCTCAGGTGCTCTATAGGTTAACTGATTGGGATGTGCAAGAATAGAGACGTCAGAGTCTGTTGTTCATAGTTTTTCTCGTTCCCACTAACTGTAGCATAAACCTTCCTCCATAAACTTATCAGATCACTTAATGGTTATTGGTGTACCATAACCTAAAAGAATTGCAGTGAGCAGCCTACGCTGTCACTTGAATAGCAATGAGATCTTTTCTATACGTTCAAATATAGGTGCTAGAGTTGTGTGGAGAGTGATAGCAAAGGAGGTTTAGGATTTAGAGATATGCTCGGTTGAAATTGAATTTGAGATTTTACTGGTTTTTGAGACGTGGATGTTCATAATATTACAGACGTCATAGTACAGATTAATACCCCTTTATCAAAATCTCTTTGTTGTTGTGTTGCATTGGTTTGGAAATATTCAAGTTCTGTTCATAGACTAACAGTGGACTTTTCCATTTGCAGAATATATTGAATGACCAGCAGAAGCAGTGTTTCAGAAGAAAATTTCTCTGAGTTGCTGAGACCAAAAAGAAAAGGAAAAAAAATTCAGCAGCCTTCGGCGTGATTTACCTATTTAAATGGTGAGTCAAACTCTCAATTTATCATTTTGCTTGTCCTTAAAACAAGTTCATAGCATTTGACAGCTCTCAGCTCCTTTTACTGGGGTCTTACGCATGAATATTATTTGTCAAGTATAAAGCGATAAGGATGGTGCTATGGGAATCATGATAGCTTTTTAAAGACGTTGATTGTCTACAAGGCTGACAATTCTATTTTAAATACTTGTGGTAGCAACATGTCATCCGAGGAAATTAGTGTCTATGAGGCTGGAATGAGGTGTCTTGTATTAGAGCAATTGACTTAGTCTCTCATGGAGGGAAGCTAATTTAACCTTCCTCCCTTCACACTGAATGTGGGACTCTTATACTGAAGAAGGCTTGCTCTTTAGGATACTCTGTGTTCTTCTACCTCCTGCCCTCTTTCAAAAGCGGAGCTCAATGCTTTCAATGTTGCAGAGCCCTTTCCCATTACACCTCCTACTTGGCTTGGAGTCATAATTACAGATCACTACCTAGTACGGAATTACTAATGCCTCATTGTTCTGTGTAATTGTCACCTATGGCAATTGGTCAAGTGTTCCCTGACATCTTAAAGCTAACGCAGGATGTCATCTGACATGTTGGCGAGCAATACGATACATTTATCATGGTATTGAAATAGGTAGGATAGACAGGACTCCCTGCTGAAGGCAAAGATGGTGAGATGAATGAAACAAGGGCATTATTTGAGACTAATTTGTTTGACGGTGTCGGTGATCATAATATTCTCAGGTTCTCTATAGGTTAACTGATAGGGATGTGCAAGAATGAAGATGTCAGAATCTGTTGTTCATAGTTTTTCTCATTCCCACTAACTGTAGCATAAACCTTCCTCCTTAAACTTATCAGATCACTTAATGGTTATTGGTGTACCATAACCTAAAAGAATTGCAGTGAGCAGTGTACGCTGTCACTTGAATAGCAATGAGATCTTTTCTATACGTTCAAATATAGGTGCTAGAGTTGTGTGGAGAGTGATAGCAAAGGAGGCTTAGGATTTAGAGGTATGCCAGGTTGAAAATAAATTTGAGATTTGACTGGTTTTTGAGACGTGGATTTTCATAATATTACAGACGTCATAGTACAGATTAATAACCCTTTATCAAAATCTCTTTGTTGTTGTGTTGCATTGGTTTGGAAATATTCAAGTTCTGTTAATAGACTAACAGTGGACTTTTCCATTTGCAGAATATATTGAATGACCAGCAGAGGCAGTGTTTCAGAAGAAAATTTCTCTGAGTTGCTGAGACCAAAAAGAAACGAAAAAAAAATTCAGCAGCCTTCGGCGTGATTTACCTATTTAAATGGTGAGTCAAACTCTCAATTTATCATTTTGCTTGTCCTTAAAAGAAGTTCATAGCACTGGGGTCTTCCGCATGAATATTATTTGTCAAGAATAAAGCGATTACGATGGCGCTATGGGCATCATGTTAGCTTTTTAAAGACGTTGATTGTCTACAAGGCTGACAATCCTATTTTACATACTCGTGCTAGCAATATATCATCCGAGGAAATTAGTGTCTTTGAGGCTGGAATGAGGTGTCTTGTATTAAAGCAATTGACTTACTCTCTCATGGAGGGAAGCTAATTTAACCTTCCTCCCTTCACACTGAATGTGGGACTCTTATACTGAAGAAGGATTGCTCTTTAGGATACTCTGTGTTCTTGTACCTCCGGCCCTCTTTCAAAAGGGGAGCCCAATGCTTTCAATGTTGCAGAGCCCTTTCGCATTACACCTCTTACTTGGCTTTAAGTCATAATTACAGATCACTACCTACTGCGGAATTGCTAATGCCTCAATTTTCTGTGTAATTGTCACCGATGGCGATTGGTCAAGTGTTCCCTGACATCATAAAGCTACAGCAGGATGTCATCTGACATGAGGGCGAGCAATAGGATACATTTATCATGGTAGTGAAATGGGTAGTAGGATAGACAGGACTCCCAGCTGAAGGCAAATATGGTGAGATGAATGAAGCAAGGGCATTATTAGAAACTTATTTGTTTGACGCTGTCGGAGATCATAATATTCTCAGGTGCTCTATAGGTTAACTGATTGGGATGTGCAAGAATAGAGACGTCAGAGTCTGTTGTTCATAGTTTTTCTCGTTCCCACTAACTGTAGCATAAACCTTCCTCCATAAACTTATCAGATCACTTAATGGTTATTGGTGTACCATAACCTAAAAGAATTGCAGTGAGCAGCCTACGCTGTCACTTGAATAGCAATGAGATCTTTTCTATATGTTCAAATATAGGTGCTAGAGTTGTGTGGAGAGTGATAGCAAAGGAGGTTTAGGATTTAGAGATATGCTCGGTTGAAATTGAATTTGAGATTTTACTGGTTTTTGAGACGTGGATGTTCATAATATTACAGACGTCATAGTACAGATTAATACCCCTTTATCAAAATCTCTTTGTTGTTGTGTTGCATTGGTTTGGAAATATTCAAGTTCTGTTAATAGACTAACAGTGGACTTTTCCATTTGCAGAATATATTGAATGACCAGCAGAAGCAGTGTTTCAGAAGAAAATTTCTCTGAGTTGCTGAGACCAAAAAGAAACGGAAAAAAAATTCAGCAGCCTTCGGCGTGATTTACCTATTTAAATGGTGAGTCAAACTCTCAATTTATCATTTTGCTTGTCCTTAAAACAAGTTCATAGCATTTGACAGCTCTCAGCTCCTTTTACTGGGGTCTTACGCATGAATATTATTTGTCAAGTATAAAGCGATAAGGATGGTGCTATGGGCATCATGATAGCTTTTTAAAGACGTTGATTGTCTACAAGGCTGACAATCCTATTTTAAATACTTGTGGTAGCAACATGTCATCCGAGGAAATTAGTGTCTATGAGGCTGGAATGAGGTGTCTTGTATTAGAGCAATTGACTTACTCTCTCATGGAGGGAAGCTAATTTAACCTTCCTCCCTTCACACTGAATGTGGGACTCTTATACTGAAGAAGGCTTGCTCTTTAGGATACTCTGTGTTCTTCTACCTCCTGCCCTCTTTCAAAAGCGGAGCTCAATGCTTTCAATGTTGCAGAGCCCTTTCCCATTACACCTCCTACTTGGCTTGGAGTCATAATTACAGATCACTACCTAGTACGGAATTACTAATGCCTCATTGTTCTGTGTAATTGTCACCTATGGCAATTGGTCAAGTGTTCCCTGACATCTTAAAGCTAACGCAGGATGTCATCTGACATGTTGGCGAGCAATACGATACATTTATCATGGTATTGAAATAGGTAGGATAGACAGGACTCCCTGCTGAAGGCAAAGATGGTGAGATGAATGAAACAAGGGCATTATTTGAGACTAATTTGTTTGACGGTGTCGGTGATCATAATATTCTCAGGTTCTCTATAGGTTAACTGATAGGGATGTGCAAGAATGAAGATGTCAGAATCTGTTGTTCATAGTTTTTCTCATTCCCACTAACTGTAGCATAAACCTTCCTCCATAAACTTATCAGATCACTTAATGGTTATTGGTGTACCATAACCTAAAAGAATTGCAGTGAGCAGTGTACGCTGTCACTTGAATAGCAATGAGATCTTTTCTATACGTTCAAATATAGGTGCTAGAGTTGTGTGGAGAGTGATAGCAAAGGAGGCTTAGGATTTAGAGATATGCTCGGTTGAAAATGAATTTGAGATTTGACTGGTTTTTGAGACGTGGATGTTCATAATATTACAGACGTCATAGTACAGATTAATACCCCTTTATCAAAATCTCTTTGTTGTTGTGTTGCATTGGTTTGGAAATATTCAAGTTCTGTTAATAGACTAACAGTGGACTTTTCCATTTGCAGAATATATTGAATGACCAGCAGAGGCAGTGTTTCAGAAGAAAATTTCTCTGAGTTGCTGAGACCAAAAAGAAACGAAAAAAAAATTCAGCAGCCTTCGGCGTGATTTACCTATTTAAATGGTGAGTCAAACTCTCAATTTATCATTTTGCTTGTCCTTAAAACAAGTTCATAGCATTTGACAGCTCTCAGCTCCTTTTACTGGGGTCTTACGCATGAATATTATTTGTCAAGTATAAAGCGATAAGGATGGTGCTATGGGCATCATGATAGCTTTTTAAAGACGTTGATTGTCTACAAGGCTGACAATCCTATTTTAAATACTTGTGGTAGCAACATGTCATCCGAGGAAATTAGTGTCTATGAGGCTGGAATGAGGTGTCTTGTATTAGAGCAATTGACTTACTCTCTCATGGAGGGAAGCTAATTTAACCTTCCTCCCTTCACACTGAATGTGGGACTCTTATACTGAAGAAGGCTTGCTCTTTAGGATACTCTGTGTTCTTCTACCTCCTGCCCTCTTTCAAAAGCGGAGCTCAATGCTTTCAATGTTGCAGAGCCCTTTCCCATTACACCTCCTACTTGGCTTGGAGTCATAATTACAGATCACTACCTAATACGGAATTACTAATGCCTCATTGTTCTGTGTAATTGTCACCTATGGCGATTGGTCAAGTGTTCCCTGACATCTTAAAGCTAACGCAGGATGTCATCTGACAAGTTGGCGAGCAATACGATACATTTATCATGGTATTGAAATAGGTAGGATAGACAGGACTCCCTGCTGAAGGCAAAGATGGTGAGATGAATGAAACAAGGGCATTATTTGAGACTAATTTGTTTGACGGTGTCGGTGATCATAATATTCTCAGGTTCTCTATAGGTTAACTGATAGGGATGTGCAAGAATGAAGATGTCAGAATCTGTTGTTCATAGTTTTTCTCATTCCCACTAACTGTAGCATAAACCTTCCTCCATAAACTTATCAGATCACTTAATGGTTATTGGTGTACCATAACCTAAAAGAATTGCAGTGAGCAGTGTACGCTGTCACTTGAATAGCAATGAGATCTTTTCTATACGTTCAAATATAGGTGCTAGAGTTGTGTGGAGAGTGATAGCAAAGGAGGCTTAGGATTTAGAGGTATGCCAGGTTGAAAATAAATTTGAGATTTGACTGGTTTTTGAGACGTGGATTTTCATAATATTACAGACGTCATAGTACAGATTAATAACCCTTTATCAAAATCTCTTTGTTGTTGTGTTGCATTGGTTTGGAAATATTCAAGTTCTGTTAATAGACTAACAGTGGACTTTTCCATTTGCAGAATATATTGAATGACCAGCAGAGGCAGTGTTTCAGAAGAAAATTTCTCTGAGTTGCTGAGACCAAAAAGAAACGAAAAAAAAATTCTGCAGCCTTCGGCGTGATTTACCTATTTAAATGGTGAGTCAAACTCTCAATTTATCATTTTGCTTGTCCTTAAAAGAAGTTCATAGCACTGGGGTCTTCCGCATGAATATTATTTGTCAAGAATAAAGCGATTACGATGGCGCTATGGGCATCATGTTAGCTTTTTAAAGACGTTGATTGTCTACAAGGCTGACAATCCTATTTTACATACTCGTGCTAGCAATATGTCATCCGAGGAAATTAGTGTCTTTGAGGCTGGAATGAGGTGTCTTGTATTAAAGCAATTGACTTACTCTCTCATGGAGGGAAGCTAATTTAACCTTCCTCCCTTCACACTGAATGTGGGACTCTTATACTGAAGAAGGATTGCTCTTTAGGATACTCTGTGTTCTTGTACCTCCGGCCCTCTTTCAAAAGGGGAGCCCAATGCTTTCAATGTTGCAGAGCCCTTTCCCATTACACCTCTTACTTGGCTTTAAGTCATAATTACAGATCACTACCTACTGCGGAATTGCTAATGCCTCAATTTTCTGTGTAATTGTCACCGATGGCGATTGGTCAAGTGTTCCCTGACATCATAAAGCTACAGCAGGATGTCATCTGACATGAGGGCGAGCAATAGGATACATTTATCATGGTAGTGAAATGGGTAGTAGGATAGACAGGACTCCCAGCTGAAGGCAAATATGGTGAGATGAATGAAGCAAGGGCATTATTAGAAACTTATTTGTTTGACGCTGTCGGAGATCATAATATTCTCAGGTGCTCTATAGGTTAAGTGATTGGGATGTGCAAGAATAGAGACGTCAGAGTCTGTTGTTCATAGTTTTTCTCGTTCCCACTAACTGTAGCATAAACCTTCCTCCATAAACTTATCAGATCACTTAATGGTTATTGGTGTACCATAACCTAAAAGAATTGCAGTGAGCAGCCTACGCTGTCACTTGAATAGCAATGAGATCTTTTCTATACGTTCAAATATAGGTGCTAGAGTTGTGTGGAGAGTGATAGCAAAGGAGGTTTAGGATTTAGAGATATGCTCGGTTGAAATTGAATTTGAGATTTTACTGGTTTTTGAGACGTGGATGTTCATAATATTACAGACGTCATAGTACAGATTAATACCCCTTTATCAAAATCTCTTTGTTGTTGTGTTGCATTGGTTTGGAAATATTCAAGTTCTGTTCATAGACTAACAGTGGACTTTTCCATTTGCAGAATATATTGAATGACCAGCAGAAGCAGTGTTTCAGAAGAAAATTTCTCTGAGTTGCTGAGACCAAAAAGAAAAGGAAAAAAAATCCAGCAGCCTTCGGCGTGATTTACCTATTTAAATGGTGAGTCAAACTCTCAATTTATCATTTTGCTTGTCCTTAAAACAAGTTCATAGCATTTGACAGCTCTCAGCTCCTTTTACTGGGGTCTTACGCATGAATATTATTTGTCAAGTATAAAGCGATAAGGATGGTGCTATGGGCATCATGATAGCTTTTTAAAGACGTTGATTGTCTACAAGGCTGACAATCCTATTTTAAATACTTGTGGTAGCAACATGTCATCCGAGGAAATTAGTGTCTATGAGGCTGGAATGAGGTGTCTTGTATTAGAGCAATTGACTTACTCTCTCATGGAGGGAAGCTAATTTAACCTTCCTCCCTTCACACTGAATGTGGGACTCTTATACTGAAGAAGGCTTGCTCTTTAGGATACTCTGTGTTCTTCTACCTCCTGCCCTCTTTCAAAAGCGGAGCTCAATGCTTTCAATGTTGCAGAGCCCTTTCCCATTACACCTCCTACTTGGCTTGGAGTCATAATTACAGATCACTACCTAGTACGGAATTACTAATGCCTCATTGTTCTGTGTAATTGTCACCTATGGCAATTGGTCAAGTGTTCCCTGACATCTTAAAGCTAACGCAGGATGTCATCTGACATGTTGGCGAGCAATACGATACATTTATCATGGTATTGAAATAGGTAGGATAGACAGGACTCCCTGCTGAAGGCAAAGATGGTGAGATGAATGAAACAAGGGCATTATTTGAGACTAATTTGTTTGACGGTGTCGGTGATCATAATATTCTCAGGTTCTCTATAGGTTAACTGATAGGGATGTGCAAGAATGAAGATGTCAGAATCTGTTGTTCATAGTTTTTCTCATTCCCACTAACTGTAGCATAAACCTTCCTCCATAAACTTATCAGATCACTTAATGGTTATTGGTGTACCATAACCTAAAAGAATTGCAGTGAGCAGTGTACGCTGTCACTTGAATAGCAATGAGATCTTTTCTATACGTTCAAATATAGGTGCTAGAGTTGTGTGGAGAGTGATAGCAAAGGAGGCTTAGGATTTAGAGATATGCTCGGTTGAAAATGAATTTGAGATTTGACTGGTTTTTGAGACGTGGATGTTCATAATATTACAGACGTCATAGTACAGATTAATACCCCTTTATCAAAATCTCTTTGTTGTTGTGTTGCATTGGTTTGGAAATATTCAAGTTCTGTTAATAGACTAACAGTGGACTTTTCCATTTGCAGAATATATTGAATGACCAGCAGAGGCAGTGTTTCAGAAGAAAATTTCTCTGAGTTGCTGAGACCAAAAAGAAACGGAAAAAAAATTCAGCAGCCTTCGGCGTGATTTACCTATTTAAATGGTGAGTCAAACTCTCAATTTATCATTTTGCTTGTCCTTAAAAGAAGTTCATAGCACTGGGGTCTTCCGCATGAATATTATTTGTCAAGAATAAAGCGATTACGATGGCGCTATGGGCATCATGTTAGCTTTTTAAAGACGTTGATTGTCTACAAGGCTGACAATCCTATTTTACATACTCGTGCTAGCAATATGTCATCCGAGGAAATTAGTGTCTTTGAGGCTGGAATGAGGTGTCTTGTATTAAAGCAATTGACTTACTCTCTCATGGAGGGAAGCTAATTTAACCTTCCTCCCTTCACACTGAATGTGGGACTCTTATACTGAAGAAGGATTGCTCTTTAGGATACTCTGTGTTCTTGTACCTCCGGCCCTCTTTCAAAAGGGGAGCCCAATGCTTTCAATGTTGCAGAGCTCTTTCCCATTACACCTCTTACTTGGCTTTAAGTCATAATTACAGATAACTACCTACTGCGGAATTGCTAATGCCTCAATTTTCTGGGTAATTGTCACCGATGGCGATTGGTCAAGTGTTCCCTGACATCATAAAGCTACAGCAGGATGTCATCTGACATGAGGGCGAGCAATAGGATACATTTATCATGGTAGTGAAATGGGTAGTAGGATAGACAGGACTCCCAGCTGAAGGCAAATATGGTGAGATGAATGAAGCAAGGGCATTATTAGAAACTTATTTGTTTGACGCTGTCGGAGATCATAATATTCTCAGGTGCTCTATAGGTTAACTGATTGGGATGTGCAAGAATGGAGACGTCAGAGTCTGTTGTTCATAGTTTTTCTCGTTCCCACTAACTGTAGCATAAACCTTCCTCCATAAACTTATCAGATCACTTAATGGTTATTGGTGTACCATAACCTAAAACAATTGCAGTGAGCAGCCTACGCTGTCACTTGAATAGCAATGAGATCTTTTCTATACGTTCAAATATAGGTGCTAGAGTTGTGTGGAGAGTGATAGCAAAGGAGGTTTAGGATTTAGAGATATGCTCGGTTGAAAATGAATTTGAGATTTGACTGGTTTTTGAGACGTGGATGTTCATAATATTACAGACGTCATAGTACAGATTAATACCCCTTTATTAAAATCTCTTTGTTGTTGTGTTGCATTGGTTTGGAAATATTCAAGTTCTGTTCATAGACTAACAGTGGACTTTTCCATTTGCAGAATATATTGAATGACCAGCAGAAGCAGTGTTTCAGAAGAAAATTTCTCTGAGTTGCTGAGACCAAAAAGAAACGGAAAAAAAATTCAGCAGCCTTCGGCGTGATTTACCTATTTAAATGGTGAGTCAAACTCTCAATTTATCATTTTGCTTGTCCTTAAAACAAGTTCATAGCATTTGACAGCTCTCAGCTCCTTTTACTGGGGTCTTACGCATGAATATTATTTGTCAAGTATAAAGCGATAAGGATGGTGCTATGGGCATCATGATAGCTTTTTAAAGACGTTGATTGTCTACAAGGCTGACAATCCTATTTTAAATACTTGTGGTAGCAACATGTCATCCGAGGAAATTAGTGTCTATGAGGCTGGAATGAGGTGTCTTGTATTAGAGCAATTGACTTACTCTCTCATGGAGGGAAGCTAATTTAACCTTCCTCCCTTCACACTGAATGTGGGACTCTTATACTGAAGAAGGCTTGCTCTTTAGGATACTCTGTGTTCTTCTACCTCCTGCCCTCTTTCAAAAGCGGAGCTCAATGCTTTCAATGTTGCAGAGCCCTTTCCCATTACACCTCCTACTTGGCTTGGAGTCATAATTACAGATCACTACCTAGTACGGAATTACTAATGCCTCATTGTTCTGTGTAATTGTCACCTATGGCAATTGGTCAAGTGTTCCCTGACATCTTAAAGCTAACGCAGGATGTCATCTGACATGTTGGCGAGCAATACGATACATTTATCATGGTATTGAAATAGGTAGGATAGACAGGACTCCCTGCTGAAGGCAAAGATGGTGAGATGAATGAAACAAGGGCATTATTTGAGACTAATTTGTTTGACGGTGTCGGTGATCATAATATTCTCAGGTTCTCTATAGGTTAACTGATAGGGATGTGCAAGAATGAAGATGTCAGAATCTGTTGTTCATAGTTTTTCTCATTCCCACTAACTGTAGCATAAACCTTCCTCCATAAACTTATCAGATCACTTAATGGTTATTGGTGTACCATAACCTAAAAGAATTGCAGTGAGCAGTGTACGCTGTCACTTGAATAGCAATGAGATCTTTTCTATACGTTCAAATATAGGTGCTAGAGTTGTGTGGAGAGTGATAGCAAAGGAGGCTTAGGATTTAGAGATATGCTCGGTTGAAAATGAATTTGAGATTTGACTGGTTTTTGAGACGTGGATGTTCATAATATTACAGACGTCATAGTACAGATTAATACCCCTTTATCAAAATCTCTTTGTTGTTGTGTTGCATTGGTTTGGAAATATTCAAGTTCTGTTAATAGACTAACAGTGGACTTTTCCATTTGCAGAATATATTGAATGACCAGCAGAGGCAGTGTTTCAGAAGAAAATTTCTCTGAGTTGCTGAGACCAAAAAGAAACGAAAAAAAAATTCAGCAGCCTTCGGCGTGATTTACCTATTTAAATGGTGAGTCAAACTCTCAATTTATCATTTTGCTTGTCCTTAAAACAAGTTCATAGCATTTGACAGCTCTCAGCTCCTTTTACTGGGGTCTTACGCATGAATATTATTTGTCAAGTATAAAGCGATAAGGATGGTGCTATGGGCATCATGATAGCTTTTTAAAGACGTTGATTGTCTACAAGGCTGACAATCCTATTTTAAATACTTGTGGTAGCAACATGTCATCCGAGGAAATTAGTGTCTATGAGGCTGGAATGAGGTGTCTTGTATTAGAGCAATTGACTTACTCTCTCATGGAGGGAAGCTAATTTAACCTTCCTCCCTTCACACTGAATGTGGGACTCTTATACTGAAGAAGGCTTGCTCTTTAGGATACTCTGTGTTCTTCTACCTCCTGCCCTCTTTCAAAAGCGGAGCTCAATGCTTTCAATGTTGCAGAGCCCTTTCCCATTACACCTCCTACTTGGCTTGGAGTCATAATTACAGATCACTACCTAGTACGGAATTACTAATGCCTCATTGTTCTGTGTAATTGTCACCTATGGCGATTGGTCAAGTGTTCCCTAACATCTTAAAGCTAACGCAGGATGTCATCTGACAAGTTGGCGAGCAATACGATACATTTATCATGGTATTGAAATAGGTAGGATAGACAGGACTCCCTGCTGAAGGCAAAGATGGTGAGATGAATGAAACAAGGGCATTATTTGAGACTAATTTGTTTGACGGTGTCGGTGATCATAATATTCTCAGGTTCTCTATAGGTTAACTGATAGGGATGTGCAAGAATGAAGATGTCAGAATCTGTTGTTCATAGTTTTTCTCATTCCCACTAACTGTAGCATAAACCTTCCTCCATAAACTTATCAGATCACTTAATGGTTATTGGTGTACCATAACCTAAAAGAATTGCAGTGAGCAGTGTACGCTGTCACTTGAATAGCAATGAGATCTTTTCTATACGTTCAAATATAGGTGCTAGAGTTGTGTGGAGAGTGATAGCAAAGGAGGCTTAGGATTTAGAGGTATGCCAGGTTGAAAATAAATTTGAGATTTGACTGGTTTTTGAGACGTGGATTTTCATAATATTACAGACGTCATAGTACAGATTAATAACCCTTTATCAAAATCTCTTTGTTGTTGTGTTGCATTGGTTTGGAAATATTCAAGTTCTGTTAATAGACTAACAGTGGACTTTTCCATTTGCAGAATATATTGAATGACCAGCAGAGGCAGTGTTTCAGAAGAAAATTTCTCTGAGTTGCTGAGACCAAAAAGAAACGAAAAAAAAATTCAGCAGCCTTCGGCGTGATTCACCTATTTAAATGGTGAGTCAAACTCTCAATTTATCATTTTGCTTGTCCTTAAAAGAAGTTCATAGCACTGGGGTCTTCCGCATGAATATTATTTGTCAAGAATAAAGCGATTACGATGGCGCTATGGGCATCATGTTAGCTTTTTAAAGACGTTGATTGTCTACAAGGCTGACAATCCTATTTTACATACTCGTGCTAGCAATATGTCATCCGAGGAAATTAGTGTCTTTGAGGCTGGAATGAGGTGTCTTGTATTAAAGCAATTGACTTACTCTCTCATGGAGGGAAGCTAATTTAACCTTCCTCCCTTCACACTGAATGTGGGACTCTTATACTGAAGAAGGATTGCTCTTTAGGATACTCTGTGTTCTTGTACCTCCGGCCCTCTTTCAAAAGGGGAGCCCAATGCTTTCAATGTTGCAGAGCCCTTTCCCATTACACCTCTTACTTGGCTTTAAGTCATAATTACAGATCACTACCTACTGCGGAATTGCTAATGCCTCAATTTTCTGTGTAATTGTCACCGATGGCGATTGGTCAAGTGTTCCCTGACATCATAAAGCTACAGCAGGATGTCATCTGACATGAGGGCGAGCAATAGGATACATTTATCATGGTAGTGAAATGGGTAGTAGGATAGACAGGACTCCCAGCTGAAGGCAAATATGGTGAGATGAATGAAGCAAGGGCATTATTAGAAACTTATTTGTTTGACGCTGTCGGAGATCATAATATTCTCAGGTGCTCTATAGGTTAAGTGATTGGGATGTGCAAGAATAGAGACGTCAGAGTCTGTTGTTCATAGTTTTTCTCGTTCCCACTAACTGTAGCATAAACCTTCCTCCATAAACTTATCAGATCACTTAATGGTTATTGGTGTACCATAACCTAAAAGAATTGCAGTGAGCAGCCTACGCTGTCACTTGAATAGCAATGAGATCTTTTCTATACGTTCAAATATAGGTGCTAGAGTTGTGTGGAGAGTGATAGCAAAGGAGGTTTAGGATTTAGAGATATGCTCGGTTGAAATTGAATTTGAGATTTTACTGGTTTTTGAGACGTGGATGTTCATAATATTACAGACGTCATAGTACAGATTAATACCCCTTTATCAAAATCTCTTTGTTGTTGTGTTGCATTGGTTTGGAAATATTCAAGTTCTGTTCATAGACTAACAGTGGACTTTTCCATTTGCAGAATATATTGAATGACCAGCAGAAGCAGTGTTTCAGAAGAAAATTTCTCTGAGTTGCTGAGACCAAAAAGAAAAGGAAAAAAAATCCAGCAGCCTTCGGCGTGATTTACCTATTTAAATGGTGAGTCAAACTCTCAATTTATCATTTTGCTTGTCCTTAAAACAAGTTCATAGCATTTGACAGCTCTCAGCTCCTTTTACTGGGGTCTTACGCATGAATATTATTTGTCAAGTATAAAGCGATAAGGATGGTGCTATGGGCATCATGATAGCTTTTTAAAGACGTTGATTGTCTACAAGGCTGACAATCCTATTTTAAATACTTGTGGTAGCAACATGTCATCCGAGGAAATTAGTGTCTATGAGGCTGGAATGAGGTGTCTTGTATTAGAGCAATTGACTTACTCTCTCATGGAGGGAAGCTAATTTAACCTTCCTCCCTTCACACTGAATGTGGGACTCTTATACTGAAGAAGGCTTGCTCTTTAGGATACTCTGTGTTCTTCTACCTCCTGCCCTCTTTCAAAAGCGGAGCTCAATGCTTTCAATGTTGCAGAGCCCTTTCCCATTACACCTCCTACTTGGCTTGGAGTCATAATTACAGATCACTACCTAGTACGGAATTACTAATGCCTCATTGTTCTGTGTAATTGTCACCTATGGCAATTGGTCAAGTGTTCCCTGACATCTTAAAGCTAACGCAGGATGTCATCTGACATGTTGGCGAGCAATACGATACATTTATCATGGTATTGAAATAGGTAGGATAGACAGGACTCCCTGCTGAAGGCAAAGATGGTGAGATGAATGAAACAAGGGCATTATTTGAGACTAATTTGTTTGACGGTGTCGGTGATCATAATATTCTCAGGTTCTCTATAGGTTAACTGATAGGGATGTGCAAGAATGAAGATGTCAGAATCTGTTGTTCATAGTTTTTCTCATTCCCACTAACTGTAGCATAAACCTTCCTCCATAAACTTATCAGATCACTTAATGGTTATTGGTGTACCATAACCTAAAAGAATTGCAGTGAGCAGTGTACGCTGTCACTTGAATAGCAATGAGATCTTTTCTATACGTTCAAATATAGGTGCTAGAGTTGTGTGGAGAGTGATAGCAAAGGAGGCTTAGGATTTAGAGATATGCTCGGTTGAAAATGAATTTGAGATTTGACTGGTTTTTGAGACGTGGATGTTCATAATATTACAGACGTCATAGTACAGATTAATACCCCTTTATCAAAATCTCTTTGTTGTTGTGTTGCATTGGTTTGGAAATATTCAAGTTCTGTTCATAGACTAACAGTGGACTTTTCCATTTGCAGAATATATTGAATGACCAGCAGAGGCAGTGTTTCAGAAGAAAATTTCTCTGAGTTGCTGAGACCAAAAAGAAACGGAAAAAAAATTCAGCAGCCTTCGGCGTGATTTACCTATTTAAATGGTGAGTCAAACTCTCAATTTATCATTTTGCTTGTCCTTAAAACAAGTTCATAGCATTTGACAGCTCTCAGCTCCTTTTACTGGGGTCTTACGCATGAATATTATTTGTCAAGTATAAAGCGATAAGGATGGTGCTATGGGCATCATGATAGCTTTTTAAAGACGTTGATTGTCTACAAGGCTGACAATCCTATTTTAAATACTTGTGGTAGCAACATGTCATCCGAGGAAATTAGTGTCTATGAGGCTGGAATGAGGTGTCTTGTATTAGAGCAATTGACTTACTCTCTCATGGAGGGAAGCTAATTTAACCTTCCTCCCTTCACACTGAATGTGGGACTCTTATACTGAAGAAGGCTTGCTCTTTAGGATACTCTGTGTTCTTCTACCTCCTGCCCTCTTTCAAAAGCGGAGCTCAATGCTTTCAATGTTGCTGAGCCCTTTCCCATTACACCTCCTACTTGGCTTGGAGTCATAATTACAGATCACTACCTAGTACGGAATTACTAATGCCTCATTGTTCTGTGTAATTGTCACCTATGGCAATTGGTCAAGTGTTCCCTGACATCTTAAAGCTAACGCAGGATGTCATCTGACATGTTGGCGAGCAATACGATACATTTATCATGGTATTGAAATAGGTAGGATAGACAGGACTCCCTGCTGAAGGCAAAGATGGTGAGATGAATGAAACAAGGGCATTATTTGAGACTAATTTGTTTGACGGTGTCGGTGATCATAATATTCTCAGGTTCTCTATAGGTTAACTGATAGGGATGTGCAAGAATGAAGATGTCAGAATCTGTTGTTCATAGTTTTTCTCATTCCCACTAACTGTAGCATAAACCTTCCTCCATAAACTTATCAGATCACTTAATGGTTATTGGTGTACCATAACCTAAAAGAATTGCAGTGAGCAGTGTACGCTGTCACTTGAATAGCAATGAGATCTTTTCTATACGTTCAAATATAGGTGCTAGAGTTGTGTGGAGAGTGATAGCAAAGGAGGCTTAGGATTTAGAGGTATGCCAGGTTGAAAATAAATTTGAGATTTGACTGGTTTTTGAGACGTGGATTTTCATAATATTACAGACGTCATAGTACAGATTAATAACCCTTTATCAAAATCTCTTTGTTGTTGTGTTGCATTGGTTTGGAAATATTCAAGTTCTGTTAATAGACTAACAGTGGACTTTTCCATTTGCAGAATATATTGAATGACCAGCAGAGGCAGTGTTTCAGAAGAAAATTTCTCTGAGTTGCTGAGACCAAAAAGAAACGAAAAAAAAATTCAGCAGCCTTCGGCGTGATTTACCTATTTAAATGGTGAGTCAAACTCTCAATTTATCATTTTGCTTGTCCTTAAAAGAAGTTCATAGCACTGGGGTCTTCCGCATTAATATTATTTGTCAAGAATAAAGCGATTACGATGGCGCTATGGGCATCATGTTAGCTTTTTAAAGACGTTGATTGTCTACAAGGCTGACAATCCTATTTTACATACTCGTGCTAGCAATATGTCATCCGAGGAAATTAGTGTCTTTGAGGCTGGAATGAGGTGTCTTGTATTAAAGCAATTGACTTACTCTCTCATGGAGGGAAGCTAATTTAACCTTCCTCCCTTCACACTGAATGTGGGACTCTTATACTGAAGAAGGATTGCTCTTTAGGATACTCTGTGTTCTTGTACCTCCGGCCCTCTTTCAAAAGGGGAGCCCAATGCTTTCAATGTTGCAGAGCCCTTTCCCATTACACCTCTTACTTGGCTTTAAGTCATAATTACAGATCACTACCTACTGCGGAATTGCTAATGCCTCAATTTTCTGTGTAATTGTCACCGATGGCGATTGGTCAAGTGTTCCCTGACATCATAAAGCTACAGCAGGATGTCATCTGACATGAGGGCGAGCAATAGGATACATTTATCATGGTAGTGAAATGGGTAGTAGGATAGACAGGACTCCCAGCTGAAGGCAAATATGGTGAGATGAATGAAGCAAGGGCATTATTAGAAACTTATTTGTTTGACGCTGTCGGAGATCATAATATTCTCAGGTGCTCTATAGGTTAACTGATTGGGATGTGCAAGAATAGAGACGTCAGAGTCTGTTGTTCATAGTTTTTCTCGTTCCCACTAACTGTAGCATAAACCTTCCTCCATAAACTTATCAGATCACTTAATGGTTATTGGTGTACCATAACCTAAAAGAATTGCAGTGAGCAGCCTACGCTGTCACTTGAATAGCAATGAGATCTTTTCTATATGTTCAAATATAGGTGCTAGAGTTGTGTGGAGAGTGATAGCAAAGGAGGTTTAGGATTTAGAGATATGCTCGGTTGAAATTGAATTTGAGATTTTACTGGTTTTTGAGACGTGGATGTTCATAATATTACAGACGTCATAGTACAGATTAATACCCCTTTATCAAAATCTCTTTGTTGTTGTGTTGCATTGGTTTGGAAATATTCAAGTTCTGTTAATAGACTAACAGTGGACTTTTCCATTTGCAGAATATATTGAATGACCAGCAGAAGCAGTGTTTCAGAAGAAAATTTCTCTGAGTTGCTGAGACCAAAAAGAAACGGAAAAAAAATTCAGCAGCCTTCGGCGTGATTTACCTATTTAAATGGTGAGTCAAACTCTCAATTTATCATTTTGCTTGTCCTTAAAACAAGTTCATAGCATTTGACAGCTCTCAGCTCCTTTTACTGGGGTCTTACGCATGAATATTATTTGTCAAGTATAAAGCGATAAGGATGGTGCTATGGGCATCATGATAGCTTTTTAAAGACGTTGATTGTCTACAAGGCTGACAATCCTATTTTAAATACTTGTGGTAGCAACATGTCATCCGAGGAAATTAGTGTCTATGAGGCTGGAATGAGGTGTCTTGTATTAGAGCAATTGACTTACTCTCTCATGGAGGGAAGCTAATTTAACCTTCCTCCCTTCACACTGAATGTGGGACTCTTATACTGAAGAAGGCTTGCTCTTTAGGATACTCTGTGTTCTTCTACCTCCTGCCCTCTTTCAAAAGCGGAGCTCAATGCTTTCAATGTTGCAGAGCCCTTTCCCATTACACCTCCTACTTGGCTTGGAGTCATAATTACAGATCACTACCTAGTACGGAATTACTAATGCCTCATTGTTCTGTGTAATTGTCACCTATGGCAATTGGTCAAGTGTTCCCTGACATCTTAAAGCTAACGCAGGATGTCATCTGACATGTTGGCGAGCAATACGATACATTTATCATGGTATTGAAATAGGTAGGATAGACAGGACTCCCTGCTGAAGGCAAAGATGGTGAGATGAATGAAACAAGGGCATTATTTGAGACTAATTTGTTTGACGGTGTCGGTGATCATAATATTCTCAGGTTCTCTATAGGTTAACTGATAGGGATGTGCAAGAATGAAGATGTCAGAATCTGTTGTTCATAGTTTTTCTCATTCCCACTAACTGTAGCATAAACCTTCCTCCATAAACTTATCAGATCACTTAATGGTTATTGGTGTACCATAACCTAAAAGAATTGCAGTGAGCAGTGTACGCTGTCACTTGAATAGCAATGAGATCTTTTCTATACGTTCAAATATAGGTGCTAGAGTTGTGTGGAGAGTGATAGCAAAGGAGGCTTAGGATTTAGAGATATGCTCGGTTGAAAATGAATTTGAGATTTGACTGGTTTTTGAGACGTGGATGTTCATAATATTACAGACGTCATAGTACAGATTAATACCCCTTTATCAAAATCTCTTTGTTGTTGTGTTGCATTGGTTTGGAAATATTCAAGTTCTGTTAATAGACTAACAGTGGACTTTTCCATTTGCAGAATATATTGAATGACCAGCAGAGGCAGTGTTTCAGAAGAAAATTTCTCTGAGTTGCTGAGACCAAAAAGAAACGGAAAAAAAATTCAGCAGCCTTCGGCGTGATTTACCTATTTAAATGGTGAGTCAAACTCTCAATTTATCATTTTGCTTGTCCTTAAAAGAAGTTCATAGCACTGGGGTCTTCCGCATGAATATTATTTGTCAAGAATAAAGCGATTACGATGGCGCTATGGGCATCATGTTAGCTTTTTAAAGACGTTGATTGTCTACAAGGCTGACAATCCTATTTTACATACTCGTGCTAGCAATATGTCATCCGAGGAAATTAGTGTCTTTGAGGCTGGAATGAGGTGTCTTGTATTAAAGCAATTGACTTACTCTCTCATGGAGGGAAGCTAATTTAACCTTCCTCCCTTCACACTGAATGTGGGACTCTTATACTGAAGAAGGATTGCTCTTTAGGATACTCTGTGTTCTTGTACCTCCGGCCCTCTTTCAAAAGGGGAGCCCAATGCTTTCAATGTTGCAGAGCTCTTTCCCATTACACCTCTTACTTGGCTTTAAGTCATAATTACAGATCACTACCTACTGCGGAATTGCTAATGCCTCAATTTTCTGGGTAATTGTCACCGATGGCGATTGGTCAAGTGTTCCCTGACATCATAAAGCTACAGCAGGATGTCATCTGACATGAGGGCGAGCAATAGGATACATTTATCATGGTAGTGAAATGGGTAGTAGGATAGACAGGACTCCCAGCTGAAGGCAAATATGGTGAGATGAATGAAGCAAGGGCATTATTAGAAACTTATTTGTTTGACGCTGTCGGAGATCATAATATTCTCAGGTGCTCTATAGGTTAACTGATTGGGATGTGCAAAAATGGAGACGTCAGAGTCTGTTGTTCATAGTTTTTCTCGTTCCCACTAACTGTAGCATAAACCTTCCTCCATAAACTTATCAGATCACTTAATGGTTATTGGTGTACCATAACCTAAAACAATTGCAGTGAGCAGCCTACGCTGTCACTTGAATAGCAATGAGATCTTTTCTATACGTTCAAATATAGGTGCTAGAGTTGTGTGGAGAGTGATAGCAAAGGAGGTTTAGGATTTAGAGATATGCTCGGTTGAAAATGAATTTGAGATTTGACTGGTTTTTGAGACGTGGATGTTCATAATATTACAGACGTCATAGTACAGATTAATACCCCTTTATCAAAATCTCTTTGTTGTTGTGTTGCATTGGTTTGGAAATATTCAAGTTCTGTTCATAGACTAACAGTGGACTTTTCCATTTGCAGAATATATTGAATGACCAGCAGAGGCAGTGTTTCAGAAGAAAATTTCTCTGAGTTGCTGAGACCAAAAAGAAACGGAAAAAAAATTCAGCAGCCTTCGGCGTGATTTACCTATTTAAATGGTGAGTCAAACTCTCAATTTATCATTTTGCTTGTCCTTAAAACAAGTTCATAGCATTTGACAGCTCTCAGCTCCTTTTACTGGGGTCTTACGCATGAATATTATTTGTCAAGTATAAAGCGATAAGGATGGTGCTATGGGCATCATGATAGCTTTTTAAAGACGTTGATTGTCTACAAGGCTGACAATCCTATTTTAAATACTTGTGGTAGCAACATGTCATCCGAGGAAATTAGTGTCTATGAGGCTGGAATGAGGTGTCTTGTATTAGAGCAATTGACTTACTCTCTCATGGAGGGAAGCTAATTTAACCTTCCTCCCTTCACACTGAATGTGGGACTCTTATACTGAAGAAGGCTTGCTCTTTAGGATACTCTGTGTTCTTCTACCTCCTGCCCTCTTTCAAAAGCGGAGCTCAATGCTTTCAATGTTGCTGAGCCCTTTCCCATTACACCTCCTACTTGGCTTGGAGTCATAATTACAGATCACTACCTAGTACGGAATTACTAATGCCTCATTGTTCTGTGTAATTGTCACCTATGGCAATTGGTCAAGTGTTCCCTGACATCTTAAAGCTAACGCAGGATGTCATCTGACATGTTGGCGAGCAATACGATACATTTATCATGGTATTGAAATAGGTAGGATAGACAGGACTCCCTGCTGAAGGCAAAGATGGTGAGATGAATGAAACAAGGGCATTATTTGAGACTAATTTGTTTGACGGTGTCGGTGATCATAATATTCTCAGGTTCTCTATAGGTTAACTGATAGGGATGTGCAAGAATGAAGATGTCAGAATCTGTTGTTCATAGTTTTTCTCATTCCCACTAACTGTAGCATAAACCTTCCTCCATAAACTTATCAGATCACTTAATGGTTATTGGTGTACCATAACCTAAAAGAATTGCAGTGAGCAGTGTACGCTGTCACTTGAATAGCAATGAGATCTTTTCTATACGTTCAAATATAGGTGCTAGAGTTGTGTGGAGAGTGATAGCAAAGGAGGCTTAGGATTTAGAGATATGCTCGGTTGAAAATGAATTTGAGATTTGACTGGTTTTTGAGACGTGGATGTTCATAATATTACAGACGTCATAGTACAGATTAATACCCCTTTATCAAAATCTCTTTGTTGTTGTGTTGCATTGGTTTGGAAATATTCAAGTTCTGTTAATAGACTAACAGTGGACTTTTCCATTTGCAGAATATATTGAATGACCAGCAGAGGCAGTGTTTCAGAAGAAAATTTCTCTGAGTTGCTGAGACCAAAAAGAAACGGAAAAAAAATTCAGCAGCCTTCGGCGTGATTTACCTATTTAAATGGTGAGTCAAACTCTCAATTTATCATTTTGCTTGTCCTTAAAAGAAGTTCATAGCACTGGGGTCTTCCGCATGAATATTATTTGTCAAGAATAAAGCGATTACGATGGCGCTATGGGCATCATGTTAGCTTTTTAAAGACGTTGATTGTCTACAAGGCTGACAATCCTATTTTACATACTCGTGCTAGCAATATGTCATCCGAGGAAATTAGTGTCTTTGAGGCTGGAATGAGGTGTCTTGTATTAAAGCAATTGACTTACTCTCTCATGGAGGGAAGCTAATTTAACCTTCCTCCCTTCACACTGAATGTGGGACTCTTATACTGAAGAAGGATTGCTCTTTAGGATACTCTGTGTTCTTGTACCTCCGGCCCTCTTTCAAAAGGGGAGCCCAATGCTTTCAATGTTGCAGAGCTCTTTCCCATTACACCTCTTACTTGGCTTTAAGTCATAATTACAGATCACTACCTACTGCGGAATTGCTAATGCCTCAATTTTCTGGGTAATTGTCACCGATGGCGATTGGTCAAGTGTTCCCTGACATCATAAAGCTACAGCAGGATGTCATCTGACATGAGGGCGAGCAATAGGATACATTTATCATGGTAGTGAAATGGGTAGTAGGATAGACAGGACTCCCAGCTGAAGGCAAATATGGTGAGATGAATGAAGCAAGGGCATTATTAGAAACTTATTTGTTTGACGCTGTCGGAGATCATAATATTCTCAGGTGCTCTATAGGTTAACTGATTGGGATGTGCAAAAATGGAGACGTCAGAGTCTGTTGTTCATAGTTTTTCTCGTTCCCACTAACTGTAGCATAAACCTTCCTCCATAAACTTATCAGATCACTTAATGGTTATTGGTGTACCATAACCTAAAACAATTGCAGTGAGCAGCCTACGCTGTCACTTGAATAGCAATGAGATCTTTTCTATACGTTCAAATATAGGTGCTAGAGTTGTGTGGAGAGTGATAGCAAAGGAGGTTTAGGATTTAGAGATATGCTCGGTTGAAAATGAATTTGAGATTTGACTGGTTTTTGAGACGTGGATGTTCATAATATTACAGACGTCATAGTACAGATTAATACCCCTTTATCAAAATCTCTTTGTTGTTGTGTTGCATTGGTTTGGAAATATTCAAGTTCTGTTCATAGACTAACAGTGGACTTTTCCATTTGCAGAATATATTGAATGACCAGCAGAGGCAGTGTTTCAGAAGAAAATTTCTCTGAGTTGCTGAGACCAAAAAGAAACGGAAAAAAAATTCAGCAGCCTTCGGCGTGATTTACCTATTTAAATGGTGAGTCAAACTCTCAATTTATCATTTTGCTTGTCCTTAAAACAAGTTCATAGCATTTGACAGCTCTCAGCTCCTTTTACTGGGGTCTTACGCATGAATATTATTTGTCAAGTATAAAGCGATAAGGATGGTGCTATGGGCATCATGATAGCTTTTTAAAGACGTTGATTGTCTACAAGGCTGACAATCCTATTTTAAATACTTGTGGTAGCAACATGTCATCCGAGGAAATTAGTGTCTATGAGGCTGGAATGAGGTGTCTTGTATTAGAGCAATTGACTTACTCTCTCATGGAGGGAAGCTAATTTAACCTTCCTCCCTTCACACTGAATGTGGGACTCTTATACTGAAGAAGGCTTGCTCTTTAGGATACTCTGTGTTCTTCTACCTCCTGCCCTCTTTCAAAAGCGGAGCTCAATGCTTTCAATGTTGCTGAGCCCTTTCCCATTACACCTCCTACTTGGCTTGGAGTCATAATTACAGATCACTACCTAGTACGGAATTACTAATGCCTCATTGTTCTGTGTAATTGTCACCTATGGCAATTGGTCAAGTGTTCCCTGACATCTTAAAGCTAACGCAGGATGTCATCTGACATGTTGGCGAGCAATACGATACATTTATCATGGTATTGAAATAGGTAGGATAGACAGGACTCCCTGCTGAAGGCAAAGATGGTGAGATGAATGAAACAAGGGCATTATTTGAGACTAATTTGTTTGACGGTGTCGGTGATCATAATATTCTCAGGTTCTCTATAGGTTAACTGATAGGGATGTGCAAGAATGAAGATGTCAGAATCTGTTGTTCATAGTTTTTCTCATTCCCACTAACTGTAGCATAAACCTTCCTCCATAAACTTATCAGATCACTTAATGGTTATTGGTGTACCATAACCTAAAAGAATTGCAGTGAGCAGTGTACGCTGTCACTTGAATAGCAATGAGATCTTTTCTATACGTTCAAATATAGGTGCTAGAGTTGTGTGGAGAGTGATAGCAAAGGAGGCTTAGGATTTAGAGGTATGCCAGGTTGAAAATAAATTTGAGATTTGACTGGTTTTTGAGGCGTGGATTTTCATAATATTACAGACGTCATAGTACAGATTAATAACCCTTTATCAAAATCTCTTTGTTGTTGTGTTGCATTGGTTTGGAAATATTCAAGTTCTGTTAATAGACTAACAGTGGACTTTTCCATTTGCAGAATATATTGAATGACCAGCAGAGGCAGTGTTTCAGAAGAAAATTTCTCTGAGTTGCTGAGACCAAAAAGAAACGAAAAAAAAATTCAGCAGCCTTCGGCGTGATTTACCTATTTAAATGGTGAGTCAAACTCTCAATTTATCATTTTGCTTGTCCTTAAAAGAAGTTCATAGCACTGGGGTCTTCCGCATGAATATTATTTGTCAAGAATAAAGCGATTACGATGGCGCTATGGGCATCATGTTAGCTTTTTAAAGACGTTGATTGTCTACAAGGCTGACAATCCTATTTTACATACTCGTGCTAGCAATATGTCATCCGAGGAAATTAGTGTCTTTGAGGCTGGAATGAGGTGTCTTGTATTAAAGCAATTGACTTACTCTCTCATGGAGGGAAGCTAATTTAACCTTCCTCCCTTCACACTGAATGTGGGACTCTTATACTGAAGAAGGATTGCTCTTTAGGATACTCTGTGTTCTTGTACCTCCGGCCCTCTTTCAAAAGGGGAGCCCAATGCTTTCAATGTTGCAGAGCCCTTTCCCATTACACCTCTTACTTGGCTTTAAGTCATAATTACAGATCACTACCTACTGCGGAATTGCTAATGCCTCAATTTTCTGTGTAATTGTCACCGATGGCGATTGGTCAAGTGTTCCCTGACATCATAAAGCTACAGCAGGATGTCATCTGACATGAGGGCGAGCAATAGGATACATTTATCATGGTTGTGAAATGGGTAGTAGGATAGACAGGACTCCCAGCTGAAGGCAAATATGGTGAGATGAATGAAGCAAGGGCATTATTAGAAACTTATTTGTTTGACGCTGTCGGAGATCATAATATTCTCAGGTGCTCTATAGGTTAACTGATTGGGATGTGCAAGAATAGAGACGTCAGAGTCTGTTGTTCATAGTTTTTCTCGTTCCCACTAACTGTAGCATAAACCTTCCTCCATAAACTTATCAGATCACTTAATGGTTATTGGTGTACCATAACCTAAAAGAATTGCAGTGAGCAGCCTACGCTGTCACTTGAATAGCAATGAGATCTTTTCTATACGTTCAAATATAGGTGCTAGAGTTGTGTGGAGAGTGATAGCAAAGGAGGTTTAGGATTTAGAGATATGCTCGGTTGAAATTGAATTTGAGATTTTACTGGTTTTTGAGACGTGGATGTTCATAATATTACAGACGTCATAGTACAGATTAATACCCCTTTATCAAAATCTCTTTGTTGTTGTGTTGCATTGGTTTGGAAATATTCAAGTTCTGTTAATAGACTAACAGTGGACTTTTCCATTTGCAGAATATATTGAATGACCAGCAGAAGCAGTGTTTCAGAAGAAAATTTCTCTGAGTTGCTGAGACCAAAAAGAAACGGAAAAAAAATTCAGCAGCCTTCGGCGTGATTTACCTATTTAAATGGTGAGTCAAACTCTCAATTTATCATTTTGCTTGTCCTTAAAACAAGTTCATAGCATTTGACAGCTCTCAGCTCCTTTTACTGGGGTCTTACGCATGAATATTATTTGTCAAGTATAAAGCGATAAGGATGGTGCTATGGGCATCATGATAGCTTTTTAAAGACGTTGATTGTCTACAAGGCTGACAATCCTATTTTAAATACTTGTGGTAGCAACATGTCATCCGAGGAAATTAGTGTCTATGAGGCTGGAATGAGGTGTCTTGTATTAGAGCAATTGACTTACTCTCTCATGGAGGGAAGCTAATTTAACCTTCCTCCCTTCACACTGAATGTGGGACTCTTATACTGAAGAAGGCTTGCTCTTTAGGATACTCTGTGTTCTTCTACCTCCTGCCCTCTTTCAAAAGCGGAGCTCAATGCTTTCAATGTTGCAGAGCCCTTTCCCATTACACCTCCTACTTGGCTTGGAGTCATAATTACAGATCACTACCTAGTACGGAATTACTAATGCCTCATTGTTCTGTGTAATTGTCACCTATGGCAATTGGTCAAGTGTTCCCTGACATCTTAAAGCTAACGCAGGATGTCATCTGACATGTTGGCGAGCAATACGATACATTTATCATGGTATTGAAATAGGTAGGATAGACAGGACTCCCTGCTGAAGGCAAAGATGGTGAGATGAATGAAACAAGGGCATTATTTGAGACTAATTTGTTTGACGGTGTCGGTGATCATAATATTCTCAGGTTCTCTATAGGTTAACTGATAGGGATGTGCAAGAATGAAGATGTCAGAATCTGTTGTTCATAGTTTTTCTCATTCCCACTAACTGTAGCATAAACCTTCCTCCATAAACTTATCAGATCACTTAATGGTTATTGGTGTACCATAACCTAAAAGAATTGCAGTGAGCAGTGTACGCTGTCACTTGAATAGCAATGAGATCTTTTCTATACGTTCAAATATAGGTGCTAGAGTTGTGTGGAGAGTGATAGCAAAGGAGGCTTAGGATTTAGAGATATGCTCGGTTGAAAATGAATTTGAGATTTGACTGGTTTTTGAGACGTGGATGTTCATAATATTACAGACGTCATAGTACAGATTAATACCCCTTTATCAAAATCTCTTTGTTGTTGTGTTGCATTGGTTTGGAAATATTCAAGTTCTGTTAATAGACTAACAGTGGACTTTTCCATTTGCAGAATATATTGAATGACCAGCAGAGGCAGTGTTTCAGAAGAAAATTTCTCTGAGTTGCTGAGACCAAAAAGAAACGGAAAAAAAATTCAGCAGCCTTCGGCGTGATTTACCTATTTAAATGGTGAGTCAAACTCTCAATTTATCATTTTGCTTGTCCTTAAAAGAAGTTCATAGCACTGGGGTCTTCCGCATGAATATTATTTGTCAAGAATAAAGCGATTACGATGGCGCTATGGGCATCATGTTAGCTTTTTAAAGACGTTGATTGTCTACAAGGCTGACAATCCTATTTTACATACTCGTGCTAGCAATATGTCATCCGAGGAAATTAGTGTCTTTGAGGCTGGAATGAGGTGTCTTGTATTAAAGCAATTGACTTACTCTCTCATGGAGGGAAGCTAATTTAACCTTCCTCCCTTCACACTGAATGTGGGACTCTTATACTGAAGAAGGATTGCTCTTTAGGATACTCTGTGTTCTTGTACCTCCGGCCCTCTTTCAAAAGGGGAGCCCAATGCTTTCAATGTTGCAGAGCTCTTTCCCATTACACCTCTTACTTGGCTTTAAGTCATAATTACAGATCACTACCTACTGCGGAATTGCTAATGCCTCAATTTTCTGGGTAATTGTCACCGATGGCGATTGGTCAAGTGTTCCCTGACATCATAAAGCTACAGCAGGATGTCATCTGACATGAGGGCGAGCAATAGGATACATTTATCATGGTAGTGAAATGGGTAGTAGGATAGACAGGACTCCCAGCTGAAGGCAAATATGGTGAGATGAATGAAGCAAGGGCATTATTAGAAACTTATTTGTTTGACGCTGTCGGAGATCATAATATTCTCAGGT
This sequence comes from Lissotriton helveticus, assembly GCF_964261635.1. Classification (NCBI taxonomy): domain Eukaryota; kingdom Metazoa; phylum Chordata; class Amphibia; order Caudata; family Salamandridae; genus Lissotriton; species Lissotriton helveticus. The sequence continues at coordinate 665,926,417 of NC_136073.1, read as the reverse complement.
GCTCTATAGGTTAACTGATTGGGATGTGCAAAAATGGAGACGTCAGAGTCTGTTGTTCATAGTTTTTCTCGTTCCCACTAACTGTAGCATAAACCTTCCTCCATAAACTTATCAGATCACTTAATGGTTATTGGTGTACCATAACCTAAAACAATTGCAGTGAGCAGCCTACGCTGTCACTTGAATAGCAATGAGATCTTTTCTATACGTTCAAATATAGGTGCTAGAGTTGTGTGGAGAGTGATAGCAAAGGAGGTTTAGGATTTAGAGATATGCTCGGTTGAAAATGAATTTGAGATTTGACTGGTTTTTGAGACGTGGATGTTCATAATATTACAGACGTCATAGTACAGATTAATACCCCTTTATCAAAATCTCTTTGTTGTTGTGTTGCATTGGTTTGGAAATATTCAAGTTCTGTTCATAGACTAACAGTGGACTTTTCCATTTGCAGAATATATTGAATGACCAGCAGAGGCAGTGTTTCAGAAGAAAATTTCTCTGAGTTGCTGAGACCAAAAAGAAACGGAAAAAAAATTCAGCAGCCTTCGGCGTGATTTACCTATTTAAATGGTGAGTCAAACTCTCAATTTATCATTTTGCTTGTCCTTAAAACAAGTTCATAGCATTTGACAGCTCTCAGCTCCTTTTACTGGGGTCTTACGCATGAATATTATTTGTCAAGTATAAAGCGATAAGGATGGTGCTATGGGCATCATGATAGCTTTTTAAAGACGTTGATTGTCTACAAGGCTGACAATCCTATTTTAAATACTTGTGGTAGCAACATGTCATCCGAGGAAATTAGTGTCTATGAGGCTGGAATGAGGTGTCTTGTATTAGAGCAATTGACTTACTCTCTCATGGAGGGAAGCTAATTTAACCTTCCTCCCTTTACACTGAATGTGGGACTCTTATACTGAAGAAGGCTTGCTCTTTAGGATACTCTGTGTTCTTCTACCTCCTGCCCTCTTTCAAAAGCGGAGCTCAATGCTTTCAATGTTGCTGAGCCCTTTCCCATTACACCTCCTACTTGGCTTGGAGTCATAATTACAGATCACTACCTAGTACGGAATTACTAATGCCTCATTGTTCTGTGTAATTGTCACCTATGGCAATTGGTCAAGTGTTCCCTGACATCTTAAAGCTAACGCAGGATGTCATCTGACATGTTGGCGAGCAATACGATACATTTATCATGGTATTGAAATAGGTAGGATAGACAGGACTCCCTGCTGAAGGCAAAGATGGTGAGATGAATGAAACAAGGGCATTATTTGAGACTAATTTGTTTGACAGTGTCGGTGATCATAATATTCTCAGGTTCTCTATAGGTTAACTGATAGGGATGTGCAAGAATGAAGATGTCAGAATCTGTTGTTCATAGTTTTTCTCATTCCCACTAACTGTAGCATAAACCTTCCTCCATAAACTTATCAGATCACTTAATGGTTATTGGTGTACCATAACCTAAAAGAATTGCAGTGAGCAGTGTACGCTGTCACTTGAATAGCAATGAGATCTTTTCTATACGTTCAAATATAGGTGCTAGAGTTGTGTGGAGAGTGATAGCAAAGGAGGCTTAGGATTTAGAGGTATGCCAGGTTGAAAATAAATTTGAGATTTGACTAGTTTTTGAGACGTGGATTTTCATAATATTACAGACGTCATAGTACAGATTAATAACCCTTTATCAAAATCTCTTTGTTGTTGTGTTGCATTGGTTTGGAAATATTCAAGTTCTGTTAATAGACTAACAGTGGACTTTTCCATTTGCAGAATATATTGAATGACCAGCAGAGGCAGTGTTTCAGAAGAAAATTTCTCTGAGTTGCTGAGACCAAAAAGAAACGAAAAAAAAATTCAGCAGCCTTCGGCGTGATTTACCTATTTAAATGGTGAGTCAAACTCTCAATTTATCATTTTGCTTGTCCTTAAAAGAAGTTCATAGCACTGGGGTCTTCCGCATGAATATTATTTGTCAAGAATAAAGCGATTACGATGGCGCTATGGGCATCATGTTAGCTTTTTAAAGACGTTGATTGTCTACAAGGCTGACAATCCTATTTTACATACTCGTGCTAGCAATATGTCATCCGAGGAAATTAGTGTCTTTGAGGCTGGAATGAGGTGTCTTGTATTAAAGCAATTGACTTACTCTCTCATGGAGGGAAGCTAATTTAACCTTCCTCCCTTCACACTGAATGTGGGACTCTTATACTGAAGAAGGATTGCTCTTTAGGATACTCTGTGTTCTTGTACCTCCGGCCCTCTTTCAAAAGGGGAGCCCAATGCTTTCAATGTTGCAGAGCCCTTTCCCATTACACCTCTTACTTGGCTTTAAGTCATAATTACAGATCACTACCTACTGCGGAATTGCTAATGCCTCAATTTTCTGTGTAATTGTCACCGATGGCGATTGGTCAAGTGTTCCCTGACATCATAAAGCTACAGCAGGATGTCATCTGACATGAGGGCGAGCAATAGGATACATTTATCATGGTTGTGAAATGGGTAGTAGGATAGACAGGACTCCCAGCTGAAGGCAAATATGGTGAGATGAATGAAGCAAGGGCATTATTAGAAACTTATTTGTTTGACGCTGTCGGAGATCATAATATTCTCAGGTGCTCTATAGGTTAACTGATTGGGATGTGCAAGAATAGAGACGTCAGAGTCTGTTGTTCATAGTTTTTCTCGTTCCCACTAACTGTAGCATAAACCTTCCTCCATAAACTTATCAGATCACTTAATGGTTATTGGTGTACCATAACCTAAAAGAATTGCAGTGAGCAGCCTACGCTGTCACTTGAATAGCAATGAGATATTTTCTATACGTTCAAATATAGGTGCTAGAGTTGTGTGGAGAGTGATAGCAAAGGAGGTTTAGGATTTAGAGATATGCTCGGTTGAAATTGAATTTGAGATTTTACTGGTTTTTGAGACGTGGATGTTCATAATATTACAGACGTCATAGTACAGATTAATACCCCTTTATCAAAATCTCTTTGTTGTTGTGTTGCATTGGTTTGGAAATATTCAAGTTCTGTTAATAGACTAACAGTGGACTTTTCCATTTGCAGAATATATTGAATGACCAGCAGAAGCAGTGTTTCAGAAGAAAATTTCTCTGAGTTGCTGAGACCAAAAAGAAACGGAAAAAAAATTCAGCAGCCTTCGGCGTGATTTACCTATTTAAATGGTGAGTCAAACTCTCAATTTATCATTTTGCTTGTCCTTAAAACAAGTTCATAGCATTTGACAGCTCTCAGCTCCTTTTACTGGGGTCTTACGCATGAATATTATTTGTCAAGTATAAAGCGATAAGGATGGTGCTATGGGCATCATGATAGCTTTTTAAAGACGTTGATTGTCTACAAGGCTGACAATCCTATTTTAAATACTTGTGGTAGCAACATGTCATCCGAGGAAATTAGTGTCTATGAGGCTGGAATGAGGTGTCTTGTATTAGAGCAATTGACTTACTCTCTCATGGAGGGAAGCTAATTTAACCTTCCTCCCTTCACACTGAATGTGGGACTCTTATACTGAAGAAGGATTGCTCTTTAGGATACTCTGTGTTCTTGTACCTCCGGCCCTCTTTCAAAAGGGGAGCCCAATGCTTTCAATGTTGCAGAGCCCTTTCCCATTACACCTCTTACTTGGCTTTAAGTCATAATTACAGATCACTACCTACTGCGGAATTGCTAATGCCTCAATTTTCTGTGTAATTGTCACCGATGGCGATTGGTCAAGTGTTCCCTGACATCTTAAAGCTAACGCAGGATGTCATCTGACATGTTGGCGAGCAATACGATACATTTATCATGGTATTGAAATAGGTAGGATAGACAGGACTCCCTGCTGAAGGCAAAGATGGTGAGATGAATGAAACAAGGGCATTATTTGAGACTAATTTGTTTGACGGTGTCGGTGATCATAATATTCTCAGGTTCTCTATAGGTTAACTGATAGGGATGTGCAAGAATGAAGATGTCAGAATCTGTTGTTCATAGTTTTTCTCATTCCCACTAACTGTAGCATAAACCTTCCTCCATAAACTTATCAGATCACTTAATGGTTATTGGTGTACCATAACCTAAAAGAATTGCAGTGAGCAGTGTACGCTGTCACTTGAATAGCAATGAGATCTTTTCTATACGTTCAAATATAGGTGCTAGAGTTGTGTGGAGAGTGATAGCAAAGGAGGCTTAGGATTTAGAGGTATGCCAGGTTGAAAATAAATTTGAGATTTGACTAGTTTTTGAGACGTGGATTTTCATAATATTACAGACGTAATAGTACAGATTAATAACCCTTTATCAAAATCTCTTTGTTGTTGTGTTGCATTGGTTTGGAAATATTCAAGTTCTGTTAATAGACTAACAGTGGACTTTTCCATTTGCAGAATATATTGAATGACCAGCAGAGGCAGTGTTTCAGAAGAAAATTTCTCTGAGTTGCTGAGACCAAAAAGAAACGGAAAAAAAATTCAGCAGCCTTCGGCGTGATTTACCTATTTAAATGGTGAGTCAAACTCTCAATTTATCATTTTGCTTGTCCTTAAAAGAAGTTCATAGCACTGGGGTCTTCCGCATGAATATTATTTGTCAAGAATAAAGCGATTACGATGGCGCTATGGGCATCATGTTAGCTTTTTAAAGACGTTGATTGTCTACAAGGCTGACAATCCTATTTTACATACTCGTGCTAGCAATATGTCATCCGAGGAAATTAGTGTCTTTGAGGCTGGAATGAGGTGTCTTGTATTAAAGCAATTGACTTACTCTCTCATGGAGGGAAGCTAATTTAACCTTCCTCCCTTCACACTGAATGTGGGACTCTTATACTGAAGAAGGATTGCTCTTTAGGATACTCTGTGTTCTTGTACCTCCGGCCCTCTTTCAAAAGGGGAGCCCAATGCTTTCAATGTTGCAGAGCCCTTTCCCATTACACCTCTTACTTGGCTTTAAGTCATAATTACAGATCACTACCTACTGCGGAATTGCTAATGCCTCAATTTTCTGTGTAATTGTCACCGATGGCGATTGGTCAAGTGTTCCCTGACATCATAAAGCTACAGCAGGATGTCATCTGACATGAGGGCGAGCAATAGGATACATTTATCATGGTTGTGAAATGGGTAGTAGGATAGACAGGACTCCCAGCTGAAGGCAAATATGATGAGATGAATGAAGCAAGGGCATTATTAGAAACTTATTTGTTTGACGCTGTCGGAGATCATAATATTCTCAGGTGCTCTATAGGTTAACTGATTGGGATGTGCAAGAATAGAGACGTCAGAGTCTGTTGTTCATAGTTTTTCTCGTTCCCACTAACTGTAGCATAAACCTTCCTCCATAAACTTATCAGATCACTTAATGGTTATTGGTGTACCATAACCTAAAAGAATTGCAGTGAGCAGCCTACGCTGTCACTTGAATAGCAATGAGATCTTTTCTATACGTTCAAATATAGGTGCTAGAGTTGTGTGGAGAGTGATAGCAAAGGAGGTTTAGGATTTAGAGATATGCTCGGTTGAAATTGAATTTGAGATTTTACTGGTTTTTGAGACGTGGATGTTCATAATATTACAGACGTCATAGTACAGATTAATACCCCTTTATCAAAATCTCTTTGTTGTTGTGTTGCATTGGTTTGGAAATATTCAAGTTCTGTTAATAGACTAACAGTGGACTTTTCCATTTGCAGAATATATTGAATGACCAGCAGAAGCAGTGTTTCAGAAGAAAATTTCTCTGAGTTGCTGAGACCAAAAAGAAACGGAAAAAAAATTCAGCAGCCTTCGGCGTGATTTACCTATTTAAATGGTGAGTCAAACTCTCAATTTATCATTTTGCTTGTCCTTAAAACAAGTTCATAGCATTTGACAGCTCTCAGCTCCTTTTACTGGGGTCTTACGCATGAATATTATTTGTCAAGTATAAAGCGATAAGGATGGTGCTATGGGCATCATGATAGCTTTTTAAAGACGTTGATTGTCTACAAGGCTGACAATCCTATTTTAAATACTTGTGGTAGCAACATGTCATCCGAGGAAATTAGTGTCTATGAGGCTGGAATGAGGTGTCTTGTATTAGAGCAATTGACTTAGTCTCTCATGGAGGGAAGCTAATTTAACCTTCCTCCCTTCACACTGAATGTGGGACTCTTATACTGAAGAAGGCTTGCTCTTTAGGATACTCTGTGTTCTTCTACCTCCTGCCCTCTTTCAAAAGCGGAGCTCAATGCTTTCAATGTTGCAGAGCCCTTTCCCATTACACCTCCTACTTGGCTTGGAGTCATAATTACAGATCACTACCTAGTATGGAATTACTAATGCCTCATTGTTCTGTGTAATTGTCACCTATGGCAATTGGTCAAGTGTTCCCTGACATCTTAAAGCTAACGCAGGATGTCATCTGACATGTTGGCGAGCAATACGATACATTTATCATGGTATTGAAATAGGTAGGATAGACAGGACTCCCTGCTGAAGGCAAAGATGGTGAGATGAATGAAACAAGGGCATTATTTGAGACTAATTTGTTTGACGGTGTCGGTGATCATAATATTCTCAGGTTCTCTATAGGTTAACTGATAGGGATGTGCAAGAATGAAGATGTCAGAATCTGTTGTTCATAGTTTTTCTCATTCCCACTAACTGTAGCATAAACCTTCCTCCATAAACTTATCAGATCACTTAATGGTTATTGGTGTACCATAACCTAAAAGAATTGCAGTGAGCAGTGTACGCTGTCACTTGAATAGCAATGAGATCTTTTCTATACGTTCAAATATAGGTGCTAGAGTTGTGTGGAGAGTGATAGCAAAGGAGGCTTAGGATTTAGAGATATGCTCGGTTGAAAATGAATTTGAGATTTGACTGGTTTTTGAGACGTGGATGTTCATAATATTACAGACGTCATAGTACAGATTAATACCCCTTTATCAAAATCTCTTTGTTGTTGTGTTGCATTGGTTTGGAAATATTCAAGTTCTGTTAATAGACTAACAGTGGACTTTTCCATTTGCAGAATATATTGAATGACCAGCAGAGGCAGTGTTTCAGAAGAAAATTTCTCTGAGTTGCTGAGACCAAAAAGAAACGGAAAAAAAATTCAGCAGCCTTCGGCGTGATTTACCTATTTAAATGGTGAGTCAAACTCTCAATTTATCATTTTGCTTGTCCTTAAAAGAAGTTCATAGCACTGGGGTCTTCCGCATGAATATTATTTGTCAAGAATAAAGCGATTACGATGGCGCTATGGGCATCATGTTAGCTTTTTAAAGACGTTGATTGTCTACAAGGCTGACAATCCTATTTTACATACTCGTGCTAGCAATATGTCATCCGAGGAAATTAGTGTCTTTGAGGCTGGAATGAGGTGTCTTGTATTAAAGCAATTGACTTACTCTCTCATGGAGGGAAGCTAATTTAACCTTCCTCCCTTCACACTGAATGTGGGACTCTTATACTGAAGAAGGATTGCTCTTTAGGATACTCTGTGTTCTTGTACCTCCGGCCCTCTTTCAAAAGGGGAGCCCAATGCTTTCAATGTTGCAGAGCTCTTTCCCATTACACCTCTTACTTGGCTTTAAGTCATAATTACAGATCACTACCTACTGCGGAATTGCTAATGCCTCAATTTTCTGGGTAATTGTCACCGATGGCGATTGGTCAAGTGTTCCCTGACATCATAAAGCTACAGCAGGATGTCATCTGACATGAGGGCGAGCAATAGGATACATTTATCATGGTAGTGAAATGGGTAGTAGGATAGACAGGACTCCCAGCTGAAGGCAAATATGGTGAGATGAATGAAGCAAGGGCATTATTAGAAACTTATTTGTTTGACGCTGTCGGAGATCATAATATTCTCAGGTGCTCTATAGGTTAACTGATTGGGATGTGCAAGAATGGAGACGTCAGAGTCTGTTGTTCATAGTTTTTCTCGTTCCCACTAACTGTAGCATAAACCTTCCTCCATAAACTTATCAGATCACTTAATGGTTATTGGTGTACCATAACCTAAAACAATTGCAGTGAGCAGCCTACGCTGTCACTTGAATAGCAATGAGATCTTTTCTATACGTTCAAATATAGGTGCTAGAGTTGTGTGGAGAGTGATAGCAAAGGAGGTTTAGGATTTAGAGATATGCTCGGTTGAAAATGAATTTGAGATTTGACTGGTTTTTGAGACGTGGATGTTCATAATATTACAGACGTCATAGTACAGATTAATACCCCTTTATCAAAATCTCTTTGTTGTTGTGTTGCATTGGTTTGGAAATATTCAAGTTCTGTTCATAGACTAACAGTGGACTTTTCCATTTGCAGAATATATTGAATGACCAGCAGAGGCAGTGTTTCAGAAGAAAATTTCTCTGAGTTGCTGAGACCAAAAAGAAACGGAAAAAAAATTCAGCAGCCTTCGGCGTGATTTACCTATTTAAATGGTGAGTCAAACTCTCAATTTATCATTTTGCTTGTCCTTAAAACAAGTTCATAGCATTTGACAGCTCTCAGCTCCTTTTACTGGGGTCTTACGCATGAATATTATTTGTCAAGTATAAAGCGATAAGGATGGTGCTATGGGCATCATGATAGCTTTTTAAAGACGTTGATTGTCTACAAGGCTGACAATCCTATTTTAAATACTTGTGGTAGCAACATGTCATCCGAGGAAATTAGTGTCTATGAGGCTGGAATGAGGTGTCTTGTATTAGAGCAATTGACTTACTCTCTCATGGAGGGAAGCTAATTTAACCTTCCTCCCTTCACACTGAATGTGGGACTCTTATACTGAAGAAGGCTTGCTCTTTAGGATACTCTGTGTTCTTCTACCTCCTGCCCTCTTTCAAAAGCGGAGCTCAATGCTTTCAATGTTGCTGAGCCCTTTCCCATTACACCTCCTACTTGGCTTGGAGTCATAATTACAGATCACTACCTAGTACGGAATTACTAATGCCTCATTGTTCTGTGTAATTGTCACCTATGGCAATTGGTCAAGTGTTCCCTGACATCTTAAAGCTAACGCAGGATGTCATCTGACATGTTGGCGAGCAATACGATACATTTATCATGGTATTGAAATAGGTAGGATAGACAGGACTCCCTGCTGAAGGCAAAGATGGTGAGATGAATGAAACAAGGGCATTATTTGAGACTAATTTGTTTGACGGTGTCGGTGATCATAATATTCTCAGGTTCTCTATAGGTTAACTGATAGGGATGTGCAAGAATGAAGATGTCAGAATCTGTTGTTCATAGTTTTTCTCATTCCCACTAACTGTAGCATAAACCTTCCTCCATAAACTTATCAGATCACTTAATGGTTATTGGTGTACCATAACCTAAAAGAATTGCAGTGAGCAGTGTACGCTGTCACTTGAATAGCAATGAGATCTTTTCTATACGTTCAAATATAGGTGCTAGAGTTGTGTGGAGAGTGATAGCAAAGGAGGCTTAGGATTTAGAGGTATGCCAGGTTGAAAATAAATTTGAGATTTGACTAGTTTTTGAGACGTGGATTTTCATAATATTACAGACGTCATAGTACAGATTAATAACCCTTTATCAAAATCTCTTTGTTGTTGTGTTGCATTGGTTTGGAAATATTCAAGTTCTGTTAATAGACTAACAGTGGACTTTTCCATTTGCAGAATATATTGAATGACCAGCAGAGGCAGTGTTTCAGAAGAAAATTTCTCTGAGTTGCTGAGACCAAAAAGAAACGAAAAAAAAATTCAGCAGCCTTCGGCGTGATTTACCTATTTAAATGGTGAGTCAAACTCTCAATTTATCATTTTGCTTGTCCTTAAAAGAAGTTCATAGCACTGGGGTCTTCCGCATGAATATTATTTGTCAAGAATAAAGCGATTACGATGGCGCTATGGGCATCATGTTAGCTTTTTAAAGACGTTGATTGTCTACAAGGCTGACAATCCTATTTTACATACTCGTGCTAGCAATATGTCATCCGAGGAAATTAGTGTCTTTGAGGCTGGAATGAGGTGTCTTGTATTAAAGCAATTGACTTACTCTCTCATGGAGGGAAGCTAATTTAACCTTCCTCCCTTCACACTGAATGTGGGACTCTTATACTGAAGAAGGATTGCTCTTTAGGATACTCTGTGTTCTTGTACCTCCGGCCCTCTTTCAAAAGGGGAGCCCAATGCTTTCAATGTTGCAGAGCCCTTTCCCATTACACCTCTTACTTGGCTTTAAGTCATAATTACAGATCACTACCTACTGCGGAATTGCTAATGCCTCAATTTTCTGTGTAATTGTCACCGATGGCGATTGGTCAAGTGTTCCCTGACATCATAAAGCTACAGCAGGATGTCATCTGACATGAGGGCGAGCAATAGGATACATTTATCATGGTTGTGAAATGGGTAGTAGGATAGACAGGACTCCCAGCTGAAGGCAAATATGGTGAGATGAATGAAGCAAGGGCATTATTAGAAACTTATTTGTTTGACGCTGTCGGAGATCATAATATTCTCAGGTGCTCTATAGGTTAACTGATTGGGATGTGCAAGAATAGAGACGTCAGAGTCTGTTGTTCATAGTTTTTCTCGTTCCCACTAACTGTAGCATAAACCTTCCTCCATAAACTTATCAGATCACTTAATGGTTATTGGTGTACCATAACCTAAAAGAATTGCAGTGAGCAGCCTACGCTGTCACTTGAATAGCAATGAGATATTTTCTATACGTTCAAATATAGGTGCTAGAGTTGTGTGGAGAGTGATAGCAAAGGAGGTTTAGGATTTAGAGATATGCTCGGTTGAAATTGAATTTGAGATTTTACTGGTTTTTGAGACGTGGATGTTCATAATATTACAGACGTCATAGTACAGATTAATACCCCTTTATCAAAATCTCTTTGTTGTTGTGTTGCATTGGTTTGGAAATATTCAAGTTCTGTTAATAGACTAACAGTGGACTTTTCCATTTGCAGAATATATTGAATGACCAGCAGAAGCAGTGTTTCAGAAGAAAATTTCTCTGAGTTGCTGAGACCAAAAAGAAACGGAAAAAAAATTCAGCAGCCTTCGGCGTGATTTACCTATTTAAATGGTGAGTCAAACTCTCAATTTATCATTTTGCTTGTCCTTAAAACAAGTTCATAGCATTTGACAGCTCTCAGCTCCTTTTACTGGGGTCTTACGCATGAATATTATTTGTCAAGTATAAAGCGATAAGGATGGTGCTATGGGCATCATGATAGCTTTTTAAAGACGTTGATTGTCTACAAGGCTGACAATCCTATTTTAAATACTTGTGGTAGCAACATGTCATCCGAGGAAATTAGTGTCTATGAGGCTGGAATGAGGTGTCTTGTATTAGAGCAATTGACTTACTCTCTCATGGAGGGAAGCTAATTTAACCTTCCTCCCTTCACACTGAATGTGGGACTCTTATACTGAAGAAGGCTTGCTCTTTAGGATACTCTGTGTTCTTCTACCTCCTGCCCTCTTTCAAAAGCGGAGCTCAATGCTTTCAATGTTGCAGAGCCCTTTCCCATTACACCTCCTACTTGGCTTGGAGTCATAATTACAGATCACTACCTAGTACGGAATTACTAATGCCTCATTGTTCTGTGTAATTGTCACCTATGGCAATTGGTCAAGTGTTCCCTGACATCTTAAAGCTAACGCAGGATGTCATCTGACATGTTGGCGAGCAATACGATACATTTATCATGGTATTGAAATAGGTAGGATAGACAGGACTCCCTGCTGAAGGCAAAGATGGTGAGATGAATGAAACAAGGGCATTATTTGAGACTAATTTGTTTGACGGTGTCGGTGATCATAATATTCTCAGGTTCTCTATAGGTTAACTGATAGGGATGTGCAAGAATGAAGATGTCAGAATCTGTTGTTCATAGTTTTTCTCATTCCCACTAACTGTAGCATAAACCTTCCTCCATAAACTTATCAGATCACTTAATGGTTATTGGTGTACCATAACCTAAAAGAATTGCAGTGATCAGTGTACGCTGTCACTTGAATAGCAATGAGATCTTTTCTATACGTTCAAATATAGGTGCTAGAGTTGTGTGGAGAGTGATAGCAAAGGAGGCTTAGGATTTAGAGGTATGCCAGGTTGAAAATAAATTTGAGATTTGACTAGTTTTTGAGACGTGGATTTTCATAATATTACAGACGTCATAGTACAGATTAATAACCCTTTATCAAAATCTCTTTGTTGTTGTGTTGCATTGGTTTGGAAATATTCAAGTTCTGTTAATAGACTAACAGTGGACTTTTCCATTTGCAGAATATATTGAATGACCAGCAGAGGCAGTGTTTCAGAAGAAAATTTCTCCGAGTTGCTGAGACCAAAAAGAAACGAAAAAAAAATTCAGCAGCCTTCGGCGTGATTTACCTATTTAAATGGTGAGTCAAACTCTCAATTTATCATTTTGCTTGTCCTTAAAAGAAGTTCATAGCACTGGGGTCTTCCGCATTAATATTATTTGTCAAGAATAAAGCGATTACGATGGCGCTATGGGCATCATGTTAGCTTTTTAAAGATGTTGATTGTCTACAAGGCTGACAATCCTATTTTACATACTCGTGCTAGCAATATATCATCCGAGGAAATTAGTGTCTTTGAGGCTGGAATGAGGTGTCTTGTATTAAAGCAATTGACTTACTCTCTCATGGAGGGAAGCTAATTTAACCTTCCTCCCTTCACACTGAATGTGGGACTCTTATACTGAAGAAGGATTGCTCTTTAGGATACTCTGTGTTCTTGTACCTCCGGCCCTCTTTCAAAAGGGGAGCCCAATGCTTTCAATGTTGCAGAGCCCTTTCCCATTACACCTCTTACTTGGCTTTAAGTCATAATTACAGATCACTACCTACTGCGGAATTGCTAATGCCTCAATTTTCTGTGTAATTGTCACCGATGGCGATTGGTCAAGTGTTCCCTGACATCATAAAGCTACAGCAGGATGTCATCTGACATGAGGGCGAGCAATAGGATACATTTATCATGGTAGTGAAATGGGTAGTAGGATAGACAGGACTCCCAGCTGAAGGCAAATATGGTGAGATGAATGAAGCAAGGGCATTATTAGAAACTTATTTGTTTGACGCTGTCGGAGATCATAATATTCTCAGGTGCTCTATAGGTTAACTGATTGGGATGTGCAAGAATAGAGACGTCAGAGTCTGTTGTTCATAGTTTTTCTCGTTCCCACTAACTGTAGCATAAACCTTCCTCCATAAACTTATCAGATCACTTAATGGTTATTGGTGTACCATAACCTAAAAGAATTGCAGTGAGCAGCCTACGCTGTCACTTGAATAGCAATGAGATCTTTTCTATACGTTCAAATATAGGTGCTAGAGTTGTGTGGAGAGTGATAGCAAAGGAGGTTTAGGATTTAGAGATATGCTCGGTTGAAATTGAATTTGAGATTTTACTGGTTTTTGAGACGTGGATGTTCATAATATTACAGACGTCATAGTACAGATTAATACCCCTTTATCAAAATCTCTTTGTTGTTGTGTTGCATTGGTTTGGAAATATTCAAGTTCTGTTAATAGACTAACAGTGGACTTTTCCATTTGCAGAATATATTGAATGACCAGCAGAAGCAGTGTTTCAGAAGAAAATTTCTCTGAGTTGCTGAGACCAAAAAGAAACGGAAAAAAAATTCAGCAGCCTTCGGCGTGATTTACCTATTTAAATGGTGAGTCAAACTCTCAATTTATCATTTTGCTTGTCCTTAAAACAAGTTCATAGCATTTGACAGCTCTCAGCTCCTTTTACTGGGGTCTTACGCATGAATATTATTTGTCAAGTATAAAGCGATAAGGATGGTGCTATGGGCATCATGATAGCTTTTTAAAGACGTTGATTGTCTACAAGGCTGACAATCCTATTTTAAATACTTGTGGTAGCAACATGTCATCCGAGGAAATTAGTGTCTATGAGGCTGGAATGAGGTGTCTTGTATTAGAGCAATTGACTTAGTCTCTCATGGAGGGAAGCTAATTTAACCTTCCTCCCTTCACACTGAATGTGGGACTCTTATACTGAAGAAGGCTTGCTCTTTAGGATACTCTGTGTTCTTCTACCTCCTGCCCTCTTTCAAAAGCGGAGCTCAATGCTTTCAATGTTGCAGAGCCCTTTCCCATTACACCTCCTACTTGGCTTGGAGTCATAATTACAGATCACTACCTAGTACGGAATTACTAATGCCTCATTGTTCTGTGTAATTGTCACCTATGGCAATTGGTCAAGTGTTCCCTGACATCTTAAAGCTAACGCAGGATGTCATCTGACATGTTGGCGAGCAATACGATACATTTATCATGGTATTGAAATAGGTAGGATAGACAGGACTCCCTGCTGAAGGCAAAGATGGTGAGATGAATGAAACAAGGGCATTATTTGAGACTAATTTGTTTGACGGTGTCGGTGATCATAATATTCTCAGGTTCTCTATAGGTTAACTGATAGGGATGTGCAAGAATGAAGATGTCAGAATCTGTTGTTCATAGTTTTTCTCATTCCCACTAACTGTAGCATAAACCTTCCTCCTTAAACTTATCAGATCACTTAATGGTTATTGGTGTACCATAACCTAAAAGAATTGCAGTGAGCAGTGTACGCTGTCACTTGAATAGCAATGAGATCTTTTCTATACGTTCAAATATAGGTGCTAGAGTTGTGTGGAGAGTGATAGCAAAGGAGGCTTAGGATTTAGAGGTATGCCAGGTTGAAAATAAATTTGAGATTTGACTGGTTTTTGAGACGTGGATTTTCATAATATTACAGACGTCATAGTACAGATTAATAACCCTTTATCAAAATCTCTTTGTTGTTGTGTTGCATTGGTTTGGAAATATTCAAGTTCTGTTAATAGACTAACAGTGGACTTTTCCATTTGCAGAATATATTGAATGACCAGCAGAGGCAGTGTTTCAGAAGAAAATTTCTCTGAGTTGCTGAGACCAAAAAGAAACGAAAAAAAAATTCAGCAGCCTTCGGCGTGATTTACCTATTTAAATGGTGAGTCAAACTCTCAATTTATCATTTTGCTTGTCCTTAAAAGAAGTTCATAGCACTGGGGTCTTCCGCATGAATATTATTTGTCAAGAATAAAGCGATTACGATGGCGCTATGGGCATCATGTTAGCTTTTTAAAGATGTTGATTGTCTACAAGGCTGACAATCCTATTTTACATACTCGTGCTAGCAATATATCATCCGAGGAAATTAGTGTCTTTGAGGCTGGAATGAGGTGTCTTGTATTAAAGCAATTGACTTACTCTCTCATGGAGGGAAGCTAATTTAACCTTCCTCCCTTCACACTGAATGTGGGACTCTTATACTGAAGAAGGATTGCTCTTTAGGATACTCTGTGTTCTTGTACCTCCGGCCCTCTTTCAAAAGGGGAGCCCAATGCTTTCAATGTTGCAGAGCCCTTTCCCATTACACCTCTTACTTGGCTTTAAGTCATAATTACAGATCACTACCTACTGCGGAATTGCTAATGCCTCAATTTTCTGTGTAATTGTCACCGATGGCGATTGGTCAAGTGTTCCCTGACATCATAAAGCTACAGCAGGATGTCATCTGACATGAGGGCGAGCAATAGGATACATTTATCATGGTAGTGAAATGGGTAGTAGGATAGACAGGACTCCCAGCTGAAGGCAAATATGGTGAGATGAATGAAGCAAGGGCATTATTAGAAACTTATTTGTTTGACGCTGTCGGAGATCATAATATTCTCAGGTGCTCTATAGGTTAACTGATTGGGATGTGCAAGAATAGAGACGTCAGAGTCTGTTGTTCATAGTTTTTCTCGTTCCCACTAACTGTAGCATAAACCTTCCTCCATAAACTTATCAGATCACTTAATGGTTATTGGTGTACCATAACCTAAAAGAATTGCAGTGAGCAGCCTACGCTGTCACTTGAATAGCAATGAGATCTTTTCTATATGTTCAAATATAGGTGCTAGAGTTGTGTGGAGAGTGATAGCAAAGGAGGTTTAGGATTTAGAGATATGCTCGGTTGAAATTGAATTTGAGATTTTACTGGTTTTTGAGACGTGGATGTTCATAATATTACAGACGTCATAGTACAGATTAATACCCCTTTATCAAAATCTCTTTGTTGTTGTGTTGCATTGGTTTGGAAATATTCAAGTTCTGTTAATAGACTAACAGTGGACTTTTCCATTTGCAGAATATATTGAATGACCAGCAGAAGCAGTGTTTCAGAAGAAAATTTCTCTGAGTTGCTGAGACCAAAAAGAAACGGAAAAAAAATTCAGCAGCCTTCGGCGTGATTTACCTATTTAAATGGTGAGTCAAACTCTCAATTTATCATTTTGCTTGTCCTTAAAACAAGTTCATAGCATTTGACAGCTCTCAGCTCCTTTTACTGGGGTCTTACGCATGAATATTATTTGTCAAGTATAAAGCGATAAGGATGGTGCTATGGGCATCATGATAGCTTTTTAAAGACGTTGATTGTCTACAAGGCTGACAATCCTATTTTAAATACTTGTGGTAGCAACATGTCATCCGAGGAAATTAGTGTCTATGAGGCTGGAATGAGGTGTCTTGTATTAGAGCAATTGACTTACTCTCTCATGGAGGGAAGCTAATTTAACCTTCCTCCCTTCACACTGAATGTGGGACTCTTATACTGAAGAAGGCTTGCTCTTTAGGATACTCTGTGTTCTTCTACCTCCTGCCCTCTTTCAAAAGCGGAGCTCAATGCTTTCAATGTTGCAGAGCCCTTTCCCATTACACCTCCTACTTGGCTTGGAGTCATAATTACAGATCACTACCTAGTACGGAATTACTAATGCCTCATTGTTCTGTGTAATTGTCACCTATGGCAATTGGTCAAGTGTTCCCTGACATCTTAAAGCTAACGCAGGATGTCATCTGACATGTTGGCGAGCAATACGATACATTTATCATGGTATTGAAATAGGTAGGATAGACAGGACTCCCTGCTGAAGGCAAAGATGGTGAGATGAATGAAACAAGGGCATTATTTGAGACTAATTTGTTTGACGGTGTCGGTGATCATAATATTCTCAGGTTCTCTATAGGTTAACTGATAGGGATGTGCAAGAATGAAGATGTCAGAATCTGTTGTTCATAGTTTTTCTCATTCCCACTAACTGTAGCATAAACCTTCCTCCATAAACTTATCAGATCACTTAATGGTTATTGGTGTACCATAACCTAAAAGAATTGCAGTGAGCAGTGTACGCTGTCACTTGAATAGCAATGAGATCTTTTCTATACGTTCAAATATAGGTGCTAGAGTTGTGTGGAGAGTGATAGCAAAGGAGGCTTAGGATTTAGAGATATGCTCGGTTGAAAATGAATTTGAGATTTGACTGGTTTTTGAGACGTGGATGTTCATAATATTACAGACGTCATAGTACAGATTAATACCCCTTTATCAAAATCTCTTTGTTGTTGTGTTGCATTGGTTTGGAAATATTCAAGTTCTGTTAATAGACTAACAGTGGACTTTTCCATTTGCAGAATATATTGAATGACCAGCAGAGGCAGTGTTTCAGAAGAAAATTTCTCTGAGTTGCTGAGACCAAAAAGAAACGGAAAAAAAATTCAGCAGCCTTCGGCGTGATTTACCTATTTAAATGGTGAGTCAAACTCTCAATTTATCATTTTGCTTGTCCTTAAAAGAAGTTCATAGCACTGGGGTCTTCCGCATGAATATTATTTGTCAAGAATAAAGCGATTACGATGGCGCTATGGGCATCATGTTAGCTTTTTAAAGACGTTGATTGTCTACAAGGCTGACAATCCTATTTTACATACTCGTGCTAGCAATATGTCATCCGAGGAAATTAGTGTCTTTGAGGCTGGAATGAGGTGTCTTGTATTAAAGCAATTGACTTACTCTCTCATGGAGGGAAGCTAATTTAACCTTCCTCCCTTCACACTGAATGTGGGACTCTTATACTGAAGAAGGATTGCTCTTTAGGATACTCTGTGTTCTTGTACCTCCGGCCCTCTTTCAAAAGGGGAGCCCAATGCTTTCAATGTTGCAGAGCTCTTTCCCATTACACCTCTTACTTGGCTTTAAGTCATAATTACAGATCACTACCTACTGCGGAATTGCTAATGCCTCAATTTTCTGGGTAATTGTCACCGATGGCGATTGGTCAAGTGTTCCCTGACATCATAAAGCTACAGCAGGATGTCATCTGACATGAGGGCGAGCAATAGGATACATTTATCATGGTAGTGAAATGGGTAGTAGGATAGACAGGACTCCCAGCTGAAGGCAAATATGGTGAGATGAATGAAGCAAGGGCATTATTAGAAACTTATTTGTTTGACGCTGTCGGAGATCATAATATTCTCAGGTGCTCTATAGGTTAACTGATTGGGATGTGCAAAAATGGAGACGTCAGAGTCTGTTGTTCATAGTTTTTCTCGTTCCCACTAACTGTAGCATAAACCTTCCTCCATAAACTTATCAGATCACTTAATGGTTATTGGTGTACCATAACCTAAAACAATTGCAGTGAGCAGCCTACGCTGTCACTTGAATAGCAATGAGATCTTTTCTATACGTTCAAATATAGGTGCTAGAGTTGTGTGGAGAGTGATAGCAAAGGAGGTTTAGGATTTAGAGATATGCTCGGTTGAAAATGAATTTGAGATTTGACTGGTTTTTGAGACGTGGATGTTCATAATATTACAGACGTCATAGTACAGATTAATACCCCTTTATCAAAATCTCTTTGTTGTTGTGTTGCATTGGTTTGGAAATATTCAAGTTCTGTTCATAGACTAACAGTGGACTTTTCCATTTGCAGAATATATTGAATGACCAGCAGAGGCAGTGTTTCAGAAGAAAATTTCTCTGAGTTGCTGAGACCAAAAAGAAACGGAAAAAAAATTCAGCAGCCTTCGGCGTGATTTACCTATTTAAATGGTGAGTCAAACTCTCAATTTATCATTTTGCTTGTCCTTAAAACAAGTTCATAGCATTTGACAGCTCTCAGCTCCTTTTACTGGGGTCTTACGCATGAATATTATTTGTCAAGTATAAAGCGATAAGGATGGTGCTATGGGCATCATGATAGCTTTTTAAAGACGTTGATTGTCTACAAGGCTGACAATCCTATTTTAAATACTTGTGGTAGCAACATGTCATCCGAGGAAATTAGTGTCTATGAGGCTGGAATGAGGTGTCTTGTATTAGAGCAATTGACTTACTCTCTCATGGAGGGAAGCTAATTTAACCTTCCTCCCTTTACACTGAATGTGGGACTCTTATACTGAAGAAGGCTTGCTCTTTAGGATACTCTGTGTTCTTCTACCTCCTGCCCTCTTTCAAAAGCGGAGCTCAATGCTTTCAATGTTGCTGAGCCCTTTCCCATTACACCTCCTACTTGGCTTGGAGTCATAATTACAGATCACTACCTAGTACGGAATTACTAATGCCTCATTGTTCTGTGTAATTGTCACCTATGGCAATTGGTCAAGTGTTCCCTGACATCTTAAAGCTAACGCAGGATGTCATCTGACATGTTGGCGAGCAATACGATACATTTATCATGGTATTGAAATAGGTAGGATAGACAGGACTCCCTGCTGAAGGCAAAGATGGTGAGATGAATGAAACAAGGGCATTATTTGAGACTAATTTGTTTGACGGTGTCGGTGATCATAATATTCTCAGGTTCTCTATAGGTTAACTGATAGGGATGTGCAAGAATGAAGATGTCAGAATCTGTTGTTCATAGTTTTTCTCATTCCCACTAACTGTAGCATAAACCTTCCTCCATAAACTTATCAGATCACTTAATGGTTATTGGTGTACCATAACCTAAAAGAATTGCAGTGAGCAGTGTACGCTGTCACTTGAATAGCAATGAGATCTTTTCTATACGTTCAAATATAGGTGCTAGAGTTGTGTGGAGAGTGATAGCAAAGGAGGCTTAGGATTTAGAGGTATGCCAGGTTGAAAATAAATTTGAGATTTGACTAGTTTTTGAGACGTGGATTTTCATAATATTACAGACGTCATAGTACAGATTAATAACCCTTTATCAAAATCTCTTTGTTGTTGTGTTGCATTGGTTTGGAAATATTCAAGTTCTGTTAATAGACTAACAGTGGACTTTTCCATTTGCAGAATATATTGAATGACCAGCAGAGGCAGTGTTTCAGAAGAAAATTTCTCTGAGTTGCTGAGACCAAAAAGAAACGAAAAAAAAATTCAGCAGCCTTCGGCGTGATTTACCTATTTAAATGGTGAGTCAAACTCTCAATTTATCATTTTGCTTGTCCTTAAAAGAAGTTCATAGCACTGGGGTCTTCCGCATGAATATTATTTGTCAAGAATAAAGCGATTACGATGGCGCTATGGGCATCATGTTAGCTTTTTAAAGACGTTGATTGTCTACAAGGCTGACAATCCTATTTTACATACTCGTGCTAGCAATATGTCATCCGAGGAAATTAGTGTCTTTGAGGCTGGAATGAGGTGTCTTGTATTAAAGCAATTGACTTACTCTCTCATGGAGGGAAGCTAATTTAACCTTCCTCCCTTCACACTGAATGTGGGACTCTTATACTGAAGAAGGATTGCTCTTTAGGATACTCTGTGTTCTTGTACCTCCGGCCCTCTTTCAAAAGGGGAGCCCAATGCTTTCAATGTTGCAGAGCCCTTTCCCATTACACCTCTTACTTGGCTTTAAGTCATAATTACAGATCACTACCTACTGCGGAATTGCTAATGCCTCAATTTTCTGTGTAATTGTCACCGATGGCGATTGGTCAAGTGTTCCCTGACATCATAAAGCTACAGCAGGATGTCATCTGACATGAGGGCGAGCAATAGGATACATTTATCATGGTTGTGAAATGGGTAGTAGGATAGACAGGACTCCCAGCTGAAGGCAAATATGGTGAGATGAATGAAGCAAGGGCATTATTAGAAACTTATTTGTTTGACGCTGTCGGAGATCATAATATTCTCAGGTGCTCTATAGGTTAACTGATTGGGATGTGCAAGAATAGAGACGTCAGAGTCTGTTGTTCATAGTTTTTCTCGTTCCCACTAACTGTAGCATAAACCTTCCTCCATAAACTTATCAGATCACTTAATGGTTATTGGTGTACCATAACCTAAAAGAATTGCAGTGAGCAGCCTACGCTGTCACTTGAATAGCAATGAGATATTTTCTATACGTTCAAATATAGGTGCTAGAGTTGTGTGGAGAGTGATAGCAAAGGAGGTTTAGGATTTAGAGATATGCTCGGTTGAAATTGAATTTGAGATTTTACTGGTTTTTGAGACGTGGATGTTCATAATATTACAGACGTCATAGTACAGATTAATACCCCTTTATCAAAATCTCTTTGTTGTTGTGTTGCATTGGTTTGGAAATATTCAAGTTCTGTTAATAGACTAACAGTGGACTTTTCCATTTGCAGAATATATTGAATGACCAGCAGAAGCAGTGTTTCAGAAGAAAATTTCTCTGAGTTGCTGAGACCAAAAAGAAACGGAAAAAAAATTCAGCAGCCTTCGGCGTGATTTACCTATTTAAATGGTGAGTCAAACTCTCAATTTATCATTTTGCTTGTCCTTAAAACAAGTTCATAGCATTTGACAGCTCTCAGCTCCTTTTACTGGGGTCTTACGCATGAATATTATTTGTCAAGTATAAAGCGATAAGGATGGTGCTATGGGCATCATGATAGCTTTTTAAAGACGTTGATTGTCTACAAGGCTGACAATCCTATTTTAAATACTTGTGGTAGCAACATGTCATCCGAGGAAATTAGTGTCTATGAGGCTGGAATGAGGTGTCTTGTATTAGAGCAATTGACTTACTCTCTCATGGAGGGAAGCTAATTTAACCTTCCTCCCTTCACACTGAATGTGGGACTCTTATACTGAAGAAGGATTGCTCTTTAGGATACTCTGTGTTCTTGTACCTCCGGCCCTCTTTCAAAAGGGGAGCCCAATGCTTTCAATGTTGCAGAGCCCTTTCCCATTACACCTCTTACTTGGCTTTAAGTCATAATTACAGATCACTACCTACTGCGGAATTGCTAATGCCTCAATTTTCTGTGTAATTGTCACCGATGGCGATTGGTCAAGTGTTCCCTGACATCTTAAAGCTAACGCAGGATGTCATCTGACATGTTGGCGAGCAATACGATACATTTATCATGGTATTGAAATAGGTAGGATAGACAGGACTCCCTGCTGAAGGCAAAGATGGTGAGATGAATGAAACAAGGGCATTATTTGAGACTAATTTGTTTGACGGTGTCGGTGATCATAATATTCTCAGGTTCTCTATAGGTTAACTGATAGGGATGTGCAAGAATGAAGATGTCAGAATCTGTTGTTCATAGTTTTTCTCATTCCCACTAACTGTAGCATAAACCTTCCTCCATAAACTTATCAGATCACTTAATGGTTATTGGTGTACCATAACCTAAAAGAATTGCAGTGAGCAGTGTACGCTGTCACTTGAATAGCAATGAGATCTTTTCTATACGTTCAAATATAGGTGCTAGAGTTGTGTGGAGAGTGATAGCAAAGGAGGCTTAGGATTTAGAGGTATGCCAGGTTGAAAATAAATTTGAGATTTGACTAGTTTTTGAGACGTGGATTTTCATAATATTACAGACGTAATAGTACAGATTAATAACCCTTTATCAAAATCTCTTTGTTGTTGTGTTGCATTGGTTTGGAAATATTCAAGTTCTGTTAATAGACTAACAGTGGACTTTTCCATTTGCAGAATATATTGAATGACCAGCAGAGGCAGTGTTTCAGAAGAAAATTTCTCTGAGTTGCTGAGACCAAAAAGAAACGAAAAAAAAATTCAGCAGCCTTCGGCGTGATTTACCTATTTAAATGGTGAGTCAAACTCTCAATTTATCATTTTGCTTGTCCTTAAAAGAAGTTCATAGCACTGGGGTCTTCCGCATGAATATTATTTGTCAAGAATAAAGCGATTACGATGGCGCTATGGGCATCATGTTAGCTTTTTAAAGACGTTGATTGTCTACAAGGCTGACAATCCTATTTTACATACTCGTGCTAGCAATATGTCATCCGAGGAAATTAGTGTCTTTGAGGCTGGAATGAGGTGTCTTGTATTAAAGCAATTGACTTACTCTCTCATGGAGGGAAGCTAATTTAACCTTCCTCCCTTCACACTGAATGTGGGACTCTTATACTGAAGAAGGATTGCTCTTTAGGATACTCTGTGTTCTTGTACCTCCGGCCCTCTTTCAAAAGGGGAGCCCAATGCTTTCAATGTTGCAGAGCCCTTTCCCATTACACCTCTTACTTGGCTTTAAGTCATAATTACAGATCACTACCTACTGCGGAATTGCTAATGCCTCAATTTTCTGTGTAATTGTCACCGATGGCGATTGGTCAAGTGTTCCCTGACATCATAAAGCTACAGCAGGATGTCATCTGACATGAGGGCGAGCAATAGGATACATTTATCATGGTTGTGAAATGGGTAGTAGGATAGACAGGACTCCCAGCTGAAGGCAAATATGGTGAGATGAATGAAGCAAGGGCATTATTAGAAACTTATTTGTTTGACGCTGTCGGAGATCATAATATTCTCAGGTGCTCTATAGGTTAACTGATTGGGATGTGCAAGAATAGAGACGTCAGAGTCTGTTGTTCATAGTTTTTCTCGTTCCCACTAACTGTAGCATAAACCTTCCTCCATAAACTTATCAGATCACTTAATGGTTATTGGTGTACCATAACCTAAAAGAATTGCAGTGAGCAGCCTACGCTGTCACTTGAATAGCAATGAGATATTTTCTATACGTTCAAATATAGGTGCTAGAGTTGTGTGGAGAGTGATAGCAAAGGAGGTTTAGGATTTAGAGATATGCTCGGTTGAAATTGAATTTGAGATTTTACTGGTTTTTGAGACGTGGATGTTCATAATATTACAGACGTCATAGTACAGATTAATACCCCTTTATCAAAATCTCTTTGTTGTTGTGTTGCATTGGTTTGGAAATATTCAAGTTCTGTTAATAGACTAACAGTGGACTTTTCCATTTGCAGAATATATTGAATGACCAGCAGAAGCAGTGTTTCAGAAGAAAATTTCTCTGAGTTGCTGAGACCAAAAAGAAACGGAAAAAAAATTCAGCAGCCTTCGGCGTGATTTACCTATTTAAATGGTGAGTCAAACTCTCAATTTATCATTTTGCTTGTCCTTAAAACAAGTTCATAGCATTTGACAGCTCTCAGCTCCTTTTACTGGGGTCTTACGCATGAATATTATTTGTCAAGTATAAAGCGATAAGGATGGTGCTATGGGCATCATGATAGCTTTTTAAAGACGTTGATTGTCTACAAGGCTGACAATCCTATTTTAAATACTTGTGGTAGCAACATGTCATCCGAGGAAATTAGTGTCTATGAGGCTGGAATGAGGTGTCTTGTATTAGAGCAATTGACTTACTCTCTCATGGAGGGAAGCTAATTTAACCTTCCTCCCTTCACACTGAATGTGGGACTCTTATACTGAAGAAGGCTTGCTCTTTAGGATACTCTGTGTTCTTCTACCTCCTGCCCTCTTTCAAAAGCGGAGCTCAATGCTTTCAATGTTGCAGAGCCCTTTCCCATTACACCTCCTACTTGGCTTGGAGTCATAATTACAGATCACTACCTAGTACGGAATTACTAATGCCTCATTGTTCTGTGTAATTGTCACCTATGGCAATTGGTCAAGTGTTCCCTGACATCTTAAAGCTAACGCAGGATGTCATCTGACATGTTGGCGAGCAATACGATACATTTATCATGGTATTGAAATAGGTAGGATAGACAGGACTCCCTGCTGAAGGCAAAGATGGTGAGATGAATGAAACAAGGGCATTATTTGAGACTAATTTGTTTGACGGTGTCGGTGATCATAATATTCTCAGGTTCTCTATAGGTTAACTGATAGGGATGTGCAAGAATGAAGATGTCAGAATCTGTTGTTCATAGTTTTTCTCATTCCCACTAACTGTAGCATAAACCTTCCTCCATAAACTTATCAGATCACTTAATGGTTATTGGTGTACCATAACCTAAAAGAATTGCAGTGATCAGTGTACGCTGTCACTTGAATAGCAATGAGATCTTTTCTATACGTTCAAATATAGGTGCTAGAGTTGTGTGGAGAGTGATAGCAAAGGAGGCTTAGGATTTAGAGGTATGCCAGGTTGAAAATAAATTTGAGATTTGACTAGTTTTTGAGACGTGGATTTTCATAATATTACAGACGTCATAGTACAGATTAATAACCCTTTATCAAAATCTCTTTGTTGTTGTGTTGCATTGGTTTGGAAATATTCAAGTTCTGTTAATAGACTAACAGTGGACTTTTCCATTTGCAGAATATATTGAATGACCAGCAGAGGCAGTGTTTCAGAAGAAAATTTCTCCGAGTTGCTGAGACCAAAAAGAAACGAAAAAAAAATTCAGCAGCCTTCGGCGTGATTTACCTATTTAAATGGTGAGTCAAACTCTCAATTTATCATTTTGCTTGTCCTTAAAAGAAGTTCATAGCACTGGGGTCTTCCGCATTAATATTATTTGTCAAGAATAAAGCGATTACGATGGCGCTATGGGCATCATGTTAGCTTTTTAAAGATGTTGATTGTCTACAAGGCTGACAATCCTATTTTACATACTCGTGCTAGCAATATATCATCCGAGGAAATTAGTGTCTTTGAGGCTGGAATGAGGTGTCTTGTATTAAAGCAATTGACTTACTCTCTCATGGAGGGAAGCTAATTTAACCTTCCTCCCTTCACACTGAATGTGGGACTCTTATACTGAAGAAGGATTGCTCTTTAGGATACTCTGTGTTCTTGTACCTCCGGCCCTCTTTCAAAAGGGGAGCCCAATGCTTTCAATGTTGCAGAGCCCTTTCCCATTACACCTCTTACTTGGCTTTAAGTCATAATTACAGATCACTACCTACTGCGGAATTGCTAATGCCTCAATTTTCTGTGTAATTGTCACCGATGGCGATTGGTCAAGTGTTCCCTGACATCATAAAGCTACAGCAGGATGTCATCTGACATGAGGGCGAGCAATAGGATACATTTATCATGGTAGTGAAATGGGTAGTAGGATAGACAGGACTCCCAGCTGAAGGCAAATATGGTGAGATGAATGAAGCAAGGGCATTATTAGAAACTTATTTGTTTGACGCTGTCGGAGATCATAATATTCTCAGGTGCTCTATAGGTTAACTGATTGGGATGTGCAAGAATAGAGACGTCAGAGTCTGTTGTTCATAGTTTTTCTCGTTCCCACTAACTGTAGCATAAACCTTCCTCCATAAACTTATCAGATCACTTAATGGTTATTGGTGTACCATAACCTAAAAGAATTGCAGTGAGCAGCCTACGCTGTCACTTGAATAGCAATGAGATCTTTTCTATACGTTCAAATATAGGTGCTAGAGTTGTGTGGAGAGTGATAGCAAAGGAGGTTTAGGATTTAGAGATATGCTCGGTTGAAATTGAATTTGAGATTTTACTGGTTTTTGAGACGTGGATGTTCATAATATTACAGACGTCATAGTACAGATTAATACCCCTTTATCAAAATCTCTTTGTTGTTGTGTTGCATTGGTTTGGAAATATTCAAGTTCTGTTAATAGACTAACAGTGGACTTTTCCATTTGCAGAATATATTGAATGACCAGCAGAAGCAGTGTTTCAGAAGAAAATTTCTCTGAGTTGCTGAGACCAAAAAGAAACGGAAAAAAAATTCAGCAGCCTTCGGCGTGATTTACCTATTTAAATGGTGAGTCAAACTCTCAATTTATCATTTTGCTTGTCCTTAAAACAAGTTCATAGCATTTGACAGCTCTCAGCTCCTTTTACTGGGGTCTTACGCATGAATATTATTTGTCAAGTATAAAGCGATAAGGATGGTGCTATGGGCATCATGATAGCTTTTTAAAGACGTTGATTGTCTACAAGGCTGACAATCCTATTTTAAATACTTGTGGTAGCAACATGTCATCCGAGGAAATTAGTGTCTATGAGGCTGGAATGAGGTGTCTTGTATTAGAGCAATTGACTTAGTCTCTCATGGAGGGAAGCTAATTTAACCTTCCTCCCTTCACACTGAATGTGGGACTCTTATACTGAAGAAGGCTTGCTCTTTAGGATACTCTGTGTTCTTCTACCTCCTGCCCTCTTTCAAAAGCGGAGCTCAATGCTTTCAATGTTGCAGAGCCCTTTCCCATTACACCTCCTACTTGGCTTGGAGTCATAATTACAGATCACTACCTAGTACGGAATTACTAATGCCTCATTGTTCTGTGTAATTGTCACCTATGGCAATTGGTCAAGTGTTCCCTGACATCTTAAAGCTAACGCAGGATGTCATCTGACATGTTGGCGAGCAATACGATACATTTATCATGGTATTGAAATAGGTAGGATAGACAGGACTCCCTGCTGAAGGCAAAGATGGTGAGATGAATGAAACAAGGGCATTATTTGAGACTAATTTGTTTGACGGTGTCGGTGATCATAATATTCTCAGGTTCTCTATAGGTTAACTGATAGGGATGTGCAAGAATGAAGATGTCAGAATCTGTTGTTCATAGTTTTTCTCATTCCCACTAACTGTAGCATAAACCTTCCTCCTTAAACTTATCAGATCACTTAATGGTTATTGGTGTACCATAACCTAAAAGAATTGCAGTGAGCAGTGTACGCTGTCACTTGAATAGCAATGAGATCTTTTCTATACGTTCAAATATAGGTGCTAGAGTTGTGTGGAGAGTGATAGCAAAGGAGGCTTAGGATTTAGAGGTATGCCAGGTTGAAAATAAATTTGAGATTTGACTGGTTTTTGAGACGTGGATTTTCATAATATTACAGACGTCATAGTACAGATTAATAACCCTTTATCAAAATCTCTTTGTTGTTGTGTTGCATTGGTTTGGAAATATTCAAGTTCTGTTAATAGACTAACAGTGGACTTTTCCATTTGCAGAATATATTGAATGACCAGCAGAGGCAGTGTTTCAGAAGAAAATTTCTCTGAGTTGCTGAGACCAAAAAGAAACGAAAAAAAAATTCAGCAGCCTTCGGCGTGATTTACCTATTTAAATGGTGAGTCAAACTCTCAATTTATCATTTTGCTTGTCCTTAAAAGAAGTTCATAGCACTGGGGTCTTCCGCATGAATATTATTTGTCAAGAATAAAGCGATTACGATGGCGCTATGGGCATCATGTTAGCTTTTTAAAGATGTTGATTGTCTACAAGGCTGACAATCCTATTTTACATACTCGTGCTAGCAATATATCATCCGAGGAAATTAGTGTCTTTGAGGCTGGAATGAGGTGTCTTGTATTAAAGCAATTGACTTACTCTCTCATGGAGGGAAGCTAATTTAACCTTCCTCCCTTCACACTGAATGTGGGACTCTTATACTGAAGAAGGATTGCTCTTTAGGATACTCTGTGTTCTTGTACCTCCGGCCCTCTTTCAAAAGGGGAGCCCAATGCTTTCAATGTTGCAGAGCCCTTTCCCATTACACCTCTTACTTGGCTTTAAGTCATAATTACAGATCACTACCTACTGCGGAATTGCTAATGCCTCAATTTTCTGTGTAATTGTCACCGATGGCGATTGGTCAAGTGTTCCCTGACATCATAAAGCTACAGCAGGATGTCATCTGACATGAGGGCGAGCAATAGGATACATTTATCATGGTAGTGAAATGGGTAGTAGGATAGACAGGACTCCCAGCTGAAGGCAAATATGGTGAGATGAATGAAGCAAGGGCATTATTAGAAACTTATTTGTTTGACGCTGTCGGAGATCATAATATTCTCAGGTGCTCTATAGGTTAACTGATTGGGATGTGCAAGAATAGAGACGTCAGAGTCTGTTGTTCATAGTTTTTCTCGTTCCCACTAACTGTAGCATAAACCTTCCTCCATAAACTTATCAGATCACTTAATGGTTATTGGTGTACCATAACCTAAAAGAATTGCAGTGAGCAGCCTACGCTGTCACTTGAATAGCAATGAGATCTTTTCTATATGTTCAAATATAGGTGCTAGAGTTGTGTGGAGAGTGATAGCAAAGGAGGTTTAGGATTTAGAGATATGCTCGGTTGAAATTGAATTTGAGATTTTACTGGTTTTTGAGACGTGGATGTTCATAATATTACAGACGTCATAGTACAGATTAATACCCCTTTATCAAAATCTCTTTGTTGTTGTGTTGCATTGGTTTGGAAATATTCAAGTTCTGTTAATAGACTAACAGTGGACTTTTCCATTTGCAGAATATATTGAATGACCAGCAGAAGCAGTGTTTCAGAAGAAAATTTCTCTGAGTTGCTGAGACCAAAAAGAAACGGAAAAAAAATTCAGCAGCCTTCGGCGTGATTTACCTATTTAAATGGTGAGTCAAACTCTCAATTTATCATTTTGCTTGTCCTTAAAACAAGTTCATAGCATTTGACAGCTCTCAGCTCCTTTTACTGGGGTCTTACGCATGAATATTATTTGTCAAGTATAAAGCGATAAGGATGGTGCTATGGGCATCATGATAGCTTTTTAAAGACGTTGATTGTCTACAAGGCTGACAATCCTATTTTAAATACTTGTGGTAGCAACATGTCATCCGAGGAAATTAGTGTCTATGAGGCTGGAATGAGGTGTCTTGTATTAGAGCAATTGACTTAGTCTCTCATGGAGGGAAGCTAATTTAACCTTCCTCCCTTCACACTGAATGTGGGACTCTTATACTGAAGAAGGCTTGCTCTTTAGGATACTCTGTGTTCTTCTACCTCCTGCCCTCTTTCAAAAGCGGAGCTCAATGCTTTCAATGTTGCAGAGCCCTTTCCCATTACACCTCCTACTTGGCTTGGAGTCATAATTACAGATCACTACCTAGTACGGAATTACTAATGCCTCATTGTTCTGTGTAATTGTCACCTATGGCAATTGGTCAAGTGTTCCCTGACATCTTAAAGCTAACGCAGGATGTCATCTGACATGTTGGCGAGCAATACGATACATTTATCATGGTATTGAAATAGGTAGGATAGACAGGACTCCCTGCTGAAGGCAAAGATGGTGAGATGAATGAAACAAGGGCATTATTTGAGACTAATTTGTTTGACGGTGTCGGTGATCATAATATTCTCAGGTTCTCTATAGGTTAACTGATAGGGATGTGCAAGAATGAAGATGTCAGAATCTGTTGTTCATAGTTTTTCTCATTCCCACTAACTGTAGCATAAACCTTCCTCCTTAAACTTATCAGATCACTTAATGGTTATTGGTGTACCATAACCTAAAAGAATTGCAGTGAGCAGTGTACGCTGTCACTTGAATAGCAATGAGATCTTTTCTATACGTTCAAATATAGGTGCTAGAGTTGTGTGGAGAGTGATAGCAAAGGAGGCTTAGGATTTAGAGGTATGCCAGGTTGAAAATAAATTTGAGATTTGACTGGTTTTTGAGACGTGGATTTTCATAATATTACAGACGTCATAGTACAGATTAATAACCCTTTATCAAAATCTCTTTGTTGTTGTGTTGCATTGGTTTGGAAATATTCAAGTTCTGTTAATAGACTAACAGTGGACTTTTCCATTTGCAGAATATATTGAATGACCAGCAGAGGCAGTGTTTCAGAAGAAAATTTCTCTGAGTTGCTGAGACCAAAAAGAAACGAAAAAAAAATTCAGCAGCCTTCGGCGTGATTTACCTATTTAAATGGTGAGTCAAACTCTCAATTTATCATTTTGCTTGTCCTTAAAAGAAGTTCATAGCACTGGGGTCTTCCGCATGAATATTATTTGTCAAGAATAAAGCGATTACGATGGCGCTATGGGCATCATGTTAGCTTTTTAAAGATGTTGATTGTCTACAAGGCTGACAATCCTATTTTACATACTCGTGCTAGCAATATATCATCCGAGGAAATTAGTGTCTTTGAGGCTGGAATGAGGTGTCTTGTATTAAAGCAATTGACTTACTCTCTCATGGAGGGAAGCTAATTTAACCTTCCTCCCTTCACACTGAATGTGGGACTCTTATACTGAAGAAGGATTGCTCTTTAGGATACTCTGTGTTCTTGTACCTCCGGCCCTCTTTCAAAAGGGGAGCCCAATGCTTTCAATGTTGCAGAGCCCTTTCCCATTACACCTCTTACTTGGCTTTAAGTCATAATTACAGATCACTACCTACTGCGGAATTGCTAATGCCTCAATTTTCTGTGTAATTGTCACCGATGGCGATTGGTCAAGTGTTCCCTGACATCATAAAGCTACAGCAGGATGTCATCTGACATGAGGGCGAGCAATAGGATACATTTATCATGGTAGTGAAATGGGTAGTAGGATAGACAGGACTCCCAGCTGAAGGCAAATATGGTGAGATGAATGAAGCAAGGGCATTATTAGAAACTTATTTGTTTGACGCTGTCGGAGATCATAATATTCTCAGGTGCTCTATAGGTTAACTGATTGGGATGTGCAAGAATAGAGACGTCAGAGTCTGTTGTTCATAGTTTTTCTCGTTCCCACTAACTGTAGCATAAACCTTCCTCCATAAACTTATCAGATCACTTAATGGTTATTGGTGTACCATAACCTAAAAGAATTGCAGTGAGCAGCCTACGCTGTCACTTGAATAGCAATGAGATCTTTTCTATATGTTCAAATATAGGTGCTAGAGTTGTGTGGAGAGTGATAGCAAAGGAGGTTTAGGATTTAGAGATATGCTCGGTTGAAATTGAATTTGAGATTTTACTGGTTTTTGAGACGTGGATGTTCATAATATTACAGACGTCATAGTACAGATTAATACCCCTTTATCAAAATCTCTTTGTTGTTGTGTTGCATTGGTTTGGAAATATTCAAGTTCTGTTAATAGACTAACAGTGGACTTTTCCATTTGCAGAATATATTGAATGACCAGCAGAAGCAGTGTTTCAGAAGAAAATTTCTCTGAGTTGCTGAGACCAAAAAGAAACGGAAAAAAAATTCAGCAGCCTTCGGCGTGATTTACCTATTTAAATGGTGAGTCAAACTCTCAATTTATCATTTTGCTTGTCCTTAAAACAAGTTCATAGCATTTGACAGCTCTCAGCTCCTTTTACTGGGGTCTTACGCATGAATATTATTTGTCAAGTATAAAGCGATAAGGATGGTGCTATGGGCATCATGATAGCTTTTTAAAGACGTTGATTGTCTACAAGGCTGACAATCCTATTTTAAATACTTGTGGTAGCAACATGTCATCCGAGGAAATTAGTGTCTATGAGGCTGGAATGAGGTGTCTTGTATTAGAGCAATTGACTTACTCTCTCATGGAGGGAAGCTAATTTAACCTTCCTCCCTTCACACTGAATGTGGGACTCTTATACTGAAGAAGGCTTGCTCTTTAGGATACTCTGTGTTCTTCTACCTCCTGCCCTCTTTCAAAAGCGGAGCTCAATGCTTTCAATGTTGCAGAGCCCTTTCCCATTACACCTCCTACTTGGCTTGGAGTCATAATTACAGATCACTACCTAGTACGGAATTACTAATGCCTCATTGTTCTGTGTAATTGTCACCTATGGCAATTGGTCAAGTGTTCCCTGACATCTTAAAGCTAACGCAGGATGTCATCTGACATGTTGGCGAGCAATACGATACATTTATCATGGTATTGAAATAGGTAGGATAGACAGGACTCC
The DNA here is from genome assembly GCF_964261635.1 of Lissotriton helveticus. Lineage (NCBI taxonomy): Eukaryota > Metazoa > Chordata > Amphibia > Caudata > Salamandridae > Lissotriton > Lissotriton helveticus. The sequence goes on along the minus strand of NC_136073.1, from coordinate 665,893,637 downwards.
CTGCTGAAGGCAAAGATGGTGAGATGAATGAAACAAGGGCATTATTTGAGACTAATTTGTTTGACGGTGTCGGTGATCATAATATTCTCAGGTTCTCTATAGGTTAACTGATAGGGATGTGCAAGAATGAAGATGTCAGAATCTGTTGTTCATAGTTTTTCTCATTCCCACTAACTGTAGCATAAACCTTCCTCCATAAACTTATCAGATCACTTAATGGTTATTGGTGTACCATAACCTAAAAGAATTGCAGTGAGCAGTGTACGCTGTCACTTGAATAGCAATGAGATCTTTTCTATACGTTCAAATATAGGTGCTAGAGTTGTGTGGAGAGTGATAGCAAAGGAGGCTTAGGATTTAGAGATATGCTCGGTTGAAAATGAATTTGAGATTTGACTGGTTTTTGAGACGTGGATGTTCATAATATTACAGACGTCATAGTACAGATTAATACCCCTTTATCAAAATCTCTTTGTTGTTGTGTTGCATTGGTTTGGAAATATTCAAGTTCTGTTAATAGACTAACAGTGGACTTTTCCATTTGCAGAATATATTGAATGACCAGCAGAGGCAGTGTTTCAGAAGAAAATTTCTCTGAGTTGCTGAGACCAAAAAGAAACGGAAAAAAAATTCAGCAGCCTTCGGCGTGATTTACCTATTTAAATGGTGAGTCAAACTCTCAATTTATCATTTTGCTTGTCCTTAAAAGAAGTTCATAGCACTGGGGTCTTCCGCATGAATATTATTTGTCAAGAATAAAGCGATTACGATGGCGCTATGGGCATCATGTTAGCTTTTTAAAGACGTTGATTGTCTACAAGGCTGACAATCCTATTTTACATACTCGTGCTAGCAATATGTCATCCGAGGAAATTAGTGTCTTTGAGGCTGGAATGAGGTGTCTTGTATTAAAGCAATTGACTTACTCTCTCATGGAGGGAAGCTAATTTAACCTTCCTCCCTTCACACTGAATGTGGGACTCTTATACTGAAGAAGGATTGCTCTTTAGGATACTCTGTGTTCTTGTACCTCCGGCCCTCTTTCAAAAGGGGAGCCCAATGCTTTCAATGTTGCGGAGCTCTTTCCCATTACACCTCTTACTTGGCTTTAAGTCATAATTACAGATCACTACCTACTGCGGAATTGCTAATGCCTCAATTTTCTGGGTAATTGTCACCGATGGCGATTGGTCAAGTGTTCCCTGACATCATAAAGCTACAGCAGGATGTCATCTGACATGAGGGCGAGCAATAGGATACATTTATCATGGTAGTGAAATGGGTAGTAGGATAGACAGGACTCCCAGCTGAAGGCAAATATGGTGAGATGAATGAAGCAAGGGCATTATTAGAAACTTATTTGTTTGACGCTGTCGGAGATCATAATATTCTCAGGTGCTCTATAGGTTAACTGATTGGGATGTGCAAGAATGGAGACGTCAGAGTCTGTTGTTCATAGTTTTTCTCGTTCCCACTAACTGTAGCATAAACCTTCCTCCATAAACTTATCAGATCACTTAATGGTTATTGGTGTACCATAACCTAAAACAATTGCAGTGAGCAGCCTACGCTGTCACTTGAATAGCAATGAGATCTTTTCTATACGTTCAAATATAGGTGCTAGAGTTGTGTGGAGAGTGATAGCAAAGGAGGTTTAGGATTTAGAGATATGCTCGGTTGAAAATGAATTTGAGATTTGACTGGTTTTTGAGACGTGGATGTTCATAATATTACAGACGTCATAGTACAGATTAATACCCCTTTATCAAAATCTCTTTGTTGTTGTGTTGCATTGGTTTGGAAATATTCAAGTTCTGTTAATAGACTAACAGTGGACTTTTCCATTTGCAGAATATATTGAATGACCAGCAGAAGCAGTGTTTCAGAAGAAAATTTCTCTGAGTTGCTGAGACCAAAAAGAAACGGAAAAAAAATTCAGCAGCCTTCGGCGTGATTTACCTATTTAAATGGTGAGTCAAACTCTCAATTTATCATTTTGCTTGTCCTTAAAACAAGTTCATAGCATTTGACAGCTCTCAGCTCCTTTTACTGGGGTCTTACGCATGAATATTATTTGTCAAGTATAAAGCGATAAGGATGGTGCTATGGGCATCATGATAGCTTTTTAAAGACGTTGATTGTCTACAAGGCTGACAATCCTATTTTAAATACTTGTGGTAGCAACATGTCATCCGAGGAAATTAGTGTCTATGAGGCTGGAATGAGGTGTCTTGTATTAGAGCAATTGACTTAGTCTCTCATGGAGGGAAGCTAATTTAACCTTCCTCCCTTCACACTGAATGTGGGACTCTTATACTGAAGAAGGCTTGCTCTTTAGGATACTCTGTGTTCTTCTACCTCCTGCCCTCTTTCAAAAGCGGAGCTCAATGCTTTCAATGTTGCAGAGCCCTTTCCCATTACACCTCCTACTTGGCTTGGAGTCATAATTACAGATCACTACCTAGTATGGAATTACTAATGCCTCATTGTTCTGTGTAATTGTCACCTATGGCAATTGGTCAAGTGTTCCCTGACATCTTAAAGCTAACGCAGGATGTCATCTGACATGTTGGCGAGCAATACGATACATTTATCATGGTATTGAAATAGGTAGGATAGACAGGACTCCCTGCTGAAGGCAAAGATGGTGAGATGAATGAAACAAGGGCATTATTTGAGACTAATTTGTTTGACGGTGTCGGTGATCATAATATTCTCAGGTTCTCTATAGGTTAACTGATAGGGATGTGCAAGAATGAAGATGTCAGAATCTGTTGTTCATAGTTTTTCTCATTCCCACTAACTGTAGCATAAACCTTCCTCCTTAAACTTATCAGATCACTTAATGGTTATTGGTGTACCATAACCTAAAAGAATTGCAGTGAGCAGTGTACGCTGTCACTTGAATAGCAATGAGATCTTTTCTATACGTTCAAATATAGGTGCTAGAGTTGTGTGGAGAGTGATAGCAAAGGAGGCTTAGGATTTAGAGGTATGCCAGGTTGAAAATAAATTTGAGATTTGACTGGTTTTTGAGACGTGGATTTTCATAATATTACAGACGTCATAGTACAGATTAATAACCCTTTATCAAAATCTCTTTGTTGTTGTGTTGCATTGGTTTGGAAATATTCAAGTTCTGTTAATAGACTAACAGTGGACTTTTCCATTTGCAGAATATATTGAATGACCAGCAGAGGCAGTGTTTCAGAAGAAAATTTCTCTGAGTTGCTGAGACCAAAAAGAAACGGAAAAAAAATTCAGCAGCCTTCGGCGTGATTTACCTATTTAAATGGTGAGTCAAACTCTCAATTTATCATTTTGCTTGTCCTTAAAAGAAGTTCATAGCACTGGGGTCTTCCGCATGAATATTATTTGTCAAGAATAAAGCGATTACGATGGCGCTATGGGCATCATGTTAGCTTTTTAAAGACGTTGATTGTCTACAAGGCTGACAATCCTATTTTACATACTCGTGCTAGCAATATATCATCCGAGGAAATTAGTGTCTTTGAGGCTGGAATGAGGTGTCTTGTATTAAAGCAATTGACTTACTCTCTCATGGAGGGAAGCTAATTTAGCCTTCCTCCCTTCACACTGAATGTGGGACTCTTATACTGAAGAAGGATTGCTCTTTAGGATACTCTGTGTTCTTGTACCTCCGGCCCTCTTTCAAAAGGGGAGCCCAATGCTTTCAATGTTGCAGAGCCCTTTCCCATTACACCTCTTACTTGGCTTTAAGTCATAATTACAGATCACTACCTACTGCGGAATTGCTAATGCCTCAATTTTCTGTGTAATTGTCACCGATGGCGATTGGTCAAGTGTTCCCTGACATCATAAAGCTACAGCAGGATGTCATCTGACATGAGGGCGAGCAATAGGATACATTTATCATGGTAGTGAAATGGGTAGTAGGATAGACAGGACTCCCAGCTGAAGGCAAATATGGTGAGATGAATGAAGCAAGGGCATTATTAGAAACTTATTTGTTTGACGCTGTCGGAGATCATAATATTCTCAGGTGCTCTATAGGTTAACTGATTGGGATGTGCAAGAATAGAGACGTCAGAGTCTGTTGTTCATAGTTTTTCTCGTTCCCACTAACTGTAGCATAAACCTTCCTCCATAAACTTATCAGATCACTTAATGGTTATTGGTGTACCATAACCTAAAAGAATTGCAGTGAGCAGCCTACGCTGTCACTTGAATAGCAATGAGATCTTTTCTATATGTTCAAATATAGGTGCTAGAGTTGTGTGGAGAGTGATAGCAAAGGAGGTTTAGGATTTAGAGATATGCTCGGTTGAAATTGAATTTGAGATTTTACTGGTTTTTGAGACGTGGATGTTCATAATATTACAGACGTCATAGTACAGATTAATACCCCTTTATCAAAATCTCTTTGTTGTTGTGTTGCATTGGTTTGGAAATATTCAAGTTCTGTTAATAGACTAACAGTGGACTTTTCCATTTGCAGAATATATTGAATGACCAGCAGAAGCAGTGTTTCAGAAGAAAATTTCTCTGAGTTGCTGAGACCAAAAAGAAACGGAAAAAAAATTCAGCAGCCTTCGGCGTGATTTACCTATTTAAATGGTGAGTCAAACTCTCAATTTATCATTTTGCTTGTCCTTAAAACAAGTTCATAGCATTTGACAGCTCTCAGCTCCTTTTACTGGGGTCTTACGCATGAATATTATTTGTCAAGTATAAAGCGATAAGGATGGTGCTATGGGCATCATGATAGCTTTTTAAAGACGTTGATTGTCTACAAGGCTGACAATCCTATTTTAAATACTTGTGGTAGCAACATGTCATCCGAGGAAATTAGTGTCTATGAGGCTGGAATGAGGTGTCTTGTATTAGAGCAATTGACTTACTCTCTCATGGAGGGAAGCTAATTTAACCTTCCTCCCTTCACACTGAATGTGGGACTCTTATACTGAAGAAGGCTTGCTCTTTAGGATACTCTGTGTTCTTCTACCTCCTGCCCTCTTTCAAAAGCGGAGCTCAATGCTTTCAATGTTGCAGAGCCCTTTCCCATTACACCTCCTACTTGGCTTGGAGTCATAATTACAGATCACTACCTAGTACGGAATTACTAATGCCTCATTGTTCTGTGTAATTGTCACCTATGGCAATTGGTCAAGTGTTCCCTGACATCTTAAAGCTAACGCAGGATGTCATCTGACATGTTGGCGAGCAATACGATACATTTATCATGGTATTGAAATAGGTAGGATAGACAGGACTCCCTGCTGAAGGCAAAGATGGTGAGATGAATGAAACAAGGGCATTATTTGAGACTAATTTGTTTGACGGTGTCGGTGATCATAATATTCTCAGGTTCTCTATAGGTTAACTGATAGGGATGTGCAAGAATGAAGATGTCAGAATCTGTTGTTCATAGTTTTTCTCATTCCCACTAACTGTAGCATAAACCTTCCTCCTTAAACTTATCAGATCACTTAATGGTTATTGGTGTACCATAACCTAAAAGAATTGCAGTGAGCAGTGTACGCTGTCACTTGAATAGCAATGAGATCTTTTCTATACGTTCAAATATAGGTGCTAGAGTTGTGTGGAGAGTGATAGCAAAGGAGGCTTAGGATTTAGAGGTATGCCAGGTTGAAAATAAATTTGAGATTTGACTGGTTTTTGAGACGTGGATTTTCATAATATTACAGACGTCATAGTACAGATTAATAACCCTTTATCAAAATCTCTTTGTTGTTGTGTTGCATTGGTTTGGAAATATTCAAGTTCTGTTAATAGACTAACAGTGGACTTTTCCATTTGCAGAATATATTGAATGACCAGCAGAGGCAGTGTTTCAGAAGAAAATTTCTCTGAGTTGCTGAGACCAAAAAGAAACGAAAAAAAAATTCAGCAGCCTTCGGCGTGATTTACCTATTTAAATGGTGAGTCAAACTCTCAATTTATCATTTTGCTTGTCCTTAAAAGAAGTTCATAGCACTGGGGTCTTCCGCATGAATATTATTTGTCAAGAATAAAGCGATTACGATGGCGCTATGGGCATCATGTTAGCTTTTTAAAGACGTTGATTGTCTACAAGGCTGACAATCCTATTTTACATACTCGTGCTAGCAATATATCATCCGAGGAAATTAGTGTCTTTGAGGCTGGAATGAGGTGTCTTGTATTAAAGCAATTGACTTACTCTCTCATGGAGGGAAGCTAATTTAACCTTCCTCCCTTCACACTGAATGTGGGACTCTTATACTGAAGAAGGATTGCTCTTTAGGATACTCTGTGTTCTTGTACCTCCGGCCCTCTTTCAAAAGGGGAGCCCAATGCTTTCAATGTTGCAGAGCCCTTTCCCATTACACCTCTTACTTGGCTTTAAGTCATAATTACAGATCACTACCTACTGCGGAATTGCTAATGCCTCAATTTTCTGTGTAATTGTCACCGATGGCGATTGGTCAAGTGTTCCCTGACATCATAAAGCTACAGCAGGATGTCATCTGACATGAGGGCGAGCAATAGGATACATTTATCATGGTAGTGAAATGGGTAGTAGGATAGACAGGACTCCCAGCTGAAGGCAAATATGGTGAGATGAATGAAGCAAGGGCATTATTAGAAACTTATTTGTTTGACGCTGTCGGAGATCATAATATTCTCAGGTGCTCTATAGGTTAACTGATTGGGATGTGCAAGAATAGAGACGTCAGAGTCTGTTGTTCATAGTTTTTCTCGTTCCCACTAACTGTAGCATAAACCTTCCTCCATAAACTTATCAGATCACTTAATGGTTATTGGTGTACCATAACCTAAAAGAATTGCAGTGAGCAGCCTACGCTGTCACTTGAATAGCAATGAGATCTTTTCTATATGTTCAAATATAGGTGCTAGGGTTGTGTGGAGAGTGATAGCAAAGGAGGTTTAGGATTTAGAGATATGCTCGGTTGAAATTGAATTTGAGATTTTACTGGTTTTTGAGACGTGGATGTTCATAATATTACAGACGTCATAGTACAGATTAATACCCCTTTATCAAAATCTCTTTGTTGTTGTGTTGCATTGGTTTGGAAATATTCAAGTTCTGTTAATAGACTAACAGTGGACTTTTCCATTTGCAGAATATATTGAATGACCAGCAGAAGCAGTGTTTCAGAAGAAAATTTCTCTGAGTTGCTGAGACCAAAAAGAAACGGAAAAAAAATTCAGCAGCCTTCGGCGTGATTTACCTATTTAAATGGTGAGTCAAACTCTCAATTTATCATTTTGCTTGTCCTTAAAACAAGTTCATAGCATTTGACAGCTCTCAGCTCCTTTTACTGGGGTCTTACGCATGAATATTATTTGTCAAGTATAAAGCGATAAGGATGGTGCTATGGGCATCATGATAGCTTTTTAAAGACGTTGATTGTCTACAAGGCTGACAATCCTATTTTAAATACTTGTGGTAGCAACATGTCATCCGAGGAAATTAGTGTCTATGAGGCTGGAATGAGGTGTCTTGTATTAGAGCAATTGACTTACTCTCTCATGGAGGGAAGCTAATTTAACCTTCCTCCCTTCACACTGAATGTGGGACTCTTATACTGAAGAAGGCTTGCTCTTTAGGATACTCTGTGTTCTTCTACCTCCTGCCCTCTTTCAAAAGCGGAGCTCAATGCTTTCAATGTTGCAGAGCCCTTTCCCATTACACCTCCTACTTGGCTTGGAGTCATAATTACAGATCACTACCTAGTACGGAATTACTAATGCCTCATTGTTCTGTGTAATTGTCACCTATGGCAATTGGTCAAGTGTTCCCTGACATCTTAAAGCTAACGCAGGATGTCATCTGACATGTTGGCGAGCAATACGATACATTTATCATGGTATTGAAATAGGTAGGATAGACAGGACTCCCTGCTGAAGGCAAAGATGGTGAGATGAATGAAACAAGGGCATTATTTGAGACTAATTTGTTTGACGGTGTCGGTGATCATAATATTCTCAGGTTCTCTATAGGTTAACTGATAGGGATGTGCAAGAATGAAGATGTCAGAATCTGTTGTTCATAGTTTTTCTCATTCCCACTAACTGTAGCATAAACCTTCCTCCATAAACTTATCAGATCACTTAATGGTTATTGGTGTACCATAACCTAAAAGAATTGCAGTGAGCAGTGTACGCTGTCACTTGAATAGCAATGAGATCTTTTCTATACGTTCAAATATAGGTGCTAGAGTTGTGTGGAGAGTGATAGCAAAGGAGGCTTAGGATTTAGAGATATGCTCGGTTGAAAATGAATTTGAGATTTGACTGGTTTTTGAGACGTGGATGTTCATAATATTACAGACGTCATAGTACAGATTAATACCCCTTTATCAAAATCTCTTTGTTGTTGTGTTGCATTGGTTTGGAAATATTCAAGTTCTGTTAATAGACTAACAGTGGACTTTTCCATTTGCAGAATATATTGAATGACCAGCAGAGGCAGTGTTTCAGAAGAAAATTTCTCTGAGTTGCTGAGACCAAAAAGAAACGGAAAAAAAATTCAGCAGCCTTCGGCGTGATTTACCTATTTAAATGGTGAGTCAAACTCTCAATTTATCATTTTGCTTGTCCTTAAAAGAAGTTCATAGCACTGGGGTCTTCCGCATGAATATTATTTGTCAAGAATAAAGCGATTACGATGGCGCTATGGGCATCATGTTAGCTTTTTAAAGACGTTGATTGTCTACAAGGCTGACAATCCTATTTTACATACTCGTGCTAGCAATATGTCATCCGAGGAAATTAGTGTCTTTGAGGCTGGAATGAGGTGTCTTGTATTAAAGCAATTGACTTACTCTCTCATGGAGGGAAGCTAATTTAACCTTCCTCCCTTCACACTGAATGTGGGACTCTTATACTGAAGAAGGATTGCTCTTTAGGATACTCTGTGTTCTTGTACCTCCGGCCCTCTTTCAAAAGGGGAGCCCAATGCTTTCAATGTTGCGGAGCTCTTTCCCATTACACCTCTTACTTGGCTTTAAGTCATAATTACAGATCACTACCTACTGCGGAATTGCTAATGCCTCAATTTTCTGGGTAATTGTCACCGATGGCGATTGGTCAAGTGTTCCCTGACATCATAAAGCTACAGCAGGATGTCATCTGACATGAGGGCGAGCAATAGGATACATTTATCATGGTAGTGAAATGGGTAGTAGGATAGACAGGACTCCCAGCTGAAGGCAAATATGGTGAGATGAATGAAGCAAGGGCATTATTAGAAACTTATTTGTTTGACGCTGTCGGAGATCATAATATTCTCAGGTGCTCTATAGGTTAACTGATTGGGATGTGCAAGAATGGAGACGTCAGAGTCTGTTGTTCATAGTTTTTCTCGTTCCCACTAACTGTAGCATAAACCTTCCTCCATAAACTTATCAGATCACTTAATGGTTATTGGTGTACCATAACCTAAAACAATTGCAGTGAGCAGCCTACGCTGTCACTTGAATAGCAATGAGATCTTTTCTATACGTTCAAATATAGGTGCTAGAGTTGTGTGGAGAGTGATAGCAAAGGAGGTTTAGGATTTAGAGATATGCTCGGTTGAAAATGAATTTGAGATTTGACTGGTTTTTGAGACGTGGATGTTCATAATATTACAGACGTCATAGTACAGATTAATACCCCTTTATCAAAATCTCTTTGTTGTTGTGTTGCATTGGTTTGGAAATATTCAAGTTCTGTTCATAGACTAACAGTGGACTTTTCCATTTGCAGAATATATTGAATGACCAGCAGAGGCAGTGTTTCAGAAGAAAATTTCTCTGAGTTGCTGAGACCAAAAAGAAACGGAAAAAAAATTCAGCAGCCTTCGGCGTGATTTACCTATTTAAATGGTGAGTCAAACTCTCAATTTATCATTTTGCTTGTCCTTAAAACAAGTTCATAGCATTTGACAGCTCTCAGCTCCTTTTACTGGGGTCTTACGCATGAATATTATTTGTCAAGTATAAAGCGATAAGGATGGTGCTATGGGCATCATGATAGCTTTTTAAAGACGTTGATTGTCTACAAGGCTGACAATCCTATTTTAAATACTTGTGGTAGGAACATGTCATCCGAGGAAATTAGTGTCTATGAGGCTGGAATGAGGTGTCTTGTATTAGAGCAATTGACTTACTCTCTCATGGAGGGAAGCTAATTTAACCTTCCTCCCTTCACACTGAATGTGGGACTCTTATACTGAAGAAGGCTTGCTCTTTAGGATACTCTGTGTTCTTCTACCTCCTGCCCTCTTTCAAAAGCGGAGCTCAATGCTTTCAATGTTGCTGAGCCCTTTCCCATTACACCTCCTACTTGGCTTGGAGTCATAATTACAGATCACTACCTAGTACGGAATTACTAATGCCTCATTGTTCTGTGTAATTGTCACCTATGGCAATTGGTCAAGTGTTCCCTGACATCTTAAAGCTAACGCAGGATGTCATCTGACATGTTGGCGAGCAATACGATACATTTATCATGGTATTGAAATAGGTAGGATAGACAGGACTCCCTGCTGAAGGCAAAGATGGTGAGATGAATGAAACAAGGGCATTATTTGAGACTAATTTGTTTGACGGTGTCGGTGATCATAATATTCTCAGGTTCTCTATAGGTTAACTGATAGGGATGTGCAAGAATGAAGATGTCAGAATCTGTTGTTCATAGTTTTTCTCATTCCCACTAACTGTAGCATAAACCTTCCTCCATAAACTTATCAGATCACTTAATGGTTATTGGTGTACCATAACCTAAAAGAATTGCAGTGAGCAGTGTACGCTGTCACTTGAATAGCAATGAGATCTTTTCTATACGTTCAAATATAGGTGCTAGAGTTGTGTGGAGAGTGATAGCAAAGGAGGCTTAGGATTTAGAGGTATGCCAGGTTGAAAATAAATTTGAGATTTGACTAGTTTTTGAGACGTGGATTTTCATAATATTACAGACGTCATAGTACAGATTAATAACCCTTTATCAAAATCTCTTTGTTGTTGTGTTGCATTGGTTTGGAAATATTCAAGTTCTGTTAATAGACTAACAGTGGACTTTTCCATTTGCAGAATATATTGAATGACCAGCAGAGGCAGTGTTTCAGAAGAAAATTTCTCTGAGTTGCTGAGACCAAAAAGAAACGAAAAAAAAATTCAGCAGCCTTCGGCGTGATTTACCTATTTAAATGGTGAGTCAAACTCTCAATTTATCATTTTGCTTGTCCTTAAAAGAAGTTCATAGCACTGGGGTCTTCCGCATGAATATTATTTGTCAAGAATAAAGCGATTACGATGGCGCTATGGGCATCATGTTAGCTTTTTAAAGACGTTGATTGTCTACAAGGCTGACAATCCTATTTTACATACTCGTGCTAGCAATATGTCATCCGAGGAAATTAGTGTCTTTGAGGCTGGAATGAGGTGTCTTGTATTAAAGCAATTGACTTACTCTCTCATGGAGGGAAGCTAATTTAACCTTCCTCCCTTCACACTGAATGTGGGACTCTTATACTGAAGAAGGATTGCTCTTTAGGATACTCTGTGTTCTTGTACCTCCGGCCCTCTTTCAAAAGGGGAGCCCAATGCTTTCAATGTTGCAGAGCCCTTTCCCATTACACCTCTTACTTGGCTTTAAGTCATAATTACAGATCACTACCTACTGCGGAATTGCTAATGCCTCAATTTTCTGTGTAATTGTCACCGATGGCGATTGGTCAAGTGTTCCCTGACATCATAAAGCTACAGCAGGATGTCATCTGACATGAGGGCGAGCAATAGGATACATTTATCATGGTTGTGAAATGGGTAGTAGGATAGACAGGACTCCCAGCTGAAGGCAAATATGGTGAGATGAATGAAGCAAGGGCATTATTAGAAACTTATTTGTTTGACGCTGTCGGAGATCATAATATTCTCAGGTGCTCTATAGGTTAACTGATTGGGATGTGCAAGAATAGAGACGTCAGAGTCTGTTGTTCATAGTTTTTCTCGTTCCCACTAACTGTAGCATAAACCTTCCTCCATAAACTTATCAGATCACTTAATGGTTATTGGTGTACCATAACCTAAAAGAATTGCAGTGAGCAGCCTACGCTGTCACTTGAATAGCAATGAGATCTTTTCTATACGTTCAAATATAGGTGCTAGAGTTGTGTGGAGAGTGATAGCAAAGGAGGTTTAGGATTTAGAGATATGCTCGGTTGAAATTGAATTTGAGATTTTACTGGTTTTTGAGACGTGGATGTTCATAATATTACAGACGTCATAGTACAGATTAATACCCCTTTATCAAAATCTCTTTGTTGTTGTGTTGCATTGGTTTGGAAATATTCAAGTTCTGTTAATAGACTAACAGTGGACTTTTCCATTTGCAGAATATATTGAATGACCAGCAGAAGCAGTGTTTCAGAAGAAAATTTCTCTGAGTTGCTGAGACCAAAAAGAAACGGAAAAAAAATTCAGCAGCCTTCGGCGTGATTTACCTATTTAAATGGTGAGTCAAACTCTCAATTTATCATTTTGCTTGTCCTTAAAACAAGTTCATAGCATTTGACAGCTCTCAGCTCCTTTTACTGGGGTCTTACGCATGAATATTGTTTGTCAAGTATAAAGCGATAAGGATGGTGCTATGGGCATCATGATAGCTTTTTAAAGACGTTGATTGTCTACAAGGCTGACAATCCTATTTTAAATACTTGTGGTAGCAACATGTCATCCGAGGAAATTAGTGTCTATGAGGCTGGAATGAGGTGTCTTGTATTAGAGCAATTGACTTACTCTCTCATGGAGGGAAGCTAATTTAACCTTCCTCCCTTCACACTGAATGTGGGACTCTTATACTGAAGAAGGCTTGCTCTTTAGGATACTCTGTGTTCTTCTACCTCCTGCCCTCTTTCAAAAGCGGAGCTCAATGCTTTCAATGTTGCAGAGCCCTTTCCCATTACACCTCCTACTTGGCTTGGAGTCATAATTACAGATCACTACCTAGTACGGAATTACTAATGCCTCATTGTTCTGTGTAATTGTCACCTACGGCAATTGGTCAAGTGTTCCCTGACATCTTAAAGCTAACGCAGGATGTCATCTGACATGTTGGCGAGCAATACGATACATTTATCATGGTATTGAAATAGGTAGGATAGACAGGACTCCCTGCTGAAGGCAAAGATGGTGAGATGAATGAAACAAGGGCATTATTTGAGACTAATTTGTTTGACGGTGTCGGTGATCATAATATTCTCAGGTTCTCTATAGGTTAACTGATAGGGATGTGCAAGAATGAAGATGTCAGAATCTGTTGTTCATAGTTTTTCTCATTCCCACTAACTGTAGCATAAACCTTCCTCCATAAACTTATCAGATCACTTAATGGTTATTGGTGTACCATAACCTAAAAGAATTGCAGTGAGCAGTGTACGCTGTCACTTGAATAGCAATGAGATCTTTTCTATACGTTCAAATATAGGTGCTAGAGTTGTGTGGAGAGTGATAGCAAAGGAGGCTTAGGATTTAGAGGTATGCCAGGTTGAAAATAAATTTGAGATTTGACTAGTTTTTGAGACGTGGATTTTCATAATATTACAGACGTAATAGTACAGATTAATAACCCTTTATCAAAATCTCTTTGTTGTTGTGTTGCATTGGTTTGGAAATATTCAAGTTCTGTTAATAGACTAACAGTGGACTTTTCCATTTGCAGAATATATTGAATGACCAGCAGAGGCAGTGTTTCAGAAGAAAATTTCTCTGAGTTGCTGAGACCAAAAAGAAACGAAAAAAAAATTCAGCAGCCTTCGGCGTGATTTACCTATTTAAATGGTGAGTCAAACTCTCAATTTATCATTTTGCTTGTCCTTAAAAGAAGTTCATAGCACTGGGGTCTTCCGCATGAATATTATTTGTCAAGAATAAAGCGATTACGATGGCGCTATGGGCATCATGTTAGCTTTTTAAAGACGTTGATTGTCTACAAGGCTGACAATCCTATTTTACATACTCGTGCTAGCAATATGTCATCCGAGGAAATTAGTGTCTTTGAGGCTGGAATGAGGTGTCTTGTATTAAAGCAATTGACTTACTCTCTCATGGAGGGAAGCTAATTTAACCTTCCTCCCTTCACACTGAATGTGGGACTCTTATACTGAAGAAGGATTGCTCTTTAGGATACTCTGTGTTCTTGTACCTCCGGCCCTCTTTCAAAAGGGGAGCCCAATGCTTTCAATGTTGCAGAGCCCTTTCCCATTACACCTCTTACTTGGCTTTAAGTCATAATTACAGATCACTACCTACTGCGGAATTGCTAATGCCTCAATTTTCTGTGTAATTGTCACCGATGGCGATTGGTCAAGTGTTCCCTGACATCATAAAGCTACAGCAGGATGTCATCTGACATGAGGGCGAGCAATAGGATACATTTATCATGGTTGTGAAATGGGTAGTAGGATAGACAGGACTCCCAGCTGAAGGCAAATATGGTGAGATGAATGAAGCAAGGGCATTATTAGAAACTTATTTGTTTGACGCTGTCGGAGATCATAATATTCTCAGGTGCTCTATAGGTTAACTGATTGGGATGTGCAAGAATAGAGACGTCAGAGTCTGTTGTTCATAGTTTTTCTCGTTCCCACTAACTGTAGCATAAACCTTCCTCCATAAACTTATCAGATCACTTAATGGTTATTGGTGTACCATAACCTAAAAGAATTGCAGTGAGCAGCCTACGCTGTCACTTGAATAGCAATGAGATCTTTTCTATACGTTCAAATATAGGTGCTAGAGTTGTGTGGAGAGTGATAGCAAAGGAGGTTTAGGATTTAGAGATATGCTCGGTTGAAATTGAATTTGAGATTTTACTGGTTTTTGAGACGTGGATGTTCATAATATTACAGACGTCATAGTACAGATTAATACCCCTTTATCAAAATCTCTTTGTTGTTGTGTTGCATTGGTTTGGAAATATTCAAGTTCTGTTAATAGACTAACAGTGGACTTTTCCATTTGCAGAATATATTGAATGACCAGCAGAAGCAGTGTTTCAGAAGAAAATTTCTCTGAGTTGCTGAGACCAAAAAGAAACGGAAAAAAAATTCAGCAGCCTTCGGCGTGATTTACCTATTTAAATGGTGAGTCAAACTCTCAATTTATCATTTTGCTTGTCCTTAAAACAAGTTCATAGCATTTGACAGCTCTCAGCTCCTTTTACTGGGGTCTTACGCATGAATATTATTTGTCAAGTATAAAGCGATAAGGATGGTGCTATGGGCATCATGATAGCTTTTTAAAGACGTTGATTGTCTACAAGGCTGACAATCCTATTTTAAATACTTGTGGTAGCAACATGTCATCCGAGGAAATTAGTGTCTATGAGGCTGGAATGAGGTGTCTTGTATTAGAGCAATTGACTTAGTCTCTCATGGAGGGAAGCTAATTTAACCTTCCTCCCTTCACACTGAATGTGGGACTCTTATACTGAAGAAGGCTTGCTCTTTAGGATACTCTGTGTTCTTCTACCTCCTGCCCTCTTTCAAAAGCGGAGCTCAATGCTTTCAATGTTGCAGAGCCCTTTCCCATTACACCTCCTACTTGGCTTGGAGTCATAATTACAGATCACTACCTAGTATGGAATTACTAATGCCTCATTGTTCTGTGTAATTGTCACCTATGGCAATTGGTCAAGTGTTCCCTGACATCTTAAAGCTAACGCAGGATGTCATCTGACATGTTGGCGAGCAATACGATACATTTATCATGGTATTGAAATAGGTAGGATAGACAGGACTCCCTGCTGAAGGCAAAGATGGTGAGATGAATGAAACAAGGGCATTATTTGAGACTAATTTGTTTGA